>NC_050573.1:51259419-51863598 GCF_011100635.1 Trichosurus vulpecula | reverse complement strand
TGAGAGCCATGAGCCATGTCTGTGTCTCTCTGCTTCTGTCTCCCAACAGGTAACCCAGACTATTAACCTGACTGAGATGCCATCATCTGCCTCCTACCCTTTCTCCTGCTGGTCATCTTGATATACTATATTTGTGACCTGTCTCACTGGCTCAGCAACAGTAATCACACCCTCACTTTACCATGAGGACTAAGTTGAGAATTATGATAATCATGGGGTGGGTGGGGGGTAACCCTGGCCTACCTGGAGTCTTACCCAAGTTGTTCATGAATGTTGGGGTGTGCTGCCTGGCTCCAAGAATATCCAATGCACAGATCCAAGGTTTTCCATTGAACTCTACCCAGGGTACCTTATCACTGTGTGTATCTCCAGCCCACTCCCCAAGAGGAAAAGTTAACTTTTATATTAGGACTCCAGAGTGGGGAGTCAAGCCAATGGGATGTCAGCCTCAGTACCTAATGGCTGTCAGATGAACCAATTCCTCTGGGGTAGAGAGATAAATTTTATATATGATTAGTAGATACTTTAACATCAGTGAATGGTACTTTTGTAAAATATGCTGTACAAAGAGCATTCTGAAATATTAAACAATGTCACAGACCAATGCGGACCCTTCCCTTCACTTATCCTTCCTCTTCAGCTTTGGGGAAAACAGGGTCAGAACTTACCCTTTGTCCTTGGGACTATGTAACCAAGTTCTCTTAATCCTGTGAGTATTCAGTCTCTGACTGAGAAGGGAGAGTTTTCCCTAGCAGCATGGGCATGCCCAACCCTGACACTATCTTAGAAAGTGCCTAACTGGATGATGGTATAGCCCAGGGGTGGGGAACTTGTGGCCTGGAAGCCTCACGTGGCCCTCTAGGTCCTCAAGTGCAGTCCTCCGACTGAATCCAAATTTCACTGAACAAACAAATCCGCTGCATAAATCCTCTTAATAAAAGGATTTTTTTCAGTGAAGCTTGGACTCAGTCAAAGGGTTACATTTGAGGATGTAGAGGGCCACACATGGCATCAAGGCTGCAGGTTCCCCATCCCTGGATAGCCTTCTGCAACTTAGTCCCTAACAAGGATTGTATCTCTAGTACAGTAGTCAGGCCATTTACCATATACAAGGGCACCCTGAATCCTGAACACATGAACCTACACAGATTCTGTGGGGACAGCCTTCCAGGGTGTGCTCAAGACACTGGGGGTTCCACAGATTTGTCAGGGTCTTCCTACCTTGATATATGGGGTAGAATGCATGATCCTTAACTTATTAGCCACCATAGCCCTTATAGCCAATGAAACATATATGGTTATAGATGCCCAGGAAAGAAACCCTAGCTGCCTGGCACTGGTGGTTTTAGCTTGCCACATTGCCCTAGATTGCCTTCTGGCTATAAATGGAGGCATCTATGCCTTAGCCTGCACCTTCCTGTTATTTTTAGATGCTTGGTACAGGCCTGTAATAGACCACTTTTCTCTCCAGGGTTGAGCCGATGGAGTCATGGTATTTGTCCCCCTTTTCCCAGACTAGGGTTTTGGAGAGGGTAGCTCAGAGGCCTTCTACAATCAGCCTCTCTAATCCGCATCTTAATTGTCAGAATATTCATGTTGGTCCAATGTGTCCTGAGATGTATCCAACAAGCATTACCTTAATTATTCAATGTTGACTACTCCTTAGGCCTATCTCTTGTTACACAATTCAGACATGAAGGTGTGAGCCATACCCAGTTCTAATTAGAGTTGGCTGACGAAACTTCCTAGCAAGCTTGCTGATATAGCACAGTTATAATTCTGCCTCCCTCATCCCAAGTAGGTCTTCCTGGTTAATTTTTAGAAATCCTCCCTTTTGCTACTGGTCCATGTTCCCTGACCCCATTACCCTACTGGTGACATGACAGCCACCACAGCAGACTCTTTGCTTGAAAACCTTGTGTAAACCCTCAACCTTGGCCGCTCTGCACCTTCAGCTAGAGGGTATATCCCACTGCTCATCAAGGCCCCACTCAGCATGCTGTGCCATGGGATGGTAAGGGTGAGGGAGGCCACATTCAATTCTAACCCTCACTGAATTGCTGTTCTTCTGTCCATTCCCTCCTGTGATACACCAGGCTTTGAGGATGCAAAAACCATTCTAGCACATCCTGGTGTTGCATGCTGTTCACCTTCTGTCCCAAATTTGCACAACAAATAACAAAACAAATAACTGGAACACTGCAAAACAATATGACAAAGCTTGGCTACAGAAAAGAGCTAGGAAAAGACACCTCCTTTCCCCTTCTTTGCAGAGGTGGGGGACCATGGGTATGGAATACTGCATAAACTTAAGGATTTCTTTTTTGCTATGTTAGTTTTGCCATTTTTTTCTTTCTGCTATTCTTTGCTGTTATAGAAGGTTCTGAAGGAAGGGTTGTGGTGAGGGATGCAGTAGAAAACATAAATGACCAAAAAACAAAGTATGTCAATAAAATTACATTAAAATTTTTAAAAAATGAAAACATGGTTAGTGAGCATCTAGACATTGGAGGAGTGATCACAAAAAACCAGCCGAGCCTTAGGAACAAGTCAGGCCATCAGTGGAGATAGAAAGCTAGTTCTCAAAGAACTGCAAACTATTAACAGCTATATAAAAGATTGCTCCAAATCACTTAACAATAAGACAAATGCAAATCAAAGCCAATCTGAAGTTTCACTCCCACCCAGAAGATTGGCCAAGATGTCATTAGTTGCTGGTGGAGGGGTTATGGAAAAAATAAGCACATTAACAGATGGCTGATAGAATTGTTGGGGTCTAACCATTCTGAAAGGCAATTTGGAATTATGCTTAATTAAGAAATTGATCATGACTTCTGTACCCTTTTAACCCAGAAAAGCCGAAAATAGAAAGGAAGGTCCTATGGATACCAAAAAATTAATAGAAATGCATATAAACCTTATGTACTTATTGCCAGTCACTACAAAATTCCTTTGTTTTTGTTTTGGAGTGGGGAAGACAGGGCAATTCGGGTTAAGTGACTTGCCTAAGGTCACACAGCTAGTTAGTGTACCAAGTGTCTGAGGCCGGATTTTACTCCAGGGCCGGTACTCTACTCACTGCGCCACCTAGCAGCCCCCACTACAAAATTCTAACTGCTCTTAGCAGAAGTAAGATCATTAGTTCTTGTCTTTCTTTGACCAGGAGATGTCCTCTAAAAGGCATTCAAGAGCCTCCAAAAGCTGACATCAGCCTATTTTCCCAATCCCATTTTTCAAAAATCTCTTTCCAAATACTCTATAATTTTGGCCAGATAAGATCCTTTCAGTTTCCACACCCTTGCACATACTCTCTCCTACGCTCATAAATCCCTCCCTACCATTTCTATTTATTGGCATCCTCAAGCAGCAGGCTGTCCCATTATTTTATCACCTCCACCTTGAGAAATATTCTGTCAGCTTCTTATGCATCAGGATTCTATTATTGTTGGCATAAGATATGCCTGATTACCTCATGAAGATGAGGGACCCAAGTGTTATTTTTTTGTCTGCCCTAACAGATACTTTGCTAAATACCTTTATTTACTGCTTCCCACAGTGTATAAAGAAGCATGGGAGGAGCCATGGGGAAATCTGTGTTCCTTTTCCCCTGGAACACATGGGCTTAGAAGGGTCTTCTAGCCTGAGAAGCAGGAGTATTCCAGTTTAAAGGACCTGGCTCTGCCACTTATCACCTATATTGTC
This sequence comes from Trichosurus vulpecula, assembly GCF_011100635.1. Lineage (NCBI taxonomy): Eukaryota > Metazoa > Chordata > Mammalia > Diprotodontia > Phalangeridae > Trichosurus > Trichosurus vulpecula. The sequence goes on along the minus strand of NC_050573.1, from coordinate 51,859,896 downwards.
TTGAGAAAGCCCTTCAGTTAATCAACCCAAAGCATTTTTAAAGTACCAACTATGTGGCCAGGCATTGTGGTAGACAAATATAAGAATGATACTGTTCCTTCCATGAAGGAACTCGCATTCTAACAGCAGTCTAAACAACATGTGTGTGTGTGTGTGTGTGTGTGTGTATACATGGTTATAGAAGATCCATGCAAGATAAATACAGAATTACCTGAATGGGGGAAGGCACGAAAAGTTATGGATTGTAAGGAAAGCCGCCATGTAAAATGTGGCACCTGAAGTCAGCTTTGACAGAAACTAGGGATGCTAAGATAAGGAGCTAATGAAGGAGTGGATTCCAGGCATGAGAGATAGCCCACGCAAAGTCAAGGAGGTGGGAGATGTTGGGCCATGAGTGAAAAACCACAAGAAATCCAGTTTGGTTGGATTGTAGAGTGTGTGAAGGGGAGTAGTATGTATAATGAGGGCAGAAAGGTAGATTGGAATCAGACTGTGAAGGGCTTTAAATGCCAGACTGAGATGTCTGTCTTTGAACTACATGGCAACAGAGAGTCACTGGAATTTATTGAGTAGGGAAGTGACACAGTCAGACTTGTGTTTTAGGCAAATAATTTAGCAGCTATGTGAAAGATGGATTGCAGAAGAGAGATTTGAATCTAGGGGAGAAATTATTGTCTTAGTCCAGCCAAGAGATGATGAAAGATTGAACGAGGGTGGTAGCAGTGTTAGTAAAGGAGACAGATGTGAGATGTAGAGCTAAAATCATCACATTTGGCAACTGATTAGATATATGGGGGAGGAAGAATGAAAAATTTAGGATGGCTTTGAGGTTTCAGAACTGGGTGACTGGAAGGAGAGCACTGCCTTTGCCAGAAAGGGACAGAAGTCATAGAGTTCAGAAAATGGATAGGTTTGTGTGGGGGAAAGTTAGGGGAGATGATAAGATCTGTTTTGAACATAATAATTTTGAGATACCTAACAGGACAAACAATTCAAAATGTCCATTGAGCAGTTGGTAATGCAATAGGTATCTCTGCTTTCTCTCCTCTTATTTTCAATTTAACCCTTTATAGTCTGGCTTCTTTCCTCATCATTCCACTAAAACTGCTCTCTCCAAAGTTACAAGTGATGTCTTAGTTGCCAGATCCAATCGCCTCTCAGTCCTCATTCTCCTTGACCTCTTTACAGTTTCTGATGCTGTTGATCATTCCCTTCTCTTTGATGCTGTGTTTTCTCTAAGTTTGTGGGATACCACTCTCTCCCGGTTCTCTTTCTGCCTCTCTGTCTCCTCCTTGGTCTCCTTTGCTGGATCCTCCTCCAGATACAGCCTTTAACTATAGGTGTCCCTCAGGGTAATGTCCTGGGCCCTCTTCTTTTCTCCCTCTATACTACTCCACTTTGTCATTTCATCAGTTCCCATGAATTTAATTACTACCTATACCAATGATTTTCAGATTTACCTATCCTTCTCTAATCTCTACTGATCTCCAATCTTATATTTCCAACTGCTTTTCAGATATCTCAAACTGGATGTACAGTGGACATCTTAAACTCAGTATTTCCAAAACAGAACTCATTTTCTTCCCTGTAGAAGGCATCATCATCCTTCCAATCCCCCAGGCCAGGTGTGGGGAACCTGCTGCCTTGAGGCCACATGTGGTCCCCTAGGTCCTCAAGTGCAGCCCTTTGACTGAATCCAAACTTCACGGAACAAATCTAGAGGGCCACATGTGGCCTTGAGGCCTCAGGTTCCCCACCAATGCCCCAGGCTAATAACCTAGGTGTCATCTTCTATGACTCACAATCTCTCACCCCCCACATACAATGTGTTGCCAAGGCCTGTTGATTCACCTTTGTAACATCTCTCTAATACACTCCCTTCTCTCCTCTGACACTGCCTCTACTCTGGTGTAGGCTCTCAATCACCTTACACTTAGACTATTGCTGTACCCTGCTGGTGGGTCAGTCTGCTTCAAGTCTTTTTCCACTCCAATCCAATTCCTCCTTTCAGCCACCAAAGTGATTTTTCCTAAAGCTTAAGTCTGAGCATATAACTTTCCACCCTCCCTCCCTTAAACCCAGTAAACTTCAGTGCCTCCTGGCGTAATTAACCTCTATTTGCCATTCACATCCCTCCATCACCTAGTCCTCTCTTACCTTTCCAGTCCTCTAACATCTTATTCCCCACAACATACTCTTTGATCCAGTGACACTGGCCTCCTCCTCGCTCCACAAACAAGATGCCCCATGTCTTAGTTGCAGATATTTTCTCTGACTGTGGCCCATGCCCAGAATGCTCTTCTTCCTCATCTCCACCTACTGGTTTTCTTGAGTTCCTTCCCATCCTAACTAAATCTCTTTTATTGGAAGCCTTCCCAAGCACTCTTAATGTGCATATCCTCTCTCTTTTAATTATTCCTCTGTATCCTATATACAGTTTGTACATATTTGTTTGTTTGCTGTTTCCCTATTAGATTTCCCCATTAGCTCCTTGAGGGCAAGGATTGTCCTTGGCTTCTTTTTATATCCTCAGTACTTAGCACAGTGCCTGGCACACAGTAGGCACTTAAATATTTACTGACAGAGTCATCATTTCCTAAGCACAATAATATTCTATAACATTCTCATATCATAACTTGTTCAACTATTGTGCATTTGATGGGCCCCCTCAAATTCCAATGATTTGCCCCCACAAAAAGAGCTGTTTTAAATATTTTATATAGGTCCTTTCCCTCTTTCTTTGATCTATTTGGGGAAGAGACAATAGTAGCAGTATAACTAGATTGAAGGATATATATGCATACATATATACATATACATATATATGTGTATATACATACATATATACATACACATGTGTATATATATACATATATATGTGTGTATATATATACATATATATGTGTGTGTATAAATATATATGTATATATATATATTATACATATGTATGTGTGTGTGTGTGTGTGTGTGTGTATATATATATATATATATATATATATATATATATATATATATATATATATATATATATACATACATACATATGCACAAAATAGCTTTTGGGGTATAGTTACTAATTTCTTTCCAGAATGCTTGGACTAGTTCAAAGCTTAAAGAACATGTTTTCCCACATCCCCTCTAATATTTGTCATTGAAAAGAAAATCTATGAGAACGGATAAGGTCATGAAGAGAGAGTATAAGAGGAGAAAGAAAGAGCGTAAGACATAGTCTTATAGACTCAATAGTTATTGGAATGCCTTAGATAGACATACAGCAAAGAAGACTGAGAAGTGATCACTTAGGCAGGAGGAAAACCAAGGGAGAACAATGTTCTGAACACCTAGAGAACAGCCAGGAAAGGAGAATGATCAAGTGTCAAATGCTGCAGAGAGGTCAAGAAAGATGAGGATTTAGAAAAGGCCATTAGATTTGGCAAAGAAGAGACCACTGTTAATTTTGGAAAGAGTAGTTCTATTGTTTGAAGAAGTTGGAAGCTAGATTTTAAAGGGTTGAGAAGTGAAAAGAATATAAGGGAAGATAATGAGTTTAGATAGCTTTTTCAAAAGAGTGAGGCTGAGAAAGAGAAAGGAGAAATAAAAGATGAGAGCTTGAGGCAATGGTAGAACCAAATGAGGGGTTTTTGCCTTAAGCAGACTCAGTAATCATTTATTAAGCATCTAGCACTGGGGAAACAAAACTAAGCTAGCTCCTGCCTTCAAGGAGCTCACATTCTGATGTATGAGATGATGTGCAAACAACTACGTTGAAACAAGATGTATAAAAGATAAATTGGAAGTAATCAACAGATGGTGAAGACCTGAGTGGGTTTATAGGCAGCAGAGAAGGAACCAATAGAGATTGAAGATTAGAGAGGGGTGGAAATGATAGTGGGGGTAACCTTCTGGAGAAGATAAGAGGAGTTGGGATCAAGGGTATATGTATAAGAGCTGGCCTTGGCAGGTAGATGCAGTGGGAAACCTTGGCATTTTTAAGCTAAAGTCTTTCCCAAGTCCAGTGAGATCTTAGTTGAGTTTAGGTAGCATAAATTTGGAGTGGACCTAGTGAGAATACTTGCATAGCTTCTTCCTGCTCCCTTCAGCAATAGAGGACTAGGAGCAGAGGGGACAGAAGGTAATTCAGGGTTGCAGCTCAACAAGGCATGAGCAGAGATAGGACAAGGAGCTTAGGAAGAAAGGACAGTATAGTATTGAACTGTTTAACTATGGGGGCATGATTGTGAAGGTAAGAAAGTGAGACCAAAGCAGGGGTGATGGCTTGGAGAAGTACTGAGGACTGAAGGAATTGGAGGTGAGTACAAAGAAAGTTTTAAGGAAGGGTGAGGCATTGGGAGAGATGGAATGATAGGAGGCTGCAATGTAATAAGGGAATTTCAAGATGACTTATCATGGAAGTATGGCACTTAGGGATAATGGCAAGATCAAGGGTGTAACCATTCTTGTGTTTGTGTGTGTGTGTGTGTGTGTGTGTGTGTGTGTGTGTGGAGGCAGGCTGGGCCATGGAAGAGTAGGTCATGGGATTTGAGTGACTGTGAAGCTAGGGGATTTGGAGAACATTAACACCTATGTTGAAATTTATTTGTGTAAAGGCAGGAATCGGATTGGAGCGGTAGATTGTGAGCCAGGGACCGATGTCTTTCAGAAAGGAGTCAGCGAATGACCGAAGGGATGGTACATAACACCACTAGGAAATAGACTGGATAATTTTGGATAGAATAAACCTCAAAGGAGAGGTTGCTGCCTGATGGTATCAGAAAGAGAATCTGAAAATGGTAATAGGTGATAAAGAGTATTCTAATCCCACTTTTTGGACAAATGTGTTAGGACTTATGGGAAAAGCGGCAGTGCTGGAAAGGTGGCCATAGAGACAAGTTCAGCCAACATGCTGATGATTCAGCGGTCTACAGGATTCAATAGATCTTTTGGACTTGAGTGGGAGGAGAATGGGTGACAATGAAACAGTGGATCTCTGATATTACTGTGGGTGCTCCTTACTGTCAGCATTTTTAGGTAAAGGTACAGGCACAAGGGCCCCAAGAGCCAGCCTATAGAATTAAGCCCTAAACTTTTCCCATCTCCAGCAGCTGCCCTATCTAGAACTGTGAGGATTAGGCAAGGACACTTAAACACAATTCTTCCAACTAGGAGGGTTTAGAATTTGAAGTAGAAATGACAGAGACCTTAGAAGAAGGGGACCATGCCTTCCTTAAGTTTATAGTAGTTAAGCAGAAGAATGCAGACCATAGTCTGAAGTGTTATGAAGAGCTTATTTAAAAGAGTCCAGAGAGAAGTTGCATCCAGTCTTTGGCCAGAGACTCTAAAAGAGAAGAAGACTAAAGACATGGTGGAAGGCTCTCAAGAAAGATTTGCTGATGAAAAACAGACAATGCAGTAGCAAGGGAAGAGCTCTGGATTTGGAATCAAGGGCCCTTGGCTCAAAACTAAAGCCTCCCACCAATTGGTCATACGACCTATAACTTTTCCTCTCTGGTCCTGAATTTTCTCACCTATACTATAATTGAACCATCTATGACATCTATGCAAGGTCTAAATCATATGACCTTGGGAACCATAGCAGCAGAGTAGCAGAAAAGTAACAGTAAGCTCTTCTTTCCCCCAGCCCCATAACTCCTCTAATCATCTGGAAAATGTGACAGACTGAATTCTATTTGGGAAATAAAAAAACAAAAAAAATCACAATGAGGCTTTTTTATAGTCCAAGTTGAAAGAAGGAAAAAGAGAGATCTGTGGAAACTGGGGACTGGCTCTCTTTATTCCTTGAGTTGGGGTATGGAGCATTCCATTGTAGGGAGACATTGCTTCAGGGCAAGAAGTCCCATGATCAGCATAGAGAACTTGTGTAGGGTGCAGGAACAGAAGCCTGGGAGCATCTTCAGGCAGTCATGTTCAGGAGATCTGTACCTAGGAGGAGCAGGTCATGGTAAGGAATGGTCAAGGCTCTAGACTGTATATTGAAGAAGAAAAAAGTCTGGAAGCAAGCAACAGCTGTATGGCTCTGACTTCAGGAGCAGAGGAAGGTCTCAGATCCCGCTTGCAGGTCTTGAAACCTGCAGGAGAATGACTGGGCAGGAATCTCAGATCAAAAGGAAGCTTACACCTCTGTCACTGAATCATCAGAGCTTTCCAGATGCCTGATAAGGGCTGAGTATAGTAGCTGGTTGTTAGAACTCCAAATGAAGCAAGGCATGTTGCTCAGACCCAAAACCGAAACCAGGTTGGGAGTTTGCATAGCTCAGATCAAGAGCGGCAGCACTTTGCCCTGGATCAGACCACTGGATCAGAACACTTTTGGATCACTGAAAACTTACAGATGCCCAAACTGAGATGCTCCTGAGATCCTAGAGTAAACATCCTAGACATTTCCTCCAGAGATGCACAGAGTCCAGCTTTAACATAAAGCCTGAAGTCAGGAACTAGGCTAGAAGAATGAACAAACAAAGGCTTCTATGGTGACATAGAAGGGAATGACTCCAAAACTTGTACATGTAGGTTGGGCTGAATTACATCTGAGCTCCCTTCCGCTCTGAGATTTGTGATTGTGGAACAGAAAGTATTCTGAATTTGGACTCATAGGTGGAAGGCAAGGAGAAAGGAGCAAGCATTTACTAAGCATCTACTCTGTGCCAGGAACTGTGCTAAATGCTTTATAACTATTCTCTCATTTGATCAGATCAAAGGATCTGATTTCTAATCTGGTTCTGCCACTGATGACCTTCATCCTATTGGACAAGTAAGTCACTTCCCCTCTCTGGTACTCCCTTTCTTCATCTGTGAAATGAGGAGTTTGGAGCAGATGATGTCTAAGGTCCCTTTCAGCAACATTTGAAGCTTATAGCCTCACTACCACCAACCATTTCTGCCTTTTTCTCTCTCGCTCTGCCATTTCTTCCTTGGATGGTAAATCAGCTTTACAGTTTAGGACTTCGATGACATTTGAAGCTAAGGAAAAGTGGATGGAATCTAGACTGGTTTAGAAAACTAATTCTCAAGACAGCTCCAATAGGGGATTCCTGAACTTGAAGTCAAAGGGCAGAACCTTTGCATGATCAACATGTCAGACTTTTGGATCAGAGACTTTCGATCTGTAGGATATCTACTACTATACTTCTAAAGAGTGACCATTTACTCTCTTCAAAGTGGTAATGAGAGTCATTGGGGTGTGGTGAAGTAATAAATCTAGCCTCTGAGTTCAGAAGACCTGGTTCAAGGACCACCTCTGACACCTACCAATTGGGTGACCCTGAACAAGTAAGTCACTTAATCTCTCAGTGCTCTAAGACAACTCTGTAAGACTATGAATTGCAGAGGTGTTGAACTACATTGGTAAAAGGCATTTCCTCACCCCAAGAGTTCCATAGATCAATAAAAGCATAGGACCAATCTCTAACCCTGTCCTTTAAGGTGGTAACTCTTCTTAATTAAGCTTTTTTTTTTTAAACCAGACTTGCTATTGTCTTCTAGACGATTTAGCTTTGCTAACTTTCGCTAGGCATTTGAGTCCACAACAAAAGCTCCTTTGAGCTTTTATTCTTAAGAGAATTTGAGATCAGTGAGTGTCCATTATTCCGTTAGAACCCCGGGATAGTCACCTCCCTTCCTTTGGCAAACTCACACCCGCACAACTGATGATTCCCTCCTGGGCTATACAAGGCTAACCTGCTCCGGTTTCTGCTCCTGTTTGGGGAAGGTGTGAAGTGGGGGCCCTGAAAGGTCTCTCCTTTGGGTAATATAGATTCCCCCCACCACACGACATCTTCTGGGTCTCACTTACCTGATGTTCTAGCACCGGGGTTTGCCGAAGCCAGGCCAGACTCTGCGGGATAAGTTTGGGAATCCAGGCTGCCGGGAAGAAGGCGGGACTGGTAATCAGGCAGGCACCGCCCCTCTCTTCCCAGCCAGAGGATGCTGCAGGAGCGGGAGCTGGAGCGGGGACGAGGACGGGGACCGGGACAAAGAGACTAAGAAATCAGAGGTGGAAAGGGAGAGGTTACAGGAAATAGTCAAATAAGTTTCCACGAGTGGTTGGGCCGCGGCAGAAGGAGTAGGAGGCACAGAAGGAAAGTCACCTGCAGGGTCCCTAGGCAAGTTTCTCAAGGCAATGAGGTTGGTGTAATGGTTAAAGGCTCTGATTGCGGTGAAACCTAGATTGGGAGGGAGGAGCGGGACAACTAAGGAAATTTCGAGAAGTAACACGAAAGGTGGGGAAACAGAGCGCTCTTCGAAGGCTCCTCAATAATCCTTAGGAGAGGCACGCCTTGCAGAGGTCAGAGAGGACGTGGTAGGAGGCTACACGAACAGCTGCCCCAGTAGGGAAGAGATGAAGTCTGGCCACGGTGTGCCGAGGATCCTAAGAAGCCTAGAGTTCGGACTGAATGAAACCTTAGTCACGCCCACCCATTCCTGCTGAGCCGGTTGTTACCCGCCTCCGACTACACAACAGGGCGAGACCCGGGTGGTTGCAATAGCACCCCCGGGCCTCCCCGCCCACCCTCTTTAGGCTGCCAAGGATCCTCCCGCCCACTCTCTTTAGCCTCCCCCGAGCTATTCCCGTAACCCCACCCCAAATCTACTTCTCCTGTCTTCACTCCATACACACTCCAAACCCAGTTTCACTACTGACCCTTATTCTTGCATGTACCGAGGCACCAGTTCCACCCAGACATAAATTCACCCCCTCTCTCTAGACATCCATTCTCCAGTCTCCATCCCGCCCCCCGCCGCCCCAGTACATGATACCCTTAAAATAGACCGACAGGCACACTGCCCTCCCACCTGCCCACAGTTGCCTGAAACGAAAACTTAGGACAGACACCCTCCCCCATTCGTTACAGCTGTAGCCCACTCCCAGTCTTCCATCCCTCACTAGGTTCAGGGCCCTCCACAAAACACTGCTGCCGCCAGATGGGAGGCCCTGAGACACACTACTCACCTCCCCAGTCACAATCTCTCCTGCTCCCCATTCAAACTCAGGGGCATGCACAGTTAGGCACACAGTCAAAGCTGAGTCACCTGACTCAGCCAAGATCCTTTCTTTTATGTAAGGTAACTGGATCTCCACCTGTAAAATAGACCCCACCTATAAAATTGGAGGAATGCCCTAAGAGGCAGGGAGCCTCCTCTCCACATACATTATGAGGAGTATTGATGAGGTACCCTCAACATGAAAGACCCACCTCTGAGGGACTGTTGCAGTTCAGGAAGTTACTGAAACACAGACATCCATGACCACCCACCTTGGCCCTCCTTTCCCCTCAGTGGGAGTTCTAGAAAGAACTCCAAATGGAGATCCTGTCTCATTTCCCTGTAAGATCTTTTACTGTAAGATCACCTCCTGAAAGAGATCCCAAAAGGCAAACTCCTAGAAATATTATAGCCAAATTCCAGAGTCCCCAGGTCAAGGAGAAAATATGCAAGCAGCCAGAAAGAAACAATTTAAGTATTATGGAAATACAATCAGGGTAACACCAGATTTAGCAGGTTCTATATATATATATTCTATATTAGCAGGTTCTATATTCTGGAGGTCTAAGGAGCTAGGATTAAAACCAAGAATCACCTACCCAGAAAAACTGAATATAATCCTTCAGGGAAAAAGATGAACCTTCAATAAAATAGAGACTTTCAATCATTCTTGATGAAAAGACCAGAGATGAATAGAAAATTTGACCTTCAAATACAAGAACCAAGAGAAGCATGAAAGGGTAAACAGGAAAGAGAAATCATAAGGGACTTATTAAAGTTGAACTGTTTACATTCCTACATGGAAAGATGATAATTGTATCTCATGAGACCTTTCTCATTATTAAGGAGTGAGAGAGAAGAATGAACTGGGAGAAGGAGAAAAGGAGAGGTAGAATGTGGTAAATTATCTCACATAAAAGGGGCAGAAGAATGCTTTTACAAGGGAGGTGAAGATGGGGGAGGTATGATGGAATGAGTGAACCTTACACTTATCAGATCTGGCTTAAGAAAAGAATAACATACACACTCAATTGGGTATGAAAATATATCTTACCCTACAGGAAAGTATGGGGGAAGGGGACAAGAGAGGGGGGATGATAGAAGGGAGGGCAAATGAGAGGAGAGGGTAATCAGAAGGGACAGGGTCAAAGGAGAGAATAGAATAAATGGGGGTGGGATAGGCTGGAGGGAAATACAGTCTGACTGTTAAGGAAGTATTTTGCTTGTTTACACATGTATAACCTATATTGAATTGCTTGCCTTCTCAATGAGGGTGGGTGGGGAAGGAGGAAGGGAGAGAATGTGGAACTCAAAGTTTTAAAAATGAATGTTAAAAATTGTTTTTATATGCAACTGGGAAACAAGATATACAGGTAATGGGGTATAGAAATCTATCTCGCCCTACTGGAAAATAGAAGGGAAAGGGATAAGAGAAGGGTCACAGTAACAGAAGGGAGGGCAGATTGGGGGAAGGGATAATCAGAATACATGCCATCTAAGGTGGGGGAAGGGGAGGGATGGAGAGAAAATTTGCAGGCTTCAACCTCCTTTGAGGCTGAGATTTTCTAGGCACCCAGACGAGAGACAGCTAGGCAGCCCCGCCAGCCCACGGGATGCTGGATCCTGCTGCAGACCTCGTGTCTCCCGCCGGCTCCTCGTGTTTTCCTCTACGGTCCCGAGCACATAGTATGATCATTAGGTGTTCAGTTTCCCAACAACTGTCTATGGAAAATCAAGGGAAGTGGGCCATGGTTGCCATGAGCAACTTTGAACAGCGGGACACCTTTAGAGAAGCTTGATCAAGGTGCCATCACCGTGAGACCCTCCAGATCAGGACTCCGGCAGAGTTCCTCTATCTCGTCTTGCTCAATCAGTGGAGGTTATCTTTCCATTTCTCCTCTGCCTCCTGGGAAGCAGCAGAAAGCCAGCATTCATCATGGTTGGATTTAAACCTACAGATGTGCCTCCAACAGCCACTGGAAAGTTCCTCAGGGCTGGCATCGCTGCCTGCATCGCTGACCTCATCACCTTCCCCCTGGACATAGCCAAAGTCCGGCTGCAGATTCAAGGAGAGAGCCAGGGGGCCATCTGAGCTTCCTCTACCAATGCCCAGTATCGGGGTGTCATGGGCACAATTCTGACCATGGTGAAGACTGAGGGCCCTGGCAGTCTGTACAATGGGCTGGTGGCTGGGTTGCAGCGCCAGATGAGTTTTACCTCTGTCTGCACTGGCCTCTATGACTCTGTCAAGCAGTTCTACACCAAGGGATCTGAGCATACAGGCATTGGGAGCCGCCTCCTGGCATGCTGCACCACAGGGGCACTGGCAGTGGGCATAGCCCAACCCACAGATGTGGTGAAGGTACATTTCCAGGCCCAGGCTCATGCAGGTGGAAGCCGGAGATACCAGGGTACAGTGGATGCCTATAAGACTATTTGCCGGAGAGGAGGGCCTTCGGGGCTTATGGAAAGGAACTTCACCTAATGTTGCCCGCAATGCTATCCTCAACTGTGCTGAGCTGGTGACCTATGATCTCATCAAAGATGCCCTCCTGAAGGCCCATCTCATGACTGATGACCTTCCATGCCACTTCACATCAGCCTTTGGGGCTGGCTTCTGCACCACCATCATTGCTTCCCCCGTGGATGTGGTCAAGACAAGATACATGAACTCTGCCGCGGGCCAGTATGCCAGTGCTAGCCACTGCACCCTCACCATGCTTCGGAAGGAGGGACCCCAAGCCTTCTACAAAGGGTTCATGCTGTCCTTCCTCTGCTTGGGCTCCTGGAATGTAGTGATGTTTGTCACCTAGGAGCAACTGAAACGGGCCCTGATGGTCGCTCGCACTTCCCAGCAAGTTCCTTTCTGAGACCTCTCCTGCTAGCTTTTCTGCTTTGTGGCCCACTTTGAGTCCAGACCCCATCCTGCCTCTCCTCCCCATTTTTCCCTTATTCCTCTCCTCCCCTGCCTTAGCATTGAAGGGACCCCCTCCACCTTAGTTAGCCCCATTTAAACCTTCTCCAGCCTATTTCTGCCATTACAACCTCACCCAGTTCTTAAGCTCCTTCTAATAAAGTCAGACCAGAACCCAAAAAAAAAATTCTTTTTCTATGCAACTGGGAAACAAGATATACAGGTAATGGGGTATAGAAATCTATCTCGCCCTACTGGAAAATAGAAGGGAAAGGAATAAGACAAGAGTCACAGTGACAGAAGGGAGGGCAGATTGGGGGAAGGGATAATCAGAATACATGCCATCCAAGGTGGGGGAAGGGGAGGGATGGAGAGAAAACTTGAAACTCAAAATCTTGTGGAAGTTAATATTGAAAAGTAAAAATAAATTAATAAAAAGGTTAAAAAAAGAAATAAAAAAGCAGTTAAATAAGTGCAGGAATTTTCAGTGCTCATTCCTGGCCTACGTCAATATAACAAAAAAAAAAAGACAGTACTGCCTAAGTTAATTGACAGCTTTAGTGCTATATCAATTAAGCTACTAAAGAGGATACTTCACAGAGCTAGACAAAATAATAAAATTCACTTTTAGAAACAAAAGACCTCAAGTATAAAGAGAAATAATGAGAAAAGTGGGAATGAGTGGGGGAAATAGCACTTTTAAATGTCAAATTATTCTACAAGTCAGCAATTATCAGAAATTATTTGGTACTGAATAAAAAAAATAGAAAAACATATCAGTGAAATAGTTAAGGAAGAATCGGGAACAAATTAACTAAATAATTCATTGCTAGATAGGACTAAGAACATGAATTTCTTATGAAAAAAATCTTTTGTATTTAGCAACAAGTTCTGGGAAAATTGGAAAATATTGTGGCAGAAATTAAGTGTAGATTATCACTTATATCATACACCCCAATAAACACGAATACTCAACATGAATACATGACCTGAATATTAGAGGTCATACTATTAAAAAACTAAGAGAGAAATCTTTGACTAGGGTGAAAATTCTTAATCAAACAAGCGAGAAAGATGACCACAAAAGATAAATTAGATAATTTCAAGTACATACAATAGCAAAGGTTGTGAATAGACAAAATCAATGTCACTAGAATAAGAAGGACAACTTGGTGGAAAAAACTATAAGTCAAATATCTTTATGAAGGGTCTAATCTCCAAGATATATAGATAACTAATAGAAATATAAGAAACCAAAGCCATTCCAAAATAGATAAGTAGTCAAAGGATATGAACAAGCAGTTTTCAAAAGAAAAATGGCAAACTATTAACAAATATATACAGGTTGCTCCAAATTACTGATAAGAAAAAAATCAAATTCAAATTTAAACAACTCAAACCCAGTAAATTGACAAAAACGAAGAGATATGGGGTTGTGGAAAGATAGGCACACTGAATTGAGGCAATAATGTTGGAAAACAATTTGGAATTATGCTAAGAAAATGACTAAAATGTTTATGCTCTTTGATTCAGAAATTCCACTACCTAAGTGTATACCATCAGATGGCCAAAGATAAAAAGAAATCTCTGATATTCATTCAGTCAGTCATTCACTCATTCATTCTTTCTTTTAAAAAAATTTAATATTTTAGTTTCCCCCAATTAAATATAGAAACAATTTTAAGAATTCATTTTAAAAATTGAGTTCCAAATGTCCTCCCTACCTCCTCACCCCCCTCATTGAGAAGACAAGCAGTTCAATATGTTATACATGCATGATCATGCAGAACATATTTCCATATTAATCATATTGTAAAAGAAAACATAGACTAAAATGAAACTCAAGAAAATAAAGTAAAAGAAAGTCTTATAAATTTGGCTCAGTTCTCTACATGTTTGAGAAATGAGACCCTTATCAGAGAAATTTGTTGTAAAATTTTTCTCCCAGTTTTCTGCTTCCTTTATACTTGGCTGCATTTGTTTCATTTCTACAAAACCATTTTAATTTGATATACTCAAAATTTACTATCTTATAGCTTGTAATGCTCTCTATCTCTTGTTTGATCATACATTCTTCCCTTCTCCATAGGTCTGACAGGTAAAATATTCCATGGTCTCCTAATTTGCTTATGCTATCATCCATTATGTCTAAATCATGTGCTCATTTTGACCAAATCTTGGTAAATTGTCTGAGATATTGTCTATACCTAGTTTCTGCCAAACTTCTTTCCAGTTTTCCCAGCAATTTTTGTTAAATAATGAGTTCTTATTCCCAAATCTTGGATTTTTATGTTTATCAAACAAAAGATTACTATGGTCATTTACTACTATGTATTATGTACCTCATCTATTCCAGTGATCAACAAATCTATTTTTAACATGTACTAGGTTGTTTTGATGATTACTGCTTTGTAATACCGTTTGAGATCTAGTACTGCTAAGCCACCTTCCTCCACATTTTTCCTATTGATTCCCTTGATATTTTTGTTCTCTTTGATATCTTTTGTTCTTTCTATTATTTCTTTTTAGCTTTATAAGATAATGTTTTTGGCAATTTGATTGGTATGGCATGGAATAAGTAAATTAGGTAGAATTTAGGTAGAATTGTCAATTTTATTATATTGGATCAGCCTATTCATTAGCAATTAATATTTCTCCAGTTGTTTAGATCTGACTTTATTTGTGTGAAAGTCTTTTATAATTGTGTTCACTATAGTTCCTGGGTTTGTCTAGGCAGGCGGACTCCCAAGTATTTTATATCATCTAGAGTTACTTTAAATGGAATTTTTCTTTCTATCTGTTGCTGCTGGGCTATGTTGGTAATATATAAAATGCTACGGATTTATGTGGGTTTATTTTATATCCTGCAACTTTTCTGAAATTGTTAATTAGTTTCAATTACTTTTAAAGTTGATTCTCTAGGATTCCACATACCATCATATCAACTGAAAAGAGTGATAATTTTATTTTCTCATTGCCTATTCTAATTCATTCATTTTCTTTTTCTTCTCTTATTGCTACAGATGGAATTTCTAGAACAATATTGAATAATAGTGGTAATAATGTGCATCTTTGCTTCAACTCTGATCTTATTGGAGAGGCTTCTAGCTTATTCTCATTACAGATAATGCTTGGTGATAGTTTTAGATAGATACTAGGAATTATCTTAAGGAAAGTTCCGTTTATTCATGTGCTTTCTGTGTTGTTTTTTAAATGGGAATGAGTGTTGTCAAAAAGGTTTTTCTGCATCTGTTGAGATAATCATATTAGTTTTCTTGATTTTGTTATTGATATGGTCAATTATGCTGATAGCTTTCCTAATATTGAACCAGCACTGCATTCATGGTATAAATCCCACATCATCACAGTGTATAATCATTGTGATATATTGCGTTTATCTCCTCGCTAGCATTTTATTTAAAAAATTTTCATCAATTTTAATTAAGGAAATTGGTCTATAGTTTTCTTTTTCTGTTTTTATTCTTCCTGGTTTAGGTATCAGCACCATATTTGTGTGGTAAAGGGAATTTGGTAGGATTCCTTTGCCTATTTTTCCAAGTAGTTTATATTATATTGGAATTGATTCTTTTTTTTAAATATTTGGTAGCATTTAATTGTGAATTCATTTGATCCTAGGAATTTTTTCTTAGGAATCTCATTGATGGCTTGTTCAATTTCAATATCTAAGATAGGATTATTCAAGTATTCTGTTTCTTCTTCTGTTAATCTAGGCAATTTATACTTTTGTAAATATTGACCCATTTCACTTAGATTCTCAGATTTATTAGCATATAACTAGGCAAAATATCTCCTAATAATTGCTTGAATTTCTTCATTGTTGGTACATTCACCTTTTTTGTTTTTTGTATTGGTAATTTGATTTTCTTTCTTTTTTTAAAAAAATAAATTAACCCATGGTTTAACCTATTTTGTTTTCTTCCCCATAAAACTATCTCCTAGCTTCATTTATTAGTTCAATGGTTTTCTTACTTTAAATTGTATTAATCTTTTCTTTGATTTCAAGATTTCTAATTTGGTGTTTAATTGGGGATTTAAAATTTGTTTTTTTTTCTAGTTTTTTTTAAATCATATTCCCAATTTATTGTTCTGCTCTTTTTCTATTTTATTGATGTGTTTAGAGATATAAAATTTCCCCTAAGAACTGCTTTGGCTGCATACCATAAATGTTGCTGTGTTGTCCCATTGTTGTCATTCTCTTTAATGAAATTATTGTTTCTATGATTTTTTCTTTGACTCACTCATTCTTTAGGGTTAAATAATTTAGTTTCTGATTAATTTTTGATCTATGCTTCCATGGTCCTTCCTTGAATATAATTTCTACTGCATTATGGTCTGGAAAGGATGCAGTTAATATTTCTTCTTTTCTGCATCTGGTTCTAAGGTTTTTATGCCCTAATATATGTGTTGCGCGATAGATGCTGGAGAGAGTGATAGAAAGACATGGGCCAGGCAGGAGAGTATAGGGCAACTCCTTTTGTTAAGCAGAACCAGTCAGTTTATATACTGTATGAAATCAGATAAGTGGACCAAGCATTGCATTACTTTGTTACTTTACTGGAACATCCTGCCATGTGGCTCACATAGCCCATGCAGCTCTGATACATTGATAATGACTATATTGAAATATTCCTGATCATTCCCACGCAGATACCCATACTGAAACATTTCTGTTCTTTCCCATGTGGATCACAGCTGCGAGGGTGGTTCCTTGCCACGTCCCCTTATCTTGGTATGGTCTTGCCTAGCAGAGACCTTGCCTCAGATGGCCTTGCCTTGCACAGACCTGGGAGGCTTCAACAAGATATAGCTGGATCTCCACATGCCATTCTGCACGTTCTCAGGGACAGGCTCAGGTTCAAAGGAAAACCTGGCATGTACCTTTCTCACCATGGACTATCTCACATCTGGCCCTCTACATATCCCCATTTTTTATTTTGTAATTTTAAGTGGCTTAAACATCATGTTCATCATCCTAAGGACGCAAGGTAGACAAAAAATTATTATGACCAAACAAAGAATATAAAGTAGTGTATGGAAAATAGTCAAAAAATACATTATTAAATGGGTTAAACTTTTGAAAATATCAATAATTGTTTTTGCTACCTGCTCTGGATTAATACCAGGAAGAGGGGTGTTTCACTATTTTAGCATTGCAATCAATCCTCCCTTTTTCTTTTGAAGACACCTCACCATTATAGATACATGTGAATTCTTCCCCTTAACCATCACCCATTTAAGTGAATATATGAAGTATTGATCGACGCATTGACAAATCTAAGTGTGCAGTCCTCTTTTTGAATATAGATACATAGACTCAAAAAGAAATAAAAATGCAATTGTCTTTTTAAGATTCAAAATGTCTTTTCTTATGCAGCTGTCTGGAAGAGAACATTGTCAATGAAATCTTCTGGTCCTTAGTATCTGTTCCAGCCATCTCCAGCATAGCATCTTCTTCTTCTTGTCTTCTTATAGGAACCAGCTTTCTGTCCATACTCCTACAAAAGTGATCTTAGCACAATTTTAACTTACCATTTCTTTTTTTTAATGTTCCTTTTTCCACTAATAATTTGTTCTTTTTTTATTTTTAGTTTACAACACTCAGTTCTACATAATTTTGAGTTCCAGACTTTCTTCCCTTCATCCCCGCTCCCTCCCCAAGATGGCATGGGATCCGATATATCTTTTACATATAACTTTGCATTGAACTAATTTACACACAGTCAAGTTGTGGAGAAGAATTATGATCAATGGAATGAATCATGAGAAAGAAAAAACAGAACCAAAAAAAAATGAAAAACAAAAACAAAAGAGAGAACAAAAAGGGGAAGAAAAGGCAAGCATAAAGTGTGCCTCAATCTGCATTCGTACTTCATAGTTCTTTCTCTGGATGCAGATTATTCTCCATCATGAGTCTTTTGGAGTTGCATTTGCACCTTGTGTTGCTGAGAAGAGCAAAGTCTATCAGGGTTAGTTCTCACAGAATCTATATATCTGTGGTTGTGTTTAATGTTCTCCTGGCTCTGTTCCACTCACTAAGCATTACATCGTGTAGGTTTTTCCAGATTGTTATGAAGTCCATATCATCCCCATTTCTTATAGCACAATAGTATTCCATTACCTTCATATACCACAGCTTGTTCAGCCATTTCCTAATTGATGGACATCCCCTTGATTTCCAATTCTTAGCTACTACAAAAAGAGCTGCTATAAATATTTTCGTACATATGGGTCCTTTTCCCACTTGTGTGATCTCTTTGGGATACAACCCTAGAAGTGGTATTGCTGGGTCAAAGGGTATGAACATTTTTATAGCCCTTTGGGTATAGTTCCAAATTGCTCTCCAGAATGGCTGGATCAGTTCACAACTCTACCAGCAATGTAACAGTGCTCTAATTTTCCCACATCTCCTCCAGTATTTATCTTTTTCCTGTTTTGCCATTTTAGCCACTCTGACAGGAGAGATGTGGTATCTAAGAGTTGTTTTGATTTGCATTTCTCTAATCGGTAGTGATTTCAGGCATTTTTTCATATGTCTATAGAGATCTTTAATTTCTCCCTCTGAAAACTGCCTGTTCATATCCCTTGACCATTTCTCAACTGGGGAATGACTTGTATTCCTATATATTTGGCTCAGTTCCCTGTATATTTTAGAAATGAGGCCTTTGTCTGAGACACTGCTTGTAAGGATTTTCTCCCAATTTTCTGCTTCCCTCCTAATCTTTGTTTCATTGACTTTTTTATACAAAAACATTTTGATTCAACATAATCAAAATTGTCCATTTTGCATTTTGTAATGCTCTCTATCTCTTGTTGTGTCATGAATTCTTTTCTTTTACATAAATTTAACTTACCATTTCTAATCTTTATAACCCTAATCATTTTTACAAACTCAAAATTTGAACCATGGCCAATTGTCATATTTAAGAAATTCACATCAGAAGCCAGTGTCTTACACTTTACAGTTATCCATTATTAATTTCCTCATCAGGAGGATGAGAAATCACTTAAGGAACTAATAACAGGCTTCGGTACATACATAAATGCATTAAATTGTCAATTTTTAGCACAATGCATATAGAATTTTAACCTTTTACTCATGCCATGTTTCTTTGATGGCATTTACAAAATAAACCACAAACCATTCTTCTTGTTAGCATTATTAATTGTAACAAAACTTTAGACAAGCATGATAGTGATCAAATAACAAAATAATATTTTCACATTGCTTAAGGAATATTTACGAAGTGAGCCCTAAGTGGTTCATATGCATTTATACTCTTGTTTATAAAGCTTTACTAAGTTGGTGAAAAAATCCTTAAGTAACATTAATTTCAGAGTATTATAACAAACAATGTTTCTAGTTATTGCAGAATTCTTAGATATCACAAGGTTTCTTAGTCAAAAAGGTGTTGTAACAGAATCTCACATTGGTAGCAGTAAGAGAGTGATCACAGGAAAAGTACTATTGCTCTTAGAATCCTGTGAAACAAAGGGAATATCTTAAGGTGAGTATTAAGCAGGTTGTGTGAATTTCTGCACATGTTCTAGTTCTATAGTAACTACTTGTTCTGATCACAGAAATTTGCTATAGAAGGAAAAAGCAGGGACAGATGTGACATAGCCGATATGACAAGATAAAACATCCTTGCTTTGTTTAAACTCAGATATAGTTACAGTTCTTCAGTCATGCAGTATCTTTCTCCTTATAGCCTGACTGAGGAATAGTCAGGTGGGAAACATTCCTTCCCAAAGGAACACAATGGGGAAACTAAGTCAGGAGGATCCCATCCTAGATTGAGGCTAAGATTGTCCTCCCAGCTTTTTTCCAGATGCAGACCTCCACCTGTTAACCATACAGGATCACATTTCCTCTGAGTAGGTTGTGGCATTTCTCTCAGACAGTGAGTTAATGCAGATAACTATACCCAAACTCAAACACTTAAACTCAAAACAAAATTAGTTATGGTCCCAAGTGCCTTTTACCGTAAACAGCAAGTCTCACTAATCACAGCTTAGAGCCAGATACAGTTGCTTCTGCATCCATGGAGCTGCAATAAGCAATAAAGATTTAGCGGGATTCATATACATAAGGGTTTTCATTAAACATTTTCCATTCTCAACTTTAAACTTGTCCTGGTGTAAAAGCCAATCATTAGAATCCTTTCTATCTATTGTACATAAACTTGTAATTTCTCAGCAAGCCAAGTTCATCGTTTATAACGTATGTAACTCAAACAAGTCCTTTTCCTGGGACTGATTACCTTGCCTGTGCAGATAGTTTCCAGGGACCTTAGCAATTTTACAAAATAAGGAGAAGTAACATGGTCCCCAAGAAGGGGTTAATAGAAAAACATTGGGCTTGTCTGCTATCTTTTGCTCTTTCCCTGAGCACACTTATTCGAGGTTGATCCAAACACACAATAAAGTTAGGAGAGAAAGTTAAGTAAAATTTAAAAATTAGCAGTAGGTTTGTACATAATTGTCATCAATATCGAATTGCTGCAATAGATTAGCTTACAAATAGAAATTCAGTAGGCCTTCTAAAAGTCATCCAAAGGACTTTACAAAACATTTTTTCATAAAAATATTTCCCTTTCTCGGAAACAGCTTACAATTTATCCTGATATTATTATTAATTCCTAAGCATTAAACAATTCTTAAATTTGATCACCAAATCTTTTCCACATAATTGAAGAGAAAAAAAGAAAACTAAACATACTTTTGTAAATGTTATCTCTAAGCAAAAACATCAATAGCTTAATTAACAATCTCACAAATTTCCCAAATTATAGCACAACAATTAAAGGCAAAATTTGGTAATTTATGATTTCTTAAATTACAATTCTTTTTTTTTCTTTTTAAAAAACATTTATTTATTTATTTAATATTTTTAGTTTTCAGCATTAATTTTCACAAGAGTTTGATACAAATTTTCTTCCCATTTCTACCTTCCTCCCCACCCCCACTCCAAGATGGCATATATTCCGATTGCCCCATTTCCCAGTCAGCCCTCCCTTCTGTCACCCCACTCACCCCCATCCCCTTTTCCCTTATTTTCTTGTAGGGAAAGATAGATGTTTATGCCCCATTGCCTGAATATCTTATTTCCTAGTTGCATGCAAAAACTTTTTTTTTGAACATCTTCTTTTAAAATTTTGAATTCCAAATTCTCTCCGCTCTTCCCTTCCCACACACTCTCCCTAAGAAGGGAAGCAATTCAACATAGGCCACATGTGTATCAGTATGCAAAACCCTTCCACAATACTCATGTTGTGAAAGACTAAGTATATTCTGCTCCTTCCTATCCTATCCCCCTTCATCCAATTTTCTCCCTTGACGCTGTCCCTTTTCAAAAATGTTTGTTTTTTATTACCTCCTTCCCCTATCTGCCCTCCTTTCTATCACCCCCCCCCCTTTTTTATCTCCTTCCTCCTTCTTTCCTGTGGGGTAAGATACCCAATTGAGTGTGTATGTTATTACCTCCTCAGGTCAAATCCAATGAGAACAAGATTCACTCATTCCCCCTCACCTGCCCCCTCTTCCCTCCCAACAGAACTGCTTTTTCTTTCCACTTTTATGTGAGATAATTTACCCCATTCTATCTCTCCCTATCTCCCTCTTTCAATATATTCCTTTCTCATCCCTTAATTGGATTTTATTTTTTTAGATATCATCCCTTCATATTCAACTCACCCCGTGCCCTTTTTCTATATGTATGTGTATATATGTATATGTATACGTATATGTATGTATATGTATGTGTGTATATGCATTTCAGCTACCCTAATACTGAGGTCTCGTGAATTATGCACATTTTGCCATGTAGGGATGTAAACAAAACAGTTCACTTGTTTCAAACTCAAAGAGGAATGAGGGTCACTAAATTGCACATAAGGATCTCTGTAGTTGTATATTAAAAAAGTACTTATTAAATCTATAGATTTATTTAATATCTTTATGTTAATAAATATTTTCCAATTTTATTTATAGGGTCATTACTTAAAGTTCTTAATTCTAAAAATTGGGAAACCATAATTACAATGCATTGGGAAACCATGATTACAATGCATTGTAGAGTATGTTCTAGATTTTTTAAAGCCCTTTTCCCAGTTTTTTATTTATACTAGTCACATGGTGATTTTTATTAACCACACATGAAATAGAACATCTTTGCATATACTTCTGACACAGAGCTTGAATTCTTAACCCCCAAAGGAGTCTACAGATAGTTTGGAGGGGGCTATAGAAATTATATACATCTTTTGTCATTTAAACTGATTTTCTTCACATTCATAAGTGTATTAATATTTTGAAAAAGGTTTCATATACTTCACCAGATTATCTATGGTTAACAGAATCTGCTAAAGAATTTTTAGCTACTGAAACTTTTATCACAGCCCTGGCTCAGTCCGAGACAGGACGACAGGGTGAAAAAATCTTAATGGTTCTAATTTTTTACTCAAGGAAATTTTACTTCTGTGTTCACTCCTTAAAAACCTTTTTGAAAGTGAGAACTTTGAATTTGCCAGTCAAAGGTGAGTGGGACTCTGGAAAAGATCCAGTGGCACCTTGTCCCTTCTCCTCATACAGGGGAGCTCAAAGTGTCTTTTTTCCAGATGTATGTGTTTTCTGAATTTGCCTTTATGCCAAACAGCATAATAAATTCCAACTTATCTTACATCAAATTAGGAGTAACACATTTCACTTAAATTTAAGGGAAACATTTCCTGCTTTCTTTCTTATCTCACTTCACACTCCAAATTGTCCAGGTTCGGAATGGAGGGAGAAAGAAAGAGCATTTGTCCAACAACTTCCCAAAAGTTTCCAAACCTTTTACTGTCATAACCTCTATTCACATTGTTTCTGCAAAATGGATTATGCCTTCCTTAAACTTTCTACACAGCTTCCTCTTTCCTACATGCTTAAACTTTCTTGCCTTTCCTTTCTGGTGGACTTTGATTAAAGCCCCTTTAAAACAGCACATACCTATTTTCTTTCTTGTTCTGACCTGATCCTTCTCTTATCCTCTTCAACTAGCCTTTTCCATCATATAACTTAAACAACAAAACATTTTTCTCTCTGCTTCTCTCTTCCCCTGCCCTCCCGTTCCTCTGAAGAGACTGGAGTCAGGGAGGGAGAGAAAAATGGAGATAGTGGACATTACAAGGTGTCAGATTACACACTCTCTTCACACAGAGACACATAACACCAAATAGTTAAAGACAAAAAATGACAGGATGCACAAAGAGGATTCCTATAAACCCACTGCACAAATTTAGACATTGCTGGCATTTTAATTTTCCCTTTCTACTTTGGTAACTCCCAATTAGCTAGTCTACCCCCTAGTGGGTTATTGTCATCCATCCCTGGGCTGAGGCTCTCAAGATCTTTCCCCATCCCCAATATCATGCTTAATTGCTCTTTGCACCATTAAGAATGTTTCCTTCTGCAGTAAGACATATTTTTTAAATGTTCTATATGGAAAATGCTGACATTGGGAAGTGTTCTTGTCCATCATCCCTTAATATTTTACTCATTTGCTTTCTGAAAACCTCCAGAATGAGGACAAGAATTGAAGGAAGGAAGGAGAACTGTGTGTGTGTGGGGGGGTGCCCTTCTTGTCTAAATCTTTCCCTCATTGCTTATTTCAATAATTGTAAAAATTGGTCTCGGTCTTTACACTGAACGTGCCCCATCTGGAAGATAAAGGTATCTTCCTTGGAAGACAAAAATCCCTGTATAAGCCTGGTGATACTTAGAAAAGAAAATTGAAAGGAAAAAGATTATTGTTGCCTTTACCTTGATTGAAAAGATTATCTCCTTTCCCTTAGTCGACTGTCCGACCTGAGCTCCTTTGAATGTGCAAGGCCTCTCCTCGGGGAGAATTCCTCTTGCAGAGACTCTGTTGTCCCATCTGCTTCGGGTCCCTGTGTTCCTGATCTGGGCCCACGTTCGGGCGCCACCTGTTGCATGATAGGCGCTGGAGAGAGTGAAAGAAAGACACAGGCCAGGCAGGAGAGTATAGGACAACTCCATTTATTAAACAGAACCAGTCAGTTTATATACTGTATGAAATCAGATAAGTGGACCAAGCATTGCATTACTTTGTTACTCTACTGGAACATCCTGCCATGTGGCTCACATAGCCCATGCAGCTCTGATACATTGATAACGACTATATTGAAACATTCCTGATCATTCCCATGCAGATACCCATACTGAAACATTTCTGTTCTTTCCCATGCGGATCACACCTGCGAGGGCAGTTCCTTGCCATTTTCCCTTATCTTGGTATGGTCTTGCCTAGCAGAGACCTTGCCTCAGATGGCCTTGCCTTGCCTTGCACAGACCTGGGAGGCTTCAACAAGATATAGCTGGATCTCCACATGCCATTCTGCATGTTCTCAGGGACAGGCTTGGGATCAAAGGAAAACCTGGCATGTACCTTTCTCACCATGGACTATCTCACAGCTGGCCCTCTACATATATGGACAATTTTTGTGAAGGCTCTATGTCTGGCTGAGGAAAAGGTATACTTTTCTCCAACAGTCTATAATACATCACTTTTCTAAGATTCTATTCATCTCCCTAACTTCTTCTGTTGTTTATTTTGGTTTTTAGAGGGGAAAGTCAAGGTCCCTTACTAGTATAGTTTTACATTCTATTTTCTCCTATAACTCTTTTTTCTTTTAAGAATTTGGATGCTATGCCATTTGGTGTATATATATTTAGTTCTGGTATTACTTCAGCATATATGGTACCTTTTCAGTAAAATGTAGTTTCCCTACTTGTCTCTTTTAATTAGGTCAATTTTTACTTTTGCTTTGATTGAGATCATAATTGCTACCCTTATTTTTTTAAACCTCAGCAAAAGCATAATAGATTCTGCTCTAACCCCTTATTTTTACTTTTGGTGTGTCTTTCTGTTTCAAATGTCTTTCTTGTAAACAACATATTGTTGGATTCTGTTTTTAACCCATTCTGCTATTTGCTTCTGTTTTATGGGTGAATTAATCCCACTGACAGTTATTTTTTTTATTAACTATGCATTTCTCTCTATCCTATTTTTCTCTTCTCTTCTCTTCTCTCTCTCTCTCTCTCTCTCTCTCTCTCTCTCTCTCCCTCTCTCTCCCTCTCTCTCTCTCTCCTTTTTTATCCTGTTCTGAGGAAGGATTTGAAATGACATCATCCTGACTCCAGGTTCAGGGTTCCATCAATTGTGTGGCCTTGTGTGCCCAAGTTAGTGTAATGCCTGGTCTGACGTATCTACTTCTCCTATCACTGGCCAATCAGCTTCTATACCTGAGCTAGTAGAATATATGGATTGACCATCAGGATCATCATAGACTGATTTCTCTACATCATGCTAACAGTAAATTGGCTTTCAGTCTGATTGTGCTATGTGGTTTGTTGTTGTACCCTGTAGTCTCTATGTTCTAGGCATGTTCTAGGCAAGAAAGGAGTTCACAAAGTGTTTCGTCTTCTTGTCCTACGTGTGGTCTCTTTCATTGGAAACATTTCTTTTAGCACCCACATTTGGGTCAGATGGTCTTCGTACAACTAGTAGTCTCTTTTGCTCATCATTCACTCAGGTGAGTGCCCACCATTTCTCATCACCTGTTCGTTGGAAAATTCTCCTACCCCCCCTACAGGAAATAGGAGGTTGTGGTGAATAGTCTTTTGAGGGGCTACTTCATTCTCTAATGCTATTTTGTAAACAAACAAGTTGTCTAGTCTCTTAACAACTTTGTTAGCTTTCCATCAGTTAACTAGTTTGTGAATTCCTTAATCAAGGTTTTCAGTAGAGCCCTGCTTCTTTGTTGAAGGTCTTAATGATATACTCTAACATCATATCACTGTTTGTCCCAGATCTTCTGAGGTAAAACTGTGGCTTCTCTGAAATTTTTTTATTCAACAGAGAGATGGGCTGATTGTGAATATTTCTATCACTTGCTTCATCTAAAACTTTGAGATGTAGGTCAGTAGATAGGCATACCTCATACCTATGTCTTTCCATTCTTTTTACATACAACCACTGTTGGTGAATCATAAGGATTCTATAATAGATTCTATTATGATGTTATTAATGAACTTTTCTTGGAGATAGTTTCTTTTATCTTCCATCATAGGTAAAGGAATCCGCCTAGATCTTTTTCTGAATGGTTGTAAGCTGGATTTTGTGGGTTGAGCCCTGAGCACATCTCATGCCCCATTCATGCAATAACAACATGACTCTCCTCTTGCTGAGCTTCTATTTACATGAATCCTACTGCCCTTCTGACAGTAGAGCTTCAACAAAGTCAAATACCTCAGAATCCAGTCTGGAAGTCAAAAAGTCATTACTCCTATGATATTCATTGGCTCTTGTCATTGTCCATTTTAAGCTTTGGCACAATCTACATAAATGGTCAAAGGGTACAGATACTGAGTCCCAGCTGGTTGCTTGTGGTATCCTGTTATAATTTCAAAAAAGACTGGAATTAATTCCAGTCAATCAGTGCTGACACTCCAGTATGTGTTGGGAGTTTCTGGATGTAACAGAGCCACAACGTCCATTGTCTTTTTGACACTACCTTTCTTTAGTGAATCTCAAGTTCACTTTGATGTATCCTAGGTACAGATAATTCTTATCACTCATTCCAACTAATCTAAGTCCTGCCATGGGTTTTATAGGAATTTTCTCAGTATGTGTTGTGAGGGTGTTTGCAAATGGGAGTGATGAGAGAGCTGCTATCCAAGGCAGCATTGTAGTCTACATTCTTAATCTTTGTCATCATCTTTGAACAACATCCTATGGAAGCAGGTGTAATAGTCCCATAAAGAATTGAGGATGAGGTCACTATGACTATTTTTGAAACCCAGGATGACCTTCCTCCATGGTCCCACTTCAAATTGCCAAAGATAGAAAAAAGACATTATTTTTGCATGGCCAACTCTGACTTTCTTGTTCTAGTCAATCATAAACATTTATTAAGTGCCTAATATGTGCCAGGAACTATGCTAAGTGGTAAGGATACAAAGAAAGGTTAAAAAATAGTCTCTGCCCTCAAGGATCTCACAATCTAATTGTATATACAACATATATACAACATATACAACAACAACATTGGATCCACAATAATAAAAGACAGTAGGACTATTACTCCCCTTGTTACTGCATATACATGTTCTCGAGTTAGGCCTTCATGACCCACATTCCCTCAGTCCTCTGTCTCAAAGAACGTTTTTTTCCTTCTCTATTCTCTCTCATCTGCTCATCTTTGGCTCTGCACCTGTGGCTCTGGGTTTGTGCTTCAGTTCACTCGCATTGTCTCATAGCCCACACTCAAACAGAGGGCCCCAGGCCAGTTTCGGCTGAGGCCTTCCAAATAGCCTGATGTCCCATGTGCATAAGTACATCTCTTACCTCAGGTAATGTTGGCAGTGACCTCTGTTTCAGAAAGGATAAACTCAAACAGATAAAGGTCATGTATTGTTTGCTAAATTCTGAGTAGGTCTGCTTCCTCAGGATCCTCTCTGCAAGTGGTATTTAAAAATATATGAAATCAGGTGTTGGTAGTCTAAAATATAAATATGAAATCAGCAGATCTTTCTTCTTTAGGTTGAAGGATGTTAGTGATAAAGTTAAAATATGTCTCTTCCACTATTTCACCCTCATCAGTTTGCATTGTCACTATTTTCAGACAATATTACATCACTCTGTCTTGCCATAAGCCTATGTACTCCAAAAGAAATTATTCCAAGACTCTCTGTCAATGTTTCTCTGTCACTTTTTCTAACTCAGTTTTCTAAATCTAAACACCAGTTTAATGTCTCTGATCCTTCCCAAACCAAGCCTCCCACTATTTCCTTTCCAGAGAACATGCTAATGTTGAGTCTATAGTATATTTGTACTATTGGGATTATGGCATCAGCCCAGACTTAATGGAGATATTCAGTTTCTTTGTGTGTGTACATGTGAAGTTCTTCTTTGAGTAGTATGGTTTCTACCTTTTAAAATAACTCCTTCCTCAGAGGGTGGACTACTATAAAGTTCCAAGGTACACCTTTCCACTGATATACTCAGGTATATCCCTATTTTCAAAATTCTCAGGTGGACCTAGAAAAAACTTCCTGAGTTATCTTACTTGCCTTAATATTAATGACCTTAATTGTACTCTCTTCTAAACCTTTCACATTTCTAACATTGTCCTTAAAATGTCTTCTTTTTCATCTGAAAATTTGTCCTTAATTATTACAAAATGGAATCCAAGAAGTTTAAAAGGCAATATACCAGAGGGCTTAAGTGTAGTAGAATTGGGTGGTCATTCAGAGCATGCAAGGAATATGGTAATATAAATATCTGAAAAGTATCTTTTATAATAATACTTGTTCAAAACAAAAAGTTTCATTCATTTCAAACTAAAAATTGAGCTTCGTAGAATGTTTTCCTGAACAGAAAATATTGAACAGTTTAACATTTGTGAAATCTCTCTAATTCTGTGAAAGCTTGTCTCTTGGTTAGTTACATTAGAAGACTGGCCTTTGACTGAATTCCTTCCTTTTCACACATTGGAAAGTATTACAGAGGTCCACCATTTAAAACAAACAATATGTTACAAATTAATTCTGGTATAATGTATTCCAACAAAGCCTAGAGAAAGCTGCTGAGGTGGCCTCAAGTCAAACTTAATAGTCCTCTTCTCTGCTGACCACTTCCTTACATGTCCCGCGGAAGAGAATGGTGTGCTCAAACTGTGCTCTATAGGAGCCTTTGATGTCACGTAAGTGGGGGTAGGGATCCCCAAGGCCCAAGTCACACAGGTTCTTCAGAGTCATTGGGTATTTACTTTCTCCTAGGCCATCTAGCCACCTGTGGAAGAAGGCGCAGAGTGCCAAAGTTTTCATTGATGACATTTAACAAGTGTTTTGCTCTTGGAAGTCTTCTTGGCACCTGTCCAACATCAAAAGTTTTTACATAATGTGAACATTCCACATCATCATGCACCACACCTTTTCCTGTACCCAAGGTTTCTATGGCCTATACTTCACCTTTCTCCATTCTTGTTGCTTCTCCTCCTTTCACAATGGGCACCATTTTCCAAGCATGTATTCTATATGGCCCAATTGAATGTCCATTAAGATTTCGAATGGGTTTTACTTGATATGTTTTTCCATCAACTTCAACCTCATAAGATGCCATTACTTCTTGGATTGCCTCACCAATGTCATGAAGATGAACATCATTTCCAACACACTTTATTCCCATGTTGGTGGCATCTTTTACAGCCCTCAATAACGGGTCATACTTGGGATTGAAAGTGACAGTAAAAACACAGTCGATAATCCTACCGCTGATGTGTGTTCCAAAATCTATCCTGCAGATGTCACATTGCAGGACTGTGGGGTCTCCAGCATTGGAAGTGTAGTGGGCTGCACAGATATTTGAGGGAGCAGCCCATAGGGAAGGCAAGGCTAGCATTTAGGCCATTCTCTTTTATTAGCTTACAGGAGCAATCTTCCAGTTTTTCAGATTTCTATCATCATCATCCCATGCTTGATCCAGCTCATCACATACTTCCTCATTTGCCTATGTGCCCCTGTGGCTTTCTAAAAATCATTCCAGATCTCCTCACTGGCCTGGTCTAATGCTTTCTTTTCTTCACTTGTGGTTCTGCAAGCTGCTCTTTGTCTGTCTTGTGTTGAGAGCTACTCAGCATTTTTGGCCCTTTGGAAATACACCACCGTGATACAGGGCACAAATGGGAGCTGAGGCCAGGTCTGTCTGTTCCTTGGGTCCTTTCTTCTCTTTCTTTCCTCCATCTCCACCACCATTTCTATCTTCGTTGTCACCCTTTTTTTCATTGTCCTCCAGGGCCTGTTTTTCCACCTGTTTTGCTACCTCATCTACTTAAGTCCCCATTCTCCCTCTCTTTCTTGTTGTTTTGCCTTCCAAGCCACCCTTGCCCTTCTAGTTCTTGGGCATCTCCTCCGCTGAGGCAGTCAGGCCACTGTCCTTGCCGTCAGGCTCCAGCTCACCTTCAGGTGCCTCTCCGAGGCCATGCCTAGGCCTGTTCCACACCCTCCACATTGCTAAGGACAGAAGGAGAGGGTGAGGTAGACAGGCCTGCTTCCCATGCAGCCTGCTGCTTTCATCTGCCCCTGCCGAGCCACTCTAGCTGGTGCGATGGAGCAAGGGGCATGCTGGGACGGTTAGAAGACCGAGCACAGAGGGGGTGGGGTGGCCAGGACCTGCTGGCCTGTGGCTGGTGGGGGAGGGGGAAAATGTCCTCTTTCTTAAGGTCTGGGTGTACTAATGTTAGGAGACTTCTATTCTTCTTCATTGTAAATGCATAGCAATAGGCAGTTCCTACAATCCTTGTCTTTTTTTTTAAAAAACATTGTACCATGTGTGACAACATCAATGCTCAAATTTTAATGCAAGCAATAAATTTTTAACTTTACATTAATCAATGCTCCAAGGAATAAATATGCCATGCATAAAAAATGCTCAAAGTAATATGTATAAAAACAAAATCATAAAAACCATAGTGGGAAACAATGGGAGGAGTTTTGTTTCCACAGAATTGAAAGTATCCTCCCTGCCCCCTTACCCACCCCCCACCTCCCAGCTTTAGCAGGGACTGCTTTTAATCAGAGCTGTGATCTAGGGTGTTTCTTATCAGGTAAAAGGTTAGAGGCTTTCAGCCTCTAAAAAGCTGTGGGAGAAAGAAAACTGAGGTTGGGGGAAGGGAATTTGGCTCCTTTTAGTATGCAAATTGATAGTCATTTAACTGAACTTCAAGTTTTAAGGTAAAAAGAAGAAGCTGGAACACAAGCTTGGTGAGTATAAAATTTTTTTTCATTTATTTGAAATATTTGAGGTAGTTTGAGTAAAAATTGGGAAAAGAGAGAGATTGAAGCTGGAGTGAGAATACAGAGGGTAAAATGGAAAGATAAAGGATTTGAGTGGGGGTGGAACAGCGGCTAATCCAGGTGGCTCTCAGGTCCTTTCTTTCTTATCCACTCCCTCCCCCACCCTACTTTAGAAGACTTAGGTATGTTAATAGAGGTTGAAACTAAAGAACTTGTAGCCTGATTGGAAAATAAGGCTTATTAATTAGTGATGAAAGGTTTTATTGAATCTGGGTACTGACTAGGGTAAAGATATTGATTTGTATAATTATTAAGCTTTGCCTGTGTAAGGTATGATTGAATTTTGTTTCCACAGAGATTATATAAAAATAGGATTTGAAGCCATACTAGTGACTTGTGGTAGGGAATAAAACTCCCTTCTAAGGCAGTTGAGGAAGCTGGCCACCTGAAAATCAGCATATCTAAAGGGCAAGCTCCTTTGTTCTAAGAAAGGCACTAACTGTATTTCAAAAGGCTGCCAGGCTAGATATAATTCACAAAGGGATGAAATCTTTATTATTGATAATCTCCTCATGTTTTGTCAGTTCTTCTCAGCAATGGAAAGGGATCCCCCTTCCATGCTATCTGAGGTAGACAGATGGAGGAGAAAATAAAAATATTTTAGCTTGATATAAAGAATAAGTGTATGAAGATGAGAGGGGAGGGGAAGCTGCAAATCCATGTGCTCTTAAGAACCACTCCCTCCTCATCTTTAGAAGACTCAAGGACTTTAAAGAATCCAAAGCTTTTTGCTTTAGTTCTAATCTAATCTAATTCAAACCTTTTTGTAAAACCTCTGAAGGATAGGAAGGGTGAATTGAAATGTGGAAGTGAAAAGATGTAATGAAGGTGTGGGTTTTGGTGAAAAGCTGACCAATGAGGGTCACGGCATGAACTTCAAATCTGAATGAGTTATAAAAGCAAGTTACAGGATCAATAATTTCTATGTGTGATGATCTGGAAATGAAATTGATGAAGTTTATTGTTTCTGTATTTCTCAAATTCTCTTAGACTGTGAAATTTGAGAAGACCATTGTGTGGTAGAAATGGTATTATACCAATTTTAATCTGATTTTGTTATATATGAATTGAGTTTTTAAAAATGGTGTGATAAAAATTTGATAATTTGAAAGTGTTATATCTGGTTATAGACAAGTAGTAATAACATTGCTGATATTTACTATGATAGCAGATTTTCCATTTGAAATCTTGTCTATTATGAGTGTATATATATGTGTGTATGTGGGTACACACACACACACACACACACACACACACATATATACACACATACATATATATATATAAATATATATATATATATATATATTTATATATATATATAGTGGTTTAAAGTTATAGCTTCAACATATTAATGATGAGATAAGTGATTCTCTGTGCAAGGAGATTTAGAAATGCATTCACCGAATTTGAAAATGAATAGTTTCAAATTTTACATACATTATAATGTTTAGGGCATTATTACATTATTACATTACATTTCTATGGTCTGAATGTTGTTAGAATTGTATTGTCTGAGAAAAATGATGAATGGATTAAGAAGCTCTCTGATCAAGATCCAGTGACCTAGGTCCCCCCTGACCTCATTTTAATATAGTTCCCCTCCCAGTATGTAGGGCCATCAATTGGCATCCCTTGGGAATACCTACTCTTTGAAGGGCATATGTTTTATAGCTGTCATTTAGGAAGATTATTAGCTGTTATTTATGGTCACTGTTTTAGTATTAATTGATCAGTATCTGGAAAGAAAAGGGGGATGGACAGCAGCTACAGAGAAGCCCCTTAGGTAATAACCCTGGACATGGAGTTCCTGAACAAGGAATGTGATTAGCTGAGAATTTGCAAATGATCTCTAGTAACTGGCTTAGGACAGATTTTAAAATTAGAATTTGAGATGTGGGTCCTGGCAAGGTTTTGATTGATGAGACTTGCTATCTGATGTAAAAGAGCCTACCCTCTGGGGGAGATGTCATTAATTACTTAAGAAGAAAGAATTGGTGGATGTGATGCTTTATGTGGAAGGCTGAGATGTTTTCTTTTCCTTTTGTGGCAGTGTCTGTAATCAAAACAAGTGGTTAGTGATAAAAGGAAAGGAATCTGTCAGAATCTGTTACTATTGTGAGTGAAGTTGTGGTACCTAAACACCTAGAAGGTTTTATGGGGAGAATTGGAAAATTTGATTAATGCAAATATGTGAAATCTTGCTGTTTTCAACCAAATAATTGGGTAAATTAGTACTCTGGTATAGTCATGTGAAAAATAACATTCTTTCTAAATATTGATGGGAATAATCACATAAAAGGAAAAAGAAATAAAGATACAAATGCAATGTTGATTCATTATCCCATAGAGTAAGGCTGGGATTAAAGTTATTGTGTATCTATACGGAGTAAGGCCCTTACATGTTTCAAAGTGATGTAAAAGCATTTGGGTATTAATACAAATGATGTAATTAATTACTGGAACTAAGTCAGAGATATCTTCAGTTTGTGGAAAAGAATTTCAGTGTAAATTTCTTAGAGGGAGATAACTTGTAGAATACTTTTGCATTAATGTAAGATGTTAAATGTATCATTCCATGATATAAAACAGGGCTGTCCAAAATGTGGCCCACAAGCCTGTAGCGCAATTTATGCGGCCTGCCTACAAGCATAGAAATTTATATAAATGCTTTAGGCAGACTTTAAGCCTGGCTCAATGAAGCTTGCTGTTTGACTTAACTTCTGCCTGGAGTTGACAGGAAGCTGGGGAAATATGGCCCCCTTACCATAAATCCCTTATTTTTTAGTGGCAAATTTCTATAATCAGAAGGTTTTCTAAGTACAGTAAAAAAAATCTAATAAAATAATTGATTGTGGAACATCTTAGGCTACCATACGACTGGAACTAGTGTTCCTGTATAAGTTAGGGTAGTTTATAAGAGCCATGTATAGGGTCTTGTATAAGTTAGGGTCTTTTAATTCTTGGTAATGGTATGGAGACAATTAGGTCAAGGGCTTGTGAGAATATTATTTGATTAATATCAAGCTTTTTTAAAGATTTGTAACAATTAGTAACATTAAAAGAAGAATGACTTGTGGTTTATTTTGTAAATGCTATCAAAGAAACATTGCATGACTAAAAGTTTATGATGATATATGTACTGTGTTAAAAATTTACTATTTAATGTATTTATGCATGTACTGAAGCCTGTTGTTAATTCTTTAGTGAAATCTCATCCTCCTCATGAGGAAATTAATAATGGGCTAATGTAAAATATAAGAAACTGGGTCTTGATGTGAATTTCTTAAACATGACAATTGGTCAAAGTTCCAATTTTGAAAATATAAAATGATTAGGGTATAAGGATTAGAAATGGTAGCTTTAAATTCTGCTAAGGTGGGGGCAGAGCGAAGATGGTGGCTGGAAAGCAGTGAGCTCCCTGCTGAGTCCCTCCAAAAATCTATAAAAAATGGCTCTGAACCAATACTAGAACTGCAAAACCCATAAAACAGCAGAGGGAAGCAGGGCTCCAGCCCAGGACAGCCTGGATGGCCTCTGGGTGAGGTCTACCCCACACGGAGCTGGGAGCTGGGAGCGGACCAGAGCAGAGCCCAGCATGAGCTGCTCGGACCAACCAGACCAGGAGCCGGGCGGAGCGGGCCCTAGCGCCCTGAATCAGGGAGCTGCGGCAGTTACCAGACTTCTCAACTCACAAACACCAAAGACAGTGGAGAAGGTTAGTGGGAAAAGTTGCGGGAGTGGAAGGAGTTCATGGTTTGGCCACCACCTCCAGGGCAGCGGAGGTGGGGCAGCTACAGCTGCTGTTGCTTCTGGCCCAAGGCCCACCTGGTGGGAGGAATTAAGTGGCAGATCAGAGCAGGAGTGCACAGCCTGCTGAAGATCTAAGCCCAGTCTGGCTTGGTGGTTCTTGGGGAAGGAGGAGTGCTGGTGTGGCAGAGCTGGTGCATCCCCCCTAAATGTGGAACATAGAACTCTTTAGTCTACAAGCAGTCAAACCCTGCTGAAAAACTCAAGGGTCAAGTTAGTTGGTTGGGAATATGGCCGGGCAGGAAAACACACCCAGATTCAGTCTCAGACTTTGGATTCTTTCTCTGGTGACAAAGAAGACCAAAACATACAGACTAAAGAAGTCAAAAAAGTGCAAGAGCCTACACCAAAAGCCTCCAAGAAAAATATGAACTGGTCCCAGGCTATGGAAGAGCTCAAAATGGATTTCAAAAAGCAAATTAGGGAAGTAGAGGAAAAATTGGGAAGAGAAATGAGAAGGATGAGAGAAAACCATGAAAAACAAGTCAATGACTTGCTAAAGGAGACCAAAAAAAATACTGAAAAATACACTGAAGAAAACAACACCTTAAAAATTAGACTAACTCAAATGGCAAAAGAGCTCCAAAAAGCCAATGAGGAGAAGAACGCCTTGAAAGGCAGAATTAGCCAAATGGAAAAGGAGGTCCAAAAGACCACTGAAGAAAATCCTACCTTAAAAATTAAATTGGAGCAAGTGGAAGCTAGTGACTTTATGAGAAATCAAGAGATTATAAAACAGGACCAAAGGAATGACAAAATGGAAGACAATGTGAAATATCTCATTGGAAAAACCACTGACCTGGAAAATAGATCCAGGAGAGATAATTTAAAAATTATTGGACTACCTGAAAGCCATGATCAAAAAAAGAGCCTAGATGTCATCTTTCAAGAAATTATCAAGTAGAACTGCCCTGATATTCTAGAGCCACAGGGCAAAATAGAAATTGAAAGAATCCACCG
Organism: Trichosurus vulpecula; assembly: GCF_011100635.1. Lineage (NCBI taxonomy): Eukaryota > Metazoa > Chordata > Mammalia > Diprotodontia > Phalangeridae > Trichosurus > Trichosurus vulpecula. The sequence continues at coordinate 51,824,276 of NC_050573.1, read as the reverse complement.
ATCGCCTCCTCAAATAGATCCCAAAAAGAAATCTCCTAGGAATATTCTTGCCAAATTCCAGAGCTCCCAGATCAAGGAGGAAATACTACAAGCAGCCAGAAAGAAACAATTTGAGTATTGTGGAAACCCAATCAGAATAACCCAAGATCTGGCAGTTTCTACATTAAGAGATCGAAGGGCTTGGAATACGATATTCCGGAGGTCAATGGAGCTAGGATTAAAACCTAGAATCACCTACCCAGCAAAACTGAGTATCATGCTCTAAGGCAAAATATGGACTTTCAATAAAATAGAGGACTTTCAAGCTTTGTCAGTGAAAGGACCAGAGCTGAATAGCAAATTTGACTTTCAAACACAAGAATCAAGAGAAGCATGTAAAGGTAAACAAGAAAGAGAAATCATAAGGGACTTACTAAAGTTGAACTGTTTTGTTTCCATTCCTACACGGAAAGATGATGTGTATGATTCATGAAACCTCAATATCATAGCAGCTGAAAGGAATATGCATATATATATATATATATATGTGTTTATGTATATATGTATATATATAGATAGGTGAATGTGCATGTATGTATATATGTATGTGTACGTATATATATATATAGAGAGAGAGAGAGAGAGAGAGAGCACGGACACAGGGTGAGTTGAAGATTAAGGGAAGATATCTAAAAGAAATAAAATCAAATTAAGGGATGAGAGAGGAATATATTGAGAGGGGGAGATAGGGAGAGATAGATTGGGGTGGATTATCTCGAATGAAGGTGGCAAGAGGAAGCAGTTCTGTGGGAGGAGGGGAGACGGCAGGTGAGGGGGTATATTAGGAAGGCAGAATTTATGATTTCAAAGAGAATCTCATATGTGTCTAAAAGGTCCGGAACCGCAGGATATAAGGAATTCTCTAGGCAGAAGGCAGGAGAACTAAAGCATGTATTTACACTCCACAATAACAAGCCCACAAACCAGCGTCCCCATTTTGATATTTTCATCAAAAGCTTCCAGGCCCAATAAGTCCACCTTACAAGGGTAATCAGAAGGCCACAGAGAAGTGAGATGGTATAAGGCAAAATCGTATACATGCTTCCCCTCTACGGTAAGAAGATTACCCACTAGCCTCTAGTCAGCTCTGCTACCGGCAGCTCAGCTTCGGCTGTAGGTGTCTCTGGCTCCAACCGGAAAAGGAAAGGAGGATCTTCAAGCCGTCCTCTCCCCTCTTATAGAGTTTTTGACATCATCAAGCGCCACCTGAATGACCAGGGCCAATTGGTTCTTGACTTGGCCCCTCCCCCAGCGTAGACCACATTAACACACCTCCCCTCAGCCAGTGCCACGACTCATCACACAGGAAGCTCTGGTCCTGCCCCGGAAGAGCAAGCCCCAGCATTCAGGGAAGCTCAACGAGGCGAGCTGAGTCATTCAAAGAAAACAAAGTCCATTCTGGCTACAGGGGGGAATGAGTGAATCTTGCTCTCATCAAATTTGGCCTGAGGAGGGAATACCATACATACTCAATTGGGTATCTTACCCCACAGAAAATAAGATGGAAGAAGATAAAAAAAAAAGAGAGGGGGATGATGGAGGGGAGGGTAGATGGGGGTGGAGGTAATCAAAAACAAACACTTTGGAAAGGGGTCAAGGGAGAAAATTCAATAAAGGGGGAAGGGTTGGGAAGGAGCAAAATATAGTTAGTCTTTCACAACATGAGTATTGTGGAAGGGTTATACATAATGACACACATGTGGCCTATGTTGAATTGCTTTACTTCTTAGGGAGGGTGAGTGGGAAGGGAAAAGGGGAGAGAATTTGGAACTCAAAGTTTTAAAAACAGGTGTTCAAAAACAAAAAAAAAAAGTTTTTGCATGCAACTAGAAAATAAGATACACAGGCAATGGGGCATAGAAATTTATCTTGCCCTACAAGAAAGGAAGGGAAAAGTGGATGGGAGGGGAGTGGGGTGACAGAAGGGAGGGCTGAATGGGGAACAGGGCACCCAGAATATATGTCATCTTCGAGTGGCGGGGGAGGGTAGAAATGGAGAGAAAATTTGTAATTCAAACTCTTGTGAAAATCAATGCTGAAAACTAAATATGTTAAATAAATAAATTTTTTTAAAAAAGAGTTGGCATTGGCTAAATTAGCATTTCCTTGTTCCTTGTACCTGGGGTAGTATATTTCTGCATTTAGAGTGTGAGAGTAAAAAGGTCAGTGGTGGGTGGGGGTTGTTTGCGTTAGGGTATACAACTGGATTCTGCCCTCTGGGCACCGCCTCTCCCCACCCATTGTGTATAGGTTGGGAGATTGCCCTTTCCTGCGGGATCATAATAAAATTTCTTTCTACTTTCCACTTGAGAAGCCTCTGAGTTTAATTTTGGGTGAAGTTGCTGTCCCACACAATACTCAAAATGAACAGGACTTCCTTGAAATATTGCCTGTCATGGGTACCCAAATGATATCTATGCCGAAAAGGCTAAACAAAATTAGAAAAATTTTAAGAAGGAAATTGAGAGAATTATATTAATAAACAGAACCACCAAACACCACCACCACCAAAAACAACCAACATCAACAAACCTTGTTGTAACCAAGCACCCAACAACAAAGAAATGGCTTCTGGCACACTTTAAAAAAAATTCCTGTGAAAATATTTCCTGCTTGGAAAGGGAGTACCAGCCAGTCCAAGAATCATCATTTAAAAATGCCTGGCATTCAGAAATGGGAGCCAGGGGCAGTTAGGTGGCACAGTGTGTAGAGCACTGGCCCTGGAGTCAGGAGGACCTGAGTTCAAATTCGGTCTCAGACACTTGACACACTTACTAGCTGTGTGACCTTGGGCAAGTCACTTAACCCCAATTGCCCTGCCTTCCCCCCTCCATAAACAAAACAAAACAAAACAAACAGAAATGGGAGCCAAAGGCAAAGAACATTCAAATTTAAAATGTGAAGCTACCAAAACAATATAGAGCAGTTAATGTTAAAGCCAGTAGGTCAGGGCTATTCAAACTGAAATCATTAAGGAAACACTGGCCTTCAGAAAACGTCTGGAAAAGCCAGAGGCAGAGTACAGTGTAGCTTCAGAATTACCACTAAAATTCCAGTTAAAATGACATATTTAACTGATTGAATGAAATTGAGTGAGGAAAAGTGACAGAGAAACAGATTGACAGAGAGTCTCGGGATAGTGTCTGTTGTACATAACCTTATGACATAGCCTTCTCTGTGTGTGTATAATTCTTGTAAGAGAAATGACCAGGAAGGAATTCAAAATTATTGTATTAAACAAATTTTTCCATATAATATATGAACTATAATATATAGAACAGGGTGGCCTACATGTAATAAGGATTTGTAGGCAGAGGAAGGGGAAGAAAATAAAGATATATTAAGCACCTGCTCTATGCCAAACACTGTACTAAGTGCTTTACAAATATCTGGAATGCTACACCCAACATCTCAGAGAGCCTGGAGTCCTACCTTTGTGGGTGTTTAGAGGATGGCTATGACTGGGCAATCTCTCCCTCACTGTCCTGTATTCAAGAGGGATATTGGGCTTGGAATTATATCTATCTATTACATATTAGAAACATGAATTTTAGGGGTGCAATTCTTTTGGGAGGTTCAGGATAAAAATGATTTTCTCTAATAGTTCAGGGAGGAAATACTTTTGCTCAAGAACTGGAAGGTAACAGCTTAATCAAAGCTTGTCAGGTTCCCCTCCATATTATACACATTACAAAAAAGGCAATCATGAATACTGAACATGTTCTAAAAACAAGCAAGATACTACTCTGGAAAGCCATAAAAATGGGTGAGGCAATAGAATACATAAGAATTGGGAGGCTCTGCAGCAAGGGAGCCAGATAAAATCTTGACTCAACTGAGTGGAGAACTGCCTCCCCAAAGAGTTGATTCTTATCAGTCTCTGGGGGTTAAGTCACTGGGAACCAAAGGACATGATGAGGTGCCAGGTTTTCCCATATGACTGTGGCTCTAAGGAGCCCCATTGTCCTTTCAAACGTCCTTTCCTTGCCTACTCTTTAAAATTTTCTCCACTTTATTTTATTTTTCACTATACAAAGACTTTTACTCCCTCCCACTCTCACAATTCAAAAGAAAAACAAAAATGCATAGTCATGCAAAGCAACTCTCCACATTATCCATGTCAAAAATATATGTTTTATTCTGTATCTCAAGCCCAGTATCTTTCTGTTGAAAGGTAGGTAGCACAGTTTATCATCAGTCTTCTGGAATCATGGTTAGTCATTGTTCAACTCCTCTTACCTTGCATGTATCTTTTCTTACTTCCCTTATGTACTTACTTGTATCTATCCTGGAGAAAGAAAAGAATTTCCTACCAGGCTATGTGGATAGAGGGGCTTCAGGATTTAAGGCACATTTTGAGGGAAAAGAGATGGGGACTCTTCTATTACAGTGGAGTGAAGTAGTGGTATTGCTGGAACAAAGGGTATGCACAGTTGTATAGCTCTTTGGGCGTAGCTACAAATTGCTCTCCAAAACTGTTGGATTGGTTTACAATTCCACCAACGATGCATTAGTGCCCTAATTCTCCCCTATCTTCTCCAACATTTATTTTTTTCCTTTTCCATCATATTAAGCAATCTGGCAGGTATGAGGTGGTACATCAGAGATGTTTTAATTTGCATTTCTCTAATCAATAGTTATTTAGAACATTTTTTCATATGCCTACAGATAGCTTTGACTTCTTCATCTGAGCACTGATTGTTCACATCCTTTGACCATTTATTAATTGGGGAATGATTTATATTTTTATAAATTTTACTCATATATATTTGAGAAATGAGGATTTCATTTGAAACACTTGCTGTAAAAATTGTTTCCTATCTTTCTGCTTTCCTTCTACTCTTGGTTGCATTGGTTTTGCTTGTGTGAAACCTTTTTAATTTCAGAAGCAATAACAGCTTCAGGAAATCCCAAGGCAGAAATGGTGAGGGGATCTGGCAACTGGTCAGAAAGAGACTACAGGGGATCCCTGTGCTAGCACTGGATGTAGGACCAGATGCTGTTCAGTTGCCCCATTGCCTATACCAGTTTCTGGAGAGCAGTATTAATTGCAATCCCAAGGGATCAGGGGCCCTTTCTAGTTAAGAACCAGAGTGCAGACCAGGAAAGCAAAGACCATACATCACACCACTTGGAAGAACTGATAACTTCCAAATCCCCAGAACTAGCTCTGAAAGTATCATTGTGAAAAAACCTGAAGCTTGGGACAGTACCCCTCTACCCACCATGACAGGAATTGAGCCCAACATTAACATAAAGTTCCAAATCAAGAAATAGGGAAGAAAAACAGGAAAGTAGAAGGGGAAGGGCTTAAGAAAGGGGGCGGGGGCGTGTAAAAAAAAAACCTTTTTAATTTAATGTAATCAAAATTATTCATTTTGTATTTTATAATATTCTCTATCTCTCATTTGGTCATCAATTTTTCCCTTCTCCATAGAGCTGACAGGTAAAATATTCCTTTCTATCTTAATTTGCCTGTGGTATCACCCTTTACGTCTAAATAATGTACTAATTTTGACTTTATCTTGGTAAAGGGTGTGAGATATTGGTCTATGCTTAGTTTCTGCCATTATGCTTTCAAGTTTTCCCAGAAGATTTTCTCAAATAGTGTAACCAGAATGGACTTTGTTTTCTTTGAATGACTCAGCTTACCTCGTTGAGCTTCCCTGGACACTGGGGCTTGCTCTTCCGGGGCAGGAGGCCCAGCGGCCATGCCAGGGATCAGGGAGCTTCCTGTGTGATGAGTCATGGGGCTGGCTGAGGGGAGGTGTGTTAACCTGGTCTACGCTACGGGGAGGGGCCAAGTCAAGAACCTGGTCATTCAGGTGGCGCTTGATGACGTCAAAAACTCTATAAGAGGGGAGAGGACAGCTTGAAGATCCTCTCTTCCTTTTCCGGTTGGAGCCAGAGATACCTACAGCTGAAGCTGAGCTGCCGGTAGCAGAGCTGACTGGAGGCTAGTGGGTAATCTTCTTACCGTAGAGGGGAAGCATGTATACGATTTTGCCTTATACCATCTCGCTTCTCTGTGGCCTCCTGGTTACCTTTGTAAGGCGGACTTCTCCTGCCTTCTGCCTAGAGAATTCCTTATATCCTGTGGTTCCGGACCTTTTAGGCACATATGAGATTCTCTTTGAAATCATAAATTCTGCCTTCCTAATATAAATAGTGACTTCTTATCCCAGAAGCTGGAGTCTTTGGGTTTATCAAACAGTAGATTACTATAGGCATTCACTACTGTGTCTTGTGTACCTAATCTATTCCACTGATCCACCACTCTATTTCTGGTGATTACTGCTTTATAATATAGTTTTAAATCTAGTATGGCTAGGCCACTTTCATTTGCGTTTTTCCCAATTAATTCCCTTCATATTCTTGACCTTTTGTTCTTTCAGATGAATTGTATTATATTTTCTGGTTCTGTAAAGTAATTTTTGGTAGTTTGATTATTGTGGCACTGAATAAGTAAATTAATTTAGGTAGAATTGTCATTTTTATTATATTAGCTCAGCCTACCCTTGAGCAATCAATTGATATTTTTCCAATTGTTTAGATCTGACTTTATTTGCAAGAAAAATGTTTTACAATTGAGTTCATATGGTTCCTGGGTTTGTTTTGGCAAGTAGACTCCTGAATATTTCACATTGTCTACAGTTATTTTAAATAGAATTTCTCTTTCTATCTCTTTATGAGCTTTGCTGGTGATATATAGAAAAGTTGATGATTTATGAATTTATTTTGTATCCTGTTACTTTGCTAAAGTTGTTAATTAATTCGAGTAGTTTTTGTAGTTGATTCTATAGGTTTCTGTGACTATGCCATTATATCATTTGTAAAGAATGATAGTTTTGTTCCCTCATTGCGTACTCTAATTCCTTCAATTTTTTTTCTCTTATTGTTAATGCTAACATTTCTAGTGCAATATCACAGAAGTGGTGATGATGGGCATTCTCATTTCACTCCTGATCTTATTGGGAAGACTTCTAGCTTATCCCCATTACAGATAATGCTTTTAGATAGATACTACTTATCATTTTAAGGAAAACTTCATTTATTGTTATCCTCTCTAGTGTTTTTGATAGTAATGGATGCTGAATTTTGCTAAAAGCTTTTTATACATCTATTGAGATAATAATATGATTTCTGTTGGTTTTGTATTGATATGGTCAATTATGTTAATAGTTTTCCTAATATTGAACCAGCCCTGCATTCCCGGTATAAATCCCACCTAGTTGTAGTGTATTATCCTTGTGACAAATTTCTTTAATCTCTTTGCAAATATTTTATTTAAAATTTTTGCATCAATATTCATTAGGAAAATTGATCTATAATTTTCCTTCTCTGCTTTGGCTCTTCTTGGTTTGGTATTAGCACTATATTTGTATCATGAAAGGAATTTATTAGAACTTTTTTGCCCATTTTTCCAAATAGTTCATATATTATTGGAATTAGTTGTTCTTTAAAAGTTTGGTAGAATTTACTTGTAAAACCGTCTGTTCCTAGAGATTTTTTCTTAGGGAGTTCATTGATGACTTGTTCAACTTCTTTTTCCAAAATGGGGTTATTTAAATATTTTATTTCTTCTCCTGTTAATGTGGGCAATTTATATTTTGTACATATTAATCCATTTCACTTAGATTGTCAGATTACTTCACATACAGTTGGACAAAATAGCTCCTATTATTGCTTTAATTTCCTCTTCATTGGTGCTGAATTCACTCTTCATTTTTGTTACTGGTAATTTGGTTTTATTCTTTCTTTTTTTAAATCAAATTAACCAAAGGTTTATCTATTTTATTTTATTGGCTTTCCCCCCATAAACCAGCTCTTAGATTTATTTATTGCTTCAATAGTTTTCTTACTTTCAATTTTATTAACCTCTCCTTTGATTTTCAGAATTCCTATTGGTATTTAATTAGGGATTTTTAATTTATTCTTTTTTTAAACTTTTTAAATTGTATGCCCAATTCATTGATCTGCTCTTTCTCTATTTTATGCATGTAAGCATTTAGAGATATAAAATTTCCCCTAAATATTTCTTTGCCTGCATCCCATAATTTTTGGTATGTTGTCTCATTATTACCATTCTCTTTAATAAAATTATTGATTGTTTCCATGATTTGTTGCTTGACCCACTCATTATTTAGGATTAGATTATTTAGTTTCCAATTAATTTTTAATCTATCTTTCCATGGTCATTTATTACATGTAATTTTTATTACATCATGATCTGAAAAGGATGCATTTAATATTTCTGCTTTTCTGAATTTGGTTGTGACATTTTCATGCCCTAATGCATGGTCAGTTTTTGTGTAGCTGCCATCTACCATTGAGAAAAACATATATTCCTTCTATCCCCATTCAGTTTTCTCCAGCGGTCTAACATATCTAACTTTTCTAAAATTCTATTCCCTCCTTAACTTCTTTCTTGTTATTTTGTGGTTAGATTTATTTACTTTTGAGAAGGGTGGGGTTGAAGTCCCCCATTAGCATAGTTTTTCAATTTTTAAAATGTTTTTATGTTCATATTTTATTATTTAATATTTTAGTTTTCAACATTGATTTCCACAAAATATTGAGTTACAAATTTTCTCCTGATTTCTACCTGCCACTCCCACTCCAAGGTGGCTTATATTCTGATTGTCCCATTCCCCAGTCAGCCCTCTCTTCTGTCACCCCACTCTCCCCCATCCCCTTTCCCCTTACTTTCTTGTAGGGCAGGTTAGATTTCTATGCCCCATTCTCTATATATCTTATTTCCCAGTTGAATGCAAAAATAAGGGTTTTTTTGAGCATCTGCTTTTAAAACTTTGAGTTCCAAATTCTCTCCCCCCTTCCCTTCCCACCCACCCTCCCTAAGAAGGCAAGCAATTCAACATAGGCCACACATGTATCATTATGCAAAACACTTCCATGATATTCATGTTGTGAAAGACTAGCTGTTATTCCTTCCTCAAGTCAAATCCGATGAGAGCAAGATTCACTCATTCCCCCTCACCTGCCCCCTCTTCCCTTCCTACAGAACTGTTTTTTCTTGCCACTTTTATGTGAGATAATTTACCCCCTTTTATTTCTCCCTTTCTCCCTCTCTCAATATATTCCTTTCTCACCCCTTAATTTTATTTTATTTTATTTTTTTAGATATCATCCCTTCATATTCAACTCACTCTGTGCCCTCTCTCTCTCTCTCTCTCTCTCTCTCTCTCTCTCTCTCTCCCTCTGTATATATATATATATATATATATATATATATATATATATATATGTGTGTGTGTGTGTGTATATATATATATATAATAGCCTTCAACTACCATAATATTGACAAAAGTCTCATGAATTACACACATCATCTTTCCATGTAGAAATGTAAACAAAACAGTTCCTCTTTAGTAAGTCCCTTATGATTTCTCTTTGTTTACTTTCTCATGTTTCTCTTGATTCTTGTATTTGAATGTCAAATTTTCGATTCAGCTCTGGTCTTTTCATTGAGAAAGCTTGAAAGTCCTCTATTTTGTTGAAAATCCATATTTTGCCTTGGAGCATGATACTCAGTTGTTCTGGGTAGGTGATTATTGGTTGTAATCCTAGCTCCATTGACCTCCGGAATATCGTATTCCAAGCCCTTGGATCCCTTACTCTAGAAGCCACTAGATCTTGTGCTATCCTGATTGTGTTTCCACAGTACTCAAAGTGTTTCTTTCTGACTGCTTGAAGTATTTTGTCCTTGATCTGGGAGCTCTGAAATTTGGTGACAATATTCCTAGGAGTTTTCTTTTTGGGATCTTTTTCAGGAGGCGATAGGTAGAGTCTTTCAATTTCTATTTTACCCTCTGACTCTAGAATATCAGCACAGTTTTCCTTGATAATTTCTTGAAAGATGATGTCTAGGCTCTTTTTTTGGTCATGGCTTTCAGGTAGTCCGATAAATTTTAAATTATCTTTCCTGGATCTATTCTCCAGGTCAGTGGTTTTTCCAATGAGATATTTCACATTGTCTTCCATCTTTTCATTCCTTTGGTTCTGTTTTATAATATCTTGATTTCTCATGAAGTCACTAGCTTCCAGTTGCTCCATTCTAATTTTTAAGGTGGTATTTTCTTCAGTGGTTTTTCTGGACCTCCTTTTCCATTTGGCTAACTCTGTCTTTCAAGGCATTCTTCTCCTTATTGGCTTTTTGGAGCTCTCTTGACATTTGGGTTAGTCTATTTTTTAAGGTGTTATTTTCTTCAGTATTTTTGGGTCTCCTTTAGCAGGTCATTGACTTGTTTTCCATGATTCTCTTCCATCACTCTCATTTCTCTTCCCAATTTTTCCTCTACTTCTCTTATTTGCTTTTCTGAATCCTTTTTGAGCTCTTCCCTGGCCTGAGACCAGTTCATGTTTTTCTTGGAAGCTTTTGATGTAGGCCCTTGATGTAGGCTCTTTGACTTTGTTGACTTCTTCTGGCTGTGTGTTTTGATCTCCTTTGTCACCAAAAAAAGATTATATAGTCTGAGTCTGAGTCTGAGTCTGAGTGCTTTGACGCTGCCTGGTCATGTTCCCAGCCAATTACTTGACCTTTGAGCTTTTTGTCATGGTATGGCTGCTTGTACAGTAGAGAGTACTTTGTCCCAAGCTTTAGGGGCTGTGCTGCTTTTTTTCAGAGCTACTTCTACTCCACCATCACCACAAGCTCTGCCACAACAGCACTCCTCCTCCCCCAAGAACCACCAACCAGGGCCACCACCCAGATCCAAGCAGGGCACAGCAAGACCACCTGCCTCTGTGCCAGCAAAACACTCCTTGGACTCCTGCTGCAGTCCACTGCTTGATTCCTCCCACCATGTGAGGCAGGGGCTCCGGAAGCAGCTGATGCTGGAGCTCTGGAAGCAGCCACAGGAGCTTCCTGCTGCTGCTGCCATGGCCATGCCACCTCCGTTACCCCCCAGGGCTGGGGCCAGACTGCTCTCACCCTGATCCAGCAGTTTTCCAACTAACCTGCTCAGTGGTCTTTGGAGTTTGTGGATTGAGAAGTCTGGTAACTGCCACAGCTCAATGATTCATGGCCCTAAGGCCTGCTCCACCCAACTCCAGGTCTGGTTGGTCCTGGTGGCTGCGCTCTGGTCCCAGCTTTCCTGGGCTGAAGACCTGCTTCCATCTACTATTTTGTGGGTTCTGGAGCTCTAGAATTTGTTGAGAGCCATTTTTTACAGGTGTTTGGAGGGATTTGGGGGAGAGCTTAAGTCCCTGCTTTCCAGCTGCAATCTTGGCTCCACACCCACACCCACATTCATATAGCTTTACTGTGTATTTCTTCCCATAACTCACTTAACCTCTCCTCTAAGAATCTGGAGGCTTTACCACTTGGTGCATATATATTTACTATTGATATTATTTCATTGTCTATGGTTTCTTTTTAGCAAGGTGTGATTTCCTTCCTTGTTTCTTTTAATTAGATCTATTTTTGCTTTTGCTTTGTCTGGGATCAGGATTGCTACCTTTGCTTTTTCATTTAACTTCAACTGAAGCATAGTATATTCTGCTCTAGCCTATTATCTTTACTCTATGCTTCAAATGACTTTCTCGTGAACAGCATATTGTAGGACACTAGATTTTTATCCACTCTGCCATTCACTTTCATTTTATGGGAGGGTTCATCCTTTTCACTTTCACAGTTATGATAACTAACTGGGTATTTCCTTCCATCCTATCCCCACTCCTTTTATATTTTTCTCTCTTTTTTCAACCTGCCCCTCCTCACCAGTGTTTTGCTTTTGATCACTGCCTCCCCCAGTCTGCCCTTTCTTCTATCAGCTCCTCCTTTTTTCCCCTTTCTCCTCCTATTTCTACCTTCCCTTCTGCCCACCCTTGTATCAGCATCCACCCCTCCCTTTTCTTTCCCTTTTTATCTCATACTTCCCTATAGGATAAGATAGATTTCTCTACCCAGCTGAGTATGCATGTTATTACCTCTTTGAGCCAAATCTGATGAGAGTAAGGTTCAAACAATGTTCACTCCCTCCCTTCTTTCTCTCTACTGTAATATATCTTTCTTGCCTCTTCATGTGCTATAGTTTATCCCATTCTGCCTTCCCCTTTCCTCTTCTCCCAGTACAATCTTTTTTCCACTCTTTAATTAATTGTTTTTATCATGACATCACAGTTAACTTATAACCCACACTTTCTGTCTAAGTACATTCCTTCTGAATGCCCAATTAAACATACAGTTCTCAAGAGTTCCAAGTATAATCTTCCCATACAGTGATGTAAACAGTTTAACGTTATTGAATACCATTTTTTTTCCTTCCAGTTTACCTTTTTATGCTTCTGTTGAGTCTTATATTTGAAGAACAAATTTTCTGTTTAGCTCTGGTCTTTTCATCAGGAAAGTTTGAAAATCTCCTATCTCATTGAATGTCTATCTTTTCCCCTGAAAGATTATGCTCAGTTTTGCTAGGTAGTTGATGATTCTTAGTTATAATCCAAGCTCTTTTGCCTTCCAGAATATCATATCCCAGGCCCTCTGATCCTTTAATATGGAAGCTGCTAAGTCCTGTGTAATCCTGACTGTGGCTCCTTCATATTTCAATTTTTTCTCCTGGCTATTACCAGTATTTTCTCCTTGACCTGATACTTCTGTAATTTGCTACAGTATTCCTTGGAATTTTCATTTTGGGATCTCTTTCAGGAGCTGATTTGTGGATTCTTTCAATAACTGTTTTTCCCTCTGGTTCTAGGATCTCAAGGCAGTTTTTCTTTATACTTTCTTGAAAGATGCTATTTAGGCTCTTTTTTAAAATCATGGCTTTCAAGTAGTCCAATGATTTTTAAATTATCTCTCCCAGATCTTTTTTTCAAGGTCAATTGTTTTTCCAATGAAGTATTTTATATTTTCTTCTACTTTTTCATTCTTTTTTATTTTGTTTGACTGATTCTTGATTTCTCATAGAATCATTAGCTTCCACTTTCCCAATTCTACTTTTCAAGGTATTATATTCTTCAGTTAGCTTTTGAACCTCCTTTTCCATTTTGTCAATTCTACTTTTTGATGAGTTGTTTTCCTCAATGGATTTTTTTTCCATTTGGTGAATTGTATTTTTTAAGCAATTTTTTTCTTCAGTTAATTTTTGCCCTTCCTTTTCCAAACTGTTGACTCTCTCTTGCATACCTCTAATTTCTTTTCCCAATTTTTCTTTTGCTTCTTTTGTATGACTCTTAAAATCCTTTTTGAGCTCTTCCATGAGGATTTTTGGGCTTGAGACTAATTCATATTCCCCTTTGAGGATTCACATGTAAGCATTTTGATCTTGTTGTCTTCTTCTGAGTTTATGTTTTGATCTTTCCTGTTGCCATAGTAGTTCTCTATGGGCAGAGCTTTTTTTCTTGTCTTTTGCTCATTTTTAAAAGTTGAGCTCTGATCCTAGAGTATAGGGGTACTATCCCAAGCTTCTTGGGCTGGGACCCAGGGGCCTAGTCACTGGCCTTCTGCACTGGGGCCTCTGGGGCTAGCACATTGCCCACTGAGTTAGGGTGGCCTGGCCTATACTCCCCAGTTGTGTCCTGGGTTCTAGAATGACAATTTGCCTGCTACACTGTGTCTGGAGGTCTTACAGGTGGTCTTTGTAACCAGAATGGATTTTGTTTTCTTTGAATGACTCAGCTTACCTCATTGAGCTTCCCTGGACACTGGGGCTTGCTCTTCCGGGGCAGGGAGCCCAGCCACCATGCCAGGAATCAGAGAACTTCCTGTGTGATGAGTCATGGGGCTGGCTGAGGGGAGGTGTGTTAACCTGGTCTACACTACGGGAAGGGGCCAAGTCAAGAACCAAACGGCCCTGGTCGTTCAGGTGGCGCTTGATGATGTCAAAAACTCTATAAGAGGGGAGAGGACAGCTTGAAGATCCTCTCTTCCTTTTCCAGTTGAAGCCAGAGATGCCTACAGCCAAAGCTGAGCTGCCGGTAGCAGAGCTGACTGGAGTGCTGAGCAAGGACTGGAGGCCAGTGGGTAATCTTCTTACTGTAGAGGGGAAGCATGTATATGATTTTGCCTTATACTATCTCACTTCTCTGTGGCCTCCTGGTTCCCCTTGCGAGGCGGACTTATTGGGCCTGGAAGCTTTTGATCAAAATATCAAAATGGGGATGCTGGTTTGTGGGCTTGTTACTGTGGAGTGTAAATACATGCTTTAGTTCTCCTGCCTTCTGCCTAGAGAATTCCTTATATCCTGCAGTTCTGGACCTTTTAGGCACATATGAGATTCTCTTTGAAATCATAAATTCTGCCTTCCTAATATATTTGGCGACAAGGTGGATGGGATCGCTAGATATAAGATCTCTATTCAGAAGCAGAAGAACTTCAGAGGAAGAGATGAATATCCCAAGGTGGGAGGATCCATTTTATTCCTCCTTAGCAATGGAATTGGCTAAAAAAGCCGGACCCTGTGGAAACTGGGAACCAAGGCTACAGAGAAGAGATCCTAAGGATTTGGAAAGGTGTTTACAAGAGTTTGGGATTCAGTCAGGGGCATCACTATCTAGGCAAAGCTGGATAGTGTTATCAGCCTACCAGCTAGTATATGAAAGATTAAGATTAAGTGGAAGAGTTGGGGGCAATCCTACCCCACAGCAAGAAGGGGAATCTCAGATAGCAGGAGAACAAATTGCTGCTCAAGAACCCACTGACTCAGATGAGAACTTTTCTATTAATGTGGCTAGGAGCAACAGGAGGCCAAATAAGCCAAGAGTGCATCCCAACTCAGGCCAGACCAAGACTGACTGCCTGCTTTGTCCTTGCCATGGTGGCAGGGGAAGCAAGTGGGGGGGAAATGAGACAGTGTTAGGGGCTGAGACAGAAAACGCTACTAGGGTTCAGGACATCCCTTGCACAGAGAATGGGAGATGGTTAAATACTCAGACAAGCGTTCGTCCCATAGAGAGGAGGAGGACAGAAACCAGAGGTGGCAATTTAGTTACGAGGGAATTTCAGGAAGATTTCTCACCACAAGAGGTCACAGATATTTTGAGTAGATTCAGCCAAAGAGTAGGAGAACCATTAATATCTTGGATGGTAAGGCTCGGTGATCAAGGGGCCGGTGGAATATTAGTAGATAAGAGGAACTGTATGAAATTCCTAGGTATCAGCCACGATCCTCTAGTTCAGCAAGCTTTTAGGGAACATTATCAGCGAGGAGATGATGCTAGCAGGACTACTCTGTTGGCATTAGCTGCTGCGGGATGCAATAAGAGATATACTAATGATTCTATGTGGCCCACTGAGCACAGACCCTGGTATTCACTTAAAGATTGTATCATGAGACTAAAGGAGGAGGAAATGAAGACTGCTATTATGACAGGAACTGCAGACAAATATTACAATGATCCCATAGGAATCCCTCATAGGAATTTAATAATTAGGACAGCTCCCCCTGCTTATAAACAACTAATTTTGAATTTGTTACTTGGGGAAGTAGGGAGCCATCTTACAGAGGTGATAAATAAGATTTTGCAGTTACATGACTTAGGAGACTGGGGAAGGGATAGATCTCCTCGAGAGAGAAGGGTGAATAGCCAGCAAACTTGGCACCAAAATGGAGTGACAAGAAAAGAAATGTTCACTGCTCTATTGAGAGCAGGGGTAGGTTTTGAAATGATAGATGGCCTTCCAACCAATGAACTGTACAGGATGTATCGAGATAAAGGACTCGATAACAGGAGAGATAGGGAAATAAGAACTGCTCCTGCAAATGCTACAGACGTTGAACTTTCATACCCAAGTGAATCACATGCTAGGGAATACTAGGAAACAGGACAGGCCCCAGCCCAAATTTGGCAGATAGATTATATTGGCCCACTACCCCAGGATAAAGGATGTAAATATGTATGTACGTGTGTTGACACCTATTCAGGTGTCCTAGTGGCTTGTCCTTATAAGAATGCAACTCAGAAAAACACCTGTAAAACCCTAGATATTGTAAGTTTATACTATGGAACCCCAATGCAGATTCAAAGTGACAATGGGTCACATTTCAAGGGCAAAGAAGTGAAAAGATATTGTGTGTTGAACAATATAGAATGGATATATCATATTCCATATTACCCACAAGCATCTGGGCTGATTGAAAGAATGAATGGATTGTTGAAAGAACAGCTGAGAAAATTAAGCTCTAATAATTCATATCGACATTGGAAGGATAATTTGTCTATTGCCTTATGTAATTTGAATAATAGGCCCTTAGGGGGGAGTGCACCTCTAGCCAGAATGATGACCTCAAACTTGCAGATTAGAGAACAGCAAACACGTGAGATCCAAAATATTGAATTTTAGACTGTGAAGGAAGATGTCCCCCTACCATGTCCAGGAACACCTGGTTCGGCAGGATATGATTTACATTGTATAGAGAATTTTAGGTTGAATAGGAAAGAGATAAGAAAAACCCCTACTGGAGTATGTATGAGAATCCCCAAGAATCATTTTGGATGGATATTATCTAAACCAGGATTAGCAGCTCAAGGAGTACATGTATTGGCTGGAGTGATAGATTTGAATTATCAAAAAGAAATTGTTGTGACACTCCAGAATTTGGGTGAAAACCCTGTACAATTTGGTAGGAATGATAGGATAGTTCAAGTGATTATTATCCCCTGTGAAAAAAACACCCTTTGTGAAAACTGACCCTCCTCCCAAAATAACTACTAGAGGGGCAAAAGGGGCTTGCTCCATTGATAGAATAAAGTTGGGAGCTAAGGTATGGGTAAAACAGAAGCCAGATGATATTCCAAAGGCTGCAGAAGTCATAGCCCATGGGAAGAACAACACTGTAACAGTTGCCTATTCAGGGGAAGATAAGTACCAAATCATACCCCTGAACCATATATTTTACTGTGAATAGGGCTATAATATTAGATTCACGGACCCCACAGGTATGGCTGATGCTGGTAATTGACACAAGCCACTCAGAGGGAAGGTGACTTTGTGTGATTAACAGATGAAAGCTTGTACATCTGGGGAAATGCTGGGAGGACAATCCTAGTCTATCTAGGATGGGATCCTCCTGGTTTCCCTTGCACATCTGGGGAAAGACTGGGAGGACAATCCTGGTCTCCATCTAGGGTGGGATCCTCTTGGCTTAGTTTCCTCATTGTGTTCCGTTTACAAAGAAACATTTCCCATCTGAGTTTAGCTCTGATATTGGATCTCTGCATAACTGAAATTTCAACTAAACTGGAGATGATTTTATTTGAAGGATAATAGCCCATATTTGCCTACTCTTTTTGTTCTCTGTTTTAGTTAACCTTGTCGCTAATTCTGTCTCCTGCAGGCTTAAGCACCCTGCAGTTTCCGGTGACTGCCTAAGCATGTAGCATTCTTGGAATTCCTGCCAGCTCGCTAAAGAACTGAACTCTGGAGTGGGACTCTTTGGGGCAGGGACACCTCTACATCCAATTTCAGCAAGAAGAAGCTATGGAAAATGAGACCTTCACCCCTTACCCCAAGATTTTGAGCCCCAATTGTTTGAGGGGGGGAATGATGATAGTGTTCTGTGTACTTATTTTGTGTTATCCTTGCTATATTGTTTTATTGTTATGATATTATTGATCCTATGTGATGGATACAAAGATCTAGGGGTGGACATTTGAATTATTAATAATTATTTTGGGGTGATTGATTGAAGAGATAATCTGGCTGGGATCTAGTGGTGGATCACATTTGAATTGTAAACCAATTTTTGAGAATGTCACTGAATGATATGTTCTGCTTTATTGTGAATGATATGTTTTAGTTTCCTGCATAATTCGATCACAATGTTCTAAGATATATAATTTAATTTAAATTATGATTGGATTGTGCATCCTAGAACATTGTGAGGGGTGGAGTGTAATCAGAATGGACTTGGTTTCTTTGAATGACTCAGCTTACCTCGTTGAGCTTCCCTGGACACTGGGGCTTGCTCTTCCAGGGAAGGAAGCCCAGCCACCATGCCAGGAATCAGAGAACTTCCTGTGTGATGAGTCATGGGGCTGGCTGAGGGGAGGTGTGTTAACCCGGTCTACGCTATGGGGAGGGGCCAAGTCAAGAACCAAACGGCCCTGGTCGTTCAGGTGGCGCTTGATGATGTCAAAAACTCTATAAGAGGGGAGAGGACAGCTTGAAGATCCTCTCTTCCTTTTCCAGTTGAAGCCAGAGACGCCTACAGCCGAAGCTGAGCTGCCGGTAGCAGAGCTGACTGGAGTGCTGAGCAAGGACTGGAGGCCAGTGGGTAATCTTCTTACTGTAGAGGGGAAGCATGTATATGATTTTGCCTTATACTATCTCACTTCTCTGTGGCCTCCTGGTTCCCCTTGCGAGGCGGACTTATTGGGCCTGGAAGCTTTTGATCAAAATATCAAAATGGGGATGCTGGTTTGTGGGCTTGTTACTGTGGAGTGTAAATACATGCTTTAGTTCTCCTGCCTTCTGCCTAGAGAATTCCTTATATCCTGCGGTTCCGGACCTTTTAGGCACATATGAGATTCTCTTTGAAATCATAAATTCTGCCTTCCTAATATAGCCTTCCACTGGCTTACTTGGACACCACCTATGCTGGGCTGTACTCCCCTTTTACCCAAATGAAACTAGTCTTTCTTGCTGTCCTTCTAAGTTATCTGGGGTGGGAAAATTGTTTCACTCTATCTTTTTGTAGATTCTGTCTCTCCAGAATTCTTTTAGAGGCTTGATTTAACATTGTTTCCAAGGAAAACTGGGGGGAGCTCAGGCAACTTCCTGGCTTCCTCCACCATCTTGGCTCCACCTCTATTTAAATTTTTACACAGCATCATCAAACAATTTCTCCATTAATAAGAAAGTCAGCAAAATCTACTCCTTTGAGGTCCATGTGGTTCAAATGTATCACCTAATGTAGATCCCAGGAGCTGTTATTTATTAACAACCAGGACATTTTCCTTTCTTCCTCAATGAGTTCAGTGTTTGCCTCAGCCTTTATCTCTAACAAAACTCTTACTAGGGAACTTAAGCATACATAGGTATGCTCCATCAGACACCCTAAACTTGTAATTCCTTAATTTTCATGACCTGTTTCTCCATTTTGCCTTGGTTGTATGTAGAATGGTCATTCCTTTGATTTCAGTATCATTCCCAAATTTTTCACTCCTATATTGATGAATTTTAACATTCCATTATCTGATCATAAATGTTTATCATACCATCTTTCCCTCTGCCTCATGATCTCTAATTCTTCACCTTCACTATGAACTTTGATCCCTCCATACACTCAGTTCTTTCCCCAACCATTACCCTGATCCTAATTTGGATACCCTGCTCCTCATTCCCTATATTGTCCCCTTGGTGAGTTGGGTAGAAGGTGGATGCAAAAGGTAAAAAGCAGCCCTGGGAAGGGCTCAGAAGCCCTCACAGGAGAGGTATTAGTCTTCCTTGAACATCCTACACCCCTTTGGTATCCATCTGCCACCCAACTTCAAGAAGCTGTAAGCATGCACAGTAGCCACACCCATTGGAACAAATTGTTCACATTTGCCTGTTACTCCAGTTAAATCTTCTCATGCTTGGAACAGATATCCCTCTAACTCACCAATGGGTTTGAGGCCCCTTGTTTACCCTCAACCCAGTTTAGCCTGTCTGCCAAAACAGATGTGAACAATTTGTTCCAATGGACCATGAAGGTGGTGGAAGCAGGGGCTGTGGCACACTTAGAGCTTGTTTAGACATCAAAGCATCCCTGAGCCATCACCAGTCATCTTTACTTTTGTCTTGCCACTGGACTCCAATGACTCTAGAAGAGAAAGTGAGACTGATGACTTCACACAACTCTGCCTCACTTAAATCCAATTTATACTCATCCAAAGACATCACCCATACCATTTTATCATTTCTACCTACCTCAAAGTCCTGTGGTGATGAACAAGTGATGAAGTAGCAGGCCTGAATACACTTGGAGCTATAATCACAATCCAGTAGAAAGGAGAAGAATAGGGTCATCTTCTTACCAGACTAAAGTAGCAGTGGGATTCAGCAGCCCCCCAGGTGTCTGGGTGTGTTGAGGTTTAGAGGTGCTCAGGTCCCCAAAATACCGACATGCCAGGTCCTGCTCCAATGAATTTGACTCAAGCCTTCTTTCAGCCAAAGAGAAAAATAAAGTTCATTAAAGATTTGCCATATTGCATAGAATCCCAAGAAATCTCACCATTTTGTGATGCTTGTATTGACAAGCAGGCCAGAACAATCTGACTCAGGCTGAGTCTAATCTAGATTGAATCTGAGGCCCTTCATGGAGGCAAGATGGATCTTACATACAGAAAGACTGTGGGAGGGATCTAGGGGTGGTTCTGGGGGGATGGGAGGAGGGGTTTAGGGAGAGCCTTGAGGAGAAGTCTAAGGAGACAGACTCCAGGAACCAAGAAGATGAGATTTCGATGGCATCAAGGTTAGGAAGTAGCCAGACAATGGAGGGCTAGGCTAGGTTAAGAGTAACAGAGATTTGTGTCTGTTGATAATGAAAGGCTTATGGCCTCAGGCAAATGCCTCATCAAGTGGGAAGATTCAAGAAGAGTTCAAGGGGGCTCCGAGAGCCTATACTCCATCAAGTAGACTTTTTAAAGGGCTGCTCTGTTCACCTCCTGGCATGGGGAAGGGGCTAGAAAAGGTACCCTAAAATTTAACCTAGCCCTAGCCTGCTTGCTGTGGCAGACAGGGATACTACCCTGTGGTCAAATCACAAATAATGTGCAAAAATTTGTGAAGCTGATTCCACTCACCATTAGCATATGGAAAATGCACATGCTTATGGTAACAAAAAAAAAATACACCTGAAAGACCAACAGCTCTTGCGAGAGAACTCAGCAGGTATCACATCCAAATAGTAACCCTGAATGAAACAAGACTGGCAAGATTCTTGCCAGAGTCCTCCTTAGTAGGCCAATCCTTCACCTGGAAGGTGGTCATTTACTTGAGAGTGGGTGCAGCTTCAGAAAGGGCTAAGGAACAGTCAATATGATGTTTCCTCCCCAACAACTCCAGGAGAAATTCCAGGAGCAGAACAGAGGTCTGCACACAATGTTCATCAATCTGAGCAAGGTTTTTGGTGGTATTAATTATGAGGGATTGCAGAAGATCATGGAAAAATTTGGTTGTCTGGAGAAGTTCATCAGTATTATGCATCAGTTTCAGGATGGCATGTTTGCCTGAGTTCTGGATAACAGACAGTGCCCTCATGCTTTCCCAGTAACCAGCGGAGTGAAGCAGAACTGTGTACTTGCCCCCATGCTTTTTAGGATATTCTCAGTGGTGTTGTTTGAGGCCTTCAATGAAGAGAAAAACAGCATAAAGGTCAGCTACTGCACATGGTAAATTATCTAACTTGAAATGGTTATGAGAGAAATGATTATTCCTCTTTCATATTAACAGTCAATTATTAAAATTGGGGAGACCCCAGTTTTTCCCCCCTGTCTTATTTTCTTGTCCCATCTCTCAAGAACAGGGTTGATGGAAGATAGGATTAGCATTCTCCTCATTCTGGGTCTTGCTACTCCACCCAATTAGATCAGATTTCTAATCTTGGGTGGGGGACAAATTCTTTGACCAGATTACCCAAAGTTTGGGGTAACTTAGAAGTAAGTGACATAATCAAAGTTCAGTTCCAACCTCTCATTGTAATATCCATTCTCTCATTAATTGTTAATCAGAATTGATTGCCACCTCAGAAACACCTCTCTTCCAATGGCATATAGGCCAAGAGCCCACTGCCATGATTGTTTTGGGACTAAGAGAGAGAGAAAGCCGAATCACAATTCTTTTATTCAAATGCTGGCATTATTAATCAAATGATTAAATTACCCAGAAATTATGCTTCTAGAACCTTTTTAATTGATACATTTACAAGCCAAGCCTAAAGTGAAGGAAGAGTTGATAAATGACATTTTGTTCACAGATGATTGTGCATCCAATGCAGTCTTTGAGGCTGAAATGCCATGGAGTAGGGATGGATTCTCTGCCTCTCGTGCTAATTTTGGCTTAATAATTAACACCAAGAAAACACAGGTTCTCCACCAGCCAGGACCACATCATCCATATATGGAAACATCGGTTACAGCAAATAGAGAAATTTTGAATGCTGTGGATAAGTTCACTTACCTTGGCAGTATACTTTCCAGGGATGAACACAAAGGTGATGAGGTTGATGCAAGCATTACCAGAGGTAGGTCAGTATTTGGGAGGCTCAGAAGAAAAGTGTAGTAGAAAAGAGGTATTAGACTGTCTACAAAATTGAAGATCTAGAGAGCCATTGTACTGACCTCATTGTTGTAAGCCAGTGAAATCTGGACAGTGTACCAATGTTATGCCAGGAAACTGAATTGCCTCCATTTTAGTTGTCTTAGGGAGATTCTGAAGATCACCTGGAAATATAAGGTATGGACACTGAGGTCCTTTCTCAAGCTGAACTGCCAAGCATTCACGCTCTACTGCAGAGGGCGCAACTCTCACAAACCGACTACATTGTTTGCATGCCAAATATAAATTTACCTGAAAGACTGTTTTATGCAGAACTTTCTGAAGAACTTTGGAGTCTATTGTGAGACATGGGAGACATTGGCACAGGATCACACAGCATGGCGTACCTGCATCAAAGAAGGTACTGTACTCTACGAGCAAAGCAGAATTGCAGTAGTTAAAAAGAAGCATGAGATATGCAAATTTAGAGACATTTCCACTCCAAATGTTCATATGGACCATTTGTTCTTGACCTGTGGTAGAGCCTTCCAAGTTCATGTTGGTCTGATCAGTCCCAGTCAGATACATTGTACCTTGATCCCAACATAGTGATATCATTTTGGTCCTCTTCAAGCATGAAGGACAACAACCAACCAACCAGCTTTCTTGGTGAATCAGCCCAACTCTTCCTTCACCTCTACAATTAAATGCTTTGCCCTTTTGTTGTATCACCAATTATGCCTTGTCAAACCCCACCTTGAATTACTCTGACCATCCACCTCTTTGGTTCCTATTCGCATGCTGCTGAATGGTCATGGGGGAAATGACAAAACCATGCTAATTGAATCCACTACAAATTTATGTTATGTAATCTCAACTGAGTCCTTACTGCAATTAGCAATCCATGTATAGCTCTCGAAGCAGTTTGCTATTCCATTCTTCACCATGACTGTTTCATTATTCTCATTTCTTCTTAAGGCTCTATGGTACTCACTCTTCACACTCTCTCAACTGAGGCCTTTCACTGAAAAATATTTACTATCCCTTTTCTGCCCTTGTCCTCATTTTCCATTATTCAGACATTTTCTCCTATTCCTTCACCCCTATCCCACATGGAGAGATTGAACCTTATCTTTGCCAAGAAAAGTCCCTCAATGTGCACCCTTAATCTCATCCTTTCCTATCTTCTCTAATAGATTGCCCCCTTTATCAACTCCACTCTCTCTCTCATCTTTAATCTCTTCCTATCTACTTGTTTTTTCCCTGACCCCTACAAACTTGCTTATGTCTCCCCTAAATTTAAAAAACTCCCTCACTTGATTCAACCATCCCTGCTAACAATTATCCTACATTTCTCCCCTTCTGCTGAACTAAACTTCTTGAGAAAGCTATCTAGTGCCTCCAAGTCTAATCTTTCTTCTCACTCACTTACCAAAACTCTTTAATCTGGCATCTTCCTTCATCATTCAACTGAAATTTCTCCCTTCAGTCACTAGCAATTTCTTAATGATAAATCTAATGACCTTTTCTTAGTACTCATTCTTTATGACCTCTATGCAGCCTTTGACACTTTAATAACTCTCTCCTTTTAGGCACTCTCTCCTCTCTAGATTTTTATGACATTAGCCCCTCCTAGTTCTCCTCCTACCTTTCTGACCATTCCTTCTCACCATCCTTTATTTGGTCTTCATCCAGGAAATTCTTACTTACCATGGCTGTCCTTCAAAACTCTGTCCTGGATCTTTTCTTCTTCCTCTCTATTCTACTTAGTGATCTCATCAGTTCCCATGGGTCTAATTATCTCCTTTATGTAAATGATTCCTAGATCTATTTATCCAACCCTAATCTTTCCTATGCTCTAGTCCCAAATCTGCAATTACCTTTTGGACATGTCAAATCAAAAGTCTTATAGACATCTCAAACTCAACATATCTAAAGCAGGACTTAATCTCTTTCCCCAAAGCTTCTCTTCTTCCCAACTTTCTTATTACTGTCAATGGTACCACTATTCTTCCAAATACTTAGGCATACACCCTTACTGTGGTGCTGAATTCCTCTCACTTACCCCAGATATCCAATGTATTATTGTCTTGTTATTTATATCATCATAACATTTCTCCTCTATGTCCCTTTCTCTCCACACATATAGGCATCACCTTGGTATGGGCTTTTGTTGTATCATACCTGGACCATTACAATAACCTCCTGATTGATCTCCCCGCCTCAAGTCTCTCCCCACTCTAATCCATTCTACACTCAGTTGTCAAAATGATTTTCATTAAGTGCAGGTGTAACTTTCTCACTCCCCCTCCAGATGCTCCAGTGTCTCCTTCTTACCTCTGTCACCATAGAATTTAATAAAGATTAGCTGAGGCACAGAATTCTGAACTTTATCAGTCTATTAGCAGGCCATGAATCTGCTAACAAAATGGATCAAATAGCTGTCTTAATTAGGCCAATGACCCAGAAGAGCAGGTGTAGCTCTTTTTTATAAGAATATAACAAAGTAGATGTGGGTGGGTGTGGAGTCCCAATAGGTGAAAGCCGTAACAAGGCCTCAGTGACCAGAATGAGACCTTGTGTGTCTGGACATCTACCCAACAGCATTGTCCTTGATGCCAAGGTTTCTGGAAATCAAGCTCAGTACTAAGCAGTAAATCAAAACATTAGCTAAATCATGATGACATATGTAATGGTGCTTTGTAACAACTCCTCCTCCCTTTGTTTGATTTCTATAATTACCATGGGTATTTTGGGGGGTATTTGAAGGGATCCAATCTTTCATCTGGTCACTGCCCCAGAATGCCTGTGTGTGTATAAGTATTCACATGATTATTAAACTTCTTATATAATAATTTTGGAGCTTCTGGCCTCTTTCTTCGATATCAAACTCACCCCACCATTTTGGGGAGGTTACTGAGTTCCCTAGCCAGGGGAATTCTGGACCTTACAGTGGGTGAGGAAAATAATACAATTGGTTGTATTGTTGGGTTGGCAGCAGCATGGGGGTAAGGACAGCATGACTGGAAACCTTAAGAAGAAAGTGCTAATACTTACCACCCTTCTCTATCATAGAGGAATGCTTGATTTATGGGACATATCTGGAGACTACTGATAGTGGACCAGAGGGAGCAGACTCCATGACTCCTAGGAGGGAGATAAGATCCTTCTTAGCTGTACAAGGACAGGCAAGGATGGGCCTTCAATGATAGGGTTGCACAAGTGAAGGTAATTACAAGACAAAAGCTTGTCCTTTAGGCACGTTTCTCTGGAATGTGAAAGGTGGATGAATTTTACAAGGGGAAGAAAACCATGAAAGAAAATATTAAATCTTGACTTGAAACTTCAGAGAATTTAAGTTTTTACATGCCTTGTGTTGTTTCTATTGTGATACCTGAGCAGCCAGCTATTGCTAAAAAAAAAACCCTGCCCCAGCCCCTAACTAAAAACCCCAGTTTGCATAAGAAAAACAGACTTAGTTCCTCCCATTTAGCGTTCAGCGGGTGTCTCTTAATGTAGAAGCTGCCAGATCTGGGGTTATTCTGATTGTGTTTCCACAATACTCAAATTGTTTCTTTCTGGCTGCTTGCAATATTTTCTCCTTGATCTGGGAGCTCTGGAATTTGGCCACAATACTCCAGGGAGAATTCTTTTTGGGATCTATTTGAGGAGGTGATTGGTGGATTCTTTCAATTTCTATTTTGCCCTTGGCTCTAGGATATCAGGGCAGTTCTCTTTGATAATTTCTTGAAAGATGATATCTAGGCTCTTTTTTTGATCATGGCTTTCAGGTAGTCCAATAATTTTTAAATTCTCTCTCCTGGATCTATTTTCCAGGTCAGTGGTTTTTCCAATGAGATATTTTACATGTCTTCCATTTTTTCATTCCTTTGGTTCTGTTTTATAATATCTTGATTTCTCATAAAGTCACTAGCTTCCACTTGCTCCAATCTAATTTTTAAGGTAGTATTTTCTTCAGTGGTCTTTTGGACCTCCTTTTCCATTTGGCTAATTCTGCCTTTCAAGGCATTCTTCTCTTCATTGGCTTTTTCGAGCTCTTTTGCTGTTTGAGTTAGTCTATTTTTTAAGGTGTTGTTTTCTTCAGTGTATTTTTCAGTATTTTTTTTTGGATCTCCTTTAGCAAGTCATTGACTTGTTTTTCATGGTTTTCTCTCATCCTTCTCATTTCTCTTCCCAATTTTTCCTCTACTTCTCTAACTTGCTTTTCCAAATCCTTTTTGAGCTCTTCCATGGCCTGGGACCAGTTCATGTTTTTCTTGGAGGCTTTTGGTGTAGGCTCTTGCACTTTGTTGACTTCTTTAGGCTTTGTCACCAAAGAAAGAATCCAAAGTCTGAGACTGAATCTGGGTGTGTTTTCACTGCCTGGCCATATTCCCAACCAGCTAACTTGACCCTTGAGTTTTTCAGCAGGTTATGACTGCTTGTAGACTAAAGAGTTCTATGTTCCACATTTGGGGGGGATGCGCCAGCTCTGCCACACCAGCACTGCTCCTTCCCCAAGAACCCCCAACCTGGACTGGGCTTAGATCTTCAGCAGGCTGTGCACTCCTGCTCCGATCCACCACTCAATTTCTCCCACCAGGTGGGCCTGGGGCCAGAAGCAACAGCAGCTGTAGCTGCCGCACCTCCACTGCCCCAGGGCTGGTGGCCGAACTGCGAACTCCTTCCACTCCTGCAGCTTTTCCCACTAACCTTCTCCGCTGTCTTTGGTGTTTGTGGGTTGAGAAGTCTGGTAACTGCTGCAGCTCACTGATTCACGGCACTAGGACCCGCTCCACCCAGCTCCTGGTCTGGTTAGTCCAAGCAGCTCACGCTGGGCTCTGCTCTGCTCCGCTCCCAGCTCCTAGCTTTGTGTGGGATAGACCTCACCCAGAGACCATCCAGGCTGTCCTGGGCTGGAACCCTGCTTTCCTCTGCTGTTTTGTGGGTTCTGCAGTTCTAGAATTGGTTCAGAGCCAGTTTTTATAGGTTTTTGGAGGGACTCGGCGGGGAGCTCACTGCTTTCCAGCCGCCATCTTGGCTCCGCCCCCGGAAGTCTAAATAAATAAATTTTTTAAAAAAAGAATAAAAAAGAAAAATGCTCTGTAAAATCTTTTTGTATGATTTTCAGAAGGCCTGCTGAATTTCCACCTGTAAGCTAATTGGTTGTAGGATAAGATTAGGTTTTGAGGATGTGAGTCTTAAGGATACAGCTTTTAATAGTGAAGCTTGCCATCTGATGGGAAAGAACCCAGCCTCAGGGGAAGATGATATGGCAGATCTCTGTAATCAGAAATAAGCAGGTAGTGACAAAAGGGAAGTTATCTGCCAGAATCTGTTACCATTGTGAAAGAAGTTTTATGAGATAACATTGTTTACAAATGTAAGGTTGAATCATTATCCCACGGACTAAGGCTGGGATTTAAAGTTACATTATATCTATGTGAGATAGAGTTCTTAGATGTTTTAAGTGATAAGAGCAATTAGGTGTTGATACAAATAGTGTAATTAATTACCACGACTAAATCAGAGACATCCTCAGTTTAAGGAAATAATTCTAGAAATGTTTTGAAAAATGTTTTGTGATTTTAAGCGAGAGTTAGAGCTTACCAATGTGTATAAGACTTGATTCCTGAAGTGTCCCTTTCCTCTAGAATGAGTTAACACAAGACATAAATCCATCAACCTGTTGAGGTCAGTCATTAACCTCTTTTGTTTGTTTAAGAAGCTGGAATGGGATTCCAGTATACACAGTTATGTCAGTAAAAAGTATTAACTTATGAGCTGTTTGTCTTATGGTTGAAATGTGAAGGAAGACTGAGTAATGGGTTTGAAAGATTTGGAAAGGTAAATAATGGTTTGAGAGGAAATATGAAAGGCAGATAAGAAAGTTTGGGGACAAATGGGAATGCTAGTTTCAGATGGTTTCACTTAGTTGGGAAAGAGTGTGAGGAAGTATTTAGAAAATGGAAAAATTTATGTAACTTGATTTGATAACTATTAGCTCAATGAAATTTGGGACAGTCTTATCAGAAGGATATTTATTTGCTATTTAAGATTTTATGGGACTACAATTTAATGTTGTTTTAAGCTCTGGTTACATGAATAGGTCACATGAAGCCGGTAGTAGAATGGCAGGCATCACAAGCTGAGAACTTTAAAGGTGGATGTCTGTCCCTGGGAAACAGTTTTGAAGATGACCTTGGACGTGGCCTAGGTAGGATCTTCCTGACTCTATTTCCCAATTCTGCTATTTCCTTTCTAAAAAAGGAAAATCCCCACCTGATTACTCCTAAGCCCTGCTTTCAGCACCTGGGGACTATATGATTGGCTATCAGATATGACTCATGCCTGGAATCAAACAGAGTTAAGAAAGTTTTTTCCTTCTGTTAAGATATTTGACATTGTCCCTCTTTTCTTTCAGAGCAAATTTATACTATCAAGAAGTTTTGTAAGCATGATGCTAAATCGGTTAGGTAATCGATGAATATTGGAATATTTCTGAGTTATTATAATAGGATGCAGGAATGAATAGCTTACAATTTTTACCTATGTTCATGGCCAAATAAAACATTGAAATAATATAGACATAACACCCTCCAAAAGGAGGAAATGATTAGACAAAGCAATAAGCAATAAGGCAAAGATGTAATGTGATGCATGTCTAATAAAAGAAAGGGGATTGCAAATTTTGAGAAAGGCAATAGGATCAGATTGATTCCTCTAAGAATTGTATACAGATGTGTATGATTGGCTACAAAAATTTATCAATCCTGGAAATTTAGGCTGATAAGTGTGTTTTGGTAATAAGATCTTAAATTTGAATGTTAGCACAAGAAAATTGTATAAGATAGTAGTACAAGTGAAATTATATCTCCTTTGTAAAGTATCTGTCTGATAATTTTAAAGGATGATGAGTTCAATTTATGATTGGACCTTTATATTTTAAAGGATTCTTATACCAGGTACAAATTTTAGGTAAGGATAGGAACAGCAGATGATATATAAACTGAAATACTCTGACATTTCAAGAGGAAGGAGAGCCAAATTTAAGTGATTGTACTAAGTTATATTAAGTTAGAATTGTCTGAGAACTTCTAGATCTGAACCAGAGAAGCAGAACTCTCTTTTACTATCTAGGGACCAGATAATTACAATCAGGCATCTGGGATTTAAAAGTGCTGCTTTAAATGGACATTGTGAATATGTAACTGTAATTTAAAATTACTTTGTATACAAAATGTGCACTTAAGTGCTGGAATTATAGCAGAAACATTTTTAAGCCTTGTTAAGAATGGTTTGTGGATTATTTTGTAAATGCCATCAAAGAGACATGGCATGGCTAAAAGTTTATGATGTTATATGTACTGTGCTACTGGGATATGAGGGATTTAATGTTAGTCAGCATTGTTAATAATGATTGCATTACTTTGTATAGTTCATGTTTAAGTTTTCTTGGTTATCTAATGTGTAAATGTAAAACATGTGACATGCAAATTTCCCCCTCTATTGTGAACCATCTAAGTGTTTTGGTCTGTACCTGACTCAATGTAATTGTGCAGTTCTGTGAATTATGGGAAAAACTTTATTGTGATTGTTTGAACTCAGCCCTGTGTGGCTGGGATACTGAACCATTTGTTGTATCTGTTTGAACTTAGCCCTGCATGGCTGGGACCTATGCTGTGCTGTTTTTCTCTCACTCATCAAATCATATGTGTTCTGGGAGCTTCTGTTAGATCTGAGTACTTCTACAGCTGCCAACATGTGAATATGGACTCCTTGATCCTTCTGTCACATCTGGGGACTGCCCCTGCTCCCTAGTGGACATATGAACCCATAGGAGACCTTGCCCTCCGGTTTCAAAGAACCTGAAGGGGACAGCATCAGATGCAGACAGCTTTCTCCTGAGATTCCAGACCAGAATCTGAGCAAAGACCTGCTCTTTCCTTTTTCTGAGTCCTTGTGTTCCCAAGACTGTATCCCCTTGCAACTTGATCCCTCTGTTTGTTTAAGATAGAGTTTTTCCATACCTTAATTGCTCTTCAGGCGAAAACTTTCAGTTTGCCTTTGACCAAAAGGAGGAAATGTGGAACGTTTTATACCATTTTGTATCATTTTTAATTTCAACCAGACACAGAGTCTGAATTAGTGAGTAACTGGAAGAAGATCCAGGACTTGGGCTTCTTTGTTCTCTAAACTTTGCTCAGGAAATACCCCTACCTCTGTCAACAAGGCCAGATCAGACTGACCTAAGGACGTTCTTTCCCCTGTTAGCCATTAAGGAATGAGACCCTAATCCCTAGAGGAGCACCTCGCTTAATATTTTACAGGTGTATACCTTAACTGACCTTTCTCAACACTCTTGTCTTAACAAACCTTTCACTTGGTATGTTGATGAAAGGAGAGCACAGGCTTTGGGAGTCCTAACCCAGTCCTTAGGACCTGACCCCAAGGCAGTTGCCTGCTTTCAAAACAATTAGACTCCATGACTGCTACAGCCACTCTAATTGAAGAAGCTTCTGAATCTCTACCTGAGCCTTGCCCTCTATTGTTACTACCTATGCACCTGGGACCAGCCTAAGCTGACATTGAGTGATTTGCAGGGGACCAATGTCCCCCCTGGCTCACCACCCTGCTAGTGCTTTTGGCTGGCCCCCTCATTTTATTGATCCTGGTCATAACTATAGGTCCCTGATCACTTTCTCATACCTCAAACTTAATTTGTTCTCATGTAAATTCTGTCCCTGTCTTAGTGGCCCTAACCTCAGGTGCTTCAGATCAAGTCATTCCTCTTTCAAAGATTTGAATGGCTCCATAAAGAAATGGGAAATG
Source organism: Trichosurus vulpecula (assembly GCF_011100635.1). Classification (NCBI taxonomy): domain Eukaryota; kingdom Metazoa; phylum Chordata; class Mammalia; order Diprotodontia; family Phalangeridae; genus Trichosurus; species Trichosurus vulpecula. Next base: position 51,793,204 of record NC_050573.1, on the reverse strand, counting down.
TGATACCTGAGCAGACAGCTATTGCTAAAAAAAAAATCCTGCCTAGCCCCTAACTAAAAAACCCCAGTTTGCATAAGAAAAACATACTTAGTTCCTGCCATTTGGCATTCAGCAGGTGTCCTTGCCCCGCCCCCCCCCTTTACTGTTCTGGGAGTATGGACTAACTGGCCAGGGGAAGGGCCTGATGCTCAGCAATCTCTGTTTCTTTCCTCAGTGGGCTGAGAGACGTCTCTATCTTGTGTCAACAAACCCAGCTGGAGCGTCCCTTGGTCTGCCTATGGCCTTGAAGGATGAAAGCCTCAGCCCCAGACATTCTCTTGAATTACGAGACTGTTCCTAACTCTTATCTCATGACTCATGTTGTGGGATGTATGGCAAATTGGACCCAGAGATCCTGGGTTGTAATTCAGTTGACACTTTGTCAGCTGTCTGATATGTTGTACTTGCAGTCTGTTTAGGAGGTTCTTCTTCATGTATCATGATCACAAAAGTGGAAGAGGCTTGCCAAGCCTGCTAAAATAACATATGCAAGTTTCAAGAGATAACTAACCACGGCTCCTTGATCTATTGTATAAATTTGACTTCTCCACCCCAAACTCTTGGTCATTTTGATTTGGGTTGAACCCCGAATGCCTGCCGGCTAATAAATTCTCCATTTAAAACTTATACTCTGTGTTGTGTCCCACTCACTCTTGGTATAACACTATCTTTATCTAAACCCTGTACCTGATCCAGACACTGCTAACAACAGGCTGAAGGAAGAATTTTAAAAAGAATGTATGTAGATCTGACTTGTAAAATGAATCTTTCTGGTTAAAGATTTAATATGTAACAAAGTAGACATGCAAGTTAAGGTTAAGAGTGCTTTTCTAAATTGGGATTGACTCCGTTATTTAACTTCTTAAGACTGGCATTCATTAATTTCATTCTTTATTTCAGATTTAAGGCTCACAAAAGGAAAAAATTTCAGTTTTGCTGCTTACAGCTTCCCTGCGATGTAAGTTAGCAAATTGTTATATAATGTATTTAAGAGATTCAAATATCAACCAAAAAATTTTTTAAAAATAACATTTTAAAGTGCTACAGAAGGCAGAACTCTGAAACTTTTTTAAATTTTAAGCATTAAAAATGAAAACAGAAAATGCCTGCCTTGTGCAGAGGTTGAATAATACACTTTTGTATATAAAATTTGGAACCTAGTTTTTAGAACTTATTATCCAAACATGCTAAAAGCCTGTATATCAAATCTGAATTACTTACATTTGACATATATAATCATCTGATCTTGTTGTTTTTGTTGCTTTCTCAAAATTTTCCACTCCATCAAATTTTCTGCACCTCACCCAGCCTTTAGCAGGATGAGATAATTTAGGCATCTAATCCTAAAAGGAAATACATAGTTACCAGCACTCTTTGTAATTCCCTAGGCTCATCAGCTACACAAATGGACTTGTATACAAGATGCTTATTTAATTCTAATTGTAACAGACAACAAAACCTTGGGATGCAATGTGCAAAATATACTAAGTACTTAATCTCAGATTGTATTTAGAGAGCAATGTATATCTCAAACAACCTTTCTATTTTTAAATTGCTTGCACTTCAGGACATTCTCTATACACAGATGTTAATCCCAAATTAAACAATAAACTTAAACAAAATTGGATTTCTCTTTGTGGTAACACAGGATAGTTCATAAGTTACTCTCTTCTAGGATAACTGGTTGCATAGAAATTATTTTTCTTAAAACAAAACAGAAGATGTTTATGATTTTAATTTCACTAATTAATAGACACCTCTGCCACACAAACTTCTTTATCTTTGTTTATTTCTGTATCATTCTGAGATATTTCAAGGACCCTATATTATCCATGAATGTATAACTACTATATTAGCAAGGGAATGATAAGCTCAAGAAGTAATTTACTTAGTTGACTACAAATTTAGATTATAAACATTAAGATTTTTCATACTTGCATCCTATATAATAGTGCAGTGGTCCTGGAATATTGCAACCATGATATTCATTATATTTTTTTAAAAATACAGCTTTACCTGCCATGGTTAGAGATTTGCTATGAAAGGAAGAAGAAGGGACATGGTTGTAACAGCATCAAAATTGGTCTTCCAGGCCAAAGCTTAAGAGCACAGAGAGACTTGACATAGGTATCATAGGATAAAGCATCCTTAGGTCCATTTGATTTCATGTAAGAGTCATATTTACTATTCGGAACAGCAAATTATGCAGCAAAGTTCCATATCACTCACAGGGTGTAAAAAGCAGGTTCAGGATTAAGCAGGTGGGTAATATTCTTGTTTGGAAAGGAAATAAGACAATGGGAAAACTGAAGATCTTACCTTAGTCCACACCAGGGTCAATCCCTCAACTTTTGCAAGGCACAGACACGCATCTATAGTAGTTCTCAGGCTAGGTTCCCTTGAACAACTAGTGGCATTCCCTCAAATGGTGGGTTACTGATTTAATGATTATTCAGACAATTATACCTGAATTCAAAACTCAGAATAATAGCAGATTATTGTTCCATGATATTTCACCTCAGATAGTAACATTTCACTAATCATAGGGCCACATACAGTTATTATTACTGAAAATGCAATAAAAGTTTACCAGACCTTTAAAAAAATTACTCATATCCTTTTCTTCTTCTCCAGGTTCAACTTATTCTGGTGTACAAATAAGTCATTAGGAATTAAGAGAATAATTACATTCTGGAATTCCACATAGATAGGAAGTAAGTTTATTCAAAATCCAGGAAAAAAACACCACTCACTAATTATGATAAATTTCTAGACAGATGCCCATCTCTTAAGGCATATGCCTTGAGGTAAAAAAAAAAATCTTATGGAACACATTACCTAGCAGACTTATGAATAGGAGAAAAAAATATGAATAAACAAGAGATAGAGAACATTGTGAACTTTAAAATGGATATTTTTGATTACATTAAATTAAAAGGTTTTGTACAAGTAAAACAATGTAGCCAAGATTAGAAGGAAAGCAAAAAATTGGGAAAAAAATCTTTACAGATAGTTTCTTGGATAAAGGTCTCATATAGAAACTTTGTCAAATTTATAAGAATATGTCATTCCCCAATTGATAAATGGTCAAAGGATATGAACAGGCAGTTTTTAAATGAAGAAATCAAAACCATATATAATCACATGAAATAATGTTTTAAATCATTATTCATTAGAGAAATTTAAATTAAAATAACTTTGAAATATCATCTCACATCTATTGGATTGGCTACAATGATAGAATGGGGAAATGACAAATGTTGGAGGGGATGTGGAAAAGTAAAGACACTAATAAACTGTTGGTCAAACTGTGAACTGATGCAACCATTTTGGAGAGTAATCTGGAATTATGCCCAAAAACTGTATATAGTTTGATCCAGCAATAACACTACTAGCTCTGCTTCCCAAAATGCTCAGGGGCAAAAAGGAAAAGAATCTATGTGTTGTAAAATATTTATAGTAGCTCTCTTTGTGATGGCAAAGAACTGGAAACAGAGCAGATGCTCATCAGTTGGGGAATGGCTAAACAAGTTGTGTTATATGATTGCGATGGAATACTACTGTGCTGAAAGAAATGATAAGCAATTTTATTTTATTTAATTTTTTTAGAGGGGTGAAGGCAGGGCAATTGGGATTAATTGACTTGCCCAAGGTCACACAGCTAGTAAATGTGTCAAGTGTCTGAGGCTGGATTTGAACTCAGGTCCTCCCGACTCCAGGGCCAGTGCTCTACTCACTGAATTACCTACCTGCCCCAAGCTAGCTGATTTTAGAGAAACATGGAAAGACTTGTATGATATAATGAAGAGAGAAGTGGGCAGAACAAAGAGAATGTTGTATACAGTAACAACAATATTTGAAGAACAACTGCGCATGACCAAATTATTCTGAGTATTATACATAATTAAATCAATCACAAAGGATCTGTGAAGGAAAATGCTATCCACTTCCAGAGAAAGAACTGACAAATAGAATTATGCATAGTACGGTTTTACACAAATTTATGTATCTGTGTCAAATGGTGGCCTTCTCTAGAGCAGGGTGGAATGGAAGGGAGGAAAACAATTCAGAACTTAAAGTGTAACAAAAATTAAATTAAATTTAAAAATATCTTTTTGTTTTCCATTTTTCCCTTGGGCAACTGTCCAATTTTCTTTTTTTTTATTTAATATTTTTAGTTTTCAGCATTGATTTTTACAAGAGTTTTAATTACAAATTTTCTCCCTATGTCTACCCTCCCCCCCACTCCAAGATGACATATATTCTGATTGCCCCATTCCCCAGTCAGCCCTCCCTTCTGTCACCCCACCCCCATTCCCCTTTTCCCTTACTTTCGTGTAGGGCAAGATAGATTTCTATGCCGCCATTGCCTGTATATCTTATTTCCTAGTTGCATGCAAAAACATTTTTTTGAACATCTGCTTTTAAAACTTTGAGTTCCAAATTCTCTCCCCTCTTCCATCTTCACCCACCCTCCCTAAGAAGGCAAGCCATTCAACATAGACCACATGTGTTATCATTATGTACAACCCTTCCACAATACTCATGTTCTGAAAGACTAACTATATTTTGCTCCTTCCTATCCTATCGCCTTTTGTCCAGTTTTCTCCACTGACATTTGATTACTTCCTCCCCCATCTGCACTCCTTTCTATCGTCCCCCATTTCTTATCTCCTTCCTCCTTCTTTCCTGTGGGGTAAGATACCCAATTAAATGTGTATGTTATTCCCTCCTCAGGTCAATTCTTATGAGAGCAAGATTCACTCATTCCCCCTCACCTGCCCCATCTTCCCTTCCAACAGAACTGCTTTTTCTTGCCACTTTTATGTGAGCTAATTTACCCCATTCTATCTCTCCCTTTCTCCCTCTCTCAATATATTCCTCTCTCACCCCTTAATTTTATTTTATTTTTTTAGATATCATCCCTTCATATTCAACTCACCCTGTGCCCTCTGTCTATATGTGTGTGTGTGTGTGTGTGTGTGTGTGTGTGTATTTCCCTTCAGCTACCTAATACTGAGGCCTCATGAATTATACACATCATTTTTCAATGTAGGAATGTAAACAAAACAGTTCAACTTTAGTAAGTCCCTTATGATTTCTCTTTCTTCTTTCATGCTTCTTTTGATTCTTGTGTTCGAAAGTCAAATTTTCTATTCAGCTCTGGTCTTTTCACTGAGAAAGCTTGCAAGTCCTCTATTTTGTTGAAAATCCAGTTTTGCTGGGTAGGTGATTCTTGGTTTTAATCCTAGCTCCATTGACCTCTGGAATATCATACTCCAAGCCCTTCTATCCCTTAATGTAGAAGCTGATAGATCTTGTGTTATCTTGATCGTGTTTCCACAATACTCAAATTGTTTCTTTCTGGCTGCTTGCAGTATTTTCTCCTTGATCTGGGAGCTCTGGAATTTGGCAACAATGTTCCTAGGAGTCATCTTTTTGGGATCTTTTTCAGGAGGTGATTGGTGGATTCTTTCAATTTCTATTTTGCCCTATGGCTCTAGAATATCAGGGCAGTTTTCCTTGATAATTTCTTGAAAGATGATGTCTAGGCTCTTTTTTTGATCATGGCTTTCAGGTAATCCAATAATTTTTAAATTATCTCTCCTGGACCTATTTTCCAGGTCAGTGGTTTTTCCAATGAGATATTTCACATTGTCTTCCATTTTTTCATTCCTTTGGTTCTGTTTTATAGTATCTTGATTTCTCATCAAGTCACTAGCTTCCACTTGCTCCAATCTAATTTTTAAGGCAGTGTTTTCTTCAGTGGTCTTTTGGGCCTCCTTTTCCATTTGGCTAATTCTGCCTTTCAAGGCATTCTTCTCTTCATTGGCTTTTTCGAGCTCTTTTGCCGTTTGAGTTAGTCTATTTTTAAGGTGTTGTTTTCTTCAGTATTTTTTGGGTCTGCTTTAGCAAGTCATTGACTTGTTTTTCATGGTTTTCTCGCATCCTTCTCATTTCTCTTCCCAATTTTTCTTCTACTTCTCTAACTTGCTTTTCCAAATCCTTTTTGAGCTCTTCCATGGCCTGGGACCAGTTCATGTTTTTCTTGGAGGCTTTTGATGTAGGCTCTTCGATTTTGTTGACTTCTTCTGGCTTTATGTTTTTGTCTTCTTTGTCATCAAAGAAAGATTTCAAAGTCTGAGTCTGAATCTGAGTCTGTTTTTGCTGCCTGGCTATGTTCCCAGCCAACTACATGACCCTTGAGTTTTTCATCGGGGTATGACTGCTTGTAGAGTAGAAAGTACTTTGTTCCAAGCTTGAGGGGCTGCGCTGTTGTTTTCAGAGCTTTTTCTACACAGTAAGCTCACCATACCAGTGCTCCTCCTCCCCCAGGAACTGCCAACCTGGACAGGACTCAGATCTGAGCAAGTTCTGCACTTCCACTCAGATCTGCCACTTAATTCCTCCCACCAGATGGGCCTGGGGCCAGAAGCAACTGCAGCTGTAGTTCTGTAGCTGCACCACCTCTGCGGCCCCCAGGGCGGTGGCCGAAACCATGAACTCCTTTCACTCTGTCCCTGCAGCTTTTCCCACTAACCTCCTCTGTTGTCTTTGGTGTTTGTTGGTTGAGAAGTCTCATAACTGCCACGGCTCACTGATTCAGGGCTCTAGGGCCTGTTCCGCCTGGCTCCGTTCTGATTGGTCTGGGCACAGCCCTTGCTGGGCTCTGCTCCGCTCCGCTCCCAGCTCCATGCGTGATGGACCTTACCCTGCGACCATCCAGGCTTTCCTTGGCTGAAGCCCTGATTCCCTCTGCTATTTCATGGGTTCTGCAGTTCTAGGATTTGTTCAGAGCCATTTTTATATGTGTTTGGAGGGTCCTGGGGGAGAACTTTAGGCATGTCCCTGCTTTCTAGCCGCCATCTTGGCTACATCCCTAAAAATATCTTTAAGACTGGTGTCTGTTGAAACTAAGTTGGCTCAAGATGTAATTTCAAGACATTATTTATTAATGGATATAGTTTCATAATTTTAATAAATTATAGCCAAATAACCTTAAATGAAACTTACTCTTTATTGTAAGCAAGTTTGTAAATTCACCCTTTGTCTTACAAAGAGTAGAAGAGGGAATCCTAGTTTCTCAGTAAACCTATTCATTGTCTTGGAATTTCATAATATTCAGGAATTTCTGTCATAGGGCTGATAAGATTTTGTGACCTTGCTTAAGAAGATGGTTCCAAGTGACTTGGAAGTTTTAACGATAAGAAGATTTTATAAGGTTGTCTCTATTTCTCTGGGAATTAAGTAATTGTTATTCTCCCCTTTTAAACCATCCCCAAGTAAATACTTGATAGATTTTGACATTATGACAACAGCGTCTGATAACTTAGTGATTACACAATATCAAAATCAAAAGGAGTTAAATTCTTCAAGATATAATTGCATTGTTTTCTTAATAGCATTCCTTACAAAAATGGTTTCCCAGAAGTCCCAATACAAAAACTTTCAGAAACACAACAATAGCATTGACAGTATCATGAAATAAAACTTCTTACTAGTTAGATGACATGAATTCAGTCAAATGCATTTCCAAATTATCTAACATAGAAAATCATTCATTTTATCACCTTTATCCTTTTATACTAATCACACTTAAAATCTTATACATCGTTACCCAGTGTGGGGTAATTATATTCAATTAAAGAAATAATAATAGTTATAGTTAACATTTATATAGTGCTTACCAGACGCCAGGCACTGCATGAAACATTTCATAATCATTATATCATTCTGATCCTTACAATAATCCCAAGAGGTGGGTGTTATGATTTATCTCCTTTAGAAATTAGGAAACTGAGGTAAACAGGGATGAGGTTTCTTGCCTAAAGTCACACAGCCAATAAATTTATAGAGACTGGATTTTTAACTTATATTTTCCTCAATTCATGGTCTTTCAGCATTTTGCCTCAGACAAACCACACTATAATTTAGTTTTGGGACAAATCTTTACCACATCAAATCTGAATTTAATATCACAAAATCAAAACCTCAATTTTCCCAAGGGCCATGTACTCCCAGTGCTTCATATTATAAGGCATACTACTCTTAGTTTATTGACAAAGATTTAAAGTGTCAGTCTTATATTCTCATCCCCCTCTTTAGGGTCCATGAGAATTGCATATTCTTCACATTACAATCAAAATATATCTTCTAATGGTCCTTCTTCAAATAATTTCATTTCATGTCACAATAAAAATCTGCAATAGAAAGGAACTGAGATAAAATTCCTAGCATGATCAATTCATTAGTAAGGCTATCAATCGCCAATAAATTAGGTCAATGGATCCCCAGGAGCCAAAACCCCATCTATTAGTCAGAGCAGCTGTTTTATACAGTTAAAAAGGGAACAGGTTATATAGGGTACCAAAAATATTCCAGTGTTATAAACTAAACTAATACTGTAATTGGTTTAATACAAAGATGGAGGGTGGGTTTTTCTTGGCTTGACTCAGAGAGGGAATTTCCAGTGGAAATTGGCAGTGGAAAAACAGAGTTGACTGACATCCTCTGGAAAGTCTCATGGTGGGCAAACATCTCATGACTGTGTTGACTCACATCCCCCAAGGGTTAGTAGATGCTCACAGATTTAAGACTTTGTGTTCACTTTTGCAAACTCAACTACTGAGGGCTGTACAATCAAGTACAAATCTGATCCATAAGTACTGATACACTGAATAGATACAATTCCCAATCAATAATTAATACAAAATAAAGTGGGGTATCAATTTTCAGTTTCATATTTCCCCCTTTGATTCTGTGGAGCCACGTCTCCATTGAATTACCATATATAAACTAATTGATATAACTAGGCATGATCAGCAAAATTTTATACAAGGCCATTCATGAAAGGTCTGATTATTACTGATGCTGGATGGCTGTAACAAATGGTCCAGCAAAAGTCCCTTGTGCCTTCTCCATCTGCATGTTGTGATTGCTAGACAGGAATAGGCTCCCATGACTCACGAGTGCTTTGGTGCAATATCCTTGCTATCTATGGCCAATGTATTGACAAAATCTACTGGGTACAGTGGTAAGCTAGACTTACAGAGAGAATGGCACATGGAAAAGAAATAATTTACATGTCTTCCAAGTAATACAATGACAAAGTGCCTTTGTGCCCTAGTAGCCCACTCCCAATGGTCACTTACTCACTAGTTGAGTTTCAGCTGTCTCAGGTATTTGTGTGGTCCCTAGAGATGCTCCATGTGGTCCCATTCTTGAGTGAGTCTCAGTTGATGGCAGCTCTGAAGGTGGGTCTTCACAGAAGGGCTGCTTGTCTGGCTCAAGGTCATTTGCTGAGGTTCTTAGGTGTTCATGCTATATAACCCTTTACCAAACAAATTTTAATACAATTTAGTAACCAGTTGAGGTGATGAGCTATTGTAGTAGCAATTTAGATTTGAAGATCTTTCCCACCCACTAATAGGCCATGTGGCCTGCTTACATCACAGGAAGCCTAAGTCACATGTGGTGGGAGGAGCTTCCTGACAGGAAAAGGAAGTTATGTCACAAGAAATTCTGAGAGAGAGAGAGAGAGAGAGAGAGCAATTATGGCTGCTAATGGCTGGCATTGTGATAGAGCTGAACAGGCTGACTTAGTTGGACTATGAGTTTGTTTTGGGGAGGACCCCAGCAGGTTGGAGAGGTTTTGAGATGGAGAGGTTCCATATTGTGATATTGTGTGTCAAATGTTTTACTGCTCTGATAGATTGGATAAATGGCTTGTGGGATATGGTTCTCTGGTGTCTGAATAAATCTTTACTTCTTCTACCTTCCATGTGGAGAGTCTCATATACTTTGCAATACAGAACTACATAGGCATTTTGACAGTTATCATCTACATTGTTATTACTGCCTTACTGATATAGCTATAGAACATCAAATTAGGAACCCACACTTAAAATTTCAGAGAACTTAAGTCCTACACGTCTCTGGCTGTTTTTTATCCAACTATATATCTTATATGAACACTCCTACCAATCCTAAAATAAATGCAAGAGTGCCTGCCTTGTAAAATAAGACCTTGTTTTAACAACCCAGCTAGCAGCTTCCGTGCTAGCAGCTTCGGTGGGGGCGTAAGATCCCTCCCCCACAGCCGGCGCCCAGGGGGCTGCTGGCACCCAGGAGGCTGCCGGGACCCAGGAGGCTTCCAGGACGCCAGGAAAGCACAGGTTCTTTTTATCTGCTTAGACAAGGAAAGCACGGTGAAGGGGTTGACCAGCTTACTTTAATCCAGCATTCGGTTAGCATACAAACAACATTCATTTATTTCAGGGGAAAACGCCAGCATTCAGTTAGCGTTCAGTTAGTTCAGGGGAGCATACAGACAAGCATCAAGAGACAGACCAAATACAGATTCATTGACTTACTTCAGGGGAAAAAAAACCAGCACCCTGAGGTTCAAAACATTCATTTAGTTCGGGGGAAAACAAACCAGCACCCTGAACCTCAAAACCAAAATACAAACAAATTACAAATATCAACAGACAGACCCAATACAATTCATAGTTACCAACATCTGGGCTCGGCCCGAGAGCAAGGGCTGGCCCAGAGTCATGCTCCCCGCTTGCTGCCACACCAACTGGAAAAGGAAAGAGAGCTTCAAGCTGTCCTCTCCCCTCTTATAGAGTTTTTGACATCACCAAGCGCCGCCTGAATGACCAGGACTGATTGGTTCTTGACTTGGCCCCTCTCCCTAGGGTAGACCAGGTTCTGGAGCTGACACCTCCCCTCAGCCAGCCCCATGACTCATCACACAGGAAGTTTTGATTCCTGGTATGGTGGTTGGACTTCCTGCCCCGGAAGAGCAAGCCACAGCGACCAGAGACTCAATGAGGTAAGCTGAGTCACTCAAAGAAAACAAAGTCCACTCCGGTTACAGACCTTCATTTGTCAAAGTATTGTATCTGAGAGTCAATGGTGTGCACAGTCATATCTTGTTTCTCCTCAGAGTTGTATGTTCCATTCAATTTTTCAAAAAAATTAACACTCATCTTCATTCATCTTTATCTTTATCTAACTCTGATTCTAATTCATTTCCCCTTAGAAGGATATCATGATCATATTAACATAATGAAAGGATATCGTAGTATCAATCTCCTACATACCCTATCAATTGTAAATACCCCATCAATTGTAATACCTCGTGATCTCTATTATTTGTAACTCAAATGACAATTTAAAATGATTTTTTACTATAGTAGTACTATACTAGCATATATTATTTAGTCAAAAGTCACCAATAGGGTTTATTTCTTATGATTAATATGATGAAAAAATGAGGCATCATTATATACTTGCCATTATCAAAGGAATTGTCAATGTGGAGAAAAAGAGAAGGACAGCAGTATCAATAGTTTTCCTTAGTTCTGTTTGATTTCAGGTATTAGTCATAGGTAACAGCCAATCACACAGAAAGGCTCAACATGAGCCACAGGGCATTACAGCCAGGATCAGTTAAACTTAGGTGGGAAAATATCTTGTTTACCAAGATGGGGAAACCAAGTCAGGAGGCTTCTACCTTCACTTTTGAAAGGTCATTCCCTCAACTTTCTCAGAGACAGACATCTACTTGTAGTAGTCCTCAGACTTCAGGAGCACATGGTATTTCCATTGAATGATGGATTAGTGGCCTTATGAGAGGCCAGACATTTACATTTAAAATTAAAACTTAAAATAGCAGCAGTTTAAAGTTCTAACAGATTTTCCCGTAGTGATCTAGCTCCATGCCCCCTTTAAAAGGTTGCATCAGGAACAAGTTTCACTCTCCCCAATCCCTTCATGATAGCCAAGCTGTCAAAAAAGAAATTCTGAGAGACAAAGATCTGAGCATGATCAATTTATCAGTTATGCTAGCAATGATCAATAAATTGGGTCATCATTGACCTTTTGATGACCAAAGACCTTGAGTAAAGGCTGACAGGGTCTTTTATGGCAACTAGCAAGATGGCAGAGCAAAATCTTGAGCAACAACATAGGTATGTTTTCTGATCGGCTATCAATGACACAGTCAGAATTGAGATTACATCATTTGGACTTCTCCTTCCGAAACCACCTTAACCACAGATGAGACCTGCGATTTGAGTCACAAGACAAAGATTCTCAGGTGATGGGAGTAGTCTACAGATGAAGAGAGTTGCTACAATAGTTTATATTGATGAAATTTGACTTTTTTAGGTAATCAAGTTTTTCTGGAAAGTGAGTCACGGGTAAGGTTACAAAGATGGAAGTAATTACAAGATAAAAGCTTATCCTTTGGGTAAGTTTCACTGGAATGTGTGTGGTAGATGAAGTTTATAAGGGGAAGAAACCACAAAAGCAAATCAAATCTAGCTTGACTAAGTATCAGCAAGGTAGAATTAAAATCAGTTTTCAATTTTACAAGAGTGAGGGCAGATTCAAGTGATTAAAATAGCCAAGGGAGTGAGAATGAGTGTCCATATTCCCTATGTAAGAACATACCCATTACACATTCCCCAAAGCTTGTTCAAGATGAAATCTGATGCAGCAATAAATACAAGGAATGAGAATTCAGACCTTATTTACCTGAATTTTAAGGGTCCAGATCAGGCTACCACCTTACTCCTAGCAGGCTAGGTGAGAGGCCATTCCCAAGGGATTCAAAGATATGTAAAGTAAGAGAAAGAAAATGAATCCTTGACACCCTGGTATTGCAATATGATAAGAGAGAGCATGTGCAGAAGAAAGAGGGTATCCCAATGGTAAGGGTCAAAGAACTAAACTGAGTGTAGTCACATAAGCCTAGAGAGATTTTACTTGCTAAGGAGAGGAGACAGACTCAGATTGTTCTGAGCACTATTCTAACTGTGCAAAGCATAGATATGCACTTTTATAGGTTTCTGGTGTGAGAGGTATCTGTTGCAGGGGAGTATGTTAAGAAAGAGTGTGTGTATATATATGTGTGTGTATATGAGTGTATGTGTGTGTACATGTAGTTATTTGACTGTTGCAAACTTAGCTCTTTGTCAACATGGAGTCAATCAGGCTCACCTTCCTCAATAGGTTTTTTCCTTTCTTTTTAGTGTTTACTAATACATTTTGGTTTTATAATACAAAACTTTCCAGATACACCCCCCTTCCCTTCCTATCTTCTCCCTTTGTAAGAAGCAATAAAAACAGAAAGGTCACTTAAACCAAGCAGCTCATCAGTTCAGCCTAAGAATCTAGGCAATGCTCGTTAACCCTAATGTCCCATCTCTCCAATGAAGGTAGCCATTTTCTCATTTATTCTTGTGGATCATTCTGGCTTATTATACAGCAAATAGCATTGTGTTTTATTTTTACATTGTTAGAGTCATTGTGTCAAATTTTTTCCTTGCTCTGCTTGCTTCACTTTGTATCAGTTTATAAAGTCTTCCCAAGATCCTCTATATTGTTTATATTAAACATTTTAAAAAATGAAATAATATTCCACCATGTTCACATACCAAATGATGGGCATCATTTTGTTTCCAGTTCTTTGCTACTACCACAAATGCTGCTTTAAATGTTTCGGTGTGTATAGTACCTTCTTTTCTATATTTGATAAGCTTTAGGCATATGCTTAGCAGAAGAATGCCTGCATACAACAGTATGAATATTTTTATCACTTCCTTAGCATAATTCCAAATTGCTTTCCAGAATAGTTGCACTAATTCCTAGCTCCATCAACAGTGAATCAGTGTGTCCATCTTTCCACAATACCTTCGACATCAACTGTTCTATTTTTTGCCATCTTTGTCAATTCTCTGGGTGTGAAATTTTACAGTTGTTTTGATTTGCATTATTCTTATTATTAGTGATTTGGAACACTTTCATATGGTTTGTAGTAGTTTGCAATTCTTTTGAGAATTGTTCACCTTCTCTGATCACTTCTCTATTGGGAATGACCACTGGTATTATACATATTAGTTCCTTATACATCTTAGGTATCAGAATTTTATCAGAAATACTTGATATAAATATTTCCTTTTGTCAATAGCTTCTTTTCATGTGCTAGTGGTAATGGCTGTGACTGCACAGAAGTCTTTTCATTTATGTAATTGAAATTATTTTATCTTTAATAATTTTTTTGACCTCTTATTTGGGCAAGAACTATTTCCTTTTGGGGAAAAATGGAGATACTAATACACTATTGGTAAAGCTATGAACTGACCTGGCCATTTTGCAGAACAATCTGTAATTATTTCCAAAAGAGTTATAAAACTGTGTATGCCCTTTGATCCAGCAATACAACTATTAGGTCTGTTTCCCAAAGTGATTAGGTAAAAAGGAAAAGAACTTATATGTTTTAAAATATTTATAGTAGCTCTCTTTGTGGTGGCAAAGAACTAGAAATTGCAGAGATGCCCATCAGTTGGGAAATGGCTAGACAAGTTGTGGTATATGATTGTGATGGAATCCTACTGTGCTGTGAGAAATGAAGAGCCAATTGATTTTCGAGAAACATGGAAAGACTTACATGAACTGATACAGAGTGAAGTGGGCAGAACCAAAAGAACATTTTAAATAGTAACAGCAATATTGTTTGAAGGACAACTGTGAATGACCAACTTATTCTGAGTATTATAATTACTCATATCAACTACAAAGAACCCATCAAAGAATATACTATTCACCTCTAGAGAAAGAACTGACAAATAAAAGTATGCATAGTATGGTTATACACACACAGGCATATACACATATACATACATACATACACAGACACACACACATATATAAATTGTGATATGAAAAGGTAATAGAATATTGCTGCACCATAATAAATAATTGTAGCCTTGATAAGCTCTGGACTTCTTTGTTTCAACTCCTCTCACAGAGGAACTAAATCCTTGAACAAGGCTACATCTCTCCCTCAGGGTTTTAGAGGTACCCACTAATAGTTTGAGATGCCTTTCTCTAATGCCACTGGGTGCTCAGCCCGTATCCCAGTGTATTCTCTCCAATGTTAACCATTAGCAATTAGTACCCCAGTTTCATTTAACCAATTAACAAAATTAATTTTTACAAATGGACATTCACTGTGAAGATATACCAAGAACAGAACTTACGCAGCATTTCCCCCAAAATTGGGGACACAAAGGTGTCACACCCACACACACTTTCACCTCAATCCCTGGGAAGAGCAAGATCACACTTAAATCAATTGCTACAAAGCATTTGCCCAACCAAGTTCACTCTCAAAATGTAGCCTAGAGGCATAGCACCAAAGCCTATGGATGAGGCAGGTCTTTGCTATTGCTGAGACTGGGAGAGGTCAAGCAGGACTCTCTTTAGGGCCTCAGTTCTGATCTCATCTGTGCTAGACCTACCACAAATCCCAGCATGAATTCCAGTTTCTGGTCTTCTGGGACAAACTCTTCTGACCTTTGGAAGTTCACAAGCTTGTAGGCAACTCCAATACTCTTTTACCTAAAAGCAGGAA
Organism: Trichosurus vulpecula; assembly: GCF_011100635.1. Lineage (NCBI taxonomy): Eukaryota > Metazoa > Chordata > Mammalia > Diprotodontia > Phalangeridae > Trichosurus > Trichosurus vulpecula. The sequence goes on along the minus strand of NC_050573.1, from coordinate 51,777,735 downwards.
GAATAGACACAATGAAAACAGAACAACAGCCAGGCCATGAATTCTTTGACCACATCACAACAACCCCACTGGGGAGATAAGGCCCTAGGGCCTCTCTTCACCAGAGGCTTATAGTAGTCTTTGCCTCCTCACCTGAACGCTGCCAGGCAGGGAAAAGGAGATGCCTTGGCCGGTTAATGCCTTTTGAGTGCCTTCTCAGTTGTAGATCAACAGGCAATTGAAAGACTCCTTTTCTTCACATGCTAAGAGGATCTGAAACAGTCAGAATATGTATGCATCCTTTGAATGAGGAAGCAGGGCCCTTCTATTAGAAATGCTCATGACTTTTTAGAAACAGACTGTCTAGCCTCTTCCAGGTAAGCTGGTGGAAGGCAGAACATGCTGTGTATACCCTGAGGATGAGGCTTCATTAGCTTGGCCTCTGTTATATAATGAATGTGAAAAATACAGAGAAATATGGGAAGGCCTAGTTATGAGTTGACCTATATTATGAATTGACCCAGAATGAAGTAAACCAGGAAAACAACATGCATAGTTACTACGACAATGTGTAGAATAATTAGTAGTCAAGGGTGATACCTTGCTTTCAAACCTGGGTGACTTAAGAGGATGATGATGCCCTTGACAGTTACAGAAAAGTGAGGAAGAGGGGAAGGTTTTGGGGAAAAGATAATGAGCTCAGGTTTGGACATTTAAGATCAAGATGTCTATGTGATACTTAGTTTGAGATGTTCAATAGGCATTAGGAAATGAGACTGGAGGTGAGGGAAGAGAGGTTAGGGCTGGAAAAATAGATCTGAGAATTATCTGCAGAGAGAGGATAATTAAATCCATGGGAGCTCATGATTTCACCAAGTGAAACAGTATAAAGGGAAAAAAGTAGAGGGTCTACATCTAGAGTCTTGGGGAACACCCACGTTTAGTGGATGTTTAGTTTAGTGGGATTAGTGGGTAAATATCGAGCAAAGGAGACTAAGGAGGATTGACCAGACAAGTAAGAAGAGTATAAGGAGAGAGCAGTGTCATGAAGCCCTCAAGAGAAGAGAGTGTCAAAAAGAGGGTGGCCAACCATGTCAAAGGCTTCAGAGAGGGTAAGAAGGAGGACTGAGAAAAAGCCATTAGATTTGGTAATTAAAATAGCATTGGTAACTTTGGAGAGAGTAATTTTGGTTGAAGGATGAAATCAGAAAGATTGTAGAGAGCTGAGAAAAGAGTGAAAGGAAAGGAAGTAGACACACAGATTGTAGGTGTCCTTCTCCATGAATTGTAAGAGAGATATGGGATAATAGCTGTATGAGAGAAAGACTATGAGCCAGGCAATGAACTCATTGAGGAAAGAAGGAGAATGTTCTGGAAGTCAGCAGATAATAGCTACCAAAATCTTGACTGAGCAATAAATATGAAATAAATTAATCTCAAAGAAAGGGGAGTTACTAATTCTGTTGTTAGAGAGAGAGCCTGGAAGTGGTCATGGGGAGAAAGAAGTATTCCAGTTCTTCCACATCGGGCAGTGTATTGGAAGGGTAAAAGTGAAAAGCAACCAGGCTGGAAAGGTGTGGCCTGGGAAGGGGTGTAATCAGAGGGGATCTAGGTCTTAGTGAGGGCCAGAAGACGGAAGAAGGCCTGAAGAATCTCAAGCCTGTCCCCAAAAATCCTTCGTTTAGGGCTTCTAAGAGGACAGGCCTCAGCAGCAAGGCCTTGGGCGCAAGCTCAAGGGAAAAGTTGCTCAAGAGAAAGGTCACTAAGCCCAACCTAAAATCCTGTGAAGAGATTCCATCCCACCTCCTATACCCCAAAGTCCAGTAGAAAGAGGGACAGACAGACAGGGAGAGACAGAAATAAAGGGTCCTAGGCCTCTGGTACTGTCATATGTAATACACTCTAAATGTGAATCCAAGAGATTTTCCATGGCATCTGAGTTACCAGGTAGTCAGGAGACCAGCCATCTAGATGTTTTCCTTGAGCCAAGTCATCTGGTAGCCTTAGACTGGACCATGGTATGCTGCTAAGACAGACACATTGGCCAGCTGGTTAGAGCCAGTCCATCTATCATGGCTGGTTGTGGGGGATGAGGCATGTGTCTGTGATCTCCCATTCTTTTGCTGCCCTATCACAGACTGTGCATCACTCATGTCTTGTTCTTCCAAGTCACCACTCACATCACTCTGCACCTGGGAAGCAGAGTCCAAGAAAGGAGGAGGGACATACAGAGAGAAAGCAACCAGTGATATAGGGAGAGGAAGAGATGAGGGGGGAAAAAGAGACAAAGGTGGAGAAATAGTAGAGAAAGAGATAGGGAGAGAAGAGACAGGGGAAAAAAGAAAGACAGAAAGGAAATAGAGCAATAGAGATGTAGAGAGAAGCAAGTAAGGGTCAAGAGAGGAGAAATAGAGAGATGAGGGTTGAGGAGAGAGGAGGAAAAAAAGGAGAAAAGTAGATATGAGAGAGAGAGAGAAGAGACAGGGAAAGAGAGGAAGACAGAGGGAGAGAGGCAAGAGGTCTGGATGAGACCCCTTATGGCTGTCTGGTGCCTAGTGACACCATGAAGCCAGCACTGGGTCCCCATGTTGCCTCCAACTTCCAGGAACTTACTTCTGCACATAAGCATAGGGGCCTATGGAGCTGGGCTTTCTGTTTACTTGCTCTAGGCTTCCTGAGTTGGCTCTTGAGACAAGTCAAGAGGCTCACCAGAGACATACAGAGTAAGGGCTCAAGGTCAGACAGTCTTTGTACATACCTTACCAACTATCACAAGCTGGTAGACTATTTGGAGGATGAGGTAGGACAAGAAGGCATTGAGGATCTGCAGGGCCATCAGGAGGGTATTGTACAAATAGCATAGAAAGAAAAGTTGGTAGTCTATCATAGAGGCATTGTAGGTAGTGAAGAGGACTCTGTGGCAATGTTGAGGTTTAGGGTTGCTCAGGACCCCGAAATAGCAATGTCCAGGGTCCTGCTGAAATGAATTCGACCCAAGCCTTCTTTCTGCCAAAGGAAAACAAAGTTTATTAAAGATTCACCATTTTGGGTAGTCTCTAGAAACTGAGCATTTGTCATGCTTGTATTGACAAGTGAGCTGGAACAACCTCAGCAAGATTGAGTCTGAACTAGATTGAATCTGAGCAAGATGGATCTTATATACAGAAAGACTGTAGGAGGGATCTAGGGGTGGCCAAGTAGTCTGGGGTGGTGAAGGAGGGATTTAGGGAGGGTCTTGAGGAGGAGTTAAGGAGGATCTTGGTGGGACTGAGGTGACTAGAGATCAGACTCCAGGAATCAAGAGAATGGGATTAAGGATTGGGAATTAAGAGTGGGAAGTAGCTGAAGAATGCCAGATCAAGTGGGAAGATTTAAGGAGAGTTCAAGGGGGTTCCCAGAGCCATACTCTATCAGCAAGAGAGAAGACCTCAGGTCATAGTGGTGACCAGGCCCCTAGGAATACTGTTAGGTGCCAGGCCTCTAGGATCCCCATGGTCGCAGGGAGATCTTTCTCATAACAAAGGGGAGAGGGCTTAGTGTGATGAACAGAATTCTGAAAGGACCCTCAGATCCTTCTCAAGTCTCAAGTCCAGCAGAGCCACTCCCCTTCCCAAGTTCACTCCATCTCCTAAGAACAGGCTCACTTGGTTAGGAAAGGAGCAAGACAGTTAACGAAGAACAACAGTGCAAAGATAAAGAAGAGTGTGTCACACATATACCTCAACTGTGTGTAATTGAATATTTTACAGGCCTGGGAGGGGAGGAAAGAAAGGGAACCTTAGAATTACATAATCTCAAAGTGCATCTATTGTACTTGACCAGGAATCCCTTCTATAACTCCTCAACCAGTGGCCATCCAGCCTCTCCTCGAAGATCGTCAATGATGGGGAACTCACTACCCCTTTTGCTTTCAGATAGCTCTGTTCCTTGGGAAGGTTTTCTTAAGATGCAACCTAACCTTCCTCCCTGCACCTCCCTACCCCACCTCCCCTTTTCTCTGCTTCTACCCTCTTGGGCCAAGCAGAATAAATTTGAAGCCTCCTCCATGTAACAGACAAAAACTACTTGGAATTAGCCATTAGTCCTGCTTCCCATACTCATCTTCCCCTTTTCAAGTCAAACAGCTTTCATTTCTTCAACTAATTCATATTAGGCAAGGGTTTCATTCCTTTCAACATCTTGAGGTAACTAGGTGGCCAAGGAGTATTCTGGGTCTGGAGTCAGGAAGATCTGAGTTTGAATCCAACCTCAGGTACTTAGTAGCTGTATGACCCTGGGCGAGTAATCTAACCTATGTCTGCCTCAGTTTCCTCAAGTATAAAATGGGGATAATAACAAATCTTACCTTGCAGTTATAGTTTAACTCTCATTCTGTGAGGAGATTGAGAGTTTGATTGTCATTCAGGAGACACTGTTAACTGATGACTGGAGGCAAATTATGAAATGACAAGAGAAAAAAAAGTCTAAGGGAACATTTTCCCTAAGGAACCATTTTAACTCTGGTAAAGAAACATAAAGAGAATTCCTTAGAAGAGATCTTAATTGACATTGATTGGTTAATCTTGAGTTCAATGGTGGGCTTGAGTTTTCAAAGTGAGAAGTAAGGGCAGTAAAGGTTAGAAGTGACTTTGGAAGTGATCTTTCGGATAGCTGATACATTGTAAAAATTATTTATGTCATTGTTTTAATTTTTGTTGCACCAGTAATCAGTTTGATAGACCATAACCTTGATATTTATTTAAACCTATAAATTACAGAGGTTAATATAGAGGCTGAGATGAACAAAAGTTTAAGGGAAAAATGTTTTCTCAGGTTTTAAAATAAATAATGTTTGTTATACTATGATTAATGGCAGATGAAATGTTAATAATTAATATGGAAATGTCATAGCATACTCATTGACTATAATCCAAATTAGTCAGTCCTAAACCTTGGAAAGCTAAGACGTTGTTTTGTCTAAATTATCTGGGCCTCTGTGCCCTGAGGCTCTGTGAAGATTCCCAGAGTTACACCTACTCTGCCCAACTCCCAGTGTTCCAGCCTCACCCCTACCTAGATTTAGAGCCTTCTCTACACCTGCCACATGAAAAGTCCTGACCACATATGGAAGAATGGCGAAATCTCAGAGCTGGAAGAGAACTTAAAATATACATACATACCATCACCATAGGAAACCTGAGCAAGATGCATAATTGGGGCCTTGCAGTGGGGGCAAATGAACTTGGGGCAGCTCTGTGACTTTCTCCAGGTCTGAAGCTTGGCTTACTTACCTCCATGAGCAAATTGGTCATGTCATATGGCGGCAACACCAGGGTACTGACACGTAGGAAATTAACACAATAAGGGAAATAGATCAAGATGATGGCAACAAAATGGTGGATTACCTGCCCCTTGAAGCTCTAGGAGGAAGAGGTCAACCATCAGACTAGTACCTATAAGACTTTCCTGGACTTGAAGATGACCTAGCTTATGCTAAGGGTTAGACGGTGACCTGTGGTTTAGGTACATGACCCTACCCATCACCCTGTAAGAACGCTCTGAAGAAAGGCCTGGATCTGTCAAGGGAAGGGAGAGACACTCCAGATGAGACATGAGCAGAAGAAGCAAGATAAGAATATGGGGAGGGCTATGTTGGGTGGTGGAGAAAATGCATAGTGGGAGAACTAGTCACCAGGTCAAATATTGACATAGGAAGAGTAGCTGTAAAGGGTTGCACTGTTTGTTGAATTAAGCTGAACTAATTTGGATCCCTTGCCCAGTTTTCAGTGGAGCATGCTGACCCTGAACTAATAGGACCTGTCTTTGCTATTTACATGGGACCTGGGTTTGTGCATGGTCCTGGGGACTGGACTTGAGAGAGGACCAAGATTAGCACTTTTTTTCCGGAGGTCAAGAGTTGAAAAATGGCCTTTCCTCCCCTGCTCTCATCTTGCACTGGGAAGACAGATTTTCCTGTTGAATTCTTACCATACTCACCTACTTCTTCACATCAGAGGGCAGAGTAAGCAACAGAGAGAGGTAGAAGCTGAGCACCGGTGCATGGCTGGCTACAGAAGCTGAGGGTCAAAACAGCCATTTGGTTGGATGAGATTGAAGAAAAACACAGGAGTCATGGGAAGATTGAATCTGATCAGGGACTCATGTGCCCTGAAACCAAGTCCCTTGCTTTATACCTCCTATACCATGCCAGGATGAGTATTTTGGGATTAAAAATTGACTCCATTTTGTTTGGTTCTTTCAAATATTAATGTCCCTCATTTTGTGAGCTATGCCTTTCTTTAATATAAAATCATATGATTATGGGGAATTAAGTTATTAAGACAGTTATGAGAAGCTGGGGTAATAGATAATGACCCACAAAATGTTTTGTACATCTTGTAGTGTTTCTTGTAATAATTACAGAAAGTTCCAGGATGTTTGTAAAATGTTACAGCATATACTGGAAATAACCACAAGATGTGTAAAATTCTTCCCATTAAGAAGAAAGAAAGCCCATGTTACTCGATTTGGCACAAATTGATTGGTTTCTCATTATTGACTATAAAAAAGTCTTGTTAGCCATTGAATGGTGTCCTTGGGCCTACTAAGAAGGTCTCAGACCTGATTTGTTATGCAATTGTAACCTTGCTAACAAATTGATTTGCTCTGAAATGCTAACCTTTATTCCTCAGTTTCTGTTGTGATAATTGGTGAGCCAGCAAGGGACCCCAGCCCCTGAGACAGCCCTTTTCAAGTACCAGCATATACTCTAGTCTACTTTTCATCAAGGGGCTTCTCCATGGAAGACTGCCTCGGGGATTAGACTCCTCCTTGCCCTCAATCTCAATTTTTCTGAGCTAAGGTAAACTCCTGGAATCCTTTCTATAGGAGAATCAAGCCCATAAATAGGGGATTGAGATACTTCTATAATCTGTCCTGTCTATGGGGAATCTGTCCCACCTGTAGCAGAATCCATTCTTTTTAAACAATGGGTTCTGATGTAGCTTATCAAAAGGAGCCACCGCCACCCCTGAGAAATTTCTCATATGTTGGGACCAGGGGAAATTCCCAGTTTAACCAGGAATGACAAAAAAAACCACAGTTTCAGATTATGTGAAATTTGGCCTAAAAATGCCAAAGATTCATTTGATAGCTTATTTTCACCTACGTTTGGAACTTTCAAAACTTTTTTAAATAAAGAAAGTTAAGATTGGCTATTGAACACTTCACCCAAAACAAATGGGCAGCTCTGAGTGTAATGCCTGGAGCCTCTTAATGAGCCCTCCTCTCTTTATCCTGTTTTGTCTTATCTTTCTGCTCCTCCAACTTATTTTCCTTCTACTATGGTAGGGGATTTGATTTCTTTTTAAAATGAAAGACCAGATACTGGTATATTTCCTCTCAAGGAAAGATTTATACATGATATTACCTAATAAGGGAATTTGGTACTTTTAAGACTCTATCAACCTTTTAGTTCCTCTCCATATTGAGGAGGGTCACCCGTAAATTTGATAAAGACTCTGTGGCTGTGATAACCTAATTTTAGACTGTATTTAGAGCTTATAACCCTACCTGGGGAGATGTAACTGATTCACTGAAATCTTGCTCTTCCTGGGGGAAGGAACTGCCATCATAGAGGCAGCAAATAGATATGCATCAGCTGGCACCACTCCTGCTGGCCCAAGGGAGCTGTCTAATTGAGCTTTACAAAACTCACAGCAGAACCCCAACAATCCAACTGACTGTACCAGGCTATTATAATTATTGTTAAGTCATGTCTAATTCTTCATAAATGCCATCCATCCATGGGGTTTTCTTGACAAAGATACTAGAGTGATTTGCCATTTCCTTCTCCACTGAATTAAGGTAAACAGAAGTTAAGTGAATTGTCTAGGATCACACAGCTATTAAGTGTCTGAGGCTGGATTTGAACTAAGGTCTTCCTGACTCCAGGCCCAATGCTCTATCCACTGAGCTACCTAGCTTTTCTATTACAAGCGAGGAGATTCCTTAAGGGAATGAAAGCATGAGCCATTCACTCTGAAAATTGGAGTAAATTTCAAGGAATCAGCCAGGAAGAAAATGAAACTCATTAGTGTTTTTATGACAGGTTGTGTAAAAGTGCTAAGGAGTATGCAGGGTTAGATCCAATAACTCAGAGACATGCTAAAATCATTAATTCTGCCTTTGTTGGCCAATCCAGGCCAGAAATACACACTTATTCCTGTAATAATTGTCGCAGATAGCATAAAAAAGGGTTAATGAACTTGAATATTGCTCAATATGTTTCTGAAGAAAGGAGAAGGGAGAAAGTAAAACCTAAGCCAAAACCTCAAACACTCTTGGCTTTTACTCCCTTTTGAGCACTAGGCAATCAAGAATAACGAGTATGTCTTTATTGGAACAGAGTGGGTGATCTAACCAGGAAATGCTTTAAGAAAAGGCAAGATGCATGGATGTAAGTACAATGGATTTTAGTGTAAGTAAGGTGAATTTTAGTGTGTATACAGTGGATTTTTGTTATTCTCTCTTAGAGTTTAGTTTCCTAGGAACCATGGCCATAACAATCTCTATTTCCCAGGCTTATGACTTGCAAACATCTCTACCACATTTGCACAGTGTTACATAATGATAAATAATATAAACATTTGTGCTTAAATTGTAAATATCCATTGTGAGTGTGCAGTGAGATATGGGGACAAGGTAATGTAAAATTGGAGGCTATTGCTGGAAATATGCCTTCTTTGTCTGATGCCCTATAAAGCAGGTGGGCATTGATCAGTGAGGGGGGACCCCTCAGGGTTGAATGCACAAGCTGGAATGCTGTGCGTGCCTTGATTGGCCCCCATTAAGGCTTGGGGGGAATCTGTGTTTGCCTCTACTAGCCCGCATTGAGGCTTGAAGGGATTTAGGGGAGTGCACAAGCTGTGTCTGTCTTGATTGACCTCATCGAGATGTAGGAGTAGTTGCCCCCTCTTCTCGCTGGCCCCTGCAAGAAGGGTGATTAGGGAATGCTGTAGGAATTGGTGCTCCCATTATCAGCAAAGTCCCTCCTGAGAAAACTAGACTCCTCCAAAGCTGTCTTCCTGTCTGAGCAGATCAAGAATGAACCTGTGCTGGCAGCCATCGTGTATAATAGTATTATCTGTCTTACAATGGAATTTAAAAAGTAGAAGGACCCCCTAGAGTGACCCAAGGAAAATTTACAGTTCAAAATTTTGCACACTGTCTTTTTAGATTAAACTTTGAAGGAAAAACTTTGCTAACAAATAGATCTATGTGTGTCATTGTATTGTCTGTGTTTTATGCTAAGAAAGTCTCTCTCTGTCTCTATCTCTCTGTCTCTATTTCTCTCTGTCTCTCTGTCTGTCTCCCTCTTCCTCTCTTCTTCTCTCTCTCTCTCTCTCTCTCTCTCTCTCTCTCTCTCTCTCTCTCTCTCTCTCCTTAACTCCAAATTTACTGAAAGAGAACTCTTAAAAGTAAAAATTTGCTGCATTAAGTTTCTTGGGTGTACATGTCCTTGAAAGGATGAATCCCAACCTTTAGGATCTCCTAAGAACCAAGAAGGAGGATGGAAATCTGAGGCTAAAGATTTCCTGGGATTAAAACCGTGGAGAATAATAGATGCCTGGGGAGGGGGGTGTGGAAAGATAAGTTGTACACTTTAGTCATCCTCCTACAGAAGGGCTGTTCAACCTCAGGTTATCTTAGGGCCACATTAAAATAAAATAATTATTCAAGGGCCGCACCCAGAACAAAAAATACAGTACAGTAACAGAAAGTGAGGGAACATGTGTCATCAATATGACAGGTGAAGGTACAAAGCGTGAAAGCAAACACAAAACGACAAAGCGACAACACAGCAGTATAAAGGTAAGTGCATGCTGACTAGTCTGCATCGTACAGATGGAACACATCCCACAGATCGATTGAAAATTCCCTGCGATATGTTCCATTCATAATACTGCTTAAAAACACCAAAGAAAATTAACATCAAGGAGATTATTTATCAGTGATGGAATTAAAAAATCTAATATGCATGGCATGGAAATTATTATTGTATTTTTTCGCTCGTGAAAATTAAAACTCACAGGTGGGCTGCATAAAATCACACTGTGGGCTGCATGCGGGCCCATGGGCCATATTTTGGACAGCTCTGTCCTACAGCATTGGGAGAAGCTAGATTAAGAAAACGAAACAAAAGAAAAAAGAATAGGTGATTTTGAACTAACTGGAAAAACGGTGGTCCATGCAATTTCAAATGTTAACTGTAAATGGCCTTTTGGAAAATGGAGGTTCTAAATATTACTGTTTGAGATTGTAAACTGAAACTTGATTTTGATTGCCTAAAAGTAAATCATGTGGTCTCATTCAAGTGAGATGTGTTCCATAATCTATAAAGGAAATAGCAGTGATAGCACTCATGTCTCTGGGGCTTGAGGGGATACCATAATTAAGAAGTGGTTAGCACCTTGCCAGACCTGTGCAAAGTGTGACCAATGAATTATTCAGATCTTAGAGGGATTTCATTGGACACAATGTTTCTTTGGTAATGCTCTGCCAGTTAAAGAAGGCTTTTCTAAATTGGCATTGCCTACTTACAACTGTCCCATGATGTAAGTTAGCAATTTGTTAGGCTGATACACTTAAGAAATTCAATTAACAACTGAGAAATCAAAAACTAATTATTGTAAATAACCATTGAAAACAGGGTTGTGAAACTTGTTAAGTTTCAAAAACCAAAAAAGGCCTGGCAGGTGGTAAGTACTCTATAAAAGTTATTGTAAGTACTCTATATTGCTCTTCAATGCAATCAATATAAAATGCCAAAAGCAAGAAATGATTTGCTATGTAAGATTATTTGGAAACAAAGTTGATTAAATTAATGTGACAAGATTGGCAATACATTTTCATATTTTAAATACATGAAACTGTGTATGTGAAAATTTCTTACATTGTGAACACACTGTTTAAAAAGTAACTTTTCCTTTTCCTCTAAATGCAGTAAGATTATAAACTGAGTTGTTAAAAGTATGTGATCAAAATATTTTAAAATTTTTAAATATTTTATGAAGCTTATTTTGGTTTAAATTGGATAATAATAAGAACTTGCTATTGGGAGAAAAAGTAATGAAGTCTTCTTTAAGCTGTGACATTCCTTAGGGCATTTGTTGGGCAAGGTAACACGATCTTGCCAACCCTGTTGACAGGCATTGTGAAATTCCTAAATATAGAGGTGTGAGGAACTAGGGCCTCTCCCAGTGAAAGCAGGGAATTTCACAAATTTTCAATTAAAATTATTTGGCTGTGACTTACGAAAATTATGAAATTGCACATGTTAATGAAAGGCATATGTTGGAATTACATCTTTGAAGTGACCTAGTAAAATTAATGCAGCTAGGTGGCACAGTGGATAGATTGCTGAGCCTGGAGTCAGAAAGACTCATTTTCATCAGTTCAAATCTGGCCTCCTACATTTATTTGCTAGCTGTGTGAACCTCGGCAAGTCACTTAACCCTTGTCAAACCCTGAAAATAAATGACCAGAGTCTCACAGAGGTTATGCAATTACTGTTAATTCTAAAAAATACCAGAGTTCACAGAGGCAATACTCCAACTGTTAACCCTGAAATAATAAAATAAAACCAAAGATCTAACAGTGTTCTAGGAGGAGGCTCACTTTAGTGAGACCAAGCCTTGATACATACAGTAGTGGCTACACAGTGAGCTGTAGCTGCGGCAATGAGGGGCTAACAACAACAATGGGACATTTGATTTATAGTAGGGCTTCACAACCAGAATGTGGTTCCTGCAGGTGCTTGTCCAAGCTCAGTGATAACCTGGGGCTGGTACGAAACAATTGTGCGATTTTGTTGCAGTAGAGTTCATCCAGAGGGTGAGCGCAAAGATTGTTGTCATGCTAAGTTCAGGGCACATCTTGCTTGCTGGGCCTTAGCTCTGGAAAATAGGGTGTCTCCTAATGGTAAAAAGAGAGGAGTAAAAAGAGAAGGGTGGTTTTGGCATGAGGATCCTGATGTCTTGTTGGCCTCAGTTTTTCTTCTGTAAAATGACCTGGAGAAGGAAGTGGCAAATCTCTCCAGTCTCTTTGCCAAGAAAACCCCAAATGGGGTCACAAAGAGTTAAAATAATTACAAAATGATTAAACAACAAAAAGGGAAATTAAACTTTAGATTCAAAGATTTCAATCTTGAATTATGGGTGAATAGACAATATAGATTAAAAGCCTACTCCAGTCAGCATTTTTCTGGGAATCAGTATCATGTGCCAGAATGTAATAATTCTTAAACCATAAAAATAGAGTAAATAAAATATTCTTGTTAACTATATGTAATTGCAACATGACAATTATAGTAATTACCTAGCCCCAAGCTATAATTAAAGAAACTTTGCTATTTAACATGAAATCTTGTGAGACTGTACTTGACGTTCTAAGTTTTGATTTTAGGCATGAGATTGAATTGTCATGAAGCCAATGCTCCATCATTTAAAGGAAATAATATATGTTGCCCTAAAGGAGCACAGTCTGAGAACTACTTCAGGTCTGTACCAGGGAAAAGTTGAGGGGACAACATTGCATAGCCTAAGGTAGGATTCCCTTGACTCAGTTTCCTATTGTGCTATTCTTTTTTCTGAACAGAAAAATTTCCCACCTGGATAACTAACTGGCTTTTTAAAAAATATGCTGCCTTTTAATACTCTATGAATAATATAGCTGTTATACATAATTTGTGCCTAAAATCAAATGGAGTAAGGGGACTTCTCCCCAAAACTGACTTCAGATCAATCTCTCTTGTTGTCAGAACCACGTTCTTCTTTTTTTCCTTTCATAGTAAATCTTTATAAACAAGGCATTATTCATAGGATTAGAAACATAAGGGCTTAAATGGTTTTCCTCACACAAATTATTGGAAAACCAAATTTAAGAGATTGTATTAAACTATATTGAGTTTTGTTATTGGTGAGTGGAAGCAGAGAAGCAGATCTTCTAGGAGAAGCCCCTTGAGAGCTGCCCAGAGGGTGAGATGTATTCCAGAATGCCCAAGAGAAGATATTTCCAGAGAACAAACAACTACACAGGACATCTGGGACTCAAGATGAAATGTGCCACTTAAATGAACATTGAGAATGGGTTGCCAGGTTGCAGGAAGAATCAGTATTATTAAATCTTCCACTTGTGTTTTCTCCACTGTTACACTGTTAGCTCTCTGACAGCAACTGTTGGTACTCCCAGCATTTAACATGTATTTTTGCATTCTTTGCATTATTGTATTGTTTTGGCTTTTTGCTTCGTGGTGTTTATGTTTGCTGAGTTTTCTTGAAGTAAACCCTTGTGTGGGACAATAATCCCCCAAAATGAAATAACAATCAGAGGTTTCTCAAGGTAAAGACAGAGGCTTTATTTGCAAGTCTCATGCGAGAATTGGGCATCGCCCGCTCCAGAATGGTCTCAGAAGTTTCAGAAGGCAGACAGTCAGTTTATATACCCCTTAAAGGCCCCCCCAAACCCCCTTACAAAAACAATTCTCAGAAGCCCCCAAAACCCCCTGGACCTCTATCCCCATCCGTGGGTGGGGGGTGGTGCGGTAGGTGGCCTCACATTCTTGAAACAAGGAAAGATTCTTAATCTAACAACTTAACCTCAAACTAACAGACAGCCGTTACAGGCATGCTCACCCTGAGTGCGTGCAGGATGTGGATATATGTGGCGTATGTGCAAGTTTAAGCAGGGGAAGGGGGTGGGTTTAATTCTTAAACTTAAAGATATAGTTCAGGCGTTATGGAAGCTAAAATATTAAGTATCCTTTTCCTTAAATGAGAGACTTTCATTCATTCCACTCAATTTCTCCCCTTATTCCATAGTTGAAAGTCTCTCACACCAAATTTGGTAAGTTTCATCAGCTCTCTGATCAGTTTGGTCACTATCCCCATCAGGGGTCAATTCCCATTCTTGACCCCTCAAAATCATCAGCCTCATGGACCCAGTGCAGTCCTCTAACTTAATCGTTTTGGAGAGCATCTTATGCTCAGTGGCTGTAATTAATTGCATCATGCATGGTAGGCAAACAGGGAGCAATATAACTCCACTTAGAGCCACTAGTTAAAACCATAGAACCTGTTTCCACCAGGTTCTTCCGAACCAGGACCACCATGATGTGATGAGTGGGGGAGACCAGGTCTGGACTGGAACATGGTCAATTTTTCTAATCTCTTTATCAATGTCTCTTACTCTTTTGCCCTACATCATCTATTGTCATACAACAAGTGGACAGATTGAGCTTATCACATACTCTCCCCTTTCTTCAGCCAAGAGGTAGTCCAGCCTATGCTGCAAAATAGCTTCCCTGTCTGATTTAAGCAATACTTCCTTTCACGTGTCTCTGTCAGAGGCCAAGTATGTTGCTCTATTCCTGGCCAAGTTGGCATACTCAGGTGGACTTCAGACCTTTTACTAAGTATCTGAGCCAGGCTTACAGGAACAGGGACCCAAGGCCAGTTCTCCAACTGCTGGGGTCCTCCACAGACCCAACAATTAGTCAAATTAAAGGTTTGGACTACAGTTTACATTAATTGTTCAAAACTGTTTCTCTGAGGGAGCCAAGGGATGGAGGCTGGAGAGGACAGTCCTAGCAGAAGGGCAAAGGTTAGGAAAGTCCCCATTTGTACTTACAATTCACGTGATTCAAGAGACTGGGGAGAAGGCAGTTTTGACTCAAAGTCCAGAATACAATTAGAATTATCCAACCCAAGAGGGTCACCACGCATACCCACTGAAAGTCCAAGTCCCTTTACTCCAAGGAGAAAGGTTGGCACTGAAGATGAAGCTTTAAGTCATTTGGGTCCTTCAGGTCAGTTTTCTCAACAGTTCAAACCGTTGGAAGTGCAACTGGTCCTTTAACTTGGGTGTGGTGGGTCCAACCTTTTTCCTTGGTCCGGACTGCCATGTATGAGGTCAACAGGACTTGGAATGGTCCTTCCCAGACGGGAATGAGTTTTTCCTCCTTCCAGGATTTGATCAGGACCCAGTCTCCTGGCTTGTACCTGTGAACTATGAATCACAGGGGTGGGGTTTGAGCAATCAACCCTCTGAGCTGTAAAGAATGCAAATGCCTTACTAGGGAGACTATATATTCCCTCAAGAACTTGTCTCTCTGTTCAAATAATGGGTCCCAATCCCCTCATTCCTGCCAGGATATGGGTGTCCCAAAAGGAGCTCATAAGTGGAAAGACCCACATTGCTTCAGGGCTTGGTTCGAATTCTGAGGAGGGCTAGGGGCAGACTTTTAGTTCAAGGCAATTGGGCTTCTTTTTTTTTTTTAAGAGAAACAAAGTAAATTTTATTCTACAAACCTTGCAAGATTTGGGCACACCTCCATAAGGGAGGAGGTGAGGTAAAAGGGAACCTGCCTTAATTTATAGTCTTAATGAAAAAGATTCCCTTCTATCTATCTATCCCTTCTCACCCTTGGCTGGGGGGGGTGGGGTGGGCTTACAGTCTAGGCACGAAAACTACACAGAGGACCAAGATTGATCCGGTTCGTTCAGGTTTTTCCCTATCAGAACTCAACTGCCAGGGTGGCCTCTGAAAGTCTAGGTGGGGGAAGGAGAGACCCTTCCTGGAGCAGAGAACAAATAGCTCACAGGAAGTTCATTATCTTCTAACATCTGGGAGAGAGAGAGGGAAGGGCATGCCTTCCAAAATTACAAGGCCAAATCCCAAAACCTCTCCATTAGACATAACCCTGTGAAGTCTTCACAATGGCAATTGGGTTTCTAAAGTCAGTTTTGTCAGTGGTCTCTTAATCTCCTGATTTGTTCTTTCGACTTTGCCAGATGAGGGAGGGTGCCAAGGAGTATGGAACTCCCAGATAATATCCAAGGCCTGAGCCAAGGACTGCAGTAAGTAAAATGCACACAGGGTTAGGAAGCCCACCTCCAATGTCACCTTCTCCAGGAAGGCTCCCTGAATTCTCCAGGCCAGGAATAGCCAGTTCCCTAGGACCACACAGAGCTCTTCATTAACATTATAATGCATTTATAATGCAGCAGTCTGTATTATTCCCAGCCAATCTCCTAAATCTCAAGAGGGTTGAAAGTCTGCATTGGTAGAGGAAGGTTTTCTGCCAAGCGTTCTGTTCATGCATGAAATCACAGACCCAGCCTCCCCTCTTATCTCCTCCATTATCCCCTTGAGAGGCAATGTAGCAAAGTGGGTAGACAGCTGACTTTAGAGCCAGGAAGACCTGGGTTCAAGTCCACCTGCTTCTGGCACATACTGTCTGTTTGACCCTGGGAACGTCTCTTTACCTCTCAATGTCACTCTCTAAGACTTTAAGGTAGAAAGTATTGATGTGCACTGGTAAAGGAGTTCCCTAACTGGAGTTCTCTGTGCCTATAAAATCCCAGGCATGGACCTCTGGAGAGGAGTAGAAGAGAGGGGATAAGAGAAGATACAAGGGATGGGGGGAGAGGAGGAAAGGGGGGGGTGGGGAGGGAAGAAGAGGGGATAGAAAGAGAGAGGAAGGATGGGGGGGTGGGGAGGGGAGGAGAGAGGGAAGAGAGGGGAGATCAGGAGAGGGGTTAGGAGGAGAAAGGGTGAGAGGGGAGGGGAGAAGAGAAAAGAGGGGGAAATGGGGAGGGGAGGAGGGGCAGAGGCGAAAAGAGGGAAGAGGAGGAAAGAGTGGGGAGAGGGTTCGGGAGGAGAAGGGGGAAGGGAGGGGAGAAGAGATGGAGAAGAGAGGGGGGAGAGTGGAGCACAAGACAGGGGGTGGGAAAGGAAAGGAATAGGAATAAAGAGGGAGAGAGGGGAGGGGAGGAGAGTGGGGGAGAGGGGAAAAGAATGGAGAGCAGGAGAGGAAGGGGAGGAGAGGAGAGAAGAATACATGGTATGGTTTTCCATATTTATATCTATATATCCATGGCTTTCTCTAGTGGGCAGTGGGGAGAGAGGGAGGGAAACAGTTAGGAACTTAAAATGTAACAAAAAATAAATTAAATTACATTTTTAAAAAGAAAAGAAAGGGCGGACGAAGTCAAGATGGAGGCTGGAAAGCAGGGACTAGCGTGAGCTCCCTGCCAAGTCCCTCCAAAAACCTATAAAAAATGGCTATGAACCAATTCTAGAACCCACAAAACAGCAGAGGGAAGCAGGGCTGCAGCCCAGGACACCCTGGATGGTTGTTGGGTGAGGTCTTTAGCGCACCGAGCTGGGAGTGGAGCAGAGCGGAGCAGAGCCCAGTGTGGGCGGCGCGGACCAACGAGACCAGGAGCTGGCTAGAGCATACCCTAGCGCCCTGAATCAGTGAGCTGCAACAGTTACCAGACTTCTCAACCCACAAACACCAAAGACAACAGAGAAGGTTAGTGGGAAAAGCTGCTGGGGACAGGGTGATAGAGTTCCCGGTTCAGCCACTGCTCCGGGGGCAGCGGAGGTGGGGCAGCTACAAAATGACAGCTGCAGTTGCTTCTGGCCCCAGGCCCACCTGGTTGGAGGAATTAAGTGGCTGATCAGAGCAGGAGTGAAGAGCCTGCTGAAGATCTAAGTCCAGTCCGGGTTGGAGGTTCTTGGGGAAGGAGGAGTGCTGGTGTGGCAGGTAATGTAATACCTCTGAAATCAATAACACATTCCCCCCAAGCTTGGAACATAGTACTTTTTACTCTACAAGCAGTCATACCCCAGTGAAAAACTCAAGGGTCAAGTAAGTTGGCTGGGAACATGGCCAGGCACCGAAAACGCACCCAGATTCAGTCTCAGACTTCGGAATCTTTCTTTGGTGACAAAGAAGACCAAAACATACAGCCAGAAAAAGTCAACAAAGTCAAAGAGCCTACATCAAAAGCCTCCAAGAAAAACATGAACTGGTCTCAGGCCATGGAAGAGCTCAAGAAGGATTTGGAAAAGCAAGTTAGAGAAGCAGTGGAAAAATTGGGGAAAGAAATGAGAAGGATGAGAGAAAACCATGAAAAACAAGTCAATGACTTGCTAAAGGAGACCCAAAAAATACTGAAAAATATACTGAAGAAAACAACACCTTAAAAATTAGACTAACTCAAATGGCAAAAGAGCTCCAAAAAGCCAATGAGGAGAAGAATGCCTTGAAAGGAAGAATTAGCCAAATGGAAAAGGAGGTCCAAAAGACCACTGAAGAAAACACTGCCTTAAAAATTAGATTGGAGCAAGTGGAAGCTAGTGACTTTATGAGAAATCAAGATATTATAAAATAGAACCAAAGTAATGAAAAAATGGAAGACAATGTGAAAACCACTGACCTAGAAAATAGATCCAAGAGAGATAATTTAAAAATTATTGGACTACCTGAAAGCCATGTCAAAAAAAGAGCCTAGACATCATCTTTCAAGAAATTATCAAGGAAAACTGCCCTGATGTACTAGAGCCAGAGGGTAAAATTGAAATTGAAAGAATCCACCAATCGCCTCCTGAAAAAGATCCCAAAAAGATGACTCCTAGGAACATTGTTGCCAAATTCCAGAGCTCCCAGATCAAGGAGAAAATACTGCAAGCAGCCAGAAAGAAACAATTTGAGTATTGTGGAAAAACAATCAGGATAACACAAGATCTATCAGCTTCTACATTAAGGGATCGAAGGACTTGGAGTATGATATTCCAGAGGTCAATGGAGCTAGGATTAAAACCAAGAATCACCTACCCAGCAAAACTGAGTATCATGCTCCAAGGCAAAATATGGATTTTCAATAAAATGGAGGATTTTCAAGTTTTCTCAGTGAAAAGACCAGAGCTGAATAGAAAATTTGACTTTCAAATACAAGAATCAAGAAAAGCATGAAAAGATAATCAAGAAAAAGAACAAGAAAAAGAAATCGCAAGGGAGTTACTAAAGTTGAACTGTTTTGTTTACATTCCTACATGGAAAGATGATGTGTATGATTTATGAGACCTCAATATTAGGGTAGCTGAAGGGAATATGCATACATATATATGTGTGTGTATGTATATGTGTATATGTGTGCATGTGTATATATATATATGTATATATATATATATATATATATATATATAAAATATCTAAAAGAAATAAAATCAAATTAAGGGATGAGAGAGGAATATATTGAGAGAGGGAAAAAGGGAGAGATAGAATGGAGTAAATTATCTCCCATAAAAATGGCAAGAAAAAGCAGTTCTGTAGGAAGAGAAGAGAAGGCAGGTGAGGGGGACTGAGTGAATCTTGCTCACATCAGACTTGACCTGAGGAGGGAATACCATCCACACTCAATTGGGCATCTTACCCCACAGGAAAGAAGGAGGAAGAAGATAAAAAAGGGGGGGATGATAGAAGGGAGGGCAGATGGGGGAGGAGGTAATCAAAAACAAACACTTTTGAAAAGGGACAGGGTCAAGGGAGAAAATTCAATAGCAAAATATAGTTAGTCTTTCACAACATGAGTATTGTGGAAGGGTTATACATAATGATACACATGTGACCCATGTTGAATTGCTTGACTTCTTAGGGAGAGTGGGTGAGAAGGGAAGAGGGGAGAGAATGTGGAACTCAAAGTTTTAAAAACAGATGTTCAAAAAAAATGTTTTTGCATGCAACTAGAAAATAAGATACACAGGCAATGGGGCATAGAAATTTATCTTGCCCTACAAGAAAGGAAAAGAAAAGGGGATGGGGGGGGGAGTGGGGTGACATAAGGGAAGGCTGACTGGGGAACAGGGCAACCAGAATATACGCCATCTTGGAGTGGGGAGAGGGTAGAAATGGGGAGAAAATTTGTAATCCAAACTCTTGTGAAAATCAATGCTGAAAACTAAATATATTAAATAAATTAATTTTTAAAAAAAAAAAAGAAAGGAAAGGAACAAGCATTTATTAAGCACTTGTTACATGTAAGTGCTTTAGAAATACTACCTCATTTGAGATGTTAAATAAATGTTAGGAACAGAGGAACAGATAGAAGGCGAAGCCTGAAGGCATAGATGGGGACAAGGTATCTGTGGTTGAAGGCCCTTTGGGACCTCCACTTTGGCTTCGGGGAAGCCTTCTTCACTGGGACACTTAGAAGGCATGTTGAAAGGTGCAAAGTTCTTCCCTGAACAGAGACCACGGACAGCTCCTCGTTTGGGGCTGGGGGCATGTAGAGATGGTCTGGAAGTCTAATTCTTTTTTTCCCAGCTCTTACACTAACTCTCTGTGGCTTTGGGCCAAGTCACATCTGCTCACTGGATCTCAGTTTGCTCAATTGCAAAATGACAGGGTTGGAGTCTCTGGCATCCTGGGTCCTAAGGGCTCCCCCAGCTCCGACATCCTGTGTTCTAAGGGCCCTCCCACCTCTGACATCCTGGGTTCTAAGGGCCCTCCCAGCTCTGACATCCTGGGTTCTAAGGTCTCTCCCAGCTCTGACATCCTAGGTTCTAAGGACCCTCCCAGCTCTGACATCTTGGGTTGTAAGGGCCCCCCTAGCTCTGACATCCTGGGTTCTAAGGGTACCCCAAAGCTCTCCCAATCTCTGTTCTAAAGCCTCTTCCAGCTTTGACTTTCTAGATTCTAAGAACTTTCCTGATTTACCCATGTTATTTATGCCTCGTATTCTAAGGAACTTCCCAGCTCAACACTGTTTCAGTCCCATAAGTCTTAATTTCACCCCCATTTCCTGGGGTAAAAGCTTCCCAAGTGCTTCCTTCTGCTTCTGCTCACCTCAGGCCCCCTTCCCATCTCCCATCTCCTCTGCAGCTTGCCCCTCTACTCCCTACCCCCTCCCCCCCCGTTCTGACCTGGCCATTCAGGCCTTGGTATCCTCCCTATCTGTCACTTGGAAGACTTGTAGAAGTCCCCTAGCCAGTGAGCTGAGGCATTCCCAGTCTTGTCCAGAAACACTTGTCCAATGGTGTCGGGATCCAGGTTGGAGGAGAAGCTGCACTTGCAGGTGACCAACAGAGAGCCCATCCTATGGACCAAGATTACAGGATGTTTGGCCAGGGCCCTGGCACAGATGGGGCCCCAACTGCCCATCCCACTGTGGCCTTGGTCTACAAAAGTCAACAAACCTAGGGCAAATTGAGGTGGTTTTCTTCCCTATAGTCCAGGGAGGCAGGGTGAGAGGACTCCCCAAAACCTCAGAGATCAACTGATCAATCAACTAGCATTCACTGAATACCTACTATGTGCAAGGTATTGTGCTAGGCACTGGGGATCCATGTTCACTTAATCTAATCTCTCTGGCAGGGAAAGAAGTCTTCAATAGTGTCCCTCACTGGTTGCTTTTTCTCTCTTCTGCTCAACCACCAGCCGTTCTGATTTTTTTTTTTCATCAGTACCAAGTCACTTTATTGGGATGTAAATGGTGGTAGTTTTTTGGTATAGATTATGAAAAGGTCAGATAACCAAAATATGCATGCACTGAAAGACAGCAGGAGTCACGCCCACAGTTCCCAGGTGTGGGGGAAGCCAGGTGTGGCTTAGCTCTCGTTGTCACTGTCTCCAAGGGTGTGCTTGTCAAAAAGATATTCCGCCATGCCAGAATCGGGGGCCCCCATTTTGCGCAGGTTGGTTACGTGATCACCCAGTTGTTTGATGGCCTTTACCTGTTCGTCCAGGTAGTGGGTTTCGACGAAATCACATAAATGGGGGTCATTCTTGTCAGTTGCCAGCTTGTGCAATTCCAGTAACGACTGATTGACATTTTTTTCCAAGTGCAGAGCACACTCCATTGCGTTCAGCCCGCTCTCCCAGTCATCTCGGTCTGGTTTCTTGATGTCCTGCAGGAAGATGCGGCCCCCGCGCTGGTTCTGCAGTTTCATCAGCTTCTCAGCGTGTTCCAGCTCCTCGTGGGACTGGTGTAGGAAATACTTGGCAAAGTTCTTCAGCGCCACGTCATCGCGGTCAAAGTAGTAGGACATGGACAGGTACACGTAGGAGGCGTACAGCTCCAGGTTGATCTGGCGGTTGATGGCGGCCTCCGAGTCCTGGTGGTAGTTCTGTCGCACCTGAGAAGGGGACGAGGTGGTCATGGCGGCGGCGGCGATGGAGGCTGACGAGGAGGCGGGAGGAGGCGGCTGCGCAGCGGCTGCGGCTGAGGCTGGGGCGGCGGCGGCGGCGACGGCCGGGGGGCGGCTGAACGAGCGGCTGCTGCTCGAACGGTAGGACGGAAGAAGTGTTGGTTAGTGGAGGTGAAGGTGGAGAGGTGGCTAAGGGCGGCTCCGGCCGGGAATCGAGCAGCGGGTTCCGTTCAAGCACTGTTGAAGCAGGAAACCGCAGCGACTCCCCTTCCCTGCGCTTCTGGCCAGCCGTTCTGATTTTAAGAGAGACACTTAATGGCCCAAAAGAGAGGTACAAAGAGAGAAATGCCAACAAAAGAAAATTCTTGTGGCAAAGCAGAGAGAGTACTGGATCAGGAATCAGGAAGATCTGAGTTCAAATATAGCCTCAGATACTTACTAGATTGGGTTGATACTTATGGTTTTTCTTGGAGGCCAAGGCTAGATAATTACAACCTGGAGAAAGAGAGAGAGAGAGAGCCGCCTTGTGATGAAAGGCAAAAGTTTGAGGAGAGAAGATCTGGGGCCCTTAGGATCAGGAAACAGGGGAGTAAAAGTGTCAGAGGTGGTGCTATTATTAGAGGGAAGAAGATCCAAGGAAGATGGGAAACCACAGGAAAAAAAACTGGGTGTTTAGAGGGGCAAGAACTCTTACCCGTTTTTGGATCATATACTCCTTGGACAGTCTGAAAAACCCCATGGACAACATCACAAAATCACTTCTTAAAAGCATAAAACAAAAAAGATTACAAAGGAGACCAATTATATTGAGATTATCAAATTATTTTAAAATAAGTTCATGGAACCCAGGTTGAGAACCCCTAGTATGGGGAAACTGTAAATTGGACAATTTCTTGGGAAGGGAAGCAATGCAGGAACCAAGGCAAGGAGGAAGTGCCCTTCCAAAGTAGGCCTGCTTACCATTGAGGAGAGGCTTTCCTTGTCAAGGAGGTAGGGACCCAGCTTGGTGACACCATGGGTTTGGTCGCTCAGCTCCCAGTAAAGCTTCTCCCAGTCTAAGATAGAGTCACTGGGGTCTTGGCGTCGAACACATATCAAATTCATTGCCGTTGCTGCTCCATCGTGCCTGGGCCTGGAAAAGGGCATGTTGTGTTTTGGTTCTGAGACTACCAAGGACACTGAAAAAGTTCAAATCACCAATCATTGGGGTATGGAACTGGGCAGAGCAGCCATGACATTGACTAGAGAACACCACTGGAATTCCCATTAAAGACTTTTCTTTCTCTAAATCGTAATCTTTGGAGCATGAGAAGTTTTTTTATTGATAAAAAATAATGAACATGTCATCTTTCCTTCCCAAGAAACTCAAATGGTTCCCTATTGCCACTAGGGTAAAATACAAACTCTTCTGCCATTGAAACCCTACACAATATGGCTCTAACTCATATTTTACATTACCATTAACAAACTAAACATACTCTAGCTAAACTAGCCTGTTCCCTGTAGGTGACACCCCACCTCCCACTTTCATGGCTTAATGCAGGCCTTCCGCACACTTCAAATGTTCTCCTTCCTCATTCCCACTTCATGGAATCCTTCCTTCCCTTTTGATGATTCAACTATCTCAAATTCCCTACATGAAGATTTTTCTAATTTCTTTGACTGTTACTGCTTCCCCCTGCTTTGAAATTATCTTTTAACGTACTTTCTATATATTATATGTTTCTTATTTATATATATGATTTCCCCTGCCCAGCTTCCATAGAATGCAAACTCCTTAAGCACAGGAATGGTTTCCTTTCTATCTGTACTCCTCCAGAGCCTAGCACAATATCCACTTCATGAATGCTAGTTGGCTTGAACTGAATTGAGGAGGACACGTTTAAAACTGGCATCTTGAAAAGGAAGGAAATAACACCAAAAGAACTAGCATATGGTGGAGACATTTTTGGGTTAGCCCATGTAAAGTCTCAGGTATGTCCCTGGGACACCAGGACAGGAAACTTCAATACTCCCAACTCACCTCTTGAGGGAAGGATCTTACCTCATCCTGATCAGCCCACACCCAAAATAGAATGACCCAAGGCTGCCATTCCTGAACAAGGAATTGATCTGGCAAAGGAAAAAGAGTGTGAGGAAGTGTGTGACAGGGGTGAAAACAAGAACGAAGAAGAAGGACAATGTGCAAGCAGTCTCACTGGGTGCTGCAGAATTTTGTCTATCTCATTAAACTTGGTGGAGAACGGGTCTTTCATGTCCGCTGTGTAGGACAGGTTGGTAACAGTGAAGTTCAGGGTGAAAGAGTCCAGGTCTCTTGTAGTCACTGGAATAAAAAAAATGGAAAAGTCTTTTTAAAATGGTTTCTTTTTTAGTGTGGCCTTTTCCCCATCTTCTCTGTACTTTTTCATTTTATTTTCAGCTCCAAATCCTCTCCCTCCCTCCACTCCTTTCCCCCACCCACTGAGAAGGCAAGAAACAAGTTACACACTGTGTACATGAGGTCATGTAAAGCCCATTTCCACTTCATGGGAACGTAATAATCAGATCAGTAAAGTGAGTCTTATGAGACACTTTGAAAAATATGTTGCCCCATATGTACTTTTTGTAAAGCCTGAATTGTACTTTTCTGCTCCTCTGCCAATCCTGACATTTGTTAGAATCACTGGAAATGTCAACATTTCACCACAAAAAAAGAAAGAGAGAAATGAACTCACCACAAGGACCACAAGATTTTAATACAGGGGAGTGACCAGAATGTGTGACCACTCAAGTCTAAAAATGGCCCAAAAGAGAGGTACAAAGAGAGAAATGCCAACAAAAGAAAATTCTTGTGGCAAAGCAGAGAGAGTACTGGATCAGGAATCAGGAAGATCTGAGTTCAAATATAGCCTCAGATACTTATTATATTGGGTTGACCCTGGGAGAGTCACTTAATCTATGTCTACTTCAGTTTCCTCATCCATAAAATGGACATAAGATTAAACTTCCCTGTGAAGCTAAAATGAGATAATATTTATAAAGAACTCTGTAAACCCTAAAATATTAACCATATCATCATCACCATCATCATCCTCAACCCAGACACAGTTCTCATTTCCCTGATCCAAACCTATTTTCCAAAGTCACAGCAATATCCCTTAATGTGAGGCTTAATTACAGGTCTACTTACTCATGAAAAAATGTACCACAGTGCTAAATAATAGGGTAATTCAGGAAGGAACAGAGGGAGTGCTTTCACGGGAAGGAAAACCAAAGTGGTAATGAAACCAGGCTGGTAGAACTTATTTATACTTGGGCAGGTTCTGTTGCTAGGACTATGATTCTGTTTATATAAACATTCTGAAGTCCATAAGGAAAGCTTAAAGTCACAGGAACATCCAACTACTGAAACAGTATTGGCCTTCAGGGTAGATGTACTCAGACTCTCAGAGGACCCTTGGGTCCCTGGTTCTGACCCAGTGACTTCAAGCAGCTTTGTGGAAACAGAGGCAGCTGAGCTATTTCCTATTCCCCAGTGATTTCTCAGTTGGCATAGTGCTTGGTTAGAGCTGGGTCAGAACTAGTGGTATGTACCCTGGGGCTTTCTAATGGAAGGGATGATAAGGGTTCTATGCCTGAGATAGTGCTCATGGAGGCCTGGTTCTCCCCTAGTCCTGGGGTCCGAATAAAAGCTGTTATGGGCTCTGCTCCAGAGACTTTAGCTGTGGTAAGAAACAATAAAGATTCCATGTCCCTCTCCTGTAACATTTTAATGCATCACTAGACTTTGAGTCTTAGATAGCTCGGCCTGGGTCCCAGCGGCCAGACTTGTAGCTGATCCAACATCAATCAGGTGGTCACCAGGGAGCTTTTTCTCTCTGCAAGTCTAAACCTCTGGAACTTGCTAAAGTCTCTCCTAAACTAGTACTAGGAGAAACTGAAGGTCTCCCTTCAGTTTTGGTGCTGAGTCTTGGAGGAACTGCAGAGATGTCTCCAGTCATCTTGATTGTTACAAATACTGGTCTCTATGACTAAGGTGTTTAAGGGCAACTCTGAGGTTTTCTCTACGGCTATATACAGGATACCACTGACCATTTTGTCTAAGGGAATCAAGTCAGCAGAGGTGACCAGTGAACCTCCAGGTGTACTGTCTGACGTTGGAGCTTTAGGAGAGGAATTGGTCATTGGGGCATCTGTACTACTCTCTGCCGCTGTACTTGGGAGTTCAGGACTAAAAGTGACTGCGTGGGAAAGAGGGACAACATTTGTGATTTTAGTGCTAAGGGTCAGACTTCTGGTTACAGACATAGGGAAAGCTAAGCTCATGTCCTCACCTTGGTGAAGTTATTAGAGTTGAAGGAGAGAGTGTCCTTCGCCACGTAGGGGTGGTATCTGCCCCAGGGGTGATGAGAGCTATGGCTTCAGCTAAGGTTGAGGAACAGGGAATCCCTGTTCTTGTTCTAGGCAAAGCCCCAGTGTCACTGGTGATGAAGACAGCAGGTGCTGGTGTAGTCAATACCAAGGATGAGTCTGTTTTTCCTCCAAGCCTGGTCTCTGTAGTACCTGGGTGTGGGGTGGAGGCATGTAGACAGCTGGCTCTGGTTTGCACCTTCCCACAGGA
This sequence comes from Trichosurus vulpecula, assembly GCF_011100635.1. Lineage (NCBI taxonomy): Eukaryota > Metazoa > Chordata > Mammalia > Diprotodontia > Phalangeridae > Trichosurus > Trichosurus vulpecula. The sequence continues at coordinate 51,751,181 of NC_050573.1, read as the reverse complement.
CTTGACATGAGGTTAGCCATGCTCTCAGCAGGATGAAACTTCCCTGGGAAGAATGTGCTGGTGTCTGAGGCTGCAGGGCTACCTGCTCTGCTGGTCTCTCACACTACTCTGTAACTGGCCAAACTACTCTGTAACTTTCCACTGCCTCTGATTCCAACTTCAGTCATTGGTGCAATAGAGGCAGTGCCCCACTGAGGAGGTGTGGGCTCTGTGGGCTCTGTCTGGGGCAGGAGGTTCATCTGTGCTTGTCTGGGCTCCAGTCATGGCCATGCTTGTCATGCTCCCCAAAGAGGTTGAGAACACAGTCCTGGGGTAGCTGGGTGCTTCATTTAAGTTGGGCAGAGAAGAAGTGGAGGCCCTATCAGGCCAGAGAGTTACTCCTGTGCTTGCGGAGTGCATGTGCTCTCTGTGAGTGTTTCCAGAGGTGTCTGTGTTCTCTGGGAAGATTTTCCCTTCTGTTGTCTCTTCTGCAGACACCAAGAAAGTGCTTGTGTCTCTTCCACCATCTACTGGGATAATGCTGGGAGCAGTGAAGGACAAGTCACATGTGAAGAAGCTCTGGTCCTGCCTGGGCATCCCATGTCACTAGTGTGGCCTTTAAGGCTCACCAGATCTTTGACTGACTGTGACCTCTGCTGGAGTCAAGGAGCATAGGAGGTTTATAGTGACCATGGTCACTCCAGAGGATCTCTTGGGTGGAACTGCTGTTTCTATGGGAAAAGATATTGTTCCTCTGTGTGTCTCAGGTCTGAGCCCATTTGTGACCATGGCCACAGTAAGAAGAGTGTGCCGATTGGTAGTTGTGCCTGCAGTGATTTCCATGATAACTGTCTCTCTTGCAATCTCTGAAATAGAATCTCTCAGTGTAGAATGAGTTATGGGGTTGCTAGTAGACTCTGTTGACTCACTTGTCACATCAGACCCACTTACCCTCTTCAGTGTTACTGTGCTCCTAGTGGAGGATGCTTTGACCAGAGTGGTTGGTTAGTATGGGGAGAGGTTTGGTGTGATTCTGGCAGGGATAGCCACTTCCTCTCAGCAGGAGTCTTTCTTTCCTGGAGATAGTACCCATTCTCTAGTACTTCACTTTCCTCTCCAATATCCATCATGGGCACTTTATCCTGAAAAGTACTTTCATCAGCCCTGCAAGGGACTTTATCCTATCCTCTAGCCATGTCTTCTATAGCCTCATTACTGCCCTGATGCCCACACCAAACACTAGTCCTACAGGACTCCTGTTGAAGAAGAATTAGATTCTGTGGGTGTCTCCATTCATTGGCCTCTTGTTCCTGTAGAAACCTGGTGGCTGGTGGACTGAGCAGAAGGAAATGTCTCCATGGCAATTGCTTCTGTTGGAGCATTTGAAAACCAGGCTCTGATAGAGCTGATCGCAGAGATGGTGGTGGGCCCCATGGAGTCTCAGGTTTTGGGAGATGAGCCTCCTGCTTAGGTGCCTTGCTGGGAAATTCTGTCATTTAGTAGTTGGTTGGGACATATGCAAGGATGTAGGGAAGGAAGGAGAGGAGGCTATTCATCCTCATTTCTCCTCAGTAACTCAGTTCCTCCTTGGGGAGACCACATCTACCACTTCACTTTCTCCTTCAATGGTTCACATAGATACCTCTTCCCTGATGAGTAAGTTCATCAGCCAAAGGTTATCATAGGGGACCATGATGACTGCTACTCTGGGGTGACTACATTGATCAATGAATGGATCCATAGTCACACAGAGATTACCTGCTTCTTCCCAACATCCATGTTTTAAATATTGAGAATCACCTGACCTCACAAGGGATAGGGGAATCAAGGAATGCATGCCTGTATTAAGAAAAAATGAATGAATTGAATGAGGGGGGAAAGCATTTACTAGGGGACATAAATAGTATTCTTTCTTAGTTGAAATTCCCCTGATATCTAATCCAGGAACATGGGTCAGGAAATTGGGCTGGTACAGATTCCATCCAAAATTCCAGAATTTAGTTTGCTTAGATAGAGCCTTAGTTAAGGCAAGGTCTCAAATCAAAATAGGTTTGACACTTTTGACAAAATACCTTTGACACTTGACTACCATCCTCCAGTTCTCATTAGAAATTTACCAAACATAAACAGATTCTGAAAAGATGTGGTATAGTCTTATCAATATCTTTGTTTGATCCAAATGAATTCTAGACAAAACATAGGTGAGAACAGAGAATGCAACAGATAATCAGGTAGAAGGATTCCTAGACTGGCCTGGTCTAGATGGACTGCAGGGGCATGACTCCCTCAGTCACTCTCAAAATATTTTTCCCAATGGGAAGAGAGAGTCATTGTGATATGCTCAGGGAAAGAGATCAAGGAAGCCATTATTGCCATAAGGGTCTGATGATGCCACACTCCCCTCTCAAAGGCCTCTTCACTTTAGTCTCTGGAGGTGGGTCACTGTATTATCTCCAAAGAGGAGGATGAATGCTCACCCAGTATAGAAAGCAAAGGAGGCTTCTACTTACCTGTAGGACTGAGGGTACCTTAGAGTTCTGGTTGGCTACTTGTCAGCACTGCAGGGCCTCCTGGTACTCCTCGGTCTGGGACTTGTGTGAGGGGCTCCACATCAGCTTCTTTGCCTGCAGGAAGGAATGAGGGGAGGGCCTGAGAATCAGTGTACATGAAAGCAAAGGCATGGTAACTCGCACGGTCTAACTTCACAGTCTAATTAGGATTCTGTACATTCTTTTAATTATTTTTACTTATGCTGACTCCAGGAAAGTCCACCTTTCAAAACTACAGCTCAGATTTGGACAATTCCACTCTTAGCTAAAGACCACTAGTAATATTCAGTTTTCCCAAACAGACAGGATGGCCACAAGGACCACTAGACCACCCTCCTATGCAGTAATCTATGAGGGACTAGACTAGACTAACAGACATAGTTCTAAAGTCAGGGTCCCAAAGTAGCCCAAAATAGAGACCTGGAGAGGAAAAGGCCAGGTGAGAGAATTCATCCATGAAGCAACAAGGTGAAAGGGAAATAGAAGGACCTGCACCTGGTTTCAGATCCCGGGTTGCATACTTTCATGGGGCGAACCAATTCCCCTTTAGACCTCAGTTTCCCTCATCCATAAAATAAGGGGTTTGAGAATCATCAGCATAGTAACTGTCATTAAATCCATGGGAGCTTCTGAGATCACCAAGTGAAGTAGTGCACAGAAAGAAGAGAAGAGAGTCCAGGACAGAGTCCTGAGGGACACCTATTTAGAGGGAATGCTCTGAATGATGATACCCCAATAATATTGAGGACTGGTCAGATAGGTGGAAGGAGAACCAAGAGAAAGTGGTGTCCTGAAAATTCTAGAGAGAAGAGAGTATAAGGAGGTATGTCAGGAAGAGCTGAGTTCGAATCCTGCATCAGACCCCTACTATCTGTGCGACCTGGATAAGGCACCTAAGCTGTCAGTCATGGTCTCCTTATCTGCAGAAGGGGACTAATAACAGAACCTACTTCTTATAGGGTTGTTTTGAGGATCAAATAGGACACAAAAGTAAAATACTTTAAAAATCTTCAAGTTTTAAACACACATACACATGTGGGCATACAAGACATCCCCAAACTTCTTTGTGCTGGATGGTTCAGTTAACCTAGTGATGTGATTCTAGCAGCTGAGATCAAACTTAATTCAGCATTAGCTTCTGTACCACCAGTCAAGGTGACTTCTGGGATACATGGCTTGTCCCTGTGGGTGCTTTGTCTGTGGAGGACTGGTGCTGGGTGGTTCAGTTAACCTAATTTCACCTCCTAGTGCACTAAGACTTTGGGAATGCCCTGTATATGCCAGCTGTTGCCAAAGATCAGGAATGGAGATGGAGAAAGTATCTGTCCCCAGGAGAAGCAGCATAAAGAAGGCTTCTACTTACCCTCGGACTGACAGTGGACCTGGGTGCCTGAGAATCATGTGTTGGTGCCCGTGGGCCCTCAGATGCTCCCTGGTCTGGAATGTGGGTGACAGTTATCACACTATCATCTATGCCTAAAGAAGAGGATGAAGGAAGGACCCAGGATTCAGTCATTTCAGAAGCAGTGGAGGGTAACACGATAGGGGCACACCCTGCTAGTACCCTTCATTCCACAGCAGAATGACAGGACATGGCCTTGGGCCTCAGGGTCAATGGTTTTCTATCACCTTCTCTTTCCTCCTTCCTCTGCCCATCATCAGAGCCACCTGTTCTCCCTCCTTGCCAGATCTAGAAAGAGGGAATAGCTCTCAGCACTCTCCTGAAGGGTGGATTCTACCTCATCCCACCCCCACAGCTCTCCATTTCTGGCTTTTAGTGTCAACTGGGCAGGACATTCAAATTCACTTCAATTATCCCACAGGGAGAGAGGGCACCTACTTCCAAAGGAGGCTGCCAACAGTCTTAGGAGAGCCCCTGAGATGCTTGCAAAGCCCAGAACCCAGGGCTCATCAATAGACAAAGTCTATCTTTATACAGGGATTAAGTGGATATTTAAAATATTCACCCAAGAAGAACCCAACCTGCTATGGAGCAGGTACCATATGAGGCACTGGAAACACAAAGGTGAAAATGACAGTGCTTGCCCTCAATGAGGTTACACTCTATTAGGATTTAACAGGAGTGAAAAGCACCTATGGATGCAATATATAACAGCCCAAGAAATGAGAATTAAGCTGCTAGAAATCATGGCTTGAGAAATACATAACCAAAGCCGCAATGCTGCAGATCTCTTAAGAAATTGTTTTTACCCTAGAGAAGGGAAAGAGAAGTCCCAGGTGGACTGAATGCCCATCCAGCTAGGAAAGTGAAAAAGGTTTCTACTTACCTGCCGTTCTGACAGTGGGTGTGGACAGCAGAGGACAGCTCTCTGATCCGGGGATGCCTACAGGAGATGCTGAAGGAGGAAATCTCCTGGTAGGCACCAGATTGTCATTGATTCCTAAATGAAAAGAGAGGGGAGGCCCAGAGGGAAGGCCTGGAAGAGGTCATGTGGAGAGTTAGGCTAGGGCTCTCTGTGGCAGAGAGGATGCTAAGAGATGAAGGGCCCTCCAACAGCCCTGTGGTCACAAGGGATGCTGACTTGGCCTCTGCAATTGTGGGAAGAAGCGGTGGAGATGAGGTGTCAGTCATTGTGAGAAGATTGGTAACTGAGGGACCTACTGTCCCAGAAGGTTAACTTGATGGAGATTCTGTGTCAGACATTGTTGGAGGGTTTGTAAGGGAGGAACCTGGTGTCCCAGGAACCGGAGCTAAACCTGAGTCAGTATTGGCTTCTATACCTGTTAGCAAAGGAGTCTTTGGGGATGCAGAGCTTGTGTCTGTGGGTACTCTTAGAGTAAGTCAGAAACTCCTCCAGAGTGGTGCTGGGTGGTTCAGTTGACCTCCTTTCTGTGCCATCTCTGACACCTCTGTCTGTAATGCCCACAGGTGCATTGGTCATGGGGAGAACTGAGCTGATCCCTAAACCTGTCAGCTGTACACCTCTGGTCCCCAACAAAGTTGAGCTAAAAGACATAGCAGATGAGTCTAGCACTCCAGTATCAGTTACTAAGGATTTGGAAAGTTCAGGAAAGGATATGGTCATTGGTCTCTGCTCCTAAACTTTGGGTGTTCAGGATGCTGAGTAGAGACAGGAGAGGTAGGGAAGATGTCTATGATTTTGCAGCTGCGAGTCAGACTTCTATCATCAGTCCCTGGGACAGCTGCACTCATGTCAGCTATGAGGCTACTTCCCGAAGAGACTTCATGATTGTTTGGAGTGAGAGTGCACAACCAATTAAGACCAGGGCTTAGCAGATTCACAGCTTCAGCTGTTGTACAGAACTGTGGGGCAATTGCATTTTCTTCAGTGCCAGCCACAGAGACACTATTAGGGGAGGTTTCAGCTACTATGTTGGCTCCATGTGGGAGGAAGATGTCTCTGCTCTAAGACTTGTCCCTGTAACATCTATGCTGTGGGCCAGGGCACTATCTACATGTAAGCCAGTCCTGGGCCCTCCAGTTGGACTTGTGACTTAGCCAACTGTGGTCTCTGCAGAATAGGCATATCCATGTGGGTCTGTGCTGGTCTCTGAGATGGTTGACCTTGATTCAACCATGAAGATAGTTGTGGACACCATATGTGAACTGGTCTTTGTACTGGTAGTGGAGAGGAAGCCTTTAAAAGAACTAGCCTACTCCTCAGGACTTGAGGTGTCCATAGGGGACAGGAAGGCAGCATCTGTCCTCTGCTCCCCAGTCAAGGCAAGAGGAGTCATGATGCCCAGGGAGGCAGAGGAAGCTAGGAGAGTGGTGGAATAGCCCAGCTCCTGTATTATACTGGGAGAGCCAAAGGAGGCCATTTCTTGAGATCAAGGAGTCTCCAGTATTCTCATGTTGCTGGTGTGCTCTCCTGCAGTGATGGGGTGGGGATGGGGGCAATGTCTATGGCCTTAGGGCTGGAGGTGGATCTTGTTATATGACCTATTGTCATATGGCTATTACAAGACCATGGATAGAGTAGCTGTACTTGTACCTCCTCCCAGAGTGTTTGAGGAATTATTCAGGGCAATAGAGGACAAAGACACTGAACCGGGATCTGGCCCTATGTCAGCCTCTGGGATTGTCTGTGTTGGGTTTGAAATAGGATGCACCTCTGACTTTGCTAGTGAAGACTGGGTCAGATATAGATGGAAAGTTACTGTAAAGGTACCTGTATGGATGGAACCAACTGGAGGTGTGTGTGTGTGGATGCCATGCATTGACCAGGCCCTATTGTGGTGGCTGCTCTTAGTGTGACCACAAGGAAATGAAGGAAGTTGTCCCCTGAGGGCTGGTCTCCAAGGGTGTCCTAGAGCTTGGAATGGTTATGAGCTCAGCTGGGGACATAGTTAGTAGGAGGGGGCCAATGCCCAGAATCACTTGTGTAGAAGAAATCTCAGGGAGATTTGGGACTCTTGAAAGACAGCAGATGGTTCTTGTGGGTATCTCTGGGCTGTGTCTGCAGGAGGAGCCATGATGAGGTTGGGAGACTGAGCAGAAGCTGAGCTCAGAGCTGTCGCCATGGAAACACTATTGGTGACCTTTCATAAGGTCATGGCTAAAGTGCCCTGCTGGTGACACTATGAGCAGAAGTGGCATTTAGGGGTAGACAGGACACTATCGTGAGTTCTCCTTCAGAACATCTCAAAGAACTCAGATCCAATGTTAATTCCCCTGACCATCCCATGGGGATGCCTTGCTAAGTTACCACCTTGCAACCTCAGACAGAGGACTTGGAATCCCAGGGAATTAAACAATGTCTTTGGATCAGGAAGGACAGAAGGACCTAGAGCCCATTTTTCCCACCAGAGAGATTTTCTTCATAAAATCTCAGTATTAGAAAAGCCCTCAGAGTGCATCTAGCCCTTTTTTTATGAAACATCCTACTTTATTTTTTAATTTTATTATGATTTCTTAATTTTAATTCCCGATTTTCTTCCTCCCCTTCCCCCTACTCCCCAACACAGCATGGAATCTGATATATCTTCTACATATGCCTTTGCATTAAACTTATTTACACAATAGTCAAGTTGTAAAGAAGAATTATGACCAATGGAATAAATCAAGAGAAAGAAGCAACATCCCCCGCCCCCCCCAAAAAAAAAGAAAAAAAAAGTGAGTGCAAATAGTTTGCCTCAATCTGCGTTCAGACTCCATAGTTCTTTCTCTGGATGTAGATAGCTCTTTCCATTACGAGTCCTTCGGAGCTGTCTCTGCATATTGTGTTGCTGAGAAGAGCAAAATCTATCAAAGTCAGTCATCACAGAATCAATATATCTGTGGTTGTGTACAATGTTCCCCTGGTTCTGATCCACTCACTCAGCGTCATATCATGTAGGTCTTTCCAGGTTATTATGAAGTCCGTATCTTCTCCATTTCTTCTGGCACAATAGTATTCCATTACATTCATATACTACAATGTGTTTAGCCATTCCCCAATTGATAGGCATCCCCTTGATTTCCAATTCTTTGCTACCACAAAAAGAGCTGTTACAAATATTTTTGTACATACAGGTCCCTTTCCCACTTGTGTGATCTCTTTTGGGGCATAGCCCTAGAAGTAGTATCGCTGGGTCAAAGGGTATGCACATTTTTATAACCCTCTGGGCATATTTCCAAATTGCTCTCCATAATGACTGGATCAGTTCACAACTCCACCAACAATGTAATAGTGTTCAAATTTTCCCACATCCTCTCCAGCATTTCTCATTTTCCTGTTATACAAACACTTTTCAATTTAATAAAATCAAAATTATCCATTTTACATTTTGTAATGCTCTCTATCTCTTGTGTCATGAATTCTTTCCTTTCCCATAAATCTGATAGGTGAAGTCTTCTGTGATTTCCCAAATTGTTTATAATATCAGCCTTTATTCGTAAATCATGAACCCATTTTGACTTTATTTTGGTATACAGTGTAAGATATTGGTGTATGCCCAGTTTCTGGCCTGCCATTTTCCAATTTTCCCAGCAGTTTTTATGAAATATTGAATTATTGACCCAGAAGCTGGATTTTTTGGGTTTATCCAAGAGTAGATTGCTATAGTCTTTGACTACTGCATCTTGTATACCTAACCTATTCCACTGATCCACCACCCTGTTTCTTGGCCAGTGACAACTAGTTTTGATGACTGCTGCTTTATAGTACAGTTTAATATCTGGTATGGCTAGGCTACCTTCCCTAGCATTTCTTGTCATTAATTCCCCAGATATTCTGGACCACTTGTTCATCCAGATGAATATTGTTATTAGTTTATCCAGCTCTGTAAAATAATTTTTTGGTAGTTCAATTGGTATGGCACTGAATAGATAATTTAGGTAAAATTGCCATTTTTATTACATTAGCTCAACCTAACCATGAGCAACTGATGTTTTTCCACTCATTTAGATCCCACTTTATTTGTGTAAAAAGTGTTTCATCATTATACTCATATAGTCCCTGGGTTTGTCTTGGCAGGTAGATTCCCAAATATTTGATAGTGTCTACAGTAACTTTAAATGGAATTTCTCTTTCTATCTCTTGCTGTTGAGCTTTGTTAGTAATACACAGGAATGCCAAGGATTTATGTAGGTTTATTTTATATCCTGCAACTTTGCTAAAGATTGTTTATTATTTCAAGTAGTTTTTTACATGATTCTTTAGGATTCCCTAAGTAAATCATCATATCGTCTTCAAAAAGTTTTAATTTAGTTTCTTCTTTGCCTATTTTAATTCCTTCAGTTTCTTTTTTCTTCTCTTACTGCTGCAGCTAATATTTCTAGTACCAAACTGAATAATAGGAGTGATAATGGACATCCTTGTTTCACCATTAATTTTATTGAGAATGCATCTAGCTTATCCCCATTACATATAATGTTTGCCGATGGTTCTAGGTACATGCTATTTATAATTTTAAAGAAGGCTCCATTTATTCCTATGCTTTCTAGTGTTTTTAATAGGAATGGGTGTTGTATTTTGTCAAAGGCTTTTTCTGCATCTATTGAATATTGGACAACAATCATTAAACCTCTTTTATTTGTACTAAACACACCCAGTTCCTTCAAACAATCCTTTTAACGCAATGTTTTAAGTTCCCATGATGGCCCTTTTCTTTCTGTATATGTTCTTCCTGTGTTCCTCGGAACACAACAGAATATTGTAAATGGGAGCTGATCAAGCCAGAGGACATGGAACTACCATCTTCCTCTTTACAGTGACTAGGTTTATCTTTATGGGGACTAATAGGATTGTTTCATCACATTATTGCATAATGTTGAGATTTCAATCTGCTAAGCCCTTAGGGTCTTCTCAACGTGAATTCTTTCTGGCCATGTTCCTATCATCCTCTGGTTAGGCAGCTTATTTTGTAACTCTGTATCCATATATTTACCTTACATTTGTTAAATGTCAGATTCTTAGATGTGATGCACCTGTCTAGTCTTTATTGAGTTTGCTTTCTGACTAACATTGTTAACCACCCAACCCCCTTAGTTTCCTGTCCTTTGGACATTTTTTCCATGTATTATTCTATTCTAGTGATTGCTAAAATATTGCATATGACAGGACCAAAACCAGAGCTCAGGAGCTGGCATGAATTGAAACAAGTCAGATAATGAAAAGTAATGGGCTAAGTTAACCAGGTAAGTAGGCATGGGTACAGCCCATTTTGTGCAGTTGGTTGGAAAAGGGAGGATTGGGAAAAGAAGGTCCTGGGGAAGGGGTGGGGAGGGAGTTAGAGCCTGAATCAGAGTGGAGATAAAAGGAATATATAGTAATGCTGGTACTATGGTTACAAAGATTATGGTGGAGAGAAAGAGGTCATTTATCTCACCATCAAGGTGGAAACTTCCTTTGGTTTCGTTGCTCAAATCCCAATAAAATTTTCTTTGTCTCGAGAGGGATTTATTGGACCCCCTTGATGGGTGCACACAGCATCCACTCCAGTTGCTGAGCCACCCTTCGTGGACCTGTGGAAGGAAACAATTGTTGAGGACTCTGAGGTTAAATGATGATAGATCAGCTGGAGGGAGAGACTGGGAACAGTTCAACTGAGATGAATTGACATCCAAAAGGCTGACAGTGAGTCCATGACAGTGGGGAAACTCCCATTACTTGTGTGGGTAGGATGGATGTAGAGCCACAGACCTCCCACTAGAGAGAAGCATTTTCACATGATAGCATTTGTTCCAAACCACGACAAACAAGGGGAATCACTGTGCTGAGGACCTAGGAATGAAGCGAATGGGAAGGAATCCGTTTTCAGATTTGGAAATGGATACTAGGTGGATGAACTTCCTCTGTTGCTTGCCCACCTTGAGCCTTAGCCATAAACCCAGGGGATTAAGGGAGATGAACTCAGGGCTCCAGATTTTGTTCTTGGGTCTCACCTCAAGGCAATCACTTTGCATCCAGCATAACAGGAACCAATGCTGCTTTTATTGAACAAGGTGTGCAGCTGTCAAGGAAATTAGAAGGGGAATGAGTAACCAGCTTTTCAGTCCCCACAAAGGAGATGACTGCAGTGCAAAAGTGGGCTTGGGAAGGGCCTGTGCAATCTCACCACATGCTGAAGCATTCTCTCTCTGTGGAACTGAAAGTGCCTGAGCCCAGGTGATCCATGTCTTCTGTGTAGAGTAAATTGGTGATGGTGAAGTTTAAGGTGAAAAATTCCAGGCTGGGGCCACCAGCTGTAACAGAGGAGGGAAACAAAAGACCCACCTCTGAGCCCTGGGCATATCAAACAAATAGACCCACTGACAATGTTTCCTTGTATTATCCTATTTTTTCCTGGAAGAAAAACACATACACCATGGCCAACTGACATCCACATCAAACTGGGAATATTGTTTCAGGTAGCAGTAACATGATTAAGTGAAGATGGACGCAAGGACTTTGTGATGTAGCGTTGGAGTCCATGTGAAAACTGATGACACTTTTGGAATCTTCAACACACAGAGGAAATTGAAGCTCTCATTTTGGAAGACCATTCCAAGGGAGTTTTGCCATTAGAATAACAAAGAGCCAAGGAATGGACCTTGTAGAATACCACAACTGAGAACAATAATGACAACCACCACCACCACCACCACCAGTTCTATGGCAAGCTAAGATTTACCAAGCCCCTTCCTCACAGCAACCTGGAAACACAGCAAGCATTATGACTCCCACTTGACAGGTAAAGAAACTGAGGCTCAGAGAGTTTAAGTGATTTGTGAAAGGTCACAAAGCATACTGGATTCAGGATTTGAAACAAAATCTCCTGACTCCAGGTTTAGGAAGGTCTTTCTATTATATCCCATTGTCTCAATGGAACCCACTAGAACATATTGCCATGAGAGTAGTTTTAGAGGGGCATCAGAAGCCCTTTGGGACATTGAGGAAGCTCTTCTTCCTCAGCTCAATGAGGGAGTTGAATTTTGGGGGGTCAACTCAATCCTAAGCTTGGTCAGCCCAAGGAGAAATGAGGCCCAGAACTAAATCTTATGGAACCGAGAGAATGATGATGCTAGAGGCAGAAACAGGAAAGTTCAAACTTAATAGCAATATTCCCACCCCCCACCCTTCCTTCTCTGTTCCTCTCTATCATCCCTCAACTCAGTGTTGGGGATGATGGGTAGAGTGAATGAGCTGTTTCCTTCCCAACAGGGACCCCAGAAGTGTGGGGAAGTTGAAGTACTAAATACTTACAGTTTTTGATGAAGGCCAGGGCCAGGTGATTATAACCTGGAGAGAGAGAGAGAGAGAGAGAGAGAGAGAGAGAGAGAGAGAGAGAGAGAGAGAGAGAGAGAGAGAGCACCACCTTGTGATGAAAGACAAAAGATTGAAGAGAGAAGATCTGGGGCCTATAGGATCAGGAAATAGGGGAGCAAAAGTGTCAGAGTTAGTGCTATTACTAAAGGGAAGAAGATCCAAGCCAGGGATTGGTTGTACTTCAGGCAGCACAAAATTTTCCTCCCCTCCAAATATCTCATTGACAACTTAGTCTCTTACCATGTGCCGGCTTAATATATCTCAGAGAACAGACAGCTTCCCAGAAAGAAGCACAAAAGAATCTGTGTCATAGCATTTCCAGAAACTGGGTAAGCAAGAGAAAGAAATCTGGCTCTCAAAAGAGAGAACTGGGGACACATGGCCTAATCCCTTAAAATGAGGAACTAAAACAAAGAAGTTCATTTGCGAACCTGGGCTACCTACAATTGAATGGACAGATGGATGGATAGATGGATGGATGAATGAAAAAGCTTTTTCAGACACTTACTATATCCAAGCACTGTGCTCACCATTGAGGGAGAGACTTTTCTCATCCAGGGTGTAGGGCCCCAGTCTGGTGATGTTCCAGGTCTGGTTGATCAGCTCCCACTAAAGCTTTTCTCTGTCTAGGTTAGGGCCATCAGGATCTATCTGACAAGCACAAGCGTAGGTAGCTCCACTTGCTGTTCCTTCCTTCAAAGGCCTGGGAAAGGAGACAAAAAGGGCATTGGAAGCCCGAAATGGGACCTAAAAAGTGTGATAACAACTCCTGACGTAGGGGAAGCCACTCCTGAAAAGCCTGATGTGAACACTGAAATAGTTGATGGTGAAACGGGGATTTTGTGGGGAACTGCCAAAATTCCAAGTCTGAATTCACCTCCCTGAGATTATGTAACAAGGGGATGTGGATAAATTCATCAAGGAATTGGAAAATCTCCTGGACCCATGTTATAGCAGGCTGGAGACTTCTCCTTTCTGAAGGGCACCAATCAGTAGCATGCCTGATGAGGCCAATGACTCTCAGGGATCTCACCTCAGCAAGGTCAGCTTGCATCCAGAATACACAGAGCCGATGCTGGTCTTCTCCAACAAGGAACCAAGCTGGAAGTGAAAGAAAAGAGTGGTATTTCTAGATCAAACCTCAGTACCCAGGGGTGAGGAAAACAGTCTGGCAAAAGAAACAGAAGGGAGTCATGTCTCACCAGATGCTTCAGAGTACTCTTTGTGGAATTGAATTGGAATGTGGAATAGTTGTAACCTGCAGAGAGAGAGAAAAGTCATGTATGGCAGTGATGGGGGTGCTTGGGTGCTTGTGCTTGGGCCCTAATTCTAGCATCGCATTTCTCCTTGGCCTCTACTTGGGTGCCTGTGCCTGGACCCCAATTCTAGAGCCACATCCAATTCTGGAGTCACATCTCTCCCTAGCATCAAAATACCATCTCAGGCAATTCCTCTTCAGTTCAAGGGCAGCACACCCTCACAAAATACTTATGTCTCCTCTTGACGCAGTAGCCAGCTGCACCTACCTATAGAATTTATTAGTCTGATTCCCTGTGTACCTGTTAAACTGGCCCTGTATGGGATGATACAGATATTTAATACTCCCTGACCTGTCACATGTATGCTAGACCCAGACTTATTTACATTCCCTTACATTCATCTTGTCTAACAAGATATTGATGGAAGCAGTGTGGGTATTTCCAGTCAGCCCTGACCATTAGTTGCTTAATTAATGATGTTTCAGGCCTTAAGCCAAACCTCCATGTAGCTCCACCCCCCTGGCCAACTTGGGCTATTTCCCAATGAATTCTGGGTAAAATAACTGAGCAGTACATACAAAAAGTGCATATTCCTTTAAGAACTGACCACCCCTTTACCACTCCTTAATCTCACCCGAAAACACCTAATTGATGTATTTGGCACATTTCACCCCAAAATATCCTATATAAACATTAAGTGCACCCCTCTGAGGTTGCTGGTTCCCTAAGAACACTTGCCTGCTGAAAAGCATGAGAAATCTTTGCCACCTTGACTTAAAGGATGCTTGAGTTCACCAATCATTCCAGACACCCTGACCCTCTCCAGTACTCGAGTCCTTGAGGGGTACTCCCCCTCAACTACCCTGTCTGGGAACTCCAGTCTTGGGGCTCCTGGACATTGTCTCCACAACCCTCAACATTTTTGGCACCCAAGGTGGGGCACAGTCTGAGGTCTCAAGACTTCTCTGAGGCAAGGTAAGCCTCCCCTCCCCTCACTCTGTAACCAGATTTCTTCCCCTCAAGCACCCTAGGCAAGGCTCCCAGGGATGGTTAGACTGAGCCTTCACCAGGCCTGGGCATCGGCATAATTCCCCCTTTTGACAAGGGATGCCTCGTTTTGGGGGAACACATTGCCTCTCTCTCACTCCCCCTTCCAGGACGCTGGTCAAGACAAGTTACGCTACAGGAGCTCTGTTGGTTGCCCCTTCTATTTCTAAGGCTCATGGGCAAAAACATGGGCCAAACTCCCTCCATCCCCCGAGATTTGCCCCTAGGGCGTCTCTTAAACAACTGGAAAAAATAGGGCTTCCAGACCTTAAAAAGAAGCATCCTGTGTTCTTTTGTAACACCACCTGGCCCCAGTACACTCTGGAGGACCAAGAGAAATGGCCTGCGGTGGAACACTGCATTATAACCCCATTCTACAGCTGGATCTATTCTGCCGCCAGGAAGGGAAGTTTACACAACTGGATGTCCAGGCTTTTATGTCCCTTTCCCAGGACCCAGAACTGCAGGAGCAATGGAGGGTGCTCCTAGTTAAATTTACTACAGCAAAGGGGAAACAGAACAAACCTGACCTACTTGATGATCCCCTTCTTTCAGGCCCACGAGCTTCGGTTCCTGGAGCCCCTACACAGTCTAGTATCTCTGCTGCTCACCCATCAGGCGCTTCTCCCTCTGAGGCAGGGTGTGGATCTTACCAGGAAGCTAGCCGGCTTTTAAAAGATATCCCTCCCCCTTACCCATGGGCACTGCCCACCCATCAGTCTCTTAAACCTCCACTTCCAGGGCCTTTACCACAGGAAGCACTCCCAGACTCCATTTCCCAGCAGCTTGATCTGCCTACTCATTGGTCTTCTAGACCTTGGAAGCCTGGCTCCATTTCCCAGAATCCCACACTCCCTAGTGTGTGGGACAATAATCCCCCAAAATGAAATAACAAAGGTTCCTCAAGGTAAAGACAGAAGCTTTGTTTGCACATCTGGCTGAGAATTGGGCCTCGCCCACTCCAGAATGGTCTGGGGTGGAGAGGCAAGTTTCAGAAGGCAGACAGTCAGTTTATATACCCCTTAAAGGGCAGCCCCCCAAAACCCCCTTACAAAACAATTCTAAGAAGCCCCCTGGACTTCTATCCCCATCCGTGGTGGGGGTGGGGGTGGGGTAGTTGGCCTCACATTCTTGAAACAAGGAAAGATTCTTAATCTAACACCTTAACCTCAAACTGGCAGACAACCATTACAGGCATGCTCACCCTATGTGCATGCAGGATGTGGATATATGTGGCGTATGTGCAAGTTTAAGCAGGGGAAGGGGGTGGGTTTAATTCTTAAACTTAAAGATACAGTTTGGGCATTATGGAAGCTAAAATATTAAGTATCCTTTTCCTTAAATGAGACACTTTCATTCATTCCACTCACCCTTGAAGTGAATGAAGTCCAGGAAAATAAAAGCCCTCTGGTCCATAATTCCACACACTGGGGTAACTGAGTTAGAGCAAGCAGATAGAAATCCTTCCCTTGAGACATGAGATTAAGCAGTTGGCCCAGGCTACATGTGAGTCCATTACCTCCTGTAGAATTGAGATAGAAAGTTTATTATAGCTCCACAAGGAGGGGCCTGTGCTAAAATCAATCCTGCTATTCCAATATTAATTAATCAAGAGAAATTTTTGCAAGTCTCCACCAGATTCAACAGGTTATCACAAAATCCAACAGCTAGAGCAGAAACCCAAATACCTAATGAAGATACTCCATGATGAAGTATACTGTTCCTGGATTTCTTGGTTACCTTCCTAGAGGAGGCATATTGACTGATGTAATCAAATGGGCTTTTATTATCCTAGGTTTCATAATTGTCTTTTGGCTTTGTGCTATTACTTGCTATACAGATAACAAAGTGGATTCTGTTTCCAAGCTGTAATTAGTTTGATTCTGATTCCTAATAATCTGATGATGGTTCAGATTACTGATTTCAATGAACCTTACACAAGTGACGTTGGGTAAGTGATTCTCCAAGAACAGATAGGTTCTCCAAGGATCAAAGATGGGAATTGTGAAGTTCAAAATTAACTCCATTTTGTTTGGTTCTTTCAAATATTGATTGTCTTCCATTTTGTGAAGTAGGCCTTGCTTTAATATAAAATCGTATGATTACAGGGAATTAAATTGTTAAGACAGTTCTAAGAAACTGGGGTAATGGATGTTGATCACAAAATGTTCTGTACATTTTGGGGTATTTCTTGAAATAATCACAGAATGTTCTAAGATGTTTGTAAAATGTTTCAGGATGTACCAGAAACAATCACAAAATGTATAAAACTCTGGCCAGTCTCAAGAGTGTGTAAATTGATTGGTTCCTAATTATTCACTATAAGAAAGCGTTGTTAGCCTTTGAATCGTGTCCTTCTACCTACTGGGGAGGTCTTGGACCTGATTTGTTATGCAATTGGCAGCCTTGATAATAAACCAATTTGCTCCAAAACTCTAACCTTGTTTCCTCAGTTTCTATCACAATAATAGCGTGGTACCACAGTACCTAGAATCAAGTCACTCCCAAGTCAGTTCAGACAAGACTAACCTCATTTTCTTTTTCTGACAAGGATACTAGATTGGTAGATATGAAGAATGTTGCAGATACAACTTACCTAGATTGTTAGTCCAACATTTAACAATGAAGACATTCTTGTGAAAAAGATGAAGAGATGCCAGCCAATGGATAGTATGGCTAAGTGGTTTCAGAATTGTTTGAATGACTGGAATAAATGAGTTATCATTAATAGTCCAATGTTGACTTGGAAGGAGATCTCAAGTGAGGTGCCCAAAGGATCAGTCTTTTGCCCTGGGCTATTTAATATTTTTATCAATGATGTGCATAGAGGTATAGAGATCATGCTTATTATATTTGCAGATGTCACAAAGGTGGAAAGATATGACCATCACAATGAATGACACAGTCAGGATCCAAAAAATATCTTCATGGATTAGCACAATCAGTTAAATCTTCAGATAAACTTAAAATCTTATCCTTGGGTTCAAAAAATTAACTTCACAAGTATAAGATGGGGTAGATGTTGCTAGAAAGTCTAAAATTTTCTGAGAGTTTGAATGACCTGTAATCACTATGTGGTGATCTAGGAGCCAAAAAAGCTGATTTGATATTAGGCTACATTAGGAGAGGGACACTGTACAGAACTAGGCAGGATTAGTACCCTGTCCTAGTGATATCACATTGGCAGTACTGAGTTTAATTCTTTTTTTAATTAAGATTTTTAATTTTTAGTTTACAACACTCAGTTCTACATGATTTTGAGTTCCAGAATTTCTTCCCCCTCCCTCCCCTCCTTCCCCAAGATGGCATGGAATCCACTATATATCTTCTACATATAACTTCACATTGAACTTATTTACACAATAGTCAAGTTGCAAAGAAGAATTATGACCAATGGAATGAATCATGACAAAAAAGAAACAGAGCCAAAAAACAAAAACAAAAGAGAAAAAAAAAGAAAAGGAGAGCAAATGGTTTGCCTCGATCTGCATTCAGACTCCATAGTTCTTTCTCTGGATGTAGATAGCTCTCTCCCTCATGAGTCCTTTGGAGTTGTCTTCAAACCTTCTATTGCTGAGAAGAGTGAGGTCTATCATGGTTAGTCATCACAGAATTCATATATCTGTGGTTGTGTATAATGTTCTCCTTGTTCTGTTCTGTTCACTCAGCATTATATCGTGTAGGTTTTTCCAGGTTATTATGAAGTTCATATCTTCCCCATTTCTTTTAGCACAATAGTATTCCATTACATTCATATACCACAACTTGTTCAGCCATTCCCCAATTGATGGGCATCCCCTTGATTTCCAATTCTTTGCACTACAAAAAGAGGTGGTATAAATATTTTTGTACATATAGGTCCTTTTCCCTCTTGTGTGATCTCTTTGGGATACAACCCTAGAAGTGGTATTGCTGGCTCAAAGGGTATGAACATTTTTATAGCCCTTTGGGCATAGCTCCAAATTGCTCTCCAGAATGGCTGGATCAGTTCACAACTCTACCAGCAATGTAACAGTGTTCTAATTTTCCCACATCCTCTCCAGTATTTATAATTTTCCTGTTTTGTCATTTTAGCCAATATGACAAGAGAGATGTGGTACCTAAGAGGTGTTTTGATTTGCATTTCTCTAATCAGTAGTGATTTAGAGCATTTTTCATATGCCTATAGATATCTTTAATTTCTTCCTCTAAAAACTGCCTGTTCATATCCTTTGACCATTTCTCAATTGGGGAATGACTTGTATTCCTATAAATTTGGCTCAGTTCCCTGTATATTTTAGAGATGAGGCCTTTATCAGAGATAATAGTTGCAAAGATTTTCTCCCAATTTTCTGCTTCCCTCCTAATCTTTGTTGCAGTCACTTTTTTATACAAAAACTTTTCAATTTAACATAATCAAAATTATCCATTTTGCATTTTGTAATGCTGTCTATCTCTTGTTGTGTCACGAATTCCTTGCTTTCCCATAAATCTGATAGGTAAACTATTCCTTGCTCTCCCAAATTGCTTATAGTATCAGCCTTTATTCCTAAATCATGAATCCATTTTGACTTTATTTTGGTATATGGTGTAAGATGTTGGTCTATGCCCAGTTTCTGCCCTACCATTTTCCAATTTTCCCAGCAGTTTTTGCGAAATAGTGAATTCTTAGCCCAGAAGTTGGATTCTTTGGGTTTATCAAAGAGTAGATTGCTATAGTCATTGACTACTGCATCTTGTGTACCTTACCTATTCCACTGATCCATGACTCTTTTTCTTAGCCAGTACCAGTTAGTTTTGATGACTGCTGCTTTATAGTACAGTTTAATATCTGGTATGGCTAGGCCACCTTCCCTAGCATTTCTTTTCATTAATTCCCTAAATATTCTAGTCCTCTTGTTCTTCCAGATGAATTTTGTTATTATTTTATCCAGCTCTGTAAAATAATTTTTTGGTAGTGAGGGAAGGGTGGTATGGCTGCTGGGATTCTCCTCTTCCCCAGGACTGTTCTACAGCATGAGTGGTCTCAGCTCTTGTCTGTGTTGGTATCTGCCACTTCCCCTGGCTGTGCAAAGCCACATCTGGTGTCCTGGCATTGATGTTGTTAGCTCCACCCCCGGGGCTCAGTTACTCTCATTGGTCTGCTGAGGTGAGGGTTGCTGGGACACCTCTCTTCCTGCACTAGTTTCCTTCCACCACCACAGGAAGGGCCCTCTCCCCTACTTCTGTCACTACTGAAGCCCC
Organism: Trichosurus vulpecula; assembly: GCF_011100635.1. NCBI lineage: Eukaryota > Metazoa > Chordata > Mammalia > Diprotodontia > Phalangeridae > Trichosurus > Trichosurus vulpecula. The sequence goes on along the minus strand of NC_050573.1, from coordinate 51,731,411 downwards.
CCTTCTGGCTCCTCTGTTTCTCCTGAGGTATTATTCCCTAGGTTTATTCAAGGGAGGTATAAGCATTTTTTTTACCTGCACATCATGGCTCCTGGAAGTTCAAGAAGGCAAGTTTCAAACCTTTAGACTGTGAGTTGGAGGCCTCCAAGCCAGCTGCTCCCATGGGTGCAGGCTCTGAGCTCCAACAGACTCCCATCGTGTGCTGAGAGGCCTGGGGCTCGATCGTGGCTGTAGCCGGTACTTCCACCCTGGGCCTGTTCCTGCTCTGGCATTGTGCTCACCCAGCGCTCTCCCAGACCCACGCACTGACTGGATTCCTCTGCTGTTCCCGGTTGGTTTGGTCTGGTGCCTTTGCATATATCCCCTCTCAGTCTACTAATGGCTTCTATCTCTGTCAAATCTGCTCAGATTCACTTTTTTAGATGCATCTGACAGAATTTATGAGAGAGCTCCGGTAGTTCCTTCCTTTCACAGCACCATCTTTCCTCACTCTGAGTTTAATTCTTGATGCCGTTTTTGAAGCAGGATATTGATAGCCTGGAAAGAATTCAGAGAAGAGCAAGGGTGATGAAAGACCTCAAAATCATGTCCTATTAGGATCTAAGTGAAGGAACTGGGGATCCTTAAGCCTAGAAATGAGAAGGTATAGGTGGGACATGTACTTGAAGAGCTGTCAGTTTGAAGAAGGATCAGACTTGCTCTGCTTGGTCTCATAGTGTAGAACTAAGAGCAGTGGGTTGGCATTGCAAAGAGTTAAATTTGATGCTTGAGCTAACAAACCATGTTCTTGCAATTAGAGCTATCCAAAAATGAAATTAGCTGCCTTGAGATTTGATGGATTCTCCCTCCCTAGAAATCCTCAAGCAAAAGTTGAATAAGAGATCCTGGTTCAGCTACAAGTTAGACTAGGGGACTTTGAGGTCTCCTCCTACAATTTTAGGATTTTGGGTGGACATCTAAGTGAGCTCTTCAGGCCTGTTTCAGTGGACAGCTCTGGCATTTTCCTTTTCCTAGAGCTGTTACCTGATAGAGATATCCATTCCAGATTATCTTTGTCTCCTATAACCATGGCTTCTGGGAGAAAGAAAGAACAACAACCATTATGCAAATCCAACTTTGAATTAGATCCCAAAGTTCACACTAAAGTGTACATGCTCTTTGATTCAGTGATATGACTATGCTTTATGAGCAAAGCAGAATCACAGTAGTTCAAAAGAAATGTAAGATGTGCCAATTTAGAGATATCTCCTTCCCAACTATTCATAAGGACTATTTGTGCCTGGCCTGTGGTAGAACTTTCCTAGCTCATATTGGTTTGATAAGCCACAGTAGGACACACTGTACACTGATTCTGACATCATGATGTCGTTTGCCACTCCTTGACTATGAAGTATAATAAGAAATGAATGAGCTACTGTTTGGTATAACCCCAAAGTGGTAAAAATCTCAGATAAATGAACTATTTAAAGTAGTTATTATTATACCAAAAAAACCCAGGAATAAAGTGAGTGATCATCTATTCTGAAATGGTTGTACAAATTGTAGTATGGAATGTCAACCAATTATTTACTTTTAATCACATTCCCTGATTACATAGTTTAGTTTTTATTAATCATTGCAGATTAAGAAGTGGGCATGAGATCCTGTAAAAGCTGACAGAATGTTGACTCCAGCTAATTCCCCTGTTAGTTAACTTCCCCTTTTTTTCCACAGCCAAGCTCCTGCAACTTAGCTGGCAAGTCAAGTTCCCCATGTCTATTAAAAGCCCCTGTCAGCCTAAGTTCCTTGATGCCTGTAAAAGTCATAGTTATTATGTTCAAATGAAAGTCACATGAGAATGGAAAACACCCTGAGCTTTGCTAACCTGCCAAAACTTCCCATTCTCATAGAAGTTTCCTATTCTTGTCAGGGATGGTTACCTGAGACAGGTTTCCATGACAACACTTGAAAGCCTCAACCAATCAGAATTTGTAAATACCCAAGTAAATCAATGTCATGTTCTTCAATTTGAAATCTGTGCCTTTCATTTATTGTTTATGTTCCCTATGCTATTTATACCTATAAAAATGCTTTGTAAACTCTGTTTTGGGTCCTTGTACCAACTGAGGTGGCCTCAGACCTTCTTTATTGGTAAACTGCTAGCCATTGCTAATAAATTGGTTGTTTGGAACTCTTTTTCTTTCTTTTACCTCAGACTGTCATTCTCACATTTCACTTGTGACAGCTTGGTGACCACACCAGCAATCGTTTATGACCTCTTATTTCCAGGAACATCCTTTGGAAGACTTTTCCTAGAGTCGGAAACAGTTGCTTTCACCAAGAATTTCTCTTTGAGGTACCAATTGGTATCTTTACATTAAATTCCCCCTCAAGTCTGATAGAGATTTTCTCTGAGCCTAGGTAAGTTTTAGGAGTGTCATTTTATCTAGTTTAATTGGGAAAATCTAAGTGATTCTTTTAACCTTTCCTCTATTTTGATAGGAGAACACTTTAGTCCTTTTATCCAGTTTGACTGGGGAACTCTTTTCACCCTTCATCTGATCCAATTTGACCAGGGGATTCTTTCAATCCCCTTATCTATCTACATTGGGGAATCTTTGTGAGTGGGACCCGTAGGTAAAAGAGTTCTAAAAGCATTTTCTTTTATCTTTTTCTTGCTGTGGCAATTGGCAAAAAGCCTAAAGGAGTGACATGCTAACAACTTCCCCAGCTAGCAGGGACCTGACTTTCATACCTGTAAGTTAAAGTTATGGAGAAAGACTTTGCCAGGGGCCTCCCTTCTGGTATGCATGCATTGAGAGTGGTAAACTGACTGAGCTGGGACACCTCAGGGGATAGTTATGGCACTTCACACTTTGAATAAGGGAAACTAACCAATGTGATGGAGATCCTCTATATCAGATCCAAGAATCTCTTCTAGATATAGGGTGCTTTCTAAATACAGGCAGCACAGCTTGTCCTTTTTCATACCTAAGGATACTGCTTGGCAACTTGATCTGAGTAGAGGAGGAAACATTTTTTTTTCCCTAGAGATATGGGACTCCCTGTTATAGGTAGGAATGTCATTCATGGAGGCAAGTAAGATCTTGGTGTCTATACCACTACTAGGTCTATTTCCAAAGATAATTAGGGAAAAAGGAAAACTTATGTTTTCTAAATCTTTATAGCAGCTCTCTTTGTGGTGGTAAAGACCTGGATATTGCAGGGATGCCCATCAAGTGGGGAATGGCTAAACAAGTTGTGGTTTATGATTATGATGGAATACTACTGTGTTATAAGAAATGATGAGCTCAATGATCTTAGAAAAACATGGAAAGATTTGCATGAAATAATGAAGAGCAAAATGAACAGAACCAAGAGAACATTGTATACGGTAACAGCAATATTGTTTTAAGAATGACTTTGAGCAAATGAATTATTTTGACTATTATAAATACCCAAATTAACAATAAAGGACGTATGAAGAAAGACACTATCTGCATCCGGAGAAAGAATTGATAAACAGAAGCATGTATAGAATAATTTTACATAATATATATACACACATATTTGTATCTAATGCTAGCCTTATCTAGGGTGGGGGGAGGAGGAGGGAGGTGTAGAGGGAAGAAAAAATAGAAAAAAGAAATTTATAGGATAACTTTGCTGTGTGTTTGAAGGTAATTAGCAAATTAGTAATTACAAGGTGGATTTGCACTTTTATGTACAATAATCTTCTCTATTGTGCTATGTTGTGGAAATGCTTGATTTATTTCATAAATTAAAAACAAAATAAAATTTTTAAAATTTATTTATTTTTAGTTTTCAACATTCGGTTCCACGAGCTCTTAAGTTTCTTGACCTTCTATTCATGGCGCTCAGGGAATGGTAGATAAAATAAAGTAGTTTTGGATTGCTCCTGGCATCACCTCATGTTTATGCTGCTTTTCCAATCTTACAAGCATTTAAACAACATAACCTGTGGCATTCAGAGGATGCCCTTTGGCTTATATTCCATTTGAGCACTTGCAAATTGACTTTATCAACATGCCTAAGGCTAGCTATTATATTTATTGTTTTGTGATTGTGGTAGATCAGTTCTCTTACTAGGTTGAACATTCCCTGGATCTAGGGCTATGCCTGCTTTTGTTGCTAAAATTCCTCGCAAGGAAATTGTTTCTTGCTTTGCACCATCAGCTCATATAGATTGTAATTGGGGAGCCTACTTTACTGACACAGTGTTTTCCTGGATCTACTCCTCTCTAAGGATCACCCTCAAGTCTCCATAGTCCTTATCATCCTCAGAATTCAGACTAGATTGGGCACATAAACAAAGAACCCAAGACTTTAGTTGGCAAATTGACCTCTGAAACCCACTTGAAATGTCTGATGTTCTTCCCTTGGCTTTGTTCCCTCTAAGAATCAGGCCAAAGGGTAATTACATATGTCTCTTTATGAAATGCTCTTTAATCCCTCTCCTTACAAATCAAAACCTTTCTCCCCAGAATACACATCCTTTCTGGGAAGGACACACATTGCTTCTTACACATGGGAATTACAGAATAGACTGAGAAAACTTCATGAGGTAGGAATTGCAGTCCAGACTGCACCATTGGATTTTCCACTGCACAGTTACTACCTTGATGATAAAAATCTATATTAAGAACTAGCAATGAGCTGGGGGAACTCACCCTGCCTGGAATGACCCCTTCCAAGTACTCCTGACTACCCCAACTGCAATCAAAATTGGAGAAAAGGATTCTTGGATATACTGTTCATATGTGAAACCTACCCCTAATGCTGATACTCCTTTAGCCAATAAGGTATGATAGCCATAGGCTACCTAACAGCCCTCTACCTTTGAGTAAACACTTCTGAAAATGTAAAGGGTCAGAAGTTTCAGAGTGAATGGATACTTTTTTCCTTACTATTTCTTTTTGGCTTCATGATATTTGGAGCCATCACATGTAGAATTGCCAGAACAGAACCAGGCTCACAACCAACCCTTTCTCAAGCCTTGCTTTCCTTATTCTGCTATCATTACCCATTGCTATTTCTAGCCCAATCAATATGGAAGGTCGGAGGACTAACAAACAACTTCCTGACCCTAGAAGGTTAGGTAGAACGGGGAGGTGGCCGCCATACACTCTGCCTGTGGTAATGGTCATTGTCTTTTCGCTCATTTTTTTGGGTGCCAAGCTCCTTTACTGTCACTTTCGGATCATAAGACAAATGCTTCCTTTTGCCTGTGGAGGGTTCCAGCTAAGATATTATTGTGGCAGGGACAAGGGACTCTGAACAGCCCAAACTGGTGGCTACCTAGATGAGATACCAGTTTAGGCCTGGAAGGCTCAGTCTCCTCCTCCTTGTACCATGCGGGCCACCTTTATAAGCACTCAGGCACCCTTTCCTAGTGATGGCCAAAGAGGTGGGGTCTTATGGTGCCATAGTTTTAGTTCTGGACCTAACACCACATTTCCCCGGGAAAAGCAGGCAACTACCATAAAAACTCTGTCTGAGAGCCCAACTCTTCCAAGTTCTATTGCTTCTTCTACTCTCAGAGTGGCAGAAATAGGAAACCCAAAAGGACTCTTCCTTCCTGCTAATTATTCTGTCACTTGTTTTAATATCTGGCAGATCTTCCTGATTTTATCTACTGACTGTACTAGTATTACTGTCTCTGGCCTTATCTGACCAAGAATTGTATCTTTCCAATAATGTGTGGGTGAAAAATAATGTCATTATCAACACCAACAGTCAAATAGGATACAACTTAGGAGATGCCAGAAGTAATTGGGCCCCAAGGCTGTTGGATTTGTCATCCCATTCATCAAAGTATTCCTGATTCATGCCAATGCAGCTCTATGACATCATGCCACTGCTGGCAGGCACAAAGGATGTGGATATCCCATCAAATTTTTCACTTTCCTTTGTTCCATTCCTTTTTGTTAATTATAAGGTAAGCAGCACAAGCGTTTATGTAACAGATTTCACACAGTCAATAAACACTGCTGTTAAGCCTCTTAAGTGTACCCAGATTTTCACTACAATCATGCATCAGTTCCTCTTTTTACAAAACAAGAATGCTCTTTCTTTGACTGGTATGGCCTAATAAATCTAGGATCAATGACACCTTCACAGTTTTGGAAAACTATTCAGTGAAATTACACTTTTCCAGCCCAGGACAATACCAAGTCTCAGATGGCACTACAGGCCTGCCTCAGAACTATAACTCTACTACTCTTACTTATAATAACAGATCAGGCCTCTGAATCATACCAAAGAATTCCAGAGATGCCATGGGAACTGGTGACTCAGGTCCAGTTTTTCATTTGTTCAGGAGAAGCCTTTGCTTTCTTCCCTTGTGGCTGGTATGAAACTTGTGGAGTATCCTCCTCAACTGCCTCCATTTTCAGTGCTTAATCATTCAAGGGCTTTAATATGAAAAAAGAGTACTGGGAATGTACATCCATGATGGCATTCACATAAAAGGAGAAACACAAAACAAAGCCTGATGTACAAAATTGGGTACAGGGGTAGCTAGGACACATGTACTAGCTGTGTGACCTTGGGCAAGTCACTTAACCCCAACTGCCCTGCCAAAAAAAAATTGGGTACAACAACATAACCATGTGAAAAGAGTTTTCTGAATCATCTTCCCAACTATGGGCATGAATAGAATGTTTCAGTCAATAAGGAATATCTTTGCTGAGATGTGTATATATATATGCATATATATGAAATTATTCTATACATACTTCTAATCATCAGTTCTTTCCCTGGATGTAGATAACATCTTCCTTTATATGTTCTTTGTAGTTAATTTTGGTATTTATAATAGTCAGAAGGACTTATTTGCCCAGCGTTGTTCTTAAAACAGTATTGCTGTACTGTATACAATGTTCTCTTGGTTCTGCTCATTTCACTCTTGTTATTTCCTGCAAGTCTATCCATGTTTTTCTAAGACCATCTAGCTCAACATTTTTTACAGCGCAATAGTATTCCATCACAATCATATATCACAACTTGTTCAGCCATTCCCTAATGGACAGGCATTCCTGCAATTTCCAGTTCTTTACCACCACAAAGAGACCTACTATAAATATTTTAGAACATTTAGGTTCTTTTCTTGTTCCTCTAATCCTCTTTGGAAATAGACCTAGCAGTGGTATTGTTGGATCAAAGAATATAGGTGGTTTAATAACTGTTTGAGCATAATTCCAGATTGCTTTCCAAAATGGTTGGATCAGTTCACAATTCCACCAACAATGAATTAGTGTCCCAATTTTTCTACACCCCTTCCATCATTTGTCACTTTCCTTTTCAATCATTTTAGACAAACTTATAGGTGTAAAATGATATCTCGGGGTTGTTTTAATTTGCACTTCTCTAATCAATAATGATTTAGAGCACTTTTATATGACTAAATTATTTTTTTTCTTCATTGGAAAACTGCTTATTCATATCTTTTGACTATTGATGAATTGGAGAATGACTTGTATTCTTATGGATTTGACAAAGTTCTCTATAAATCTGAGATGTGAGACCATAATTTGAGAAACTGTCTATAATCCCCCCTCCAAATTTTCTGCTTTCCTACTGCTCTTGGCTACATATGTTTCATTTATACAAAACCCTTTTAATTTAATGTAATCAAAATTATCCATCTTATACCTCTTTACACTCTCTCTTGTTTGTTCATAAATTGTTTGCCTATACATAAATCTGGAAGGCAGGGCAATTGTGGTTAAATGACTGGCCAAAGGTCACACAGCTAGTAAATGTGTCAAGAGTCTGAGGCCACATTTGAACTCAGGTCCTCCTGAGTCCAGGGCAGGGGCTCTACTCACTATGCCACCTAGCTGCCCCAGTAAAATAATTTTTTGGTAATTTAATTGGGATAGCACTGAATATATAAATTAGTTTAGGTAAAATTGTCATTTTTATTATATTGAATTTGCCATGAACAATTAATATTTCTGCAGTTATTTAAATCTGATTTTATTTGTATATAAAGATATATATATATATATATATATATATATATATATATACACACATATGTATCAACTCCTGAGGCTTGCAACCCAAAGGTATGAAACGCATCTTCTTGAACTTCCAGGAGACATAATGGCCAGGTAAATGGCTCTAATCCCTCCTCCCCTGACCCAGAGAATTCCTCAGGAAAAAATGCTGGAATAGAGGAGACAGAAGTGAGGCTTCAGTGGCTGATCAGTGGGAGTTCTTGAGTCCCAGAGGGGCAGAACCAACAGGGGTCAACACCAGGAGCCCAGATGCACCCTTGCTCCCCCAGCAGAACTGCCAGACACCAGCTCAAACAACAAACAGCTGAGACCATTGCCGAAGTGCAACAGTGCTAGAGAGCAACCCCAGAGGAAGAGACTTCAGGCAGCCAGACCCCTCCCCCACACCTCAGGAAACTGAAGGCTATAATTCACAAAGCCAGTAACTAGACTCACAATCCCAAGAATAAGAAAGCTGGGACAGAGAGCCCTGAGCCCCAAAAGCAGAAATTCATTGTAAAGCCAGGAAAAGGCTAACCAACATGAAGAACACACAAAAAAAAACCCGAGTACCATTGATTCTTTTTATAGAGACACGCATGATCAAAATACCAATTTGGAAGATGATAGCAATGACACTATACCCACATCTGATACCTCAAAAGGGAATGTGAACTGGACTCAAGTCCAAAAAGATTACTGGAAGAGCTAAAGGAGGATTTTAAAAACCAAATTAGGGAGGTAAAAGAAAAAATGGAAAAAAAACACTGATGAAATCAAGTCCTTAAAAAACAAGATTGATGAAATGGCTATCGAGATTCAGAATCTAAATACAGAAAATGACACCCTGAGAGGTAAAATCAACCAACTGGAAAAGGAGACTCAAAAGCAAAATGAAGACAGAAACTCATTAAAAATTAGAATTGAGCAAGTGGAACCTAATGACTCTATGCGGCATCAAGAAATAGTCAAACAAAATGTAAAGAATGAAAAAATAGAAAAAAAATTTTGAAATATCTGATTGGAAAAACAACTGACCTGGAAAATAGATCCAGGAGAGACAATTTAAGAATTATCAGTCTACCAGAAATCCACAATGCAAAAAGAGCCTTGACAGCATCTTCAAAGAAATTATCAAAGATAACTGCCCAGAGGTCCTAGAACCAGAGGGTAAAATAGTCATTGAAACAATTCACCTATCACCCCCTGAAAGAGATCCCAAACTGAAAACACCAAGAAATATTATAGCCAAATTTCAGAATTACCAAGTCAAGGAGAAAATACTGCAAGCAGCCAAAAAGAAACAATTCAAATATCGTCGAACTACAGTCAGGATCACACAAGATCTCTCAGCTTCTATGTTAAATGACAGGAGAAACTGGAATATGATATTCTGAAGGGCAAAGGAGCTGGGACTACAACCAAGGATCAACTACCCAGCAAAATTAAGCATAATTTTTCAGGCAAGGAGATGGACATTCAACGAAATAAGGGAATTCCAGACCTTCCTGATGAAAAGGCCAGAACTCAATGGAAAGTTTGATCTTCAAATGCAAAACTCAAGAGAGACATAAAAAGGTAAACAGGGGGGAAAACCCACAAACCCACAAACTTTATTAATCAATAAGGGCAAATTATTTACATCTTTATATAGGATTATATCATCTCATGTATGATTATATATATACATATATATATATATATGTTAATCATGAGAATAGTACAGCTGTTATGATAATTGAAGGGGATACACATAGATTGTAAATGTCCGTATAAAATAACTGATATAAGGATAACAAATAATTGAGAGATGTAAAGGGAGGGTTATGGAAGAAGAGGTAAGGAGGTAGTAGGAAAGGGTAAATTACATCAATGAAGAGGCACAACAACACATTATAGTAGAGGGAAAGAAGGGAGGGAGAAGAGCAGTATTTGAGCTTTACTGTAATCTGATCTGGTTCAAGAAGGGAATAACATACCCTGATAAGTATAGAAATCTGACTTGTGCTACAGGTAGTAGGAGAGGAAAGGGGGAAAAAAGGGAGGGGGTGGTGAGAAGGGAGGGGAGAAGTAGCAAGTGGAAAACGGTAAGATAAGGGAGGGGAATCAAGAGGGAGGGTAAACTGAGGAAGGTGACTGTCAAAAGCAAAACTTTGTTGAGGAGGAGAAGGGGAAAGTGAGAAATAAAAGCATAAACAGGGGGAAAATAGGATGGAGGAAAAGACACAGATAGTAATCATAAGTGTGAGTGTGCATGGGATCAACTGTCCCATAAAACAGAGGTGGATAGCAGCATGGATTGACAACCATAATCATACAATATGCTGTTTACAAGAAACACATTTGAAACAGGGGAATACACAAAGGGTAAAGGTAAAAGGCTGGAGTAAAATATATTGCACCTCAGCTAAAGTAAAAAAAGCTGGTGTAGCAATCCCAATCTCAGACAAAGCAAAAGTAAAGACAGATTTAATTAAAAGAGATAAGGAAGAACGCTACATCCTGCTAAAAGGCACCATAAGCAATAAAGCAATATCATTGTTTAACATATATGCGCCAAGTGGTATGGCATACAAATTCTTAGAGGAGAGGTTAAGGGAGATACAGGAAGAAATAGACTGCAAAACTGTAATATTGGGAGACCTCAGCCTCCCCCAATCTGAACTTGATAAATCTAACTTCAAAATAAATAAGAAAGAAGTTAAGGAGGTGAACAGAATTTTAGAAAAGGCAGATATGATAGACATCTGGAGAAAACTGAATGGGGATGAAAAGGAACATAGTTTCCTCTCAGCGGTACATGGCACATACTCAAAAATTGACCATGTACTAGGGCATAAAAACCTTACAATCCAGTGCAGAAAGGCAGAAGTAGTCAAAGCATACTTTTCAGATCATGATGCAATAAGAATTATTTGTAATAAAGAACCATGGAAAAATAAGCTAAAAATTAATTAGAAACTAAATAATCTAATTCTAAAGAATGAGTGGGCCAAAGAACAAATCAGAGAAACAATTAATAACTTCATTCAAGAGAATGACAATAATGAGACAACATACCAAACTTATGCGATGCAGCAAAGGCAGTTCTTAGAAGAAGTTTTATATCTCTAAATGCTTACATGAATAAAATAGAGAGAAAGGAGATCAATGAATTGGGCATGCAACTGAAAAAGATAGAAAAAGAGCAAATTGAAAATTCCCAATTAAATACCAGATTAGAAATACTGAAAACCAAAGGAGAGATTAATAAAATTGAAATCAAGAAAACTATTGAATTAATAAATAAAACAAAGAGCTGGTTTTATGAAAAAAACCAATAAAATTGATAAACCTTTGGTCAATTGGATTAAAAAAAAGAAAACAGAAAATCAAATTACCAGTATCAAAAATGAAAAGGGTGAATTCACCTCTAATGAAGGGGAAATCAAAACAATAATTAGGAATTATTTTGCCCAATTGTATGCCCATAAATTTGAAAACCTTGGAGATATGGATGAATATCTACAAAAACATAAATTGCCAGGTTAACAGAAGAGGAAGTAAAATTTCTAAATAACCCCATCTCAGAAAAAGAAATTGAGCAAGCCATAATACACAAACATAAGAACTAGGCTCATAATCCCCAGAATAAGAAAGCTGGGACAGAGAGCCCTGAGCCCCAAAGGCAGAAATTTGTTGTGAAGCCAGGAAAAGGCCAAACAACAAACATGAAGAACACAAAAAAACCGAGGACCATAGATTCTTTTTATGGAGACAGGCATGATCAAAATATCAATTTGGAAGAGGACAGCAATGACACTATGGATACATCTGATACCTCAAAAGGTAATGTGAACTGGTCTCCAGCCCAAAAAGCATTGCTGGAAGAGCTAAAGGAGGATTTTAAAAACCAAATTAGGGAGGTAAAAGAAAATATGGGAAAAAATACACTGATGAAATCAAGTCCTAAAGAATAAGATAGGTGAAATGGCTATGGAGATTCAAAATCTAAACAGAGAAAATGACACCCTGAGAGACAAAATCAACCAATTGAAAAAGGAGACTCAGAAGCAAAATGAAAACACTAACTCATTAAAAATTAGAATTGAGCAAGTGGAAGCTAATGAATCAATGAGGCACCAAGAGGTAGTAAAACAAAATGTAAAGAAAGGAAAAATAGAAAAAAATGTGAAATATCTGATTGGGAAAACAACTGACCTGGGAAATAGATTAGGGAGAGACAAATTAAGAGTTATTGGTCTACCGGAAATCCACGATGAAAAAAAGAGCCTTGACAGTATCTTCGAAGAAATTATCAAAGACAACTGCCCAGAGGTCCTAGAACCAGAGGGTAAAATAGTCGTTGAAAGAATTCACCGATCACCCCCTGAAAGAGATCCCAAACTGAAAACACCAAGAAATATTATAGCCAAATTTCAGAACTACCAAGTCAAGGAGAAAATACTGCAAGCTGCCAAAAAGAAACAATTCAAATATCGTCGAACTACAGTCAGGATCACTCAGGATCTCTCAGCTTCTACGTTAAAAGACAGGAGAAATTGGAATATGATATTCTGAAGGGCAAAGGAGCTGGGACTGCAACCAAGGATCAACTACCCAGCAAAACTAAGCATACTTTTTCAGGCAAGGAGATGGACATTCAACGAAATAAGGGAATTCCAGACCTTCCTGATGAAAAGGCCAGAACTTAATGGAAAATTTGATCTCCAAATACAAAACTCAAGAGAGACATAAAAAGGTAAACAGGGGGAAAAACCCCCACAAACCTTATTAATCAATAAGGGCAAATTATTTGCATCTTTATATAGGACTATATCATCTTATGTATGTTTTATATATGCATATATACGTCAGTCTTGAGAATAGTTCAGCTATTATAATGATTGAAAGTGATACACATAGATTGTGAATGCCTGTATAAAGTAATTTATATAAGGATAAAAAACATAAGCAAGAGATGTAAAGGGAGGGCTATGAGAGAAGAGGCAAGGAAGTAGTAGAAAAGAGTAAATTACACCAAATGAAGAGGCACAAAAACATGTTATAGTAGAGGGAAAGAAGGGAGGGAGAAGAGCAGTATTTGAGCTTCACTGTCATCTGATCTGGTTCAAGAAGGGAATAACATACCCTGATAAGTATAGAAATCTAACTTGTCCTATAGGAAGTAGGAGGGGAAGGGGAGAAAAAAGTGAGGGGGGTGGTCAGAAGGGAGGGGAGAAGTAGCAAGTGGGAAACGGTAAGATAAGGAAGGGGAATAAAGAGGGAGGGTAAACTGAGGAAGGCGGCGGTCAAAAGCAAAACTGTTGAGGAGGGGAAGGGGAAAGTGAGAAATAAAAGCATAAATAGGGGGGAATAGGATGGAGAAAAAAAGACACAGATAGAAATCATAACTGTGAACGTGAATGGGATGAACTCTCCCATAAAACGGAAGCGGATAGAAGAATGGATTAAAAACCATAATCCTACAATATTTGAAACAGGGGGATACACACAGGGTAAAGGTAAAAGGCTGGAGTAAAATATATTGCACCTCAGCTAAAGTAAAAAAAGCTGGTGTGGCAATCCTAATCTCAGACAAAGCAAAAGTAAAGATAGATTTAATTAAAAGAGATAAGGAAGGACATTACATCCTGTTAAAAGGCACCATAAACAATGAAGCAATATCATTGTTTAACATATATGCACCAAGTGGTATGGCATACAGATTCTTAGAGGAGAGGTTAAGGGAGATACAGGAAGAAATAGACTGCAAAACTATAATATTGGGAGACCTCAACCTCCCCCTTTCTGAACTTGATAAATCTAACCTCAAAATAAATAAGAAAGAAGTTAAGGAGGTGAACAGAATTTTAGAAAAGGCAGATATGATAGACATCTGGAGAAAACTGAATGGGGATGAAAAGGAACATAGTTTCCTCTCAGCGATACATGGCACATACTCAAAAATTGACCGTGTACTAGGGCATAAAAACCTTACAATCCAGGGCAGAAAGGCAGAAGTAGTCAAAGCATACTTTTCAGATCATGATGCAATAAGAATTATTTGTAACAAAGAACCATGGAAAAATAAGCTAAAAAGTAATTGGAAGCTAAATAATCTAATTCCAAAGAATGAGTGGGCCAAAGAACAAATCAGAAAAACAATTAATAACTTCATTCAAGAGAATGACAATAGTGAGACAACATACCAAAACTTATTGGATGCAGCAAAAGCAGTTCTTAGGGGAAGTTTTATATCCCTAAATGCTTACATGAATAAAATAGGGGAAAAGGAGATCAATGATCTGGGCATATAACTGAAAAAGCTAGAAAAAGAGCAAATTGAAAATCCCCAATTAAATACCAGATTAGAAATACTGAAAACCAAAGGAGAGATTAATAAAATTGAAATCAAGAAAACTATTGAATTAATAAATAAAACAAAGAGCTGGTTTTATGAAAAAACCAATAAAATTGATAAACTTTTGGTCAATTTGATTAAAAAAAAGAAAGAAGAAAATCAGATTGCCAGTATCAAAAATGAAAAGGGTGAGTTCACCTCTAATGAAGAGGAAATCAAAACAATTATTAGGAATTATTTTGCCCTATTGTATGCCCATAAATTTGACAACCTTAGAGATATGGATGAATATCTACAAAAACATAAATGGCCCAGGTTAACAGAAGAGGAAGTAAAATTTCTAAATAACCCCATCTCAGAAAAAGAAATTGAGCAAGCCATCAATGAACTCCCTAGGAAAAAAATCTCCAGGGCCAGATGGTTTTACATCTGAATTCTATCAAACATTTAAAGAACAGTTAATTCCTATACTTTGTAGACCATTTGGGAAAACAGGTGAAGAAAGAGTCCTACCAAATTCTTTTTATGATGCAAATATGGTACTAATACCCAAACCAGGTAGAGTCAAAACAAAGAAAGAAAATTATAGACCAATTTCCCTAATGAATATTGATGCAAAAATTTTAAATAAAATATTAGCAAAAAGATTGCAGCAACTTATCTAGAGAATAATACACTATGACCAGATAGGATTTATTCCAGGAATGCATGACTGGTTCAATATTAGGAAAACTATTAGCATAATTGACCATATCAACAACAAAACTAGCAGAAACCATATGATCATCTCAATAGATGCAGAAAAAGCCTTTGACAAAGTACAACACCCATTCCTACTAAAAACACTAGAAAGCATAGGAATAAATGGAACCTTCCTTAAAATTATAAATAGCATCTACCTAAAATTATCAACAAACATTAATTGTAATGGGGATAAGCTGGATGCATTCCCAATAAGATCAGGGGTGAAACAAGGATGTCCATTATCACCCCTACTATTCAATTTGGTACTAGAAACTTTAGCTGTAGCAATAAGAGAAGAAAAAGAAATTGAAGGAATTAGAATAGGAAAAGAAGAAGCTAAATTATCACTTTTTGCAGGTAATATGATGATTTACTTAGAGAATCCTAGAGAATGAAGTAAAAAACTACTGGAAATAATAAACAACTTTAGCAAAGTTGCAGGATATAAAATAAACCCACATAAATCTTCAGCATTCCTACACATTACTAACAAAGCCCAAAAGCAAGAGATAGAAAGAGAAATTCCATTCAAAGTTACTGTAGACACTATAAAATATTTGGGAGTCTATCTGCCAAGACAAACCCAGGGCCTATATGAACATAATTATGAAACACTTTTCAGGCGAATAAAGTCTGATCTAAATAAATGGAAAAATATCAGTTGCTCATGGTTGGACTGAGCTAATATAATAAAAATGACAATTTTAACTAAATTGATCCGTCCATTCAGTGCCATACCAGTTGAACTACCAAAAAATTATTTTACAGAGCTGGATAAAATAATAACAAAATTCATCTGGAAGAACAAGAGGTCTAGAATATCTAAGGTATTGATGAAAAGAAATGCTAGAGAAGGTGGCCTAGCCATACCGGATATTAAACTGTACCATAGAGCAGGAGTCATCAAAACTACCTGGTACTGGCTAAGAAACAGTTGTGGATCAGTGGAATAGGATAGGAACACAAGATGGAGAAGTCAACAACTATAGCAATCTACTCTTTGATAAACCCAAAGAGGCCAGCTTCTGGGCTAAGAATTCACTATTTCACAAAAACTGCTGGGAAAAATGGAAAATGGTAGGGCAGAAATGGCATAGACCAATATCTGACACCATATACCAAAGTAAAGTCAAAATGGGTTCATGATTTAGGAGTAAAGGCTGATACTATAAGTAATTTGGGAGAGCAAGAAATAGTTTACTTATCAGATTTATGCAAAAGAAAAGAATTCATGACCCAACAAGAGATAGAGAGCATTACAAAATGTAAAACAGATAATTTTGATTATGTTAAATTGAAATGTTTTTGTACAAAAAAAGCCAATGCAACAAAAATTAGGAGGGAAGCAGAAAATTGGGAGAAAATCTTTACAACTAGTGTCTCTGATAAAGGCCTCATTTCTAAAATATACAGGGAACTGAGCCAAATATATAGGAATACAAGTCATTCCCCAATTGAGAAATGGTCAAAGGATATGAACAGGCAGCTTTCAGAGGAAGAAATTAAAGATATCTATAGGCATATGAAAAAATGCTCGAAATCACTACTGATTAGAGAAATGCAAATCAAAACAACTCTTAGATACCACATATCTCCTATCAGATTGGCTAGAATAACAAAATAGGAAAATGATCAATGCTGGCAAGGATGTGGGAAAATTGGAACATTGTTACATTGCTGATGGAGTTGTGAGCTGATCCAGCCATTTTGGAGAGCAATTTGGAACTACACCCAAAGGGCTATAAAAATGTTCATACCCTTTGACCCAGCAATACCACCTCTAGGGTTGTATCCCAAAGAAATCACACAAGTGGAAAAGCATCCATATGTACAAAAATATTTATAGTGGCTCTTTTTGTGGTAGCTAAGAATTGGAAATCAAAGGGATGCCCATCAATTGGGGAACAGCTGAACAAGCTGTGGTATATGAAGGTAATGGAATACTATTGTGCTATAAGAAATGGGGATGATGGACTTCATAACAACCTGGAAAAACCTACACGACCTAATGCTGAGTGAGTGGAGCAGAGCCAGGAGAACATTATGCACAACCATAGATATATGGATTCTGTGAGGACCAACCCTGACAGACTTCGCTCTTCTCAGCAACACAAGGTACAAAGACAACTCCAAAGGACTCACGATGGAGAATGCTGTCTACATCCAGGGAAAGAACTATGAAGTATGAATGCAGATTGAGTCACATTTCATGCTAGCATTTCCCGCCCCCCCCCCTTTTTTTTTTCCTTTTCTCTCTTTCATTTTTGTTTTCGGGTTGTTTTTTTGGTCCTCTTTCTTCTTTCGCATGATTCATTTCATTGATCACAGTTCTTCTCCATAACTTGACTAGCGTGTAAATTAATTCAATTCGAAGTTATACATAGAAGCTATATGGGATTCCATGCCATCTTGGAGGGGGGGAGGGAGGAAAATCTGGAACTCAAAATTATGTAGAACCAAATGTTGTAAACTAAAAATAAATAAAAAAAATAAAATTGAGATTCATTATAAAATAAAGGAAATACAATCCCTGTGCAGATATTAAAAATTGTCTGTGTGTGTCAGGCCTCCCAGCTTAAGAAAAATTCTTAGAATGCCCTTTCTATCCTGAATGGTCCTATTTCTTTTCAGGGATAGGGAATAATTATATCCCATTTGCAATTCCATTTCCTCTCCTAACATCTCATTTTGTTCGTAATACAGAAATGGTGACCTGACAATATGCCACAAGTGCAAAATGGGGTGAGAATTGTAAACAGTTTGTGATCTTTTCCCAATTAAAGGTGAATAGATGGGAGGACTCATGTTTCCAGGCCATGGCAGTACAATTTGGTGTTCTATCTAAGTTTGTCTTATTGATGACAAAAGAATAATTACCCAAGTCCTGGGTGTCTGCTGCCATGTCCACTATGGGTATCCCTTCTCCTAAGGACAAAGGGGACATGTGCACATATCCAGAAGTTGGTCCAGTTAAAAGCATGGCTGGCATGTTGGAACATATGTACATAAATGTTGCGCTCTCTTGTTCTCCCATCCCCAAGGGTGCAAAGCAAGGCATAAAGGGCAAACAATAAATGCATGGTAGACAACAAATGAAAGATTGCGTCCTGATTATCAGGTTCAAAGAAACAAGCAGCCAAAGACCACTGATTGGTTTTGGGGTCCCTTTTCAGCTTAACTGGGTCCAGAGGTTGATCAGGGGTTGCATATTTTGGAGCAGGCTTCACAGGCATCCTCTGCTTGGCAGCCTTGGTGTTGCAAAATCTGGAAAAGCCTCTACCAAATCTCAATTGGTCTCTGCATACCAAAACATCGCTTAGTCCACAGACTTTGGCAGTTCAATAAAGTCAGTCTCCAAGCGTTGAAAGGGCCACTCAATTCCTGCCCCTGCCTTTTGTCACAGTTTTCTTCCTTGAGGAATTAAATTGTTGACGAGAAAGGCAGCTAGAGATCGCCCAATGGGCCTCTGCATAAATCCCCTGGGCAAACTATGACCAGCAAACTTGTAATACAAGGGTCTTGGCTCACAGATTGGTATCAGTATGAGCAGAAATGAAAAGCAGCAGTTAACAGGTCCATAACACACAGAACTAATAAAACAAGCAAAATTATAATAGAGTGAATAAAGAGACTCAACATAGCTGAAGCCGTAGGAGTGTCAAGTCCTTTGGTAGTGTCCATATTCCTCAGGACTCTAGTAAGCATCTCTTGTACTTCTCTCCTACAGCTCTGCATGGATCAGAGTGGTTTGTGGAGGTATTTCCTGAGCTATCTCCAAATTCCAGGTCACTTGTGGAGATTGTCTAGGTAGTGCTACTAAAACTAAGACTTAATATAATTCAGTAAAATGTGACAAAATCTAATCAGATTGGCCTACCAATTCATGTGGTAAAAACCTGTTCAGACCTTATGGATCTAATCCTATTAACAACAGAGCTATAAGAACACCAAATTAGGAACCCATAATTTACCTGAAACTTCAGAGAATTTCAGTTTTTACATAGCACTTCCCCCTTTTATCTTTACCCAAACCCTGTATCAGATATAGACAGTGTTGTCTACAGGCTGAAAGAAGAAGACCTGATTTGGAAAATGAGCCATTCTCTCCCCTCATATTACCAGAGACTTCAAAATAGGAAAAAGACAATTTAAAAATCTCTTCGTAATTATTATTGCAAATTTATATGTAAAATCCTTAATCCAATTTTAGAACTTATTACTAGAAAATACTCAAAGCCTATATTTACATTAGAAACATTTGGAAGCTAATTGTGTTTGTGTGTATGTGTTTTGTGTGTGTGTGTGTGTGTGTGTATGTGTGTGTGTGTGTGTGTGTGTGTGTAAAATATATTAGTCTTTAGGTTTCCAATGGTTTAATCTTGTTGCGTTCCCAAAGTTTACTACTTCAGTAAAATTTTAAAACACTTTTATACCTTTATCTTACTCCTCATTTTGAGGATATTTACATACATATATATGCATTTGTGTAAATACACACATGTATGTACATATATCTGTACATATACATACACCCTTGCATACATATATGTGTGTATGTATGTGTGTGTACATATATATTTCTCATAAAACCCCAAACGAATGAAATATTTCAAGGGCCTAATATGTTACTATTAGTAAGGAAATGACAAGTCTAAGAACTCTTCACTTAGTTTCTCAGGATATAGAGCTGGCCACAAATTCAGATTAAAAATAGTAAGACTTTTTTTTTTACACTTGCATCATACTTTATAGTAACTCAGGTGTTTTTAGTAAGAATATGTTCATTAATAGATTTAGTATTACAATAGCAAAAGTTCCACTGTTTACCTGCCCTGATAATAGAAATTTGCTATGAAATAAAAAGAGAGGAACATGGTTGTGACTATATCAAGACTACCCCTTCAAGGACACAGACTGATCTAACATAAGCTATAACAGAGGAAATCCTCCCTTAGTTTTATTTAATTCCAGGTAAAAACCATAGTCAACAGTGAATCATATAGCAAAGTTCCACATTATTCGCAGGATACCAAAGCCAGGCTCAGAATTAACCAGGTGCAAAATTTCCTGTTCAGAAAGGAAGTAGCATAATGGTGAATCTGAATCAAGAGATTGATTCCCTTGCATATATGTGAGTTCATCTCCTTTACTTTTCCAGGCACAGACATTCACCTGTAGCAATTCTCAGACTTCACTCCCTTTGGGTAGCTCATAACATTCCCCTTGAATGGTGGACAACTGGCTTAATGACAATTCAGACAATCATACTTGAAATAAAAACTTGGAACAGTATCAAATTATAATCCCAAGAGATTTTACCTCAAATAACAAAATTTCAGTAATCACAGTTTAGGACTAGGATATTATCATCATTTTTCTCATGTTGCAATAGCAGTTAACAATGATCACATATAAAGACATTTCATTTATCTTTCATTTATAAATTAAGAATAATTATACTCTGGAGTTTCACACATACAGCAAATACATGGTAGTTGACTCGAAACCCCAGAAAAACTCTGATTACAGAAAGATTCCAATCTGTATTCCTTCTTTACCTTTAAGGCAAAATGAAATCTTTGAAATTAAGGTCTATTGTTGTTTATTTGATTCAAAGATGTAACTTCAATACACATTATCCATTTACAGATACAATTTCATAATTTTCATAAGTTATGATCAAATAATCTTAGAACAAACTCACTCCTTACTATAAACAAACTTGTAAGTCCCCCCCAACTTTGACGGGGAGTGGTCCTAATTTCTGAAACTTAATTATTTTAGCATTTTAAAACATGCTGTCAGCAGGTATGATAGGATCTTATGACACTGCCTGAATAGAAAGTCCTAAAAATTTCACAAATAAGGACAACTTAAGATATCTTTGCTACTTCTCCCCGCACCTGACAAGAGCAAGTTAGTATTGTTATCCATTTTAAACAAAAGATACCCAATTAACAGTTTTCAAACATTGAACCACCTTCTTTAACAGCTCAATTCAGAATCTAATGTGTTCAGATCAAAAGGGAAGTTGTTTTCCTAATAAGACAATTGCAACACTTTCTGGATATCATTTTTTTTTTCAAGTTAACGGCATTTCTTATACAATGGTTTCCCAAATTGCGCAATACAAGAAAAATTATAAGCCTAACAATAATGTAAACAATGCTATGGATTTCAAAAATATAACACAAAATTTTTTTCCAGTCAAATAATGTAAATTCTTTTGAATGCAATTCAAACCTCTCCTATAGAAAATCACCATTTATCAGTTGGGCATTCTATATCCATCTTATTCAAAACACAGCAAAGAGTATTTTAGTTAATAAAATAATAGTTAACATTTATGTAGTGATTACCATGTGCCAGGCACTGTGCTAAGTGCTTTATTATTATTTTGTTATTTGGTTCTCACAAAAACCCTGTGTAATATTAATTAAGTTGGGAATTTTTTACTGCTTTAGAATGCTAAATTAATTAAGTATCTTTGATTGAGCCTTAGCAGATGCAAAGCCCCAGGCCTAAACCTCTAATTACTAGGTGTTAAGCCAATGTGGGTGTGAAGCCCTTGGGGTCCTAAGGGGAGTATGCACCTAAGTTTTGGTCAATCAGATGACATTCTAGTTGATTGGGTGATGTCTAAGGACTTATAAAAAGAGAAAACAGTTGTTTGCTTGGAGCTCTCAGCCACTGGAAGAGTGGTGTGGGACTCTGGGCAGCCACTCTAAGAGCCTTCTGGCTCATGAACCCAGATGCTGATGCTTTCCTGGTAACGATGAATTGTGATTTAGTCTGTTTATATTGTGTATGTTTGTAATTTGTATTTGCTCTGAAGTTCAAGGCGCTGGCTTTTCCTCCTGAACTAAGTGAGTGATATTTGTATGTTGGATTAAAGATTGTTAACCCCTTAATGTTGCTTTCCTTAGTAAAGCAGATCAAAAGAACCTGTGTTGGAAGCTCTGTATGCTGGTCTTGTTGGGTCTTACACCTTAACAGTTGCTGCTGGTCACATTGTTGTTACAAAATGGCGTAGTCGGCAGGATCTGCAGGCCTTCTGTATGTTGGTTGTTGTTGATTTTACACAGCCACAGTAGCTGCTAGCAAGATTGTTGCAACACCCTGAGAGGTGGGTGCTATTATTATCCCATTTAACATATGGAGAAACTGAGGCAAACAGAAGTGAAGTGATTTGTTTGACCTCATCCAGCTAATAAATTTCTGAGACCATATTTCAAAGATTTTCCTGATCCATGCATTTTCCAAATATATTGTCTTAATGCCAAATATCACAAGCATTTAAATTAAATTTTAATTTATCACAATAATCCTAATAGGGAGAACACATCCAACTGTGAGACTACATTTTAATTTAGTTTCAAGACAAATTTCAACCAAGTCAAGTCTGGGTTTACAATTACAAATGTAACATTCAAAAACTCAATTTTCTGAAGGACCATAAGCTCAAATTTTAGAGCCCATTGCTTTCAGTTAGCTCACTTTCAAAGACATGTGGTGGTAGGCAAACATTTCCATCCCTACTTTTCGGAACCCATGGGGTTCAAAGATTAGGACATAACCCTTACAATGGTCCTTCAAGGAGAGAGTTTTTGTATCCTATACTCAAATAATTTCATGCTACAAATCTATTTCTATGGTTTCCATTTGTTAAATGTTATATCATGATAGAATATTATCTGTCTGAGATTGCTAACAGTTATTTCCCAATTTTTTTTAAATAATGGCACAAATTTCTTTTTTTAATTATTTATTTCTTTTATTTTTAGTTTACAACACTCAGTTCTACATAATTTTGAGTTCCAGATTTTCTTCCCTCCCTCCGCCCTCCCTCCCCAAGATGGCATGGAATCCCATATAACTTCCACGTATAACTTTGCATTGAATTAATTTACACACTAGTCAAGTTGTGGAGAAGAATTATGACCAATGGAATGAATCATGAGAAAGAAGAAACAGAACTAAAAAAAACTGAAAAAAAGGAGGGGAAAGGCGAGCATGAAGTGTTCCTCAATCTGCATTCATACTTCATAGTTCTTTCTCTGGATGTAGATAGCATTCTCCATCGTGAGTCCTTTGGAATTGTCTTTGCACCTTGTGTTGCTGAGGAGAGCAAAGTCTATCAGGGTTAGTCCTCACAGAATCCATATATCTGTGGTTGTGTATAATGTTCTCCTGGCTCTGCTCCGCTCACTCAGCATTATGTCATGTAGGTTTCTCTAGGTTGTTATGAAGTCTGTATCATCCCCATTTCTTATAGCACAATAGTATTCCATTACCTTCATATACCACAGCTTGTTCAACCATTCCCCAATTGATGGGCATCAGTGGCACAAATTTCTACAAACCAGAAAAAGATTTCCATCTTTTTCTTGTCAGGCTTTATTTCTGCAATCTCCAAACTGGCCAGGGTTGTGAAGGCAGAAATAAAGAAATTTGCAGTTTCCCTCCTTATCTCTCACCAAACAACTAATCAAAACTCCAGTGAGAATGACTCTCTGATTGATATCATTGACAGCTGAGAGAGCTGTTTTGAGACTTCATTAGTCTTCCTCACCTTCTAAACTCCTTTTCTGTGCTGTCTCACTGAAGTTTTTTGTGAATGATAAAGTGTTCCCTTCCAAAGTTCTCCAAGGTGAAGAGACCTGCATGCTAAAGAACTTCTGAAGTGGAAGCTTCCCATCTTACTGCCTGCATTCCCCTTTTCCTGGGGGCCTATCAAAATCTTTTCTTCCTTCTCTTTCTCAAGTTCCTTCTTCTCTGATAATTCCCTACAAAAGTGATTTTTAAGAATGCCATGGTCTTTGTTTGTTTGTTTGTTTTGAGAAATCTGGATTGTATGACCACATTAATGAGGGACAGTCTCAGCTTGAAAGTCCTTCCCCACAACACCAGTAATCCATTTTTCTTAGGCTCTTCAAGGTTGGTTTTTAGAATGTGCAGCTGACAGTAATCAAAGATTTTGTATTTATCTGGCCAAATTTGCTTCCCTCATTTATCTAAGTACTGAGTCCATTCACCTGCTTTGGACATTCTTGGTTGAATGGGCAGTATTCCCCTACCCAACATTTAAGGGGTTGCCTAAGTGACAGTCAGCAAAAAGTTTATCCAGTCCCAATCTGATTTTGATATTATTATCACCTTGCCTTGCAGCAACTTAAAGTTGAGCAAGACCATTTACTCACCACTGCCCTGTTTCCATGCACTTGCATTTCCTTTTCTTCATGCACAAATGAGTAAAATATCAGTTTTTGGTTTCAGCCCCATTTATCCTTATCCTTCCTGAGTTTGGGGAGTTTAATTCTCCAACTGCTTCATGGATGACTAATCTTCAGAAGAGTCCACTCTGGCCTATGATTGGTCAAAGGTCTAAGTGCCAGCTGTGCAATCAAAACAGACTTACTCAGTGATATTCACACTAGTGAACGGCCCATCCTGGCTGGCTCACCAAATTGTTAAAAGGAAATTCTCCATTGAGGCGTCACCCTGATTTATAGGGCAAACTCAGGAAATAAAATAAAAAGGAGTTTATGGTAGCACATCAAGGCAGCAGTGTTGGGTATAGCTTGGGACCGAATTCAAACTGCTTTTGTTCAGTGGAATATCAGGCAAGGTTACCAGCCATGAGAGCCATGGAAGGTTTGAGAAGGGATAAAAATATTTGGAAAATCCTGTGGTGAGTAGTATAGTGAGTTACGTAGAGAAGTTTAAAAGGGCCACAGTGAAGGCCCAGTTGAGATTATATAACAAATTTATAGTGGACCCAATCAGCATGGTTTACAATTTATTTTCTCCAGCCTTGTTCAACATCATGTGAATAGGAGGGAGGTGACATGTGGTTGGCGTAATCCAAGAAGGAGGATTAGCAGATTCAGAAGAAGGATAGGACATGGGAAAAGGGACTGAAGAGGACAGATGTAAAGTTGAATTTGTTTACCAAGGAGTTAAGTGTAGAAAGGAGGGGAGTGTAGCCAGTTCAAGGATGATGGCTTGAGAAAGAACTGAAGGATCAAGAGTTTGGAAGTCACCATGAAAATTCAGAACAAGATTTGGGGTATCAAAGAAAAAAGAGATGTAGCATGAAAACAGACTGTAATCAGATAAGAAGATTTCAGATTTAGCGAACATGGAAGTGATGTATTTGTGGATGATGGCAAGATCAAGGATATGGCCACCTCTGTGTATCTGAGGTAGGGTAGAAGAAGTCATGTGAAATAAGCAAGTTTAAGAACTGTAAGGTTAGGGTATTTGAAGGAATATCAACATCAATATCTATATCTTTTTACATTTCTCTCTCTCTCTCTCTCTCCGTTAAGTCCCTTACTATAAAGGCAGGATTTGAAGAAGAAAGACTGTGAGCTAGGCATTGAACTGATTGATGAAAGAAGGGCAATATTTGGAAGGTGGCAGACAAAACTACCAGAATGTTGATTGGGTGGGAGTTAGTAATGGAGGTAAAGGGAGAGGTTAGAAGAGGTAGTGGAGGCAAAGAGTATACCAATTCTCCCACCTTGACCTTTGAGTCAGGGGAAGAGGGAGAAATGAGTGAAAATGTGACCACTGATGGAAAAGGTGGCCAAAGAGGTTGTGTCATTAGAAGGGAGGAAGGTCTCAATGAGAGTCAAATGATGAAAAGAATAGGAAAGCAAAAGATTTAAGATGAGCACAAGTTTGTTGCCTATGGATCAGGCATTCCAGGGGCACAGAGGAAGAGGTGGCTAGCCTTAAAATGGAACATGGGGGTTGTGGGGTTTGGAGAGGAGAAATGGAATAAGTCATTAGCATTCAGAGAAGAGAATGGGGTTTGAATGATGAAAGCCAGGAATTCACAATCACTGGAAAGGTAAAGGTATAACAAGTGGGAGCTTATTAATTATTGAGGAATAAGTTCAAGCAAGTTGTCAATATCTCTAGGAGGTTAGTCTCAGGCTAGAGTCCTCTCAAAACCTTAGGTTGATCAAATGAAGAGAACAGTTTGGGGAACTGAAGAAATGGTGTTTCTCTACTTCCCCTGAAGGAAAGAGACCCATTAAGAGACCTGGCAGCTGATGGAATGACCTTTCTCTCCTTACTCTAAAGTAATTTACTAATGTGTGCTCTAGGATGATTCTCCTCTTCTCTCTGAGCCTGTTTCCCCATCAGGAAAATGAGGAGGCTGACTTAGATGACCTCTAAGATCCTTTGTAGCTTTGAATCTTGATAGTTCCATCAAGTGTCCCTGGGAATGTATGTGGAAAGGGCACATAAATCTGGCTCCTCGTCCCCAACTTGAAGTCTTCTTCCCTCAACCCCATTTTTGGAACTCACCTTTTCACCACTAGTTTCCTGCCTCAGGTCACCCAACCAGGTTAGTGGCTGAATGCTTAGAGAATTAGTGCTGGTTTGGGTCTTCCCTGGCAATTTATCTTTTTCTTGTTCCATATCTTGTCCCATATCTTTACCCATTTTGACAAAAGTTGTGCCAGATGAGCAGAATGGATGGATGGCAATCTATAATGCTGAAGGGAATATCCACATCATGGACTGCATAGATCCATTTGTGTGTTAAAGGATGGCTGGATTAAGAGTTGGGGAATTATGGGGATTCTGCTTCAGATGGGCAGGTATGACTTCTTTCAGATCCTTGGGTGCATCAATGCCTGATTCATCCTAGGGTTAACTTGATTAAAATCATGTCTCCAAACCACCTTCCTTATTCCTAACTACCCATCCTGATCTCTCCCCATGGCTAACCATGGAGGTGGAGTAGTGATAAGAGCATCTCAGGAAAGCAAATTTGGCTTCAATATAGGAATGAATTTGTCAGCTTCAGAGCTGCCTAACAGTAGGATGGGCTATCAATGTAGAAGGTGAGCTCCCTATCTTTATTGTTCAAGAAGTTGAAAGACAACTTGTTTGGGTCTTTGGAGAGGTTCCTAATTCACTCAAGCAGGGCTTCAACTGGATGCCCAACAAGATCCCTCCCAGTTCTGAGATTCCAGGATTTTTGTGTCCAGAACAATCATGAAAGAAATAGGAAGAGTGATAAAGATGAACACTGAATGGGGAATGAACTGGAAATGAAGGAGTTCAAGGACTCAGAGACAGTAAGCCCTGCACCATTCAAGTTCTGTTGTTTCCTCTCTGGGTCTGGTGAAGCACAGGTTCCACAAATCCATTTCTACCTTGAATGAGCTTCTCTATTTTCTGGGATCTACCAGCAATGACTCCCTGCTGATATAGAAAGACAGGTCTAAGGCTAGCCAGACCACTCCAGCCCTAGGCCTGAAACCTAAGACTCTTTCATTGGCTTGGGGAGCAGCCATCTCCTTCCACATCTCTTTAGGGATATGTGGTAGTCTCTCAGGGACTCTTCTAAGGGGTCTTCCTGTTCCTTCTTCATCACCCTCCCCCTCACTCTATTCTTCTAAGGAATGGGGACAGGCCTCAGTAGCCAAGTCTAAGGACAATGGTTCAAAGGGAAGGGCTGTTCAAAAAATCACTAAATTCACCATAAAAAATCCTCAATAGAGACATTACATCCTTCCTCCTCTAATCTTGATGTCCAGTAAAGGTGGGGACAGAGACAGACATAGGAGACAGAAGTGAGGGGCCCCCATCCAACACATGATTTGTTCTATGGAGTCTATGTTTAATTAGAATCTGAGACATTTCCAGGATGACTTGTTCTTCAGGCAGTCAGGTGACCAGTCATCCAAGTATCTTCATTGAGCTGAACTAGGTTATGCCATTGGGACAGGCTCAGTGGGAAACTAGCCAGTTCCTCAAACTCCTCCGGGCCCGAATGTCCATGCCATCTTTGGACTGGAGTCTCCCATTGCTTTGCTCTACCACTGTCAACTGCTCATCACTTGAGTCTTCCTCCTCTATATCACTCCTCACATCATTCTTCACCTGAAAATCAGAGATACAATTAATAAGCATTCATTGAGCCCCTCCCATGCACCCATCACTGTGCTAAGCAATAGAGAAATCAAGACAAAAATACAATAGTTCCTGCCCTCAAGGAACTTCCATTCTATCAGGAGAACTAGCCTGCACTTATAAAATTATGTACAAAATAAATGCAAAGTAAATAGGAAAGGACATTTTGGAGTAGATGGCAGTAGAAGTTGGGGTGGGACGAAAATCAGCAAATGCTTAATTTAGGTGATGCTTGAGCTGAGTCTTGGAAGAAATAAGGAATTCTAAGAAGTAGATTGGGGGGGTTACATTTCAGGCATGGGGGGACAGCATGTGCAAAGACAAAGAGATGAAGATGGAGTGTCCTTGGTGAGGGACATAAAGAAGGCCAATTTGGCTAGACAGAATGGTGAGTAAAGCAATGGGAATAATGTGTAGTGACTTTGGAAAATAGACTGGGGCCAAGTGGTACAAGGCTTGAAATGACTAATAAAGTCTATACTTTCTTTTGGTGGTAATAGGGAGCTACTGGGATGGCCACTGTTACCTTGTCATTGATCCTGCCTGCTGTTTCACCCTATGGATCACTGGGTCTTGCATTTGCCCTGGCACTGTGTGAACCCTCAAACCCCCTTTCCCTGATTTCCAGCTTTGTAACATGCATCAACATTCCATTGCTCCAGGAAAAGGCATGCCGATCATGATTCCATTTACAATCCCAATGATTTCCCAAAAGAGATGATGTTTGTAAAGTGCTTTGCAAATCTTAAATCACTATATAAATGCTAGCTGTTATTCTCAAAGAAAATATCCTTTTCTGGCTACTACCTTCTATGTATTATCTCCCTTTCCTTAGAGATAGGAACAGTCTCAATTTTGTATCAGTATCCTTGGAGCTTAGCATAATGGTAAGGCTTTTAATAGCTATTTTTTTTCATTTATTCATTCACTGAGTAGGAAAGTTTATTCTTTACTCAATTCTTTACCCAATCTAGCTCTTCATGACTGTTATCAACAAATAGACAGAGCTGTTTCTTTCCTTCTACCCTCAATGAGTTCAGTATCTAGCTCACAGTGTTTCTCTCCCGCAAACTTCTACCCTAAAATTTTCCAACTCAACTACTCAATTCTTATGACCTACTCCTCTCCACCCCAGGCACACATAAAAACAATCATTCCCTTGATCATGCCATCACTCACAAATATTCCGCTTCCATGTACATAAACCTTGAGTTTCTCATAATCTTTTATTATTCCATCTTTCCCTTTGCTTTACAATCCCCAAACATATTCCTCTTCACTGTGATCTCCAATTCCCTCACCCTTTAGTTATGTATCAGGTCATTCCCGCACTGGTTACACTCTCTTTTCTTTCCTATTTTGATTCCTTGGTCAATCAGTCCAACTGGATGGTACCCTCTCCATTTGAATCTCCTGCCTCCTTGTCCTATTAGCTATCATACTTTGCCAAACCCTAACCTTGAAATACTCCCACCACCCATCTCCTTTGTTCCTATTAACAGGCTACTGAATGGAAGTTGAGAAAATCACAGGACCATAATAATTGAGATCCCAGACAATTTTATGCTATACATGCTCAACTGAGCTCTCACTGAACCAAGGGAATCCTTTTATACTTCCCTAATTGATTTGTTAGACCACTCACCATGATATAAATTTCAAACCTTTTAATCCATCCTCAACACTCCCACAGTACTCTTCACTCTACTCTCTCAGTTGAAGACCTCACCTCCTACTTCACTTAAACAATTGAGACCATTCAATGAGTGTTCCTTTATCTCCCCTCCTCCTCTTCTCACATCACGGAGGTATCTTTTCCTACTATCTCTTCACTCACCATTCTCCCACATAAAAATGGTGGCCTTTCTTCTTGTCAAGGCAAACTCCTTGATATACATACAACCTTCAACCCATCCTTTCTCATCTTCTCCAATATATTGTCCTCTCTATCATCTCCTTTCTGGTATAGCCTGTGTTTTGGGAAAACCACTTTTAAGCTGTAGGAAGGATGAATTAGATAGTTCAGGTAAAAGGTCCTGAACTGGGATGATGGGTGTCTAAAGAAAGAAGGGGTTAAAAGGATGAGATATTGTAGAGGTAGAAGTGACAATATTTGGCAGCCAATTGAATATGCAGGGTGAGACAGAGTAGAAAAGAACGCTGGACTGAGATGGGGTGAAAGAAATAAGAAAGGAGAGAGACAGACAGACAGGCAGAGACAAAGAGAAGGAAAGGGAAGAGAAGAGGAGAGTAGAGAAGAGAAGAGAAGAAAAGAGAAGGGAGATAAGAGAAAAGGGGAGGGAAGGGGAGAGGAAGAGAAGGAGAGGAGAGAAAGAGGAAGAGGGGAGAGAAAGAGGATACAGGGAGTAAAGGAGAGAAATGAGAAGAGAGAATGGGAAAGACAAGAGGTGAAAGACAAGGATACTGGGTAGTAAAATGACTTGAAGACACTACTTGGGTGCCTATAGGCACTAGGATGCCAGGCCTGAACCTCCATGCTCCCCTTCCATACCCCTCTGCTTTTCCCCTCTTCTCTGCTGATGGTCATGGACTGGGGGAAGGGTGGATAGGCCAGGGCAAGGTTTGTACCTACCTGACCCTCTGATAAAAGCTTGTAGAACATTCGGAGGATGAGGAAAAACCAGAAGGCATTGAGACTCTGCAGGATCATCAGGAGGGCGTTGGCAAAATAGTATCCAAAGAAGACCTGGTAGTTAGTTAGGAAAGTATAGGAAGTGGTGTAGAGGACTCTATCAGAGAGAGAGGGAGAGACAGGAAGTGAGGGTTACAATGTAGGAAGGGGGAGGAGGAAGGCTACCAGGACTCAAACATGTTGGTCATCAGAAACAACCCCCCTACCCCCAAAGAAATGGGAGGGGCAGAGTGAAAGGCCACTGGGATGGGGGAAGAACATCCTAAAAGGACCCCTGGCTTGGCCTTATCCCATCTTTCCCACACATAGAAGGATTTGTCAGGCAAAAGACTCACTCCTCTTTCTAGGAGGCAGGTCTTGGCAGCAGAAGGTCCCCAGGACTCAGACCCTTTTCCTCCTCCCTGCCTTTAACCTGCCCCACCTCTTAGGACCAGGCTCACTTGATTGGGAAGAGAATGAGTCTGCTAACGAAGAACACCAGGGCAAAGACGACGAACATTATGTCCCGAGCTCGACTCCATTGTGTGTAAATTAACATCTTACAAGCCTAGAAGGAGATGACAGAGGGAATTTTAGTAATGCATAAACCCAGAATTGAGAGCCCTCAAATGGTGTCTAGTACAACCTACATTTTTTGAAGGTTCCCCTAGAGAAATAATCATTTCACCTGAAGGCCTGCAATGATGGAGAACTCAATACATCTCATAGATGATCCATTCTCTTCTCAGTATACTCTGATCCTTAAGGGGTTTTTCCTGACGTGCAACTTTAAGTTGTCCCCTAGAAAGTGGGCTGAGTTTCAGGGCATCGACCAGCGAGAAAGAACCTTACTCTATCTTTTTAATTTTGGATAGGACAGTCACAGGATAAACACACATGCCTGGATTGTGACATTCAGTATGGATCTCTCCCCCTCAAACCCACCCCTCTCCAGAATTTCTCCATTTCCTGGAAGGAACCACATCCCTGGTCACTCCAATCTGAAACTTTGCCATCATCCTGGACTCCTCACTTTTGCCACAACTCACCACACACCTATCCAAGCAGTTGCCACATTTCTCATCTACATCCTCTTATCTCTAGTTACACAGCCATCCGAATCAGGGTTAGTTCCTCTTGCTTAGATTACCACAAACAGCCTCCTGTTGGATCCCCTGTCTCAAGTCCTTCTCCACTCCAGTCCATTCTCCACTCAGCTGCCAAAGTAATCTTATTAAAGTACAGATCTGACCATATCACTCCCTTACTTGAAAAACTCCAGTGGCTTCCTATCACCTCCAGGATCAGATATAAATCCTGTGTTTGGCATTCAAAGCACTGCATGACCTAGCCCCTGTTGACCCTTCCAGCCACATTAATCTCCTTCCTGCACTCTACTCCCCGACCAAGCTGAACTATTTTCTATTCCTCAAACTCATACAAAAACACAATTAAAATATACAAACCATAATAGTAGCTAGCAAGTGTATAGTACTTTACAAATATAATTTCATTTTAATGTAATATCATTAATCACTTTGGGTAGTAGGTGCTATTGTTATTCCCATTTTACAGATGAAGAAACTGAGGCAGACGGAGGTTAAGTAACTTGGTAAGTGTTTGAGGCAGGATTTGAACTCAGATCTTCCTGACTTCATATTGAATACAATAGCCACTGGGCCATCTAACTTAAGGTATGAAGCCAGCATAAATCAAGTGCTCTTTGCAGTGTTGAAATCACAGACAATTCACTTTTGCTTGTCATATTTGCATTGACATTGGTTTGTTCATTGACAGTTATGATTTATTGTTATATTTTGAATCTCTTAATAAAGCATCATCTTTTCTTTAAATAAAAGAAACCTGCTTGACTAGCTACAGTGATCTAATTAACCAATTAATTACTAGATAGAGACAGAGATAGGGCCCCGATCTGTGACTTCTCTGGTCCAGGGAACTCTGGGAAGAGGAAATTGTCCCTATCAATTCGAATTGGCACCTTTGCCTAGAGCGGCGGTATCAAATTCAAATAAGACAAGAGTCACTAAACCTGATATCAGGATTCCTCAGCTGCATATTGACATAGTAACATTGTCTGTGTTCGATTATATTTTTAATTATTTTGTTAAATATTTCTCAGTTACTTTTAACTTGGTTCCCACTGCATTGTGGAGTGTTGCTTGTGGAAACCTCTGGCTTAGAGCACTGAAAGATCTAGAGTCTTGCCCAGGGTCACAGAGCCAGTATGTGTCAAAGGTGAGACCTGAAACCAGGCCAGCCTGGATTTGAATTTAGCTTTTTCTTATCAATAAACAAGGCATATATAGGATAAAAAAATGAAGTGTATTCAGTCACATTGCTCTCAAGAGAATAATGTTTTTAATACATCAATAAATAGTTTTAAAATTTTTATTTTATTTTTATCTTCCTTTCAAAATTTATATTTGTATTTTTACAAGGTATTAACAAGTACAAAGGGACATGAAAATAATTTATAAATAAACACACATATGGAGGAGATGCAAGCTCAAAAAATGTTTTACTGAGAAGGATATGAACTCACAAGAGCTTGGCTGCTTCTGTGATAGGTGTTCTTGAGTTTGTCAATTCCTAAAATTCCTGCCCAACTACTGACAGTTTTCTATGGAAAAGTATCTTTCTCCCTTCAAGGAGAAGGGGGCAGCACCAGCAGGTTGGGGCTAAGAACAGCTTTCTGCACAAGGTGGTGCTTGTTTTGAAGGAAGCCAGGGATTCTACGAGGCAGAAGTGAGAAGGGATGGCTCATTCCAGGCCAGAGGGACTGTCAGGGCAAAATCAAAGAGGCAGGAGATGACTTCTGTGTGTGAGGAGCACAAATAGGCCACCATGGCTGGACCATACAGTTCATGATGGAGAATACAGTTTAATTAGACTAGAAAGAGAGAAAGAGGTGAAGTTCTGAAGATCTCTAAATGCCAAATAAAGGTATTCTCATTTAATCCTTAGGGATGGAAGCTAGGTGTTGCAGTGAATAGAGTGCCAGGCCCTCAGTCAGGAAAACTCCTCTTCCTGAGTTAAAATCTGACTTCAGAAAATTACTAACTGTGTGACCCCGGATAAGTCACTTAACCCTGTTTGCCTCAGTTTCCTCATCTATAAAATGAGTTGGAAAAGGAAATGGCAAACTAGTATCTGCCAAGAAAATCCCAAATGGGGTCACAAAGAATCACACATAACTGATAAATGACTAAAATGATAACAACAAGAAAAAAGGAGTCACTGGAATTTGCTGAATAGTGAGGGCAATATGGTTAGAATTGCACTTTAAGAAAATCACTTGCACTGCTTAGGATGAATTGGAGTAGGGAGCAATAAGTCAGGGAGCCCATTTAAAAATCTTATTATTTATTAAAACATTCATTAATTTTTTAAGTTCTGAATTTTTCCCTCCCTCCCACCAGTCCCCCACTTATTGTGAAGGCAAGACACATGACATCAATCATATATATATGAAATTATGCAAAACATATTTGCATGTTAGCCACACTGAAAAAAAACACAAGAAAAATAAAGAAATTGAAAAAAAAATGTGTTTATGCATTCAGACTCCATCAGCTCTTTCTCTGAGGGTGGATAGCATTTTTAATCATAAATCTTTCAGAACTGTCTTGGATCACTGTATTGATCAGAATACCTAAGTCATTCACAGTTGATCATCCTTACAATATGACTGTTACTGTGTACAATGTTCTCTTGGTTCTTTTCACTTCACTTTGGGTCAATTCATGTAAGTTTTCCCAGGTTTTTCTGAAACCATCCTATTCATCATTTCTTATAGCACAATATTCCATAACGATCATATACCACAACTGTTCAGCCACTTCCCAATTGATGCAAATCCCCTCAATTTCCAATTCTTTGCCACCACTAAAAGGGCTTAAACATTTTTATACATATAGATCCCTTTCCTTTTTCTTTGATCTCTTTGGGATATAGACCTAGTAGTGGCATTGCTGAATCACAGTTTTATAGTCCTCTGGACATAATTCCAAACTGTTCCCCAGAATAATTGGATCCATTCACAACTCTACCAACAGTGCATTAGTGTCCCAATTTTTCCATATTTGCTTCAACATTTGTTATTTTCCTTTTCTGTCATATTAGCCAATCTGATAGATGTGAGGTGGTATCTCAGAGAAGTTTTAATTTGTACTTCTCTAATCAATAGTGATTTAGAGCATTCTTTCATTTGACTAGAGATAACTTTGATTTCTTCTTCTAAAACTGCCTTTTAAGAGACTTTGTTCATTTATCAATTGAGGAATGACTTGTTTTCTCATAAATTTGACTCAATTCTCTACATATTTGAGAAAAAAGGTCTTAATAAAAGAAATGTTCTGTAAATCCTGACCCTCCCACCACTGCCAGTTTCCTGCTTTCCTTTCAATTTTGACTGCATTTGTTTTATTTGTCAAAATTTAAATTTAATGTACTCAAAATTATATATTTTACTCTTGCTTGGTCATAAATTTTTTCCTTATCCATAGATCTGAGAGGTAAAATTTTCCATGCTTGTCTAATTTGTTTATGAGATCAGCCTTTCTGTCTAAGTCATGTAGTCATTTTGACCTTATGTTGGTATACTGTGTGAGACATTGGTCTGTACCTAGTTTCTGCCAAACTGCCTTCCATTTTTTCCCCAGAAATTTTTGTCAAATAGTGAGTTCCAGTCCTAAAAGCTTAAATCTTTCTATTTATCAAACACTTGATTACTATGGTTATTTACTACTGTGTACTGTGTACCTACGTTATTCCACTGACCCTCTATTTGATCCTCTATTCCACCACTCTAGTTGTAAGCCAGTACCAGATTGTTCTGATGATTACCATGTTGTAGTACAGTTTGAGATCTGGTACTGCTAGGCTACCTTCCTTCACATTTCCCTCCTTGATTCTCTTGGTATTTTTGACCTTTTGCTCTTCTAGATGAATTTTGTTATTATTTTTTTGAGACCTATAAAATGATTTTTAGTAATTTGATTGGCATGACACTAAATAAGTAAAATAATTTAGATAAAATTGTCATTATTATTATATTGGCTCAGCTAATTATATAATATTTCTGCAGTTGTTTAGATCTGTTTTTATTTGTCTGAAGTGTTATGCAGTTTTGTTCATATAGTTCCAAGGTTTGTCTTAGCACATAGCCTCCCAAGTATTTTGTATTGTCTATGGTTATTTTAGATGGAATTTGTCTTTTTATCTCTTCCTGCTGGACTTTGTTGGCAATATATAGAAATGCTGATGATTAATGGGAATTTATTTTATATCCTGCAACTTTATTAAAATTAATTATTTCAACTAGTCTTTTAGTTCATTCTCTAGAATTCTCCAGGTATACCATCAGATCATCTATAAAGTTTTGTTTCCTCAGTGCCTATTCTAATTCCTTCAATTTCTTTTTCTTCTCTTATTGCTATGGCTAACATTTCTAGTACAATACTAAATAATAGTGGTGATAATAGACATCCTTGCTTTCCCCCTGATCTTATTGGGAAGAATTCTAGCTTATCCATATTACAAATAATGTTTGCTGATGGCTTTAGATATCATTTTGGTATCATATGATTTCAAGTGTTTGTAATAAAAATGAGTGTTGTATTTTATCAAAACCTGTTTCTGCATCTATTCAGATAATTATATGATTTTTCTTGGTTTTGGTATTGATATTGTCAATTTTACTGGTAGTGTTCAAAATATTGAACCAGCACTGCATTTCTAGTACAAATCCCATGTAGTCATAATGTATGATCTCTGTGACATTTTACTGTAATCTCCTTGTGAGAATTTTATTTAAAATTTTTGCATCAATATTCATTAAGGAAATTGAGAAATAGTTTTCTTTCTGTTTTTGCTCTTCCTGATTTAATTGTAATTGTGCCATAAAAGAAATTGGGAAGGAATCCTTCTTTGCCTATTTTCCCAAATAATTCACATAGTAATGCTATTAATTGGGGATTTTTTAATGTTTGGTGTAATTTATTTGTGAATTCATTGGGTCCTGAGGATTTTTTCTTAGGAATTTCATTGATTTCTTTTTATAAGATAGGGTTATTTAAATATTCTATTTCTTCTGCTGTTACTCTGAGCAATTTAAAATTTTATAAATATTCATCCATTTTACTTATGTCAGATTTATTGACAATTAGGAAAAATTACTCCTAGTAATTCCTTTAATTTCATCTTCATTGGTGAATTCACTTTTTTCATTTTTGATGCTAGTAATTTATCTATTTTAGTGTGTGTGCTTTTTACATAAAACCAGCTCCTAGTTTTATTTATTAAGTCAATGTTTTTTTTTTTACTTTCAATTTTTTAAATCTCTCCTTTGATTTTAAAATGTCCAATTTGGTGTTTAATTGAGGATTTTAATTTAATTTAATTTTTCTAGTTTTTTAAGTTGCATGCTCAGTTCATTGATCTGTTCTTTCTCTATTTTATTGATTTATCCTAAGTACTATAAGTACTCCTAAGTGCTACTACTAAGTACTATATCCCATAAATTTTAGTATGTTGTCCCATTATTATCATTTTTCTGATGAAATTATTGATGGTTCCTATGATTTGTTCTTTAGTCCATTTATTCTTTAGGAGTAGGTTACTTAGTTTCCAATTAATTTTTAGTCTGTTTCCATGGCCCTTTATTGAATGTATATTGTATCATGATCTGAAAAGGATGCATTTAATATTTCTGTCTTTCTGCCTTTGGCTGTGAAATTTTTGTACATGATTAACAAGGGTGTAAGTGGAACAGTAGCCCAAGGCCAAGGGCATAGCCACTATTTTTTTGTACTGTTTATGTACTTTTTAGTCATTTAATATGTATTAAACTATGATACTATTTTTATTAGGTTCCTATATTTTATGTGTTACCGATGAAGTTTTTGAGTATTGTGCTTTTAACCTCATCACCAAAATCTCTTTGTTTTTTATTGGGTGATTTTGGTGGCAAGGTGTTTCTTGGGAAGGCTTAATGTCACCATTATAGCAGAAAAAAACCATATACTCTAATGCACACTTAGAAATATTTTGTATCAGACATGCCCTGTGATGGGAGAAGTAAATAGCTATTCTATACCTAATACCCATATTTTATAATAAAAATTGGGGGTTTTTTAAGAAGGGACACAGTTAGCATGCCTCCTCCTCTGTTTTCTTGAAGACTCCAAATATAAACCACAGCTAACTTTTGTTTTTAGAGATTTCCCTGGACTTTTACTCTCTGATAGGGACAGAGCCAGGAAGAGAAAAAGTCTCACCTCTCTATTTGGGGTCATTCCCATTCTCTCCAGGGTTGGAGTCAGGTCCATGTAAGCCCCAAGTCCCTACCTCTGTTAGAGATCCCTGGGCCACTAAGCACAATGGAATACCATAATGGTGAGGGAATTTAGGGACAGCTCTTTTCCCTTCTCTGGGGCTATGGCCTCTGTACACAGGAGGCCTGAAGGGACTCAGGCAAATCCCAGCTCTACCCTTCCAGGGCAGGCTCACTCACCTCCATGAAGATATCTGACACATCATGTAGCAGCAGCACCAGGGCACCAATGCGCAAAAAGTTGGCAGAATAGGAGAATAAGATCAAAGTGATAGTAACAAAATGGTGGATGACCTGCTCCTTGAAGTCCTGGGAAGAAGAAGGCAGCCATGAGGCCCGGACCTTGCTTACTTCCCAGAGGATGTAGCTGCATTTGTCCATGCTTAGGGCTAGATTTTGACCCACAGTCTAGGTACACCTTTCCTCCCACCACTTCTGCCCTGATTATATGACAGTCCTCTTGGGGAAGGTTCAAGTCTTTTAAGAGGAGACAGAAGGAGGAGATGAAAGAAGAAGGTCACGTGTCTGACAGTATGGTGGGGGGAAAGCTGGTGATTGGGTTAGATATAGACCTAGTGGTAGCAGCTCCAGGGAGAGCACCTTGGCTATCGAATTGAACAGAATGGAATTGCCCCCTTAGCTTTTGGCCCCCTTACTCAGTCTTCCACAGAATCCACCAAACTCAAGTGGATCACACCTGCCTTTACTGTTTCTGTGGGATAAGGCCCTGTGCTTTATCCAGGGGACTGATCTTAAGGGCCAGGGCCAAGCAAGGGACTGATCTTAAGGATCAGGGCCAAGCAAGGGACTGTTCTCATGGGGGCAGACACTACAAACCAGGTTTTTCTTTCATCTACTTTTCTCTCTTGACTGGGAAGACAAGAACTTTCCCCCAATCCTGGACTCCCTCCAGACTCACCTTCCTCTTCACATCGAAAGTCAGAGTGAGCAGCAAAGAGAAGTAGAAGCTGAGCTCCAAGAGGTACCACCAGTATAGGGCAGGCTGCAGAGGCTAAGGATCAAAGTAGTCACTTAGGCATGACTATTGCTCATAGAGAGACACAGGGTTCAACAGAGAAACAACTATTTAGGAACTCTAGTACCATAGAACAAAGCACCCTACTTTACCCCATTCTCCAGCTGTGGTAGGCTATGGTCTATGGTTATGACACACCAATATAATTGACCAGTCCTCAATAAGTCAGGACATGCTTAGAAATCAAACAATCAACAAGCATCTATTAAACTTACCTATTATGTGCCAGGTACTGGGCTAGGCACTGGAGATACAAAGAAAGAAACAGTTCCTGCCCCCAAGAAGCTTACATTCTATTAGGGAAAACAACATGTATATGCACATATTCACACAATACATACATTCACAACACACCTACATGTAATCAAAATAGATACAAGGCAATGTGGGGGGAAAGACATTAGCAGCTGGGTAATCAAGGAAAGCTTCATGAAGAAAGTGGCATTTGGACTGAGTCTTGAAGGATTATAGTGATTCCAAGATGTGGAAGTGAGAAGGGAGTGCATTCCAAGCATGAGGGGAGCACATTGAAATGGAAGAGGAAGAATCATGTATGAAAAGAGTAAGAAGGCAAGTTTGGCTGGATCATAGTACACATTAAGAAGAGCATACAACAGGCTGGAAAGGTAGGTCGGGGCAAGGTTATTGACTTTAAATACGAAACACAGTAGTTCATCTTTGACCTTTGAAGTATAAGGGAACCAATGGAGTTTACTGAATTAGGATGTGATGTAGTCAGACGAATCTCTCTGGCAGCTGTATGTAGGATGGATAGGACTTAATAGTATTTTATTTTTTTTCCTAATTACACATAAAGATAGTTTTCAACATTCATTTTTATAAGATTTGAGTTCCAAAATTTTCTCCCTCTCTCCGCCCCTTGCCCTTCCCCTCCCCAAGACAGCAAGCAATCTGATATGTTATGCATGTACAATAATGTTAAACATATTTCCCCATTAGTCATGTTGTGAAAGAAGAATCAGAACAGAAAAGAAAAACTATGAGAAAGAAAAAACAAACAAACAAATGAACAAAAAGTGAAAATAGTCTGCTTAGATCTGCATTCAGACTCCATAATTCTTTCTCTGGATGGGGATAGCATTTTCCATCATGAGTCTTTTGTAATTGTCTTGGATCATCGTATTTCTGAGAAGAGGTAAGTCTATCATAGTTGATCATCACACAACATTGCTGTTATTGCATATAGTGTTCTCCTGCTTCTGCTGGCTTCACTCAGCACTAATTCACGTAAGATTTTCCAGGTTTTTCTGAAATCCACTTGCTTGTCATTTCTTATAGAACAATCTAATTCCATTACATTCATATGCCACAATTTATTCAGCCATTCCCCAATTACTGGGCATCCCCTCAATTTCCAATTTCTTGCCACCACAAAAAGAGCTGCTAGAAATATTTTTGTACATGTGGTTCTTTTCCCCCTTTTAATGATCTCTTTGGGATATAGATCTAGTAGTTGCATTGCTGAATCAAAGGGTATGCACAGTTTGATTGCCCTTTGGACATAGTTCCAAATTGCTCTCCAGAATGGTTGGATTAGTTCACAATTCAATCAACAATTCATTAGTGTTTCAATTTTCCTACATCTCCAATGTTTATCATTTTCCTATTTTGTCATGTTAGCCAACCTGATAGGTGTGAGGTAGTACCATCTTAGAGCTGTTTTAATTTGAATTTCTCCAATCAATAGTGATTTAAAACATTTTTTCATGTGACTATAGATAGCTTTAATTTCTTCATCTGAAAACTGCCTGTTCATATACTATGACCATTAATCAACTGAGGAATTTACTTGTGTTCTTATAAATGTGATTCACTTCTCTATAGAAATGAGGCCTTTATCAGAAACACTGGCTGTAAAAATTATTTCTCAGTTTTCTGCTTTCCTTCTAATCTTTGTTGCATTGGTTTTGTTTGTGCAAAACCTTTTGAATTTAATGTAATCAAAGTTATCTATTTTGCATTTCATAATGTTCTCCATCTCTTGTTTGGTCATCAGTTCTTCCCTTCTCCATAGATCTGACAGATAAACTATTACTTGCTCTCCTAATTTGCTAATGGAATCGCCCTTTTTGTCTAAATCATGTGCCCACTCTGACCTTATCTTTGATGTGAGATGTTAGATGTATAGGATATATAGGACGTGAGATGTTGGTCTATGCCTAGTTTCTGCCATTCTGTTTTCCAGTTTTCCCAGCAGTTTTTGTCAAATATTGAGTTCTTATCCCAGAAGCTGAAGTCTTTGGGTTTATCAAACAGTATATAACTATAGTCATTGACTACTTTGTCTTGTCTACCTAACCTATTCCCATTGATCCACAACTCTATTTCTTAGCCAGTACTAGATAGTTTTCATGATAGCCAGTTTGTAAAATAGTTTTAGATCTGATACGGCTACTCCACTTTTCCTTGCATTTTTTTCATTACTTCTCTTGATATTCTTGACCTTTTGTTCTTCTAGATGAATTTTATTATTTTTTTCTAGTTCTATAAAATATTTTTGGTAGTTTGTTTTGGCACTGAATAAGTAAATTAATTTAGATAGAATCATCATTTTTATTATATTAGCTTGGCCTGTTCATGAGCAATTGATATATTTTTCCAATTGTTTAGCTCTGACTTTATTTTGTGGGAAAACTGTTTTGTCATTGTGTTCATATAGTTTCTAGATTTGTCTTGGCAGGTAAATTGCCAAATATTTTACATTGTCTACAGTTATTTTAAAAGAAATTTCTCTTCCTATCTCTTCTTGCTGAGCTTTGTTGGTAATATATAGAAAAGCTGATGGTTTATGTGGGTTTATTTTATATCCTGCAACTTTGCTAAAGTTATTAATTGTTTCAAGTAGTTTTTTAGTTGATTCTCTAGGATTCTTTAAGTATACTATCATATCATCTGCAAAAAGTGATAGTTCTGTTTTCTCATTGCTTACTCTAATTCCTTCAATTTCTTATTCTTCTCTCATTGCTGTCATTAAGCATTTCTAGTACAATATTGAACAATAGTGGTTATAATAAACATAATTGTTTCAACCCTGATCTTACTGGGAAGCCTTCTTGCTTATCCCCATTACATATAATGCTTGCTGATGGTTTTAGATAGATAATGCTTATCACTTTATCCATTTATTCCTATGCTCTCTAGTGTTTTTAATAGGAATGGGTGTTGCATTTTGTCAAAAGCTTTATTCTGTATTTATTGAGATAGTCATATGATTTCTATTAGTTTTGTCATTGGTATGGTCTATTATGCTAAGAGTTTTCCTAATATTTAACCAGCCTTTAACCTCCTAATGTTTAACACTCATTTTAGAAAAAGATATTGAGCAAACCATCGATAAAATCCCTAAGAAAAAATGTCCAGGGACAGATGGGATTTACAAGTGAATTCTATCAAACATTTAAAGAACAATTAATTCTAATGCTATATAAAGTATTTAGAAAAATAATTGAAGAAGGAGTTCTACCAACTTCCTTTTGTGGCACAAATATGATGCTGATACATAAACCAGGAAAAACCAAAACAGAGAAAGAAAATTATAGACCAATTTCCCTAATAAATATTAGTATTTAATTAGGGATTTTAAATTTGTTCTTTTTCTAGCTTTTTTTTAGTTGCATGCCCAATTCATTGATTTTTTTTCTTTATTTTATTGATGCAAGTATTTAGAGATATATGATTTCCCCCTAAGAACTGCTTCAGCTGCATCCCATAAGTTTTGATATGTTGTCTCATTATTGTTCTCTTTAATGAAATTATTGACTGTATGATTTGTTGTTTGATCCACACATTCTTTAAGATTAGATTATTTAATTTCAATTAATTTTTAATCTATGACTCCATAACCCTTTATTGAATGTAATTTTTATTGCATCATAATCTGAAAATGATGTATCTAATATTTCTGCCTTTCTGCATTTAATTGTTAAGTTTTTATGCCCTAATACATAGTCAGTTTTTGTGTAGGTGCCATGTACCACTGAGAAAAAGGTGTATTCCTTTCTATCTCCATTCAATTTTCTCCAGAGGTCTATCTAATTCTACTCACTTCTTTAACTTCTTTCTTGTTTATTTTGTGGTAAGAACTTTGGAATTGATTGTGTGACATGAGAGACATGGCACAGGACAACTCAGCATGGCATGCCTTCATCAGAGAAGGTGCTGTGCTCTATGAGTAAAGCAATATCAAAGTAGCTCAAAAGAAACACGAGATGCACAAATTTAGGGAATCCACCCCTGTTCACATGGAGCATTATTAGCTGGTATTGGTCTGATCAGCCACAGGTGGACACACTGTAACTTTACTCTAGCACAGTGATATCATTTTGGTCCCCTTCGAGAATGAAGGACAACAACCAACCAATCAGACTTATCTAGTTCTGAGAGGTGGAGGTGGAGGTACCTCACTAGTATAGTTCTGGTGTCTATTTCT
Organism: Trichosurus vulpecula; assembly: GCF_011100635.1. Classification (NCBI taxonomy): domain Eukaryota; kingdom Metazoa; phylum Chordata; class Mammalia; order Diprotodontia; family Phalangeridae; genus Trichosurus; species Trichosurus vulpecula. The sequence continues at coordinate 51,687,910 of NC_050573.1, read as the reverse complement.
TCCTGTAACTCATTTAATTTCTCCTCTAAGAATTTGGATGCTATATTACTTGGTACATACATGTTTAGTGTTTACATTACTTCATTGTCTATGGTACCTTTTAGCAAGATGTTGTTTCCTTCCTTAAATACTTAATTAGATTTATTTTTGCTTTTACTTTGTCTGAAATTAGAATTGCTACCCCTGCTTTTTTTTTACTTCAGCTGAAGCACAATATATTCTGCTCCAGCCTTTTTACCTTTACTCTGTGTGTATCTCTCCAAATCAAATGTGTTTCTTGTAAATAACATGTTGTAGAATTCTAGTTTTTTTAGTCCATTCTGCTATCCACTTCTGTTTTATGGGAAAATTCATTCTATTCACATTCACAATTAGAATTGCTAACTGTATTTCCCTCCATCCTATTTTTTCCCATTTATACATTTCTCTCTCCTTTCACCCTGTCCCACCTGACCAGTGTTGTGCTACTGACCACCACCTCCCTCAATCTGCCCTCCCTTCTATCAGCCTCCTCCTTCCCTTTTCTTTCCTCTTTCCCCTCCTACTTCCCTATAGGGTAAGATAAATTTCTATATCCAACTGAGTATGTATGCTATTCCCTTTTTAAGCCAAATATGATGAGAGTAATGTTAAAACAATGGTCTCCCCCGTCTTTTCTTTCCCTCCAATATAATAGGTCTTTTGTGCCTCTTCATGTGATGTAATTTACCTATTCTGCCTCCCCCTTTCCTCTTCTCCCATTACAATCCTTTTTTCACTCCTTAATTAATGTTTTTTTTATCGTGACAACAAAGTTAATGTATACCCAGGCCCTCTAAGTATACTCCTTCTAACTGCCCCAATAGAGACACAGTTCTAAAGAGTTACAAGTATAATCTTCCCATGTAGGGATATAAATGGTTTAATTTCATTGAATAATGTGTTTTTTTTCTTTCTTGATTGCCTTTTTATGCTTTTCTTGAGTCTTGTATTTGAAGATCAAATTTTCTGTTCAGCTCTGATCTTTTCATCAGGAAAGTTTGAAAGTCCCCTATTTCGTTGAATTTCCATCTTTTCCCCTGAATGATTATACTCAGTTTTTCTGGGTAGTTGATTCTTGGTTATAATCCAAGCTCTTTTGCCATCCAGCATATCATATTTCAAGTCCTCTGATCCTTTAATGCAGAAGCTGCTAGGTCCTATGTAATCCTGACCGTGGATCCTTAATATTTGAATTGCTTCTTTCTGACTGCTTGCAATATTTTCTGACAGTTCTGAATCAGATAGTTCTGGAATTTGGCTACAATATTCCTTGGAGTTTTCATTTTGAGATTCAGGAGGTGATTTCAATAACTATTTTTACCCTTTGGTTCTAGAATACCAGGGTGGTTTTCCTTGATAATTTCTTGAGATGTTCTTCAGTCTCTTTTTTTGATCATGGCTTTCAGGTAGTTCAATAATTCTTAAATTATCTCTCCTGCATCTATTTTCCAGGTCAGTTGTTTTTCCTATGAGGTATTTTACATTTTCTCCTGTTTTTTCATTCTTTTTATCTTGTTTGAGTGATTCGTGATATCTTATAGGGTCATTAGCTTCCATTTGCCCAATTCTATTTTTAAAGGAATTGTTTTCTTTAGTAATTTTTTTTCCATTTGGCCAATTCTATTTTTTAAGGAGTTGTTTTGTTCAGTCAATTTTTCTGCTTCCTTTTCCAAGTTGTTGACTCTTTTTCCATAATTCTCCTACATATTTCTCATTTGTTTTCCCATTTTTTCTTCTACCTCTCTTACTTGATTTTTAAAATCCTTTTTGAGCTCTTCCAAGATAACTTTTTGGGCTTGAGTCTAATACAATTTGAGGCTTCACATGTAGGCATTTTGACATCATTGCCCTCTTCTGTGTTTGTGTTTTCATCTTCCCTATCACTGTAGTAGCTTTCTAAGGTCAGGGCTCTTCTTTATTTGCACATTTTTTAAATTTTGAGCTCTGCTACTGGGATACAGGGAGCACTGTCCCAAGTTTTGTGTGGTGGGGGCCAAGGTCTTGGTCACTGGCTTTTTGCCCCAGAGTCTTAGGTGTTGCTGGCTTGCCCACTGCACTGGGGTGTGCCAACCTAGTCATGGCTTTTTTGCTGGGGTTCTGGTGCTGGCAATTTGCCTATTGTGCTGGGACTTGGGGCTTCATATGTGGCCTTCTGTGCCACTAGTCTGCTGAGCCAGGACTGGAGGGCCCCTGGTTGCTGATCTGTACTGTGACTAAGAGCCTCTTGCCGGCTTTCTGGGGTGCTATCTGCACTTTGTTGTGCTCTGCCTTTACCCAAGTGAGACAGACCTTTCTAACATTCTTCTAAGTTATCTTAAGCTGGAAAATTGTTGCATTCTGTCCTCTTGTGGGTTTTGTCATTCTAGAATTTGTTTAGAGTCTTGGTTTAATGTTGTTTCCAAAAGAAACTGAGGAGAGCTCAGGCATCTTCCTGACTTCTCTTTGCCATCTTGCCTTCAAAGTTCACATAGGATGGATTGGAATGGGGAGAGACTTAAGGCAGAGAGGTCAATGAGGAGGCTAATGCAATAATCTAAGTTAGAGGTAATGAAGGTCTGTGGCTATGTGAGTGAGAGAAGGGGACAGATGTGACCGATGTTCGGGAAGTAGTGACAAGATTTAGGATATGACTGGATATGAGAGAGAGAAAAGTAAATGTTGAGAATGACTACCACATGAAAGTGTAAACCTCATTTGGAAGGATAGGGCTGTTCTCAGCAGAACAGGGAAGTTCAGAAGACAGAATGGTTTTGAGGTAAAGATAATGAGTTGTGTTTTGGACATATTGAGTGTGAGTTGCAAGCAGGCGATCCAACATGAAAGGTCCAAAATACAGTTGGAGATGTGTAATTAAAGCTCGGGAAAGAGAGACTAGGGCTAGTTATATAGATCTAGCAGTCATCAGCATAGAGGTGATGATTAAACCCAAGGCCTTGATGAAGATCTGCAAAGCACTTTACATATGTGATCTCACTTAAACCTACTAACAACCCTGGGCAGTGGGTGCTATGATTATCTGCATTTCTCCAAATAGAAACAGGGCTAAGTGACTCGCCCAGGGTCACACAGCTAAGAAGTACCTGAGACAGGATTTGAACTCAGGTCTTCCTGACCTCCAAGACCAGCATGCTATGAACTGCATCACCTAGCCAGCAAGAGAGAGTTGTAAAGAGAGAAAAGGACCCAACACAGAGCCTTAGAGATAAGGGGTGTGACATGGATGATAAGTCAAGAAAACAAACTGAGGTGGCAGAGTAAGACAGTAGAAAAAAAAAGGCAGTTAGATGGCCCAGTGGATAGAGTACTGAACTTGGAGTTATGAAGCCCTGAGTTCAAATCCTCCTTCAGATATTTCCTCACTGTGTGACCCTGGGGAGGTCATAATCTCTTTCAGCATCAGTTTGTTCATCTGTAAAATGAGGATAACAGCATATACTTTTCAGGGTCATTGAGATGATCAAATGAGATAACATAAGCAGAACCCTTTGAAAACCTTCAAGTATTACCTGAGTGCTACTATTAAGAATATTGTCATTGAGAGGGCAATGTCACAAAAAACCAAGGAGGAGAGAACATCCAGGAAGAGAGGGTGTTCAAAAACATCAAAGGCTGCAGTCCAGAAAGATGCAGATTTTTTTAAATACCATTAAATTTGGTAACTAAAAGGCTACTGGTGACTTTGGATGGAGTGGTATAATTGAGTAATGAGGTCAGATACCAGGTTACAAAGGACCGGAGAGAACTGCAAGTAATGTGAGGGGATTATAGGGTCTAATGATAGCTTTTTAATGAAGGAATGGACTTAAGTATGTTTGTAGGCAGGGAGAAAGAGCCAGGAGATAGGTATAATTAAAGAAGAGTTTTTTGAAGGAGAAAAAGGGGATGAGATCAAGGAAACATGGAGAGGCTTTGGCCTTGGTGAGAAGGCCCATCTCTTTATCAGAGACTTTTGTATAGGAGAAAATGAGAGATGATATGAAGGGGTTTTGAGATATGGACAAGGGAAGAAGTGGAAGCTCATGATGAATGGCCTCTTTTCTCAGTAAAATATGGGACAAAGTTTTCCTCTGAGTAAGGATATGTAGAGGGGGTGGTATGGGTAGGTCAAAGAAAGAAGAGAAGAATAGGGACAGCTGCTATGGAGAATGTCCAAGAGAATCAGTTGCAAGAAGGAGATTGTAATGAGGGAATAATTAAAGTTACAGACCATAACAACTAACCTTATTAGTTTTTTCCTGAAGAAGTAAACAAATTGGAAAGTTAGAGAAATGCTGCAGAGTTGACCTAAATGTCAAGCATTTGATAAAATCTCTCAGGATATTCTTGCAGAAAAGATAAAAAATGTTAATTACTAAATGGTACCGTTAGGTTGATTCAAACATGGTTGAATGGCCATACTCTAAAGGTGGTCATTTAGTCACAGTTTGACAGTGACTTGGAAGGAGGCCTCCACTGGGGTGTCCCAGGATCAATGGTTGTTTGACATAATATTTTTTATGAGTGGCTTGGATAATGGCACAGACAACAGACTGACAAAATTTCAGATGACATGAAGCTGAATGGATAGCTAGAAAACTTGATGACAGGATCCAAAGAAATCTTCATGGTCTAGGATGTCTACATAAAACTAGTAAGATGAAATTTTTGAGGGGTAACCATAAAGTCTTTAAAAGTTACAAAATCGATTTGACCAGTACAATATAGGACAGAAATGGTTAGGTTTCAACTGGTATCAGTTAGGTATCGATAGATATCAATCTGACAAATATCTGAAGGTTTTAGTGGACTACAAACTCAATATGTTAGCAATGTAATGAGACAACCAAATGAATTATTTCAATATTTGTCTACATTATGAGAGGAGTAATATTCAGCATTAAGCAAGTGCTTTTGCATATAATTATGGAGCAATTAGTTGAAGGAGACAGGAAGGGATAAAATCAAGGGAATCTGTAGAGGGGTTGCCCTTGTGGTAAGAGGAGTCATCTCTTCATCAGAGATATATAGAGGAGAAAAAGAGGGATGAGGTCAAGGAATTTTGAGATGTGAACAAGGGGAAAAGAGAGAGTTCGTAGTAAATGGCTGCTTTTCTCAGTAAAATATGGGACAAGGTCCTCAGCTGAGTCAGGATGTGTGAAGGGGTTGATGTGGGCAATTCAAGGACAGAAGAAAAGAATTGGGGCAACCTCTTTAGGGAATGCCCAAGACAATCGATTGCCAGAAGGGAAGGAATTACAGTCAGTCTGATGTCACTGTACTTATGTTCTGGGTGCCATATTTTAGGAAAGACATTGACAAACTGGAGAAGTTTTCAAAGAAGAATAATCAGGATCATTACTGCAAGCAGTGTTTATTTTTTAAAATTGAGTATGGTTAGCTTGGAGAAAATAAAACAAAGGGGCATGGTTAATATTTCCAAATACCTGAAAGGCCATGATATGGATGATGACCCCAGAGGGAAGAAGTAAACTCAGTGGAAGAAAGCTTTTCTCGGGCCAGATTTAGGTTTGATGTAAGACCTAACTTCTTACCAAAGACAGTTATCCCAAAGTAGACTAGGCTGCCTTGGAAAGCAAAAAGTTTCCCCTAGAGAACTTCAATTAGAGGCAACTCAACCATTTTTTGAGTAATTATGGAGGAGAATTTTGTTCAGTTATGGACTAGGCCAGCCAGCCTTTCTGGTTCTTTCCATTGTTGAGATTCTGTGATTCTGAAGATTTACAGAAGGGATAGGAAGAGCGGGGGCGGGGGGTGCAGCAATTATATTCATTTTTGGTCACTAGGGAGCAGAATGGATGAAGTACTAGACCTGAAGTCAGGAAGACCTTAGTTCAAATTCAGCCTCAGATACCTACTAACTATGTGACCTTGGTCAAGTCATTTAACTTCTATCTACCTCAGTTTCCACATCTGTAAAATGAGGATAATCATAGTACCTCCCTCACCAAGTTATTGTGAGAATCAAGGGAGATAATATTTGTAAAGTGCTTTACAAACCTGCTTTCATCATAATCATGATCATCGTTGTTCCTAGGGCTTGTTTCAGTGGATAAATCTGGTACCTGCCCTTGTCCCAGGACTGCTCACCTGCTTAGGGTATCCATTCCAGACTGTCTGTGGCTGGACAAACCAGGTTTTCTGAAAGAAACAAGGGACATGTCCTAGACACTGCTCTCAGAATGGCTTGTTCTCACAGGTAATGGTTCCTCTCTACAGCTTCAAGCATTCCTCCAGGGTACTCCAGGCACTCAGCAGGAATGATGATATTGCCACCTTACATCATTTCCTATCCTTATCCTGACCTCCCCTTTGTCCCTCCTCCCCATGTTCAGAACAAATCAGAATCAAACTTATTAGGTATGACCCCTGGTTACATGAGAAGCTTGACCCTTTGTTTCTTTCTATACCATCCCAGGCCATTAGCTTCTGGTCCCTCTGTTAACTCTGGAATAGCTAGGGCAGGGTTAGAGAGGGCTGTCAAAATAAGAAGCTACTACATGATTGGACCATTTGAGCAGTCTCTCTCTCTCTCTCTCTCTCTCTCTCTCCTTCTCTCTCTCCATAAAGATATATATATATATATACACACACACACATATATGTATATATATGTATACACACATATGTATATGTGTATGTATATATAGTTTTAGCAGTGTAATATGGCAGCCAAGTGAGGTAATTGGACATTGGACTGCCTTAAGAGAAGCATAGCTTCCAGGAATAGAGAGGAGTAGGAGCTGTATTCTGTTCTCATCAGACCTAACCTGGAGGACTGGGTACAGTTCTATGCACCATTGTTTAAGAAGGAAATGGACAAGCTGGGGAGTGTCCAGAGGGCAATCAGTAATGAGAAGTAGGTGAATTTGTTGAGAATGTGGTGTCTAGAATATGGTAGGGGCCTATATGTGATAAGCCTAAAAAGATAGATTAAAGACAAATTGTAAAGGGCTTCACAGGCCAAAGAGAATAGTTTGTATTTTATCTTAGAGGCAATAGGGAATCATTTAAATTTCTTGAGGAGGGAAGTGACGTGGTCAGATGGAAGCTTTAGGAACATCTGTGAGGAGGATGGACTATTAGAAAGGGGTTAAATGGGGGCCACAGAACCAATTAGGAGGCTATTACAATAGTGGGTAGCAAAAGTGATGAGGACCTGAATTAGAGGGCCTCTGGTGGCAGTGGAGAGGAGATAGTCTCTAGAGATGTTATCAAAATAGAATTAGCAAGACTTGACAAGTGATTGGATGGGGAAGCACTTTGAATTCATATCATACGAGGATCTACTAGAGAAACTGAGCAAGTTTAGCTTGGAGAAGACTCAAGGGGAATATGATGACTGTCTCCAAGTTAGTTGTCATGAGGAGGATGGATTCACCTTGTTCTGTTTGGCCCCAGAAGACAGAACCAGGGATAATGGGTAGAAGTTACAAAGAGGCCATTTTTGGCTTGATCTCAGGAAAAAACTTCTCAATAATGAGAGCTGTCCCAAAGCAGAATGGGCTACTCTGGGACATGAAGTGTTCCTTCTATATGGAGGTCTTCAAGCCAAAGTTGGGTGATGGCCATATGTCAGGTATGTTATAATGTGGTCTACTTTTCCATATGGATTGAAAAAGATGACTGCTGTGGTCCTTTCCCATTCTCAGTTCCTAGGATTCTGTGATCTGCTTCTTCCTCCTCTCCTAACTCACCAACCCTGGCCTTGCTCCCTCTGAAATCCTCCTTTCTGTGATTGAGTGGCACTATGTCTATCTCAGTACCTATCCAACTCACCCTTTCTGTAGGTCAGACTGACCAGTCTAGTTATATCATCTGTAGAGAGTGTGACCTTTCCTCCCCATCCCAAACACCATAGTCCCTGTGGACTACAAAGTGGGGTAGTGTTAGAGGATGTAGGACAATTCAGGGTTGATGGTGGATTGAATGGTGGATTTGGAGCAAGGTAGGGTGGGCCGATGGTGAAATAGAAAAGAGAAGAAACAGGGTGAGAGAGAAAGACGGTAGGGATGAAGTATATGGAGAGCCTAAGAGGGCAGAGAATGAAGAAACAGAATCCAGAAAAGAAGAATCAAGGGAATGGGAGTGGAAAAGATTGAGGGACAGAGAGGACAAGGGAAGGAGTGGGGAGAGAGATGAAGAGAATGAGAGATGGAGAGTACAAAAAGTCCCAAAGTGTAAAGGGAGAGGGATGATGAGTGTGAGGACATGGGAATAGAGAGGATGGGAAGGGACAGGAAGGATGGAAAAAGCAAGAAGGGACAAGGTTAAAAGTATGAGAACAGAACAAAGAGGACCGGGAGAGAGAAGATGAGGGAATAGAAGGCATTGGAGGAAGATGGAAGAAGATGAATGGTCAGAAAAAGGGAGAAGGACAAATACAATGGGAATGGAGAGAATATGGAGTCAAATGAGGAGAGATAGTCATGTGCCGGGGATGGGACAGGACATACTCACATTGTAGAAGATGAGCAAGCCGTCGAAGAAAGAAGTGGAGTAAAATAAAAATTTCCAGCTGAAAATACAGAATGGGGTAGAGATGAATACATGAAGTAATATCACTAGGGGTGGGAGAAAATGGGTAAAGGGATGAACAAATGAGGCCCCTGCTTTCCAAATCAGGCCTGGTCCCATGGCCCACTGACCCAAGTCTTGGTACGTTGGAGTCAGTCTTCCATCAGGTCCCCCCAGCTCACCAGGCTTCAGAGAATTTCTTGCTCAGTAATGGTCGCTCTTGATTTCTGCGGCGTCGAAACCAGCATTCAGCTTGCCTTAAAGAGAGGCTACACTGGCTGGCCAGGTGATTCAATTCATCCTGGGGACAGCAGGAAAAGATTAGGGTTAGGGCAGACAAAAGGAGGACCTTAACTTCAGATGACTGTCTGCTCCCCTAAGGTCATATAGTCTCTCTAATCAGGGAGGGCCCAAGAGCACAGCAGGGGGCATGTTTCAGTCCAAAGGGTTTGAGCCTAGCTTCCAGGGGTAGGTCCAAGGAGCTTCATCCTCCTCCAAGCCCCTCCCCACTTAGTTGAGGTGCAAATCCCCCAATAACAGCATTCCCCCAGCCATACCCTGGCCCCTGCCATAGCTTTGTTGTCTGTCCTTTGGGAAAGAGGGGGTCCACACTGGGAGAGAGTCTCTGAAACCAACTTGTCAGGCACTATAGAAAGATTCCCTGAGCTTACCTTCTATGTGTACATGTAACTAAATATAAAATAGATGCAAACAAATACAAAGTGATTTCAGGAGAATATTAATAATTAGGAAAAATTAAGGAAATTTTCTTGAAGGATATAGAAGCCTTGAAGGCAGTTGAGGGTTTCCACAATGAAGAAATAAGAGAATTCCTGGAGAAGGAGCATACAAGAAAGGGGAGCCAGCCTATAAAATGGCATGCGGGTGGGAGATGGAATGCCAATTACAAATGACAGTGAGTAGGTAGATTTGGCTAGAACAGAGTATGTAGGGTAAGCAATAAATCTTGAAAGGTAGATTGGAGTCCAATTGTAAAGGGCTTTACAGGTCAAAAAGAATTGTATTTAACTTGGAGTCAATAGAGGAGTCAATTCAGGGAAGCAGAGAGGTGGCACAGTCAGATATGACTGATTGGTGACTGTGTGGGGCGTGGATTGTAGAGGGGAAGACAATGGGGGCAATGGAACAAACTAGGAGGCCATCACAATAGTGAGGGGAGGCAGAGGTGGTGAGGTCCTGGATTAACGTGGCTGTGGGAGGAGTGGAGAGAAGCAGGTGGTTTCAGGAAATGTTACAGAAACAGAATCACCAAGACCTGGCAACTGATTCAATATGGAGAGGCGGTATTGGGAATGACTCATAGGGAGAAAATTATGTCTCCAGCACATAGAGTGGGACAGCCTGGAATGTCTTTAGAGATCATTCCCTCATTTTACAGATGAAACAATTAAGGCTTCAAAAAAAGGTCAAGTGACTTGACTAAGATCACAAAGTAAGCCAGTGGCAGAGGTGGAATTAGAACCCAGTTCTTGTGAACTCTTAATCCTCTCTGAGGCTAGAGGTTGGTAGAACTTGATGCTCAGAGTATCACCCTCTCTAGAAGAAACAATAACATAGACAGCAGGTGTCTGAGTGAGCCCTGGGCACTTAGCACCTCCATCTCCCCCACTTCTTATTCAAGGACCAGAGACTGCCCTGTTGAAGGGGATGGAGACCTAAACGTTGTAGGATTTTTAATGGTATCCAAACCTGGGTCCTGCTCACCTTTTTGGGATTCTTACTCTGGGTCCAGAAAAATGACTCCAGGATGCGGTTGGGAGTAACCTTGATCCTGACAGGGTCACGTACACCCAGGGCTCTGCTCAAGGGCAGTCCTATGATCCTGTGAGAGGACAGGAGGAGCTGAGTATTCAGGAAGTCTCCTATTTATAGCCCTTTGGGAGACTTCTGCTAAATCGTACCCACCAACTCATCTACCACAGCTAAATTGACTTAGCCTGGGGGAGATGGAGAATGGGAGAAGGATGTATGAAAGGGACGGGGTGCCTGTGGGCTACATACTAGATTTTTATCCTGGGGGCAAAGAACATCCAAATTTTCCTTACAGGAGGAACATCTGGGCTTTCAGAATAGAGAGCAAGAATACCCTTTTCAGTGAATCAGATGAGTGCCCCAAGATTCTGGGGCTACAACCAAAAAGCAAACATTCTCCTCCCCTTAAATTTATTAAGTGTTTGGTAAGTACCTATTGTGTACCAAGCCAAGTGTCCAGTGTTACAGGGAGAGACAGACTTTAATTAAGACACTATCCTTGCCCTTAAGAAGCTTATGGTCTGGTAGGGGAATAAGACACCCACAAAGATATCTATAATATTATATAGTAAGTGCTTCAAAGTAGTGAAAAGGAAAAGGTGAGGGCCATTACCGACTAGGGACAAGGGAGGGAAAGAAGTCAAGGAAGTCTTCCTGGAGAAGGTGGCATTAGTTCTGGACTTCAAAGGTAAGTGAGGAAAGAAAGCAAGCTAATGTGTAAGAATTATGCGAGAGTTTTCAGGGAAGCAGTGTCCTACAATTTATCTGGACCTGAATACAAGGCAGAAAAAATGCTGAGGCACCACTCCATTTCTTATGGCTCAATTATATCTGATCATATTTGTATGGCTATGAGTCACTGCACCTGCAAGTGAAGGAGCCAGGAATGTAGGTGAGAAAGAAGCAGAGACAAGCAAAGGCCTTACTCTTGGGCATAGCTTGCCTCTGTATCTTTTTCAACCCAATCATTGGGATGGAGACAACTGGAAAAATTGAGTGTTTAGAAACTAAGGAACTCTGACCCCAAGAGCTATTTGATAATCATTAAGTAAACAAACGTACATTATCTGATTTATACCCAAGCCTTTGAACAGAGGAAAACTGTTATCAATAGAAAACTTACTCTAAGCTAGCATGAGGTTTCTGATGTAAGGGACCAAATCAAGTACCATAAATTGTCTAAAGACATGGTCTGGGCATTCAGTGCCAGGAAGGACCCTGTTGCTTTTTTTCCTAAAGAATTTGACCTCAAGGGTTGAAAATTGGTGGGGAAATAAAAAGCTTCAGTAGGGAATAAAACAGAAGTTTCTTCTGGTCCCAGAATAAGGATTCTTCTCTCTTTTCTAAAAGAGCTAGGTAAAAACATCTTGGCACAGTGGTAGCTCAGGGAGCTAGTCAGAAGCTGGAAGTATTACAAAGAGACTATAGCCAAGCTAGCACACCACAGTCCTGTGGGGACCAGGAGATTGGGGGCCAAAAGATAAGCATTTGACAGGGACTAGACCAGCATGGACCAGGGCCTATTCAGTAGCCTATGAGACTTATGTCAACAGGAGACATCTGCAACTTAGCAAGATAAGAGTTGCCTTTCCACACAAATAACCTACATGTGTAACTCCCCATGTATCTTACAGATATGTGGTCATTCTTTCCACTGGTACATTGTATTTTGGGGAGATTAGGCTCTAGGTATGTGGGGCTACTTTTCTTACCCTAACATTTTATTAAATGCTTTTAATTTGAACTAGTTATGTCTTCTGGCTGATTGTTAAAGGGGCTCATCAGTAGGGACTCATGAGGTAAATATTTTAAGGGAATGGATGTACAGAGCTCCTTGAACCTGGGGCACCCATCCACTGGAGGATGCCTCTTAGAGTTGAGGGGCTTCCCAAAGGAATTAAACATTCAAATATTACAATGTCACAAGATTTAAGAGGAAAACACTTTGTAAACCTACTTAGAACAGTGTGATATGGTGAGAAGAATGTTAGATTTGGAACTAAAGGATCTGGGTTGGAATCTCTGCTCTGTCACCCATTCTGTGACCCTGAGCAAGACACCTTACTTCTTTGAGCCTTAGTTTTCTCTACTGAAAAATAATATGACTGGGCTAAAAAGAATGCATACTGGTGATCCAAGGGAGATCTTGTTGAAACACAATAAGATGAAATGGGTGTGAGCAAAACTAAGTTCAAGGATACATCATAGACTCAAAAGAAAGGCATAATAGTTAATGGCAAAGGAATAAATGGAAGAAAATGAAAACCTAACAAATATAACCTTAACTAGTAAAAAAAATTTTTTACCATTAAATATCTTTGGTAAGAGTCTTCTATGCAAGATATATTGAAAACTAATACATATATAGAAAGCCAAAATAGTTTGGCAATAGATAAGTCATCTAAGGATACGACAAACTGTTATAGAAAGAATTACAAACTGTCAATGGCCAAATAAAAGATTGCTCTATGTCACTAATAATAAGAGAAATGCAGAGAAAAATGACTAAGATGTATCACTTGACACCCATCAAAATAGCAACATGACGAAAGATGGAAATTGTCAATGCTGGAGGGGCTGTGGGAAGATAGGCATACAATATTGATGGAGCTCTGAATTAGTCCAAATTTCTAGTAAGAAATTTGGATTAATGCTACAAAAGTTACTAAACTATTGAAACCATTTGACTCAGACATCTCATTGCTAGGTATATATAGTGCCCTAAGAGTGTCAGTGCTGTAAGGAAAGTTCTCACATATGATAAAATCTTAATAATTAATAACAGCACATTTTGTGGTAGGAAGCAAAAAAAAACAAAAACTGATAACATAATACATTCTTATTGTTTAGGGAATAGCTAAATAAATTCTGGTGTATGAATTTAATGGAAAATTATTTGCTAAACAAAATGATGAATGTGAGGAATTTAGAGAAACTTGAAAAAAACTTGACTGAACTAATGTCTAGTGAAGTAAAACTCCTAAGAACAGTATGCACAATGACTACAATAATGTAAATGGACTTGAATGTTAATTAATTTAATGACAAATCTTGCCTCACTTTTCCCTTGAAGAGATGAAGTAATTAACTGGTCCCTGCCTTCCTTATAGATGTGGAGTCCTATGGATGCAGAACGTTGCATACATTGTCAGATGTGATTGATGCATCGGTTGTTCTTGATTAACTTTTTTCTTTGTTAGAAGTGAAAGTATACACTGGGTAGGTTGGGAACAGGGGAGGGCATATCCTGAAAGAACCATAAAAACAAAAGGCATCAACAAAATTTTAAGTTTCTAAAAAAGGGGGTACGGGGAAACCCTCCACAGTTGACTCACCTCTCAATGCCATATCTAATGATTATTAAGACAAATGTCAGAGGAATGGCTGCCAGCAGGTCTTTGGGATGAGGGTATGTGATGCCATCTGAATCTTCCAAATCAGCCCAAGTGTATCCAGGGGGCATCCAGTACTCAGCCTTCCAAAATGACTTGTACAGCGTGTCCAGCATCCTGAGGGTAAGACACCAAATTTCTCAAAGGGATCAGCAAGGTAAAGCATGTGTTGATTATTCAAGAACTAGTTAACAAAGTCAATGCACCCAGATCATCAATTTTAGAAACAGAGAATGTCAGAACTGTAAGAGCCTTAAGGAAGTCTAAGCACTTCATCTTACAGATAGAGAAACTGAGGACCCAAAATAGGATACTTACCCAAGGTCACATGGTAAGTTGATGACAGAGCTGAGCCTAGAACTCAGGTCTCCTGCTTCCCCCTCCCAGGCCATTTCTAATGCATTTGCCACCCAAAGTTCCTGGGAATTGGGGGTTAAGGGTCAGGTGAGAACATATTGGCAGGACAGTTCTCATCTCACATGCTGGCTGCTGCCTAAATCTTCCTTGGCATAAGAGATTCAGGTATCCCAATCTGTCCAGCACCTGCCTTAAACAGATTAACTCAGCCCAGTGCTGTTTCTGATGTGACCATGGATTGTCAAGGTGACAGAGGTTCCCAAGAAGGGAAACAGATTCTAGAACCAAAAGAACTGGCATCTCCCACAGAACCCAGAATGCCAGAGGTGGAAGGTCCTTAGTAAATGTCAGAACTAAGAGGGTTAGACCAAAAAAGAGAATGACAGAGCTAGGGGCAACCATTCAGTTCAAGCAAGAACAGTGATCTCCCCATCACTGAAAGTATTCAGGGAGAAAGGCTATGTAATGATCCTTGTTGGTGACAATGTAGGAGAGGATTCTTGCTTCAAGTGAGAGTGGTACTAGACCCTCTCTCAGGGCCTGTCCAGCTCTGTCACTCTAAGCATCTTCTAGAAGAGTTTGCCCTGGCCTGCTTTCTCTCCCCCGTCTTTTGCCAATAACCTCTCTGCAGGCTGCTAGTAAGGAAAGCTTGAGACCAAGGCTCTGCGACCTCACCTCTCTGAGTTCAGGAAGACCTCAAAGGTGCCTCCTTCCCCTGAATGTCCTTCTGCCCCCAAATGGCAGTGGCTGGTGAGATCAAGGAAGACTTTTGGGCCCCCACTGAGAAGCCAGGCCATTATCCCATTTCCAGAGAAAGACATTGACTCTCCTTACATGGGGGTAGTGCCCCTCCCTATATACTATATCCCTTGTCTATCCTGGGCCAGAAGCATTACCCAAAAGAGAATATGAATTCCTTGTGAGGCAAGAGCTGGTTTTTTCTTTGTTTTGTCCATATACCACTAACTCCTAGCTCAGTACCTGGCATCTCATTCTCACTAACTGAGCATCTTAGATTTGAAAGGGATCCTCGAGACCATCTAATCCAACGATGCATGAACAAGCAATCAGTGAAGAGGAATTCCCCCCTCCAGCTGACCCCACAAGGGCCTTGAGCCAGGTTTCCTTTTGAAGACCTCCAAAGAACGGAAACCTGTTACCTCCTGTCGGAGCCCATGCTACTTTTCCATACCTCTTATTTTTAAGAACGTTTTGTTCAAGGAAGCAATTCCAAAGATTAGGAAAGATGGAAGTTTTCTGAAGGAAACATTTATCAGGCACCTATCATATACTAGGTACTATGCTAAGAAGTTGACAGATAACTCATTTGATCCTATGATGACCATGGGATGTAGGTGCTATTATTATCCTCATTTTACAGCTGAGGAAACTGAGGCAGACAGAAATTAAGTGACTCATCCAGGGTCACACATCAGGTGTCAGAGGCCCGATTTGAACTCAGGTCTTTCTGATTCCAGGCCCAGGGCTCTATCCACTTTGCCCTGTGGATGTACAGTGAACTCACTAAGTAGTTCAGATTTTTATAAAGTTATATACAGAAGATGGAAGCAAGAGTAGATAACAGGAGATAAATGAATATAAGAGCATGGCATGATCCTGCAAAATAGCCTCATGAGTGATTAGTTTCAAATGAGTGTAAGATAGAAAGGAAAGCTAAGGTCACTAATATAGGAGTGTTGTTGTTTAAAGCAACATTGAGGAAAAGAGGAGAACCCCAAGAGGGATGGGATCTTTGCTTGGTCTCGTTGAGAGCTGCATGAGTAAAGAGAGGGGGCAGGTTCAAGCTAGGCTGTGGAGACAGATTCAGTAAGACTTGGCAAGGGATTGGATATGAGGGCTAAGGAAGACTGAGTAATTAATGATAATGCTAAGGTTTCAAACCTGGGCAACTGGAGCGCAGGGGAGTATTCCTGGTGCTTAGCTCTGTCCCATAGTTGAAAGTCTAATAAATACTTATCGACCTGATTTGTTGACTGAGAGAATGTCTGTGCCTTCCTCAGAAGAAGCAGAGTTATCCTGGGGCTCTGATCTCTTTGGTGAATTCTGAAGTCCATTCTCCTAGTATTCCCCATTCCCCTCCCCCCTTGCTTTTTGGAATATCTTTCTTTTTCTAGAACTTAGCATGACCCAGCACAAAACATTCAATATGTGCTTGTTCACTGATTGACTATCTAGGGCATGTGTCAAATATTTCCACCTTTACCCTCTTCTTCTCTAATGAACTTGAAGAGGAAGCTCCTCCTTGTTGACCAGAGAAATCTACAACTTCACTTCTCCCATCTCTCCTATCTTCTGGTGCACCATCTGAGATAAAATTGTCCTCAAGCCCAGCTAGGCATATATGCTGCCTCCCCAGCTTTGAGGGGAAGATGGTATCAGTTGTGTAGTCTTGATGAGGAAGGCATCCAGCAACCACATTAATCAATATAATATGCCTAGTAGGGCTAGAGCATTATACATAAGCATTACATGGAGTATTCTGCTAATTCCCTTGGACCCTGACCCAATGGAAAATAGAAGGTGGGCACAGCATGAGCAACTGAAGTAGGAATGAATATCTGTGCGCTGATGAACTAATCCTAGGAGAGGAGCCATATTCCATCCAGTTACTTGGTAACTATATGGACAGTCAGGGTACAGCTGACTGTGTTCTCCTGTAATATACAGGCCCTATCTACCTCCCTGATGTTCATTCCCTTGCCAGTCCTGGGGTTTACAGATGGAAAGAGGGTGATAAGCTGTTCTGCCTTCTCTGGACAAAAGTAATTTTCAGAGGTCTGGCTCATAATGAATGGGAAGAAACCAGACTATGCCTCTCTTTTCTAACCTAGAAGCCTTTGTGGGTCTGCCCTGAGTCAGATGCCCCAGAGGCTGCCAGCAAACCTCAATCTGCAGCTTGTTTTTACACTGCCCCTTCCTAAATGGCATCTCATGGGTTTTGATGGCTCAGAATGAGTGTAAATAGCAATTGTTTCCATTCTGGCTAGAAACTCTGAGGGTCTTCCCTTCCCAGGTATATTCTTTTCTGAAGGCAAACTAGGCCATCTTCTGCCTCAATTCTTACCTAGCCTTTAATTACTGAATGGGTGTTGCCTGAGACAAACTGAGACCTCGGAAAGACGTTAACTTTAAAAGGCTCCCACTGCATCTGGAGCCACTGCCAGTCATCCTGACTTATGTCTTGTCATTGGACTCCAATGATTCTGGAGGAGACGGCGAGAGACAACTCTGCACAGCTACGCTTCACTTAAATCCAATTCACCTACATTTCAGGATATCACCCTCCTCGTGTCATTGATCCT
Source organism: Trichosurus vulpecula (assembly GCF_011100635.1). Classification (NCBI taxonomy): domain Eukaryota; kingdom Metazoa; phylum Chordata; class Mammalia; order Diprotodontia; family Phalangeridae; genus Trichosurus; species Trichosurus vulpecula. The sequence continues at coordinate 51,670,530 of NC_050573.1, read as the reverse complement.
CTTCAAGAATGAAGGATGAGTAACAACAATCTCAAGAGCTCTGTGAGGAGGCAGGAAAGGAAAAAGAAGGGTTGGATGATTAAGCAAGAAAACATAGGGGAAGGAAGCCTAGTAAGGTCCAAATTGGAACCCACTCACCAACTACCAACTATCTACAGACAAGTAAAAGATCAGACTTGGAGAGGTCCTTAGAACACAGAATGTCAGAGGTAGGAGAGCCCTTAGAGCAGAGAATGGCAGAGCTGAAAGAGGACCTTTATTTAGACTAGTCCAGACTTTTTGTTTTACAAATGGGGAAACTGAGTCCAGGAGAGGGGAAGGCTACCCTGGCAGGACTTTTTTTCACTAGTCAGTGCTTTCTTCTGACCACTGTCACCCACTTCTTGGCTCAATGAGCCAATAATGATGTATGAATTTTTACACTCAGAAGTGAAAGTAAATGCCAGATAAGATTGTTATTGTTATCATCTTATTGTTGCTATCTCTAATTCTTATTCAATAAGAAATTATTACTGTAAAGTCTACTGAAAATGCACATGCAACTCCCACTGTGGGAGACAACTAGGCAGAAGCATGTTTTGCATCAGGTATTTCTTCTTATAATCCCTTTTGCTTGTATGTTAAAAGTTAATTGTTTTCTTTGAACCATGGGGCTTGGAGCTTCATAAATTCACATACCATATTTGTTTTATTTGTACAAAACTTTTTAAATATAATTGAAATTATCCATTTTACACCTAACTTTGCTCTCCATCTCTTGTTTATTCATAAATTGTTTGCCTATCCATAAGTCTAATAAGAAATATGCTGTGTTCTTCTAATTTTCTTGTAAAATCTCTTTATAGCTAGGTCATGTATTGATTATAACCTTATCTTGGTAAATGGTGTAAGGTATTGTCTATGCCTAGTTTCTGTCATATTGCTTTCCAGTTTTCCCTAGAATTTTCACAAAATAATGAATTCTTATCCCATAATCTTAAATCTTTAAAGGACGTATGAAGAAACTATCTGCATCCAGAGAAAGAACTGATAAATAGAAGTATGTATAGAATAATTTTAAATATATGTATGTATATATAGATATATGTATATGTGCATATATATATGTACACACACACATATATGCATATTTATTTGTGTCTAATGGTAGTCATCTCTAGGGTGGGGGGGAGGGAAGGAGGAAAAAGAAATTTACTTGATAATTTTGCTGTATATTTGAATGGATTAGCAAATTGTGCATAGTGGATTTGCAGTTTCATGTACAATCATCATTTTTATTGTACTTTGTTATGGAAATGCTTGTTTTATTGCATAAATTAAAAATAAAATCTAAAAAATGTATAAAAGACCAAAAGGGTAACATATTTTTCTTTTCTTTTCTCCTACTTGTTTCAAAAGTTTTCTCTGCCTGGCATGCTATCCCTCACCTATCCCCTTCTCCCCAAATAAGGTAACAATAGGCCTGAAAGAGTGTGTCTTTCATCTGGAAGTATCTCAGGGAGCCAATAAGAGTCTCATTTGCACTCCCTGCTCTCAATATCTGTTTAAGATCTGAGTGGCTATAACTTATCTCTGCAAAGACTCATATCCTCATAGTCTTACTGGTGGTACACGTAAGCTGTATGTACTGCTGTATGAAGGTGATATATTGCATTTTGCTTTCACTTTTTAGTGGCACAGGGCTAATTATCAGTATTCTTTTAGAGAGCACTTCAGACTAAATGTTGGGGAACAGGCAGGAGAGTTTGATCCCCTCCCCTTCCTTTGGAATTAGCTACCACAAACAGAGAACAAAGAGGTTTGCTTGAGGTCACTCAGTAAAGTTATTGGCATATCTAAGAACAGAAACCAGATATACTGCCTACCAAAGTGAAGTCTCTTCATTGGACTACCTCTTTTAAGAGAAGTGACAAGGATGGAAGAGATTTTCCCAAGTCCAGAGGGCTGGGCTGAGTTCAGATATCCTCTAGATGAATACGTGTCTAGCCGTAGCTCCCTCCTCTTGTATTTGGGAAATTAATTTTTTAACCCATGGGTAAGGCAAATACCTGGGGAGCTCCCCTGGAGACTTCTTCTAAATTCTTTATTATCATCATCATTATAGCTAACATCTACATAACATCTACATGGCACCTAAGCTTTAAAAGCGTTTTACAAATATTAACTCCTTTTATCCTTATAAGAATCCTAGAAGGTAGATGCTATTATCATCTCCATTTTACAGATGAGGAAACTGAGGCTGTGAGTGTCTTGCCCAGAGTCAGACACTGAGTAAGTGTCTGAGGCAGAATCAGAATTCAGGTCTTCCTGACTCCAGGTCTAGTACTCTATTCATTGCTCTATCAAGCTGTCATCAACTAGTAATTATTATTCTAAATATTTATCTTTTTTAACATTCATTTTTAAAAAATTTTGAGCTCTCTCCATCATACCGTTCTTCCACCCATTCTGAAGGCAGAAAATGTGATGTTAATTATACACGTGAAATATTGCAAAAATATGTTTCTGTGTTAGTCATGTTGCAAAAAATAAAAATACAAGAAAAATTGAAAAATATGAAAAAAATTACGCTTCCATCTGCATTCAGGGTCCATAAGTTCTTTCTCTGAAAACGTCTCACTGTGACCTTTTATTATCTCTGCTACTCCAGAATGCAATTTGAGGCATTATTTTAAAGTTATTTAGAGGGGTATGCTTGGAGAGTTCAGCTGAGTTGCTACTTATACTCAACCATCTTGGCTCTGCCTCTCTGGGAATTCATATTTCTTACCTAGAGCTCTGAAGCACCTGAATTGCAGAACTAGAAGGGTCCAATTCATATACAAACAAGAATCCCTGTCCATCCATCATCTTCTTGAAGGGGAACCCATGACCTCTCCATGCAACCCAATCCACTTTGGGATAGCTCAAACTGTTCAAATATTTTCTGAAATCAAGCTAAGAATAGAGAGACAAGAATAAAGGAAGCATGGGAGGAACATGACTTTGAGAGTCAAGACCTTATAGAACCAAGTTGACTTCGGAGTCAAGACCTCATAGAACTGAAAGTTCTAATATAAGGGGGTGCTGGATTGTGGACTACTGTCCACAAAGGCTGAGGGAGCTCAGATGAGAGCAGAAGTGCCATGGAAATCATGCAGGTAGTGGACCCAATGCTCTGGATGATCATATTACCATCCAATTTCCCTTCCTGAGGCAGGGTAGCAAAATCTAGAAAGTCAGAGGTAAAGTTGGAAGGAAGTTGGAGAGTAATATGATTGATCAGGGCATAGGGAGATGTCATAGGAGTTAGGGTGAAACAAAAAGGAAGGGTATTAGATGGGGAAGTGAGATCACTTGGGAGCCATAGGAGCAGGGCAGAGAGAAAAGAAGTATGAAGAGAGTAGTGGAGGAAACAATGAAGCCTCCCTTGGGAATGGGGGCCTGAACTCAGCATTCGTCTTTAATAGTCACAAGAAGGCACAGGAGACTGGCCCTGGGGGGCCAAGCATAGGTTTTTCTCTCCAGGTAACCTCACCCTGAGGACTATGCCTCACCCTATCCCATCCCTCTCAGCACCAGCAGTTCAGGCCATGGACGATACCCATGAGCACCAGTCTGTCCAATATTTCTTCCAATAGGACATTCTTCTGCCTCTTAGCCAAGCAAGTTGGGAGGTTGAATCCTGGTTGGGGTCCACCTTGATCCTCAACCTTCTACCCTCAAGAAGTGAGAAGAAATTTTGACCAGATTTCTTCTGGGTTTAGGATTATCTTGGACCTGAGAGCAAACCTGGACTAGCCTCATGTCCCTAGAAGTAGATGTGTGAAAGATATAAAAGAAGGCGTGAAACAGGGATTAAATGTGTTAACCTGAGGGTAACAGATCTTTTCAGAAACTGGGTGTGAACCAAGAAAGACAGAGATGTGTGACACAAATATTTATATGTATGTTTGACATGGGTATGTATTTGTGATATGGGTGCCTGGCATTTGGGATGTGTGTGTGTATAAAATGGGGGTATCACAGAAGGGGGAGCCCTGTGCTATGGGAGGGGGGGTGAGGTCACTTGGGAAGTACAAAAGGATAGAGGGAAAGGAACAAAGTAAGGAGGGTGTGTGTGTGTGTGTGTGTGTGTGTGTGTGTGTGTGTGTGTGTGTTTACCAGGAAGCCTCCCTTGAGGTTTGGAAGAAGCATGTGTTAGACAAATTAATCAGCAAGAATTTTTTTTTAAGTCGAACTACGTGTCAGTCACCGTGCAAAGTACTCAGGCTGCAAAGTCAAAAGTGAAATACTCCCTGCCCCCTAGAATTTTCATTGTACTCGTGGAGACATTACACATATAACTATATACCGGAAAGATACAAGATAATGGAGGAAGGAGAGGCACTTGGGCACTGTAGGGGGTGCGGGAGGAGGGGAAAATATCTCAGGCAGGAATTACTGTTTGATAAGATCCTTAAAGGAAACCAAGGATAAACGCTTGTTGAATGAAGAGGAGCTGAGGAGGAAGTGTGCTCCAGGCATGAGGGACAGAGAGTGCCACCGGCAGGACAGACCTATAGGAGCCTCCTGGTTGGGCAGGCGGGGCGGGCAAGATCCTGGGCAAAGGGGCTGGGCGCAGTGAACATCAACCGAGTGGCTGTGAGTTGGTGAAACCATTAAGAATGGGGGCTGGTTAGCTGCCAGGACAAAGGATAAAGGGGGTGGGAGGAAGCACTTACCTGCTGCCGAAGGGCAGAAAGACGGAAAACAGGACCGAGTCTCCCCTCCTCTGGAGCAGCCTTGGCTCAAGTGGCACGGTTTGGTTCTGTGTCCCTTCTCAAGTGGAAGGCAAACAGGGTGAGTAGGCTACCCTTAGGGAATGGTCTCTAGGGGAACTGCAGGGGCCCTGGAGGGTGGAGAGTAGAGAAGAGCCTGGAGCGAGTTAGAGCCCGAGCCTAGAAAGCGGAGCAGGCGGGACAAAGGGAGCTTGGTGATGAGAACACCGAGAGGATCTGGGGCGGGCTCTGGAGGGGGGGTGGTTTTGGAGGGAGGCGGGTGGCTCCCTGGCTAGAGGCCAGAGGCTGGGGGAAGAAACAGGTGTCCGCAGGGCGATTCCCCGGGCAGGAGGGGTGCGGAATGAGAGGAGGTGGAAGGAAAGTGAGGAAACGGGTAGGGGTGCGGGAAAAAGAATTAGTGGAGCCCGACAGATTCACAGGAGTCATCAGAAATCCCTGAACCTTCTCCCTCTCTGGCCTGGCCCCAGTCACTGCTCCAGCCGGATACTAAAGGTGGGTGAACTGACTTTTCCGACCACCGCCTCTGGGCTTCCAGGGACTTAGCCAGTCTCCAACCCGGCACCCACTCCTCCATGCAAGCTCACCTCCACTCATCCCCCTCCCCACAGGATCACCACCCTGCCTCACGCTGGGGCACTCAGCCCAACTGAAGAAAGAGGAGTACCTCCTCCCACCAGACGTCTCTGGTACTCCCAGGGTCATGACACCACCCCCTCCAGACACTGAACACAAGGACACAGGGCCCTTTCCCACTTTTCCAGTAGTCAAACACTTTACACTTCCTGCCCCCAGACACCTTCCCTGTCCATATACTCTATAATCCAGCTACCCTGGCCTCCTTGCTTCTCCTAGCATAAGTCATCTTCCCACTCCAAGCCTTCTCTCTGGCTTGCAGTGCCTTCCTCATGTTACTGTGAGTCTTGGCTTCCTTCAGAACTCAGCTCAAATTTCCCATCTCCAGGAGGCCTTTCCCTGTCCCACCCCTCTTCTTCTCTTCCCCCTTTACCTCTACCCCTTCCCTCTGAGTTACCTCCCATGTACACTATAAATATCTTGCATATTGTAGAATGGGAGTTCCTTGAACTCAGGGCTTCTGTTTTTGTCTTTCTTTACATACCCAAAGCTTAGAATAGCGTCTGGTATATAGTAAGTGCTTAATAAATGTTAACTCACTCCCACTGGTCACAGTTCCCTCAAGGCAGACAGGTTCATGGCTTCCAAGGAGCACTCTCGCCCACTAACAGCTCCCCACAGGTTTAGGGGTTCCCCACCACAAGATACTAATGCCCTCTCAGACCCAGCTGCCCCAACACCAAGTACTACCCTAGCATATTCAGACACAGGCTCCCTTCCTCCCTCAATTTTCTCCCCTTTTTCCAAGTCCTAGCTTCAGGAAATTTTTCCCAATCCCCCCTAATGATAGTGCCTTCCCACTGTTTCCAATTCATCCTTTATCTAACTTATTTCAACATAGCTGTTTGCATTTTGTCTTCCCAATTAAATTGCGAGCTCCTCAGAGCAGGGACTATTTTATTTACCTTTCTTTTTTTATCCTCAGTGATTAGCATGGTGCCTAACACATCATAGGCACTTAATCAATATATATTAACTGATTTCTCCCTGCCCGGCAAAGCAGGAGGATTAGGGGACTGTGTGCACAAATTGTTCTCCTCATGGACAAAGCCTGGGGCAAGAGCTTTCCTGGCTCAGACCTCCTATCCTTTCCTTTCCATAAGAACAATCAGTTGTTCACATGTATTTGGTAACTTACCAGCTCTGCCCAGTGTAGGCTCTCCTCTTCTCTCCCCAGAGACTAAGGAGGTGTGGGAGTGGGGGGGAAAGAGGATGAAAGAAGAAAGAATGGTGGGAAAAGGATTATGCTTCTCACACTTAGGGGGAATAAGTTTGTATATTTGTCATTATATCTTGAAGGAATATTTCTGTATAGAAGTTAATCTTGCTGTCAGTAGTTAATGGAATTAAGGATCACTCTCAATAATTGGTGGGAAAAACTTCATTGATGGGAGCTGGAACCATTTGCAAAGAGCCTCTCCTGTAGGGGTACAAGAACAACCTTGGGGAGGAGTGAAAAAATAACTTACCTAGCCTTCAGGTGGTAGAGGCCAGGGTGGTCTCTGTTACACATATAACTCATTTTTGTGGAGTTGGAGATGATAGAGCTGGAAGGACTCTGAGAACACAGAACATCAGAGCTGGGAGGGCTCTTAGAAGACAGAAAATTATAACTAGGGAGGAAATTAGAACACAAATGTCAGAGCCAAGTGGGCCCATGGGACACAGACTGTGAGAGCTGGGGAGAGTTGTGAGTACACAGAAAATCAGAACTAGGAGGGTCCTGAGGACACAGAATGTCAGAGCTGGGAGGGACCTTAGGACATAAAATGTCACTGCAGGGACACCATAGTCACCATGAATGCACAAGATCTCATCTACCTCATCCTATTTCTTGTACAAGAGAAAAGAAAACCAAGTCCCTGGCAAGGGTAGGGCCTAAGTCCAAGGTCACACAATAAGTGTCTGCACACCCAACACTTTTTTTTTACTTCTAGTACATGGCTCTTTTCAATGATGTTACACTGAGAAATAGCAGATGAGTTTTTTCTCTGATTTAACAGGTTAATTGTTGGGTATGAGATTTTTAAATAACATGTAGTTAATTAAAGATGCTGTTTAATTTTCAGAAGGTGTTCTCTCCCTCCTCAGATTTCCCTGGAGTCCTTTTTCTTTTTCCCGTATCTTCATCCTTCCTATCTATCAATGGATAAGTTGCATCCACTCCCACAGTTCCCCCTTGAGGATAGGGATGGTGTCAGTTTTTTTTAATTCTCCAAACCTGGCACCACCTTTGGTACATAGTAGGAACTTAACAAATGTTCACTGAATTTGTTTTTTTTTTCCTTTGTCCCTTTGGTGGGAGGAACATCTTAACAATGCCCTCTCCAAGCAAGTAGGGCTAGGTTATTTTTTTCCTTCTGAGAGGTTGTAAGGCTGTCTATGGGACTTAATTGACCCAGAGTGACAAGGGTCAAGCTGTGCCTCAATTAATATAGCTTCCTGGTGGCCACTGGTCCTATTTACATGGCTTCCTGATCATCCAAGATCATAAAAAGTCCCATCCAGGTGGAAATATCTTAAGGCTGTGCCAGTCACCAAAATCTGCCCTGCTGACCAAATCCATTTCCATATGGAAGTAAGGAGGAGCCATGTTTCCCCAAGCCAGTTGCTGGAGTGTGCTTGGTAAATATCCTTTCTATGGTATGGCTAAGTAAACCTCCTTTAGTTAATTGTAGAAAGACCTGTCAGTGCCTCATTTCATTCCAACATCAAACCTAAATTAATAGGGTATTGGCTTGAGTCAGGCTGGCCCATAAAAGCCCCCACTGCACTGTCCCTTGTGTTATACTTCTGTGTATATTCATTGCAAAGTTATCCACAGAGCACAGAGAGAGAACCCTTTGAAAAAAAATCTCAGACCTAAGATAAGAACTAGAAGGAACTTCTAAATCATATAATCTAATCCTTTCGTTCTATAGAAGAAAAAATTGAGGACCACCCAGTGAGGTTAAGTTACTTGCCCAAGATTACACAATGGTAGCATTGGGGTAATTGAACCTAGGTCCTCTGAACACAGTATCCAGTTCATTTTCCATTGGATTGAATCATGTTCCCAAGCTTTAATGAGGACACAGGATTATCTGTAGTTGATCAGCTAACAGAATTTATGTCCTCCATTACTAAGCCTCCTTGCATCCTTATCTCTTCCTTTCTTAGGCTTAACCCTCTTGGGATGGTTTTCTGGATCCTGTTTGTCTCCTGAGGTAGTTCTGGAGCTCCTTTTGCCATCATTTCTGGAAGTGAAGAGCTCAAGTAGAGTAAGGCCCATTTGGGAAGGCTGCTCAGGGAATAAGGTCAAGTATCTTGACTTGATTGCCCTGATTTTTTCCTCCCCCAACTGTGAATCTTTCTAAAAGTTACCATAAACAATGAAGTAATATCAGTACTAAACATATCAGTACTAAACATAAATGTATCTAATGATATAACATCCACATTTTTAAAGGAGAAGCTAAATGAGTTACAGGAGGAAATAGACAGCAAAACTATGCTAGAGGGGAACCTCAATTTTTCCCTCTCAGAACTAAATAAATCTGACTAAAAATAAACAAGAAAGAAGTTAAAGAGGTGAATAGAACTTTAGAAAAGTTAGATGTAGTGGACCTCTGGATAAAATTGACAGGGGATAGAATGGAATATATCTTTTTCTCACTGGTACATAGCACCTTCACAAAAACTGACCATGTATTAGGGCATACAAATCTCACAATAAAATGCAAAATGGCAGGAATATTAAATGAATCCTTTTCGGGTCATGAGGTAATAAAACTACATTCAACGAAGTGCAGTGGAAAGATAGATGAAAAATTCTTTGGAAATTAAGTAATCTAATCCTAAAGAATCAGTGAGTCAAAGAACAAATTATAGATAATACTTTTATTAAAGAAAATGACAATAATGAGACAACATACCAAAACTTATGGGATGCAGCCAAAAGAGTATTTAGGGGAAAATTTATATCTCTAAATGCTTACATTAATAAAATAGAGAAAGAACAGATCAATAAATTAGGTGTGCAACTAAAAAACAACTAGAAAAAGAACAAATTAAAAATCCTCATTGAACATCAAATTGGAAATCCTGAAAATTAAAGGAGAGATTAAGAAAATTGAAATAAGAAACCTATTTAACTAATAAATAAAACTAAGACCTGGTTTTATTAAAAAATGAAATACATAAATAGTTGGTTAATTTGATTAAAAACAATAAAAGAAGAAAATCAAATAGCCAGTATCAAACATGAAAAGTGCAAATTCACCATTAACGAACATGAAACTAAAGCAATTATTAGGAGCGATTTTACCTAATTATATTTCAATGAACCTGACAATCTAAGTGAAATGGATAAAAATTTCCAAAAATATTCAATTCCCCCAGATTATCAGACAAGGAAATAGAATACTTAAATAATCCTATCTTAGAAAAAGAAATTGAAGAGGGCATCAGTGAGCTCCATAAGAAAAAAAATGCCCAGGACAAAAAATATGCCCAAAGGACTATAAAACCATGCACACCCTTTGAACAAGCAATACCACTATGAGGTCTGTATCCCAAAAAGATAAAAAATAAAAAAGGTGGAAAGGACCCACTTGTATAAAATATTTTAACAGCCCTTTCTGTGGTGGCAAAGAATTGGAAATTGAGGGGATGCCTATTAATTGAGGAATGACTGAACAGGTTGTGGTATATGATTGTAATGGAATATTATTTTGCTACAAGAAATGATGAGTAGGATGTTCTCAGAAAAACCTAGAAAGACTTACACAAACTGATACAAAGTCAAGTAAGCAGAACCAGGAGAACAGTATACATAGTAATAGCAATATTGTATGATGATCAACTATGAATGACTTAGTTATTTTCAGCAATATAATGGCCCAAGACAAGTCCAAAGGATTCACAAAAAATGTCATTCATTTCCAAAGAAAGAACTGATGGTGTCTGAGTACATTTTGAAGTGTACTATTTTTCACTTCCTTTTCCAGATGTGAGGTGACAAACGGTTGCTCCAGAGTGGTGGTAGTGTCAGAGGAGAGAAAGGGCCATATTTGAGAGATACTGTAAAGGTAAACCTGACAGACCTTGGCAGCAGATTGGGTACGGGGTGTGAAAGATAGGAATCTAGAATGATTCTTAGGTTATGAACCTGGGGGACTTGGAGGATGGTGCTGCTCTCTATAGTAAAAGGAAAGTAGGTTTTGGGGGGAAAGAAAATTAGTTAACTAAATGAAATGGATGGATATTTAGAAACGTATAATTTGCAGAATATGAAATAGCGTACTTTTGTAACCCTGTCTTAGAAAAATAATTGAATAAGCCATAATTAAACTCCAAAAGGTGGAAGGGGGAAGGAGAAACAAGATCAGATTAACACAAATTCTATCAAACATGTAAAGAACAATTAATTCTAATACTACATGAACTGTTTTGGGAAAAGATGGGGGAAAGAGTTTTACCAAATTCCTTCTTTGATACAAATATAGTTTAATATCTAAACTTCAGAGAGTCAAAATTGAGAAAAGAAAACTATAGATCTATATACCTAGTGAATATTGATGAACATTTTAAAATAAAATATTAGCAAGAAGACTATAGCAACCCATCACAAAGATTATATACTATGACTAAGCTAGATTAGCACCAGAAATGCAAGACTGGTTCTGTACTAGGAACACTATAAATATAATTGTCCATTTTAACAAAAAGAATAAAAATCATATGATTTTATCAATAAATGCAGTAAAAGCTTTTCACAAGATATAGTATGAATTCCCACTATTAGAAAGCATAAAACAAATAGAACTTTCCTTAAAATGATAAGTAGCACTATCTAAAACCAAAACCCAGAATTATGTGAAATAGAGGTAAATTAGAGGCCTTTCCAATAAGATCAAGGGCAAAGCAAGGATGTCCAATATCACAATTTCTATTCAATACAGTGCTAGGAATACTAGGTATAGTAATAGGGCAAGAAGAAGAAATTGAGGGAATAAGCATAGGCAAAATGACCATCTTTTGCAGGTGATATGACAGTTTACTTGGAGAACTCTATAGAGTCAACTAAAACATGATTGAAATAATTAACAGCTTTAACAAAGTTGTAGGAGCTAAAATAAGTCCCCACAAATCATCAACATGTCTGCATATTGCCAAGAAAATCTAGCAGGAAGAGATAGAAAGAGAAATTTTATTTAAAATAAGTATTGATAGCATAAAATACTTGAAAGTCCACCAGCCAAGACCTACACAAGAACTATACAAACACAATTTAAAAACTCTCTTTACATAAACATAGATCTAAGTAATTGGAGAAATATTCATTGTTCATGAGTAGGTCGAGCCAATATAATAAAAATGACAATACTATCTAAATTAACTTATTTATTCAGTGTTATGCTAAACTACCAAAGAACCATTTTATAGAACTAGAAAAAATGACAAAATTCACCTGGAGTAACAAAAAGGTCAATAATATCAAGGTAATTAATGGTGGGGGAGGGAAGTAGGAAGGAAGAGATCCTAGAAATACTGTATCTTAAACTATATTGCAAAGTCATAATCATCAAAATAATTTGGTACTGAATAAGAAATAAAGAGATTCGTGAGTGGAAAAGTTTGGGTACTCAATGCACAGAAGCAAATGAACTCAATAGCCTAGCATACAATAAACCCAAAGATCCCAGCTATTCAGAAAAGAACTCAATATTTAATAAAAACTGTTGAGAAAATGGGAAAGCGATCTCAGAGAAATTGGGTATAGACCAACATTTCATGCTGAATAACAAGACAAGCTCCCAATGGTGACATAATTTAATTATAAAGGGTGTCATGTATTAGAGAAAGATGAGGAAAATTACCTACCTGAACTATGGATAAGTGAAGAGTTCAAGGTGAAACAAGAAATTGAGAGGTTTTCCTGAAAGTAAAATGGGCAATTTTTGATTACATCAAACTAAGAAGTTTGTGCACAAACAAAATCAATACAGCTAAGTTTAAAAAAGAAGCTGGAAATTATAGGGAGGGAATCCTTGCCACAAGTTTTTCTGACAAGTGTCTGATTTTTAAGACACATAGAGAATTGATTCAAATTTTTGACTGTCATTCCCCAACTGATCAATGACCAAAAGATACTAGCAAGCAGCTTTCAGAGGAAGCAATCCAGGCTATCAATAATGCTATAAAAATATTTTAAATAACTATTAATTAGAGAAATTCAAATTAAAATAACTCTCTGGTGCCATCTAACAGTCATCAAATTGACAGAGATGATTAAAAAAATTGACAAGTGCTGGAGGGGCTGTGGGGGAAAATGTTGGTGAAACTACGAAGTGGTCTAGTCATTCTGGAAAGCAACTACTCCCCTACAGCTCTCAAATTATGCATACATTTTGGCCCTGGGATATTGCTGCTATGTCTATACTCCAGAGAGATCAAAGAGGAAAACGACTCATATGTACAACAATATTTACAGCAGCTTTTTTAAGTTTGCAAAGAATGGCAAACTGAGGGGAAGCCCATCAATTGAGGAATGGCTGAACAAATTATGGTATATAAATGTGACAGAATAAAATTGTGTATTAAATATATGTGTGTATATACGTATAATTATAAATTATGGAAGGCATGGTTTCGGAACAACCTGAGAGGACTTGTATGAAACAATGCAGAATGAAGTGAATAAAACCAGAAGAATAATTTATACATTAACAGCAACATTATAAAGACAAACAATTTTGGAAGACTTTAGAAACTGAAAAACAAAACAATCAGCCACAACTTCTGAGGAAATATGATGAAGCTTGCTGCCTACTTCCAGATAGAGAAGTGATAGAACCAGAGTGCATTTGTTTTTCTTTGCTTGTTTGTTTTGACATTACTAATACAAGAATTTTATTTGTTTGACTATACTTGTTTGTAACTGGTTTTGTTTTTCTTGCTTTCTCAATGGGGATGAGGGGAGAGGCAGAACTGATAGAAATAAAAAGTTAAACATGAAAATAAAGTAAAATTGAATTTTGAAAAAGAAAACCATGACTTAAAACCTTTAGTTCAGTTTCAAGCTTTAGTAGCTTAAAACTCAAACATTAAGACTTTTGGGACCCTATGTGTGAATATCTATATCTACATTTACACCTCTATCTCTATAACTACATATGTGTGTATACACACATGCATATAGAGGTATATATGTAGTCATATGTATATATATATATGATAACATATAATATATACACATATTTATATGTATATACATATACACACAGGCACACACATATATGTATGTATATGTATGTGTATATATATATGTATATGTAAGTAAGCAGTATGAAATGGAGATTCACAGTTTCATATAAAATCCTCTTTTGGTAATTAGCTCTCTATATGGAAATACTCCTTTATAGAGTTTGAGGTCAGAATAGATAAATAGAGATATACTCTCTATATATACACATATATACCTATATATATATATATACATACAAATATATAGTATATATTTGAACACATATAATGTACATATGCATGTATACATGCATACATTTAAAGAAAATATAGAAAAATTAAAGGAAATATGCTCACAGTGGCAGGGTATTGTGATGAGAAGGGTTGCTTAGACCCTTATATTCACACTCACCCTCGTTGTTTAGATGAGTTTCCCAATACAAACATACTCTCTTTGTTCTGGGAATCTGTAACAAAAGAGTTACTAAAATACTCATAGTTTGAAGGGACCTCGGCAGCCTTGTACTCCCACTCATATGCAAAAGTGAAGATTTATGGGGACATTGTGCTTGGTGAACAGGAGGGTATTTAATAAATTCTTCTTGAGTTATTAATTGATTGGAACATAATTTTCAAGCATTTAAGGGCTGTAAGTGGGATCAACTTGTTCTATTTGGCTCCAGAGGAGAGAACAGGAGGTAGGGGTGGGGGAAAGTTACTAAGAGACAGTTATAGGCTTGAAGTCATCCAAATACTACCTCTAGAGGTAGTGAGTTCCCCATCCCTGGTGGTCTCCTTGTTGGGAATGTTGTAGAACAACTGTGGGTTGTATTGGTTGATTTCTGAGACCTCTTCCTGCTCTGATATTAAGTGATTCTAAAGCCCTTCCATATTATGTAAGGCTGTGATTCCAGGTCTCTACAAATACACACACACACACACACTCACACACACACAAATGCACACCAGCTTTCCTAAACTCAGGGGCCAAAGAATTCTCATTTGTCTTTCTTCCCATTGGTAACTTGTATATGCTAACATGTCTCTCCTCTTGCTGAATCACTTTTTCCCCAACCTCCAATTCCTTTATCCTTGTAAGAATATAGGATTTAGAACCAGAAGAAAAACTAGGGATTGTCTAGTCTGGTCCCCACAGTTGATATGAAACATATGAAAACTCTTCGCAGAATGATATTTCATTTAGCAGTAGGGAGTATGGTTGGAATAGATAATCATGGCCAGAAGATGAATCAAAGTCAACTCTACCACTCTCTGCTGTTACTCCTTCTATTTGTCTGACCACCTTTTCTCAGTCTCTTTTGCTGGATAATCATCTGGATCATTGTTGATAACTGAGGTCGTCCCACAAAGCTCTGGGCTGGGCCCTGTCGTCTTTTCCCTCAATACTATATTTCTTGGTGATCTCATCAGCTTCCATGAATTTAATTATCATCTCTGTCCAAGTCTTAAATCTATTTATCCATCACAGATTAATCCAGAGAGATTACTCTCTCCAGTTTTTCATCTCCTTTTGCATATTGGTCATCTCAAACTTGATGTCCCACAGGTATCTAAAACTCAATGTATTTAAAATAGTATTCACTATCTTCCTCCCTGCTTCCTTCCTAACTTCCTTTTTACTGTTGAAGGAACCACCATCCTCCCAGTCACCCTGGCTAACAACCCATGTGTCATCCTCAATCCTTTCTCCTACCACTCCCCACCTCCATGTCCGATCACTTGCCAACTCTTGTCATTTCTACCTTCATAACGTTTCTTGTACAGAACCCCCGCTTCTCTCTAATGACACTGCCACCACCCTCGTGTAGGCCCGCATTGCCTTACAACTGGACTGTTGTAATAAGCTGCTGATTGATCTCTTTATCTCGTTTCTCTTCACCCCAATCTATCCCTCGGAGCTGTTAAATTGGTCTTCCTCACTCCCATTCAATAAACATAAATGACTTCTTATCATTTTCAGGAACAAATATAAAATCTTCTAAGACTTTTAAATATAGGCAGGTAAACAGATATAGATGTATACATATAGATATATTTACATACACACATAATTTCTTAATTCTTAACATTCTTTTCTTTTTAAATTTTTAAGTTTCAAATTCCCTTCCTTCCTCCTACTCCATCAGCCATCCACTGAGAAGGCAAGAAATATATCTATACATGTGAAATCATGAAAATATTTCCATACTAGTCATATTTCAAAAAAAGCAAGAAAAAATAAAGAAAGTGAAAAAATAATTCTTCAATTTCAATTCAGTGTTCATCAGATTTTTTCCTTTGGAGATGAATAACATTTTTTCATCATTAATTTTTTGCAAGTGTCTTGGATCATTGTGTTGATCAGAGTAGCCAAGTTTTTCACAGTAGATCATCATTACAACATAACTGTTACTATACACAATGATCTCTCAGTTCTCACATCATTTTGCCTCAGTTCAAAGAGGTCTTGCCATGTTTTTTCTGAAACTATGCCCATTATCATTTCTTATAGCACAAGAGTACTGCCTCGCAATCATACGTCCAGCCAGTTCAGCCATTCCCTTGATTTCCAATTCTTTTCCACCACTAAAAGAGTTGCTATAAATTCTCTTGTGCATATAGGTCCTTTTCCTTTTTCTTTGATCCCTTTGGTATATAGACCTAATAGTGGTATTTCTGGGTCAAATGTTATGCACAGTTTTATAACTCTTTATAACCCTTTGGGCATAGTTCAAGATTGTTCTTCAGAATGCTTGCACTACTTCACTATCCCACCAAGAGTTCACTGGTGGTCTATTTTTCTTAATTCCCTCTAGCATTTGCCATTTCCTATAGGTTTGAGGTGGTACCTCAGAATTGTTTTAATTTGCACTTCTCTAATCAGTAGTGATTTAGAGCATTTTTCTTTTGACTATATATGGCTTTGATTTCTTCTTCTGAAAACTGTCTGTTCATATATTTTGACCCTTCATCAATTGGGTTATTCTTGGTTATAATTATAGCTTTTTGCTTCTGGAATATATTCCCAGCCCTTACTTCTTTGATGTGGAAGATGCTAAATCTTGTGCTATCCTGACTGTGGCTCCATGATATTTGCATTGTTTCTTTCTGCCTGCTTCCTGTATTTTTTCCTTCACCTGGGAGCTCTAGAATTTGGCTAAAATATTCCCAAGAGTTTTTATTTTGGGATGTCTTTCAGGAAATTCTTTCAATGTCTATTTTACCCTCTGGATTTAAGGTATCAGAACAGTTTCCATTTATAATTTCTTGAACTGTATTGTGCAGTCTCTTTTTCTAATCATGGCTTTTACGTAGTTCAATAATTCTCACATTATCTCTCTTCAATCTAGTTCCCAGATCTATTGATTTCTATTGAGATAATTCTCATTTTCTTCTATTTTTTCATTCTTTTGACTGTTTGTTGCTTTTATTTTTGGAGAGGGGAAGGCAGGGCAATTGGGGTTAAATGACTTGCCCAAGGTCACACAGCTGGTGTGTCAAGTGTCTAAGGTGGAATTTGAACTCAGGTCCTCTTGACTCTACAGCCAGTGCTCTACTCACTGCACCACCTAGCTGCCCCTGTTTGATTGTTTTTTGATGTCTGATGGAATAATTAGCTTCCATTTAACCAGTTTTAATTTTTGAGTAATTATTTTCTTTAGTGAGCTTTTGTATCTCTTTCCATTTGATGAATTCTGCTTTTTAAGGAATTTTATTCTTTAGTAAATTTTTGTGCTTCTTTGGCCCAATTTTGGATTTTTAAAAAATAGTCTATCAAAATCAGTCATCATATACTGTGGCTATTAAGGTATACAATGTTCTCCTGGTTCTGCTCACTTCACTCAGCATCAGTTCATATAAGTCTTTCCAGGTTTTTCTGAAGTCCACTTGTTCATCATTTCTTTTTTTCCACATTTTTATTACTTAATACTTTTAGTTTTCAACATTGATTTCCACAAGATTTTGAGTTACGAATTTTCTCCCCATTTCTACCTTCCCACTCCAATATGGCATATATTCTGATTGCCCCATTCCCCAGTCTGCCCTCCCTTCTGTGACCCACTTGCCCCCCTCATCCCCTTTCCCTTTACTTTCTGGTAGGGCAAGATGGATTTCTATACCAAACTGCCTGTATATCTTGTTTCCCAGTTGCATGTAAAAACAACTTTTTTTGAGCATTTGTTTTTAGAACTTTGAGTTCCAAATTCTCTCCCTTCTTCCCTCTCCACCCACCTGCCTTAAGGAGGCAAGCAATTCAACATAGGCCATACATGTATCACTATGCAAAACACTTCCATAATATTCATGTTGTGAATGACTAAGTATATTTCCCTCCATCCTATCCTGTCCCCCTTTATTCAATTTTCTCCCTTGACCCTGTCCCTTTTCAAAAGTGTTTGCTTTTGATTACCTCCTTCCCCAATCTGCCCTCCCTTCTATCATCTTCTCTCTCTTATCCTCTTCCCCCTACTTTCCTGTGGGGTAAGATATCCAATTGAGTGTGTATGTTATTCCCTCCTTAAGTCAAATCTGATGAGAGCAATATGCACTCATTCCCTTTCACCTGCCCCCTCTTCCCTTCCAATAGAACTGCTTTTTCTTGCCACTGTTACATGAGATAATTCACCCCATTCTATCTCTCCCTTTCTCCTTCTCCCAATATTCCTCTCTCACTCTTTAATTTTATTTTTTTAGATGTCATCCCTTCATGATTCAACTCACCCTGTACTCTCTGTCTATATATATATATATATATATATATATATATATATATATATATATATATATATGTATGTATGTATGTATGTATGTATATATTCCCTTCAACTACCCTAATACTGAGAAAAGACTCATGAATTACACACATCATCTTTCCATGTAGGAATGTAAACAAAACAGTTCCAATTCAGTAAGTCCCTTATGATTTCCCTTTCCTGTTTACCTTTTCATGCTTCTCATGATTCTTGTATTTGAACGTCAAATTTTCTATTCAGCTCTGGTCTTTTCATCGAGAAAGCTTAAAAGTGCTCTATTTTATTGAAAATACATATTTTGCCTCGGAGTGTTATACTCAGTTTTGCTGGGTAGGTCATTCTTGGTTTTAATCCTAGATCCTTTGACCTCTGGAATATCATATTCCAAGCCCTTTGATGCCTTAATGTAGAAGCTGCTAGATCTTATGTTATCCACAACACTCAAATTGTTTCTTTCTGGATGCTTGCGGTATTTTCTCCTTGACCTGGGAACTCTGGAATTTGGTGACAATATTTCTAGGAGTTTTCTTTTTGGGGTCTTTTTCAAGAGGTGATTGTTGGATTCTTTCAATTTCTATTTTAACCTCTGGGTCTAGAATCTCAGGAGAGTTTTCCTTGATAATTTCTTGAAAGATGATGTCTAGGCTTTTTTTTTGATCATGGCTTTCAGGTAGTCCAATAATTTTTAAATTATCTCTCCTCAATCTCTTCTCCAGGTCAGTGGTTTTTCCAATGAGATATTTCACATTGTCTTCCATTTTTTCATTCTTTTGGTTCTGTTTTATAATTTCTTAATTTCTCATAAAGTCACTAGCTTCCACTTGCTCCATTCTAATTTTTTTTCTTTTTTAAAATTTATTTAATATATTTAGTTTTGAGCATTGATTTTCACAAAAGTTTGAATTACAAATTTTTTCCCCATTTCTACCCTCCCCCCACTCCAAGATGGTATATATTCTGGTTGCCCCGTTACCCAGTCAGCCCTCCCATCTGTCACCCCACTCCCCTCCCATCTCCCTTTTCCCTTCCTTTCTTGTAGGGCAAGATAAATTTCTATGCCTCATTGCCTGTGTATCTTATTTCTTAGTTGCATGAAAAAAAAACTTTCTTGCTGTTGTTGTTTTTTAACGTCTGTTTTTAAAACTTCAAGTTCCAAATTCTCTCCCCTCTTCCCTCCCCACCCACCCTCCCTAAGAAGGCAAGCAATTCAACATAGTCCACATGCCTATCATTATGTAAAACCCTTCTACAATACTCATGTTGTGAAAGATTAACTATGCAAATAGTTAATAGCAAAATAGCAAAACTATGTTTTGCTCCTTCCTAACCTATCCCCCTTTATTGAATTTTCTCCCTTGACACTGTCCCCTTTCGAAAAGTGTTTGTTTTTTATTACCTCCACCCCCATCTGCCCTCCCTTCTATCATCCCCCCTTTTTTATCTTCTTCTTCCTTCTTTTTTCCTGTGGGGTAAGTTACCCAATTGAGTATGCATGGTATTCCCTCCTAAGGTCAAATCTGATGAGAGCAAGATTCACTCATTCCCCCTCACCTGACTTCTCTTCCCTTCCTATAGAACTGCTTTTTCTTGCCACTTTTATGAGAGATAATTTACCCCATTCTATCTCTCCCTATCTCCCTCTCTCAATATATTCTTCTTTCATCCCTTAATTTTATTTTATTTCTTTTAGATATCTTCCCTTCATCTTCAACTCACCCTGTGCCCCCCCCTCTCTCTCTCTGTATGTATATACACATACATATATATATATACATACATACTCACATATATATATATATATATACATAAACATATATATATATATGTATATATACATGAATATTCCCTTCAGCTACCCTAATACTGAGGTCTCATGAATCTTACACATCATCTTTCCATGTAGGAATGTAAACAAAACAGTTCAACTTTAGTAAGTCCTTGCAACTTCTTTTTCTTGTTCTTTTTCTTGATTACCTTTTCATGCTTCTCTTGATTCTTGTGTTTGAAAGTCAAATTTTCTATTCAGCTCTGGTCTTTTCACTGACAAAGCTTGAAAGTCCTCTATTTTATTGAAAATCCATATTTTGCCTTGGAACATGATACTCAGGTTTGCTGGGTAGGTCATTCTTGGTTTTAATCCTAGCTCTATTGACCTCTGGAATATCGTATTCCAAGGCCTTCGATCTCTTAATGTAGAAGCTGCTAGATCTTGGATTATTCTGATTGTGTTTCCACAACACTCAAATTGTTTCTTTCTGGCTGCTTGCAGTATTTTCTCCTTGATCTGGGAGCTCTGGAATTTGGTGACAATATTCCTAGGAGATTTCTTTTGGGGATTTATTTGAAGAAGCAATCAGTGGATTCTTTCAATTTCTATTTTACCCTCTGGCTCTAGAATATCAGGGCAGTTTTCCTTGATAATTTCTTGAAAGATGATATCTAGGCTCTTTTTTTGATCATGGCTTTCAAGTAGACCAATAATTTTTAAATTCTCTGTCCTGGATCTATTTTCCAGGTCAGTGGTTTTTCCAATGAGATATTTGACATTGTCTTCCATTTTTTCATTCCTTTGGTTCTGTTTTATAATATCTTGATTTCTCCTAAAGTCACTAGCTTCCACTTGTTCCAATCTAATTTTTAAGGTAGTATTTTATTCAGTGGTCTTTTGGACCTCCTTTTCCATTTGGGTAATTCTGCCTTTCAAGGCATTCTTCTCCTCATTGGCTTTTTGGAGTTCTTTTGCCATTTGAGTTAGTCTATTTTTAAGGTGTTGTTTTCTTCAGTATATTTTTCAGTATTTTGGGGTTTCCTTAGCAAGTCATTGACTTGTTTTTCATGGTTTTCTCGCATCCTTCTCATTTCTCTTCCCAATTTTTCCTCTACTTCTCTAACTTGCTTTTTCAGGTCCTTTTTGAGCTCTTCCATGGCCTGAGACCAGTTCATGTTTTTCTTGGAGGCTTTTGTTGTAAGTTCTTTGACTTTGTTGACTTCTTCCGACTGTATATTTTGGTCTTCTTTGTCACCAAAGAAAGATTCTAAAGTCTGAGACTGAATCTGGTTGTGTTGTTGCTGTCTGGCCGTATTCCCAGCCAACTAACTTGACCCTTGAGTTTTTCATCAGGGTATGACTGCTTGTAGAGTTAAGAGAACTATGTTCCAAGCTTGGGGGGATGTGCCAGCTCTGCCACACCAGCACTCCTCCTTCCCCAAGAACCCCCAACCCGGACTGGACTTAGATCTTCAGCAGGCTCTTCACTCCTGCTCTGATCCGCCACTTAATTCCTCCCACCAGGTGGGCCTGGGGCTGGAAGCAACTGCAGCTGTAGTTCTGTAGCTGCCCCACCTCTGCTGCCCACAGGGCGGTGGCCAAACTGCCAACTCCTTTTTTTCACTCTGTCCCCAGCAGCTTTTCCCACTAATCTTCTCTGTTGTCTTTGGCGTTTGTGGGTTGAAAAGTCTGGTAACTGCTGCAGCTCACTGATTCAGGGCGCTAGGGCATGCTCCGCCCAGCTCCTGGTCTGGTTGGTCCTGCCGCCGCCCATGCTGGGCTCTGCTCCACTCCACTCCGCTCCCAACTCCGTGTGGGATAAACCTTACCCAGAGAACATCCAGGGTGTCCTGGGCTGGATCCCTGCTTCCCTCTGCTCTTTTGTGGGTTCTGTAGTTCTAGAATTGGTTCAGAGCCATTTTTATAGGTTTTTGGAGGGACTTGGCGGGGAGCTCAAGCTAATCCCTGCTTTCCAGCCACCATCTTGGCTCTGCCCCCCGCAAAGTGGGATTTTTGCTGCATTGAATCTGCATTGAGTTTTAGCCAGTCAGAGACTTGCATGTGCACTGATTTCTAGCCAATCAAATGTGCATGGAGTTAGCCAATCAGAGACCTGAGTTCTAGTAAATCAGATGCTAGCTAGAACTATATATAAGGAGTGCTCAGAGTATGAGAGAAACAGCCATTGAGAGAGCATTGAAGAGAAGACAATAAGAGAGCTGCCAGTGTTAAGAGGAGAGACAGAGAGAGAGCTGCCGGCATTGAGAAGAGAAGAATGAAGAGAAGAGATGAAGAAGAATGAGCTATGAGCATTGAGCTGAAAGGAAACCTAAAAAAGCTAGCAAGAGACCTAAAAGAGTTGGGAGGGGACCTCTATAGCAGGGAGGAGACCTCTGAGAGCACAGAGGAGTCCTTTGATGGCAGAAACTTGTTGAAGGAGCCTCCAAATTTTGAAGGTTATTGGAGCTGTAGGGCAGAGACCTGCCCATGGGGTGGAGGCTTAGCTTAAGCCCCTTTTGAGAGCTGTTAAAGTGAACTGAGCTGTTAACACAGAGCCTCTGGACTTTGGAGGTAGATTGAGATGCTAGTATTTGTGGTATGTGTTGCTTCTCTGTTAAGCTTCATTTTCCCAGAAACAGAAGCTATGAGCAGGAACCCCTGGAGCCTGTTGTCAAGCAGGAGCTTGGAGTGGAGTAGGCTTTGTGAGCTGAGACCTGGTGCAGGAGCAGAGAGCTGCCTACATGTGAATCTAAGCAAGAGTCAGGAGTGGACATCCTAAAGAGGAAGACCCATGGGACTTGGAAGTCAACCTCAAGTCAAGATGAAAGAGGACTTTACTTAGATGCTTGGTAATGATTAAGGAGATTGTGCTTACAGTGACCTAGGGATGGATGGTGTGGTGTTTCCTACTACCCCTTAAGGATGTGTTGTCCTAAGGAAGACCTTAGACCAGAACCCCACTCTGTGTAAACATGTATTTGGAGGAATGCTACTGAATGCAATGGTATACACTATGTGCCATATGACATGCTGATAAGAGATATATGAATGTTAAATGATATATTTTTCTTAAGGATGTTATGTAATGAGATATATGTATAAATAGAGAGTTCATTATACTGTGCAATTGGACCCTGAAATTGATCACAGCAGTGGTCCTTGGATGTGCAGCAGGGATTGGCATTACAAGCCCTAGAAGTGGTATTGCTGGGTCAAAGGGAATTCCCTTGATATTCTTAACCTTTTGTTCCTCTAGCTATATTTTGTTATTAATTTTTTCAATCTCTATGAAATATTTTTGAGGGTAGTTCGATTGTTATAGCACTGGATAAGTAAATTGATGTCAAAAAAGCAATCAAACTGTGCATACCCTTTGATCCAGCAATACCACCATTAGGTCTGTGTCCCAAAGATATCATAAAAAAGGGAAAGGGACCTACATGTACAAAATATTTATAGCATCTCTTTTTATGGCGGCAAAGAACTGGAAAGTGAGGGTATACTCATTAATTGGGGAATGGCTGAACAAATTGTGGTATATGATTGTGATGAAATACTACAGGGCTATAAGAAATGATTAGCAGAATGCATTCAGAAAATGTGGAAAGACTTACATGATCTGATGCACAGTGAAATGAACAGAACCACAGGATCATTGTATATAATAACAACAATATAATATGATGATTACCTGGGAATGACTTAGCTATTCTCAGCAATGCAGTGTTTTAAGATAATTCTGAAGAACTCATAATGAAAAACGCTATCCATTTCCAGAAAAAGAACTGATAGAGTCTGAAAATGGATAGAAGCACACTGTTTTTGCTTTCTTTATTTTTATTTGCGTTTATATTGGGTGGTCTGGGTTTTCTTTCACAATATGACAAATATGAAATATGTTTGGCATGGTTGCACATGTATAATCTATATCAAATTCACTGCTGTTTAAATGAGGGGACAGAAGTAGGAGGATGGAAAAAAATTTGGAACTCAAAAATTTTTTAAATTAAAATTAAAAGTTGTTTTTGCATGTAATTGGAAAAAAGATATAAAAATAAAATAAAAATTTAAATGTTTAAAATTAGGTTTTTTTCTTGCATCACTCTCATTTCATTTAACATTTTTTCCACCTCCCACTCATTTCTTTCTTTAATTCTTCCAAGAATTCTTATTGGATTTGTGTCCAATCAGTATTTTTCTTTGTAGCTATTTTCATGTTATTGTCTTCTTCTGAGTTTGTGTCTTATTCTTCCCTGACATCTTAGTAGTTTTTTCTGATCAAGGTTTGTTTTTGTTGTTTTCTCATTTTTCCAGCCTATTTCTTGACTTTAAACTTTATATTATAATTGGGCTCTGCTCACCTGGGATTGGAGTGGTGCTGTCCCAAGCTTCAGGCTTTTTTGTGCTACTGTTTTCAAAGCTAGTTCTGAGGGTCTATGAGTTTTAGCTACTTCCGAGCTGGTGTGATCTTGGGAGAGAGGTGCGTTGCTCTCCTGCCTGTGCTCTGGTCTTTACCCAGGAGGGATGCCAACTCCCCTGCAGCCGCATGGATTAGCATTACTTTTGGCTCTGCAACTATGGTTTGCAATATACAAATAAAACAACCTGGCCTCAAAATAGGAAAATGGGCCAAGGTACTCTTAATTTGAATTCTGGCTCCAACACTGTATTTTTGTAAATATTCATCCATTTCTCTAAAAGTATCAAATTTACATACAATTTGCATACAATTGGACAAATTGGTTTTAATTTCCTCTTCATTGGAGGTGAATTCACTCTTTTCATTTTTGATACTGGTAATTTAGATTTCTTCTTTCTTTTTTAAATCAAATTGAACAAAAGTTTATCAATTTTATTAGTTTTTTCATAAAACTAGCTCTTAGTTTTATTTGTAAGTTCAATAGTTTTCTTGATTTCAATTTTATTCATCTGTCTTTTGATTTTCAGTAATTCTAATTTGGTTTTTAATTGGGGATTTCATTTTGTTCTTTTTCTAGCTTTTTCAGTTGTATGTCCAATACATTGATCTCCTTTTCCTCTATTTTATCCATGTAAGCATTCAGAGATATAAAACTTCCCCTAAGAACTGCTTTTGCTGCATCCCATAAGTTTTGGTATGTTGTCTCATTACTGCCATTCTCTTGAATGAAGTTATTTATTGTTTCTATGATTTGTTCTTTGACCCACTCATTCTTTAGGATTAGACTATTTAGTTTCCAATTAGCTCTTAGTCTATCTTTCCATGGTCCTTTATTATGAATAATTTTTATTGCATCATGATCTGAAAGGGATGCATTGACTATTTCTGCCTTTCTGCAGTGGATTGTGAGGTTTTTGTGCCCTAGTACATGGTCAGTTTTTGTGTATGTACCATGTACCACTGAGAAAAAGGTATATTCTTTTCTATCACCATTCAGTTTTCTCCAGAGGTCTATGATATCTACCTTTTCTAAAATTCTATTCACCTCCTTAACTTCTTTCTAGTCTATTTTGAGGTTAGATTTATTAAGTTCAGAGAGGGGGAGTTGAGGTTCCCCCCAGAAGTATAGTTTTGTTGCCTATTTCTTCCTGTAACTCTCTTAACTTCTCTTCTAAGAATTTGTATGCTATACCACTTGGTACATATATGTAAAGTAATGATATTACTTCATTGTCTATGGTGCCTTGTAGCAGGATATAGTTTCCTTCCTTTTCTCTTTTAATTAGATCTATCTTTGCTTTTGCTTTGTCTAAGATTAGGATTGCTACCCCTGCTTTTTTTACTTCAGCTGGAGCATAATATATTCTACTCCAGCCTTTTACTTTTACCCTGTGTATATCCTCCTGTTTCAGATGTGTTTCTTGTAAGCAACAAATTGTAGGATTTTGGTTTTTAATCCATTCTGCTATCCATCTCTGTTTTATGGGACAGTTCATCCCATTCACATTCATAGTTATGATTACTATCTGTGTCTTTTTTTCCATCATATTTCTCCCCTGCTTACGTTTTTGTTTCTCCCTTCTCCCTTCCTCCCCTCGAAAGAGTTTTGGTTATGACCACTGCCTCTCTCCATATTCCCTCCCTTTCAGCACCCCCATCTTACCCTTTTACCCTACTACTTCTTTCCTCCCTTCTAACCCTGCTTCCTTTTCTTTCCTCTTTCCGCTCCTGCTACCTGTAGGGCAAATTTGATTTCTATATTTAACAGAGTATGTTATTCCTTTCTTGAACTAAATCTGAGGAGAGTAAAGCTCAAACACTGCTCTTCTCCCTCCCTTCTTTTCCACTAGTATAATAGGTTTTTGTGCCTCTTCATGTGCCTTCTCCTCACCTCTTCTCCCACTACAATCCCTTTTCATCCCTTAAGTTTTTTATCATCCCAACAGTTAATTTATACCCACACCATCTTTCTATATACCCCTTTTAGATGTCATACTAACTATACCATTCTCAAAACTAGTAAATATCATCCTCCCATATAGGGATGTACAGTTTGCTCTTGTTGAATAACAAGGTTTTCTTTTTCCTTTTCCCACCTGTTTACCTTTTTATGCCTCAGAGAACACTTTTGATGCAATACAGAGAATCTTTTTTCTTTTTCTCTTTTTAAAAATGTATTTTTTCATTCATTTAAATAAGAGACAACAGCCATTAGCCTTGGGAACCAGAGAAAAACCTAAAATATCCATTTGTTAAGTGTAAAGTAATAGAAGAGATGCTGGACTGGGAGTTAGAAACCTTGGGTTCAAATGACAATTGACCTGTCATTTGACTTTGGACAATTCCTTTTTCCTCCTTGGATCTCAGTCTCTACCTTTATTAAGTGTGGAAAGGATGAGATTATCTACTTTCATACTCCCTTAGCGCCTAGGACAGTGTCAAGTACATAGACAGGAGTGTGGTTCATTGGAAAGATGACTGGATTAGAGTCAAAGTGCATCCATTCATATCTCATCTCTATTACTTTCAAACTGTGTAATGTTGGGGCAAGTCACTTAGCAGATTTTTGCCTCATTTCCTGTTAAGTGCTGTTGAAGGCTCACAGCTGGTCCTATGGGAAAAGAGAGCTGCCTCCATTCCCAATCAAGGCCAAACAGGGTGGGTTGGGTCTCCACACTCTCAGCAACGCCTGAGCCATGAGACCGTGCACAGGGGATCCACAAGGGCATACACACCGCTAAACCTTTTACCCTCCTTGCAGGTGCTGAGCTAGCATTGGCTAAAACTCCTATAAAAGCCTTGCTGCCTCCCTGAATAAATGAGACTTCTCCACCTCAGTCTCCCTGTCTCTTCATTGTTCCTGATCGGGGTCCCTGCTGGCCGGAGACCCCTCCCCAAGGAGCCGAGCAGTTTCCTCACCTGTGAAATGAAGGGATTTGGACTAGATGATTTCTATGATTCCTTCCAGTCTTAAATCTGTAATTTCATGATCCCAAAAGTCCTTTCCAGTTGTGACATTCCATGTGCTATGGTCCCTTTCAGATTTGACATCTCAAGGTCTACAAAACCATCCAAATATAATGATCATTTATTTTTGCACATTGCAATTAGGTGGTACAGTTAATAGAAGACTGGACCTGGAGTCAGGAAGTTCAAATCCTCCCTCAAGTGCTTACTAACTATATGCCCTGGACAAGTCATTTAACTTGTGTCTGACTCAGTTTCCTCAACTGTAAAATGGAAATAATAACAGCACCCACCTACCACAGTTATGAAGATAGAGTGAGATGTTTGTAAAGTGTTCACCATAGTGTGGAGTATAGACACTTAATAAATGTTTACTTGCTTTCCCTCTCCCCTCTTTCCCTAATATCCTATCCAGATTTATCTCTTCTCCCCTCTGCCAGTCATATGGGGAAACTGAAACCCAGAAAAAGAAGGAAAAAAGGCTCCAGGTCACTAATTAGCCTAGTGGAACCATGCCAGACCCTCCTGATTCTTGGCTCCAGGTTCCTTCCACTGTTAGGCAAGCCAAACTCTTTGTTTCATCGAATTTAAAAAAGCAATAACTCTCAGGTCAGGAACAGAAGAAGTGTAAAGCCAGTGTGTTGGTAAGCAAAATGGGCTCTTAGCATTTAGTTCAACCAAGTACCCTTGAATAGTTTGGCTTTTGTTTCCTTTGAGTAATTCAGTGTATTTCATTGAGTCTTACCAGGTGCTAAGCCCCAGGCCCAAACCCCTATTAGGTGTAAAACCTATGTGGGTGTGGTTTGGTAACTAAGGTGGGGCCCAAGTTGGGGCTAACTAAGGGGAGGTGCTAACTCCAGAGCCAATCATAGCAGCCTAAGTTCTGGTCATTCAGATGACATTTGATGACGTCTGAAATCCTATAAGAAGACAAAACACAGCCATTTGTGCAGGGCTCTCCCTCTTGGTGGCCTGTGGAGACTCCGGGCAGCTGTAGCTAAGAAGCCCTCCAGCTTGTAACCCGGATGTTGGGACTTTGTTAAACTCTGGTAACTATGTATTGGGATTTGAATCAGACAAGGTCTGTCTGTCCATGTTTGAACTTTGTTTGTATTTTGCTCTGAAGTTCAGGGTGGTGGTTTTTTCCCCTGAACTAAGTGAATGACATTTGTATGCTGAATTAAAGTAAGCTCGTCAACCCCTTAATGTTGCTTTCCTTACTAAAGCAGATGAAAAGAACCTGTGCTTTTGCAGTGTGTTGGCAGCTTTCTGGGTGCTGGTTGTTGGTGGATCTTACACCCCCACAGAAGCTGCTAGCTGGATTGTTGAAACAGCCAGTGACAGTGTTCTCTTTGGCTTCTGGGGACCCCACAACTTGGTCCAGTGCAAAGAATTATGACTCTCAAGTCAGAGGATTTAAAATGCAACTTCTTACACAATCTCTATGACCCTGGGCCTTGATTTGTACAACTGTAAAAGGAGGAAGGCTGGAATAAATAGTGTCTTGGTTCTGGATCTTTGAAACACTCTAGTCACTATAGAACTCTGATCTCTGGCCTCCACACAGAGAGAGCAAGTCTTAAGTGTCAGATACTGTTATCTCTGCCCCAGCAATAACCCGTATCTACATGGGATTGTTAGGTAGGCAGGTAAGAAAAGAGGAGACAGAGGTTGAGAACCTAGAGAAGAGCTATTCTTGACAATAACAACGAGGAAAAAAAACCCACACAGGTCCATTCCTATCATTGACTCCTCATTGTCTTCCTCGCCACTGACCCACAGGATCTTTAGAATTTTTAAAACAAAAATTCTATCATTGAATTTCATTTTTTACAACACTTTTATGTCAACATTTATTCCTTCCTCTTTGGAATTGGGATCTTTCTACCCAACCCCCTCTTTTCAGCCCCCTTCCAAGAGCTGTCTTCCCTCATTATCAAATGAGATATTTGCAAATGCCTGGCACAGTGCCTCACCCATGCTAGGTACTGATAAATGTTTGTTCTTTCCTTTCTTCCCTCCTACCCATTATGTAATCCAGAGAGCCAATCCTTATAAAAAACAATAAAAGAGAAAGAGAAAAAGATAGGTCAGCAAAACTAACCAACACAGTCACCATCTCTAACAGTGCATGTGGCATTCCACAGCTGTAGACTGCTATCTCTCTGCAAAGATAGGAGAGGAGTACATTTTCCTCCCTCTGTTCTTTGACCTGGCTTTAATTTCTGTTCTTCCCATTTCCATTGTTGTAGTCATACTTATATTATTTTCCTGCCTCTGTTTATTTCATTCTACATCAGTTTCTATTAGTTATCTGATGCTTTTCTGTATTCTTATTCTTCATGATTCCTTATGGGGCAGTCAATAAGCATGTGCCTCTGGACCCTGTTAAACTCATTCACTCAGTCACATGACTCAGAAGAGGGCTCAGAGTCCAACCCCTCATTGCGCTAAGGAGGAAATGCACCTTGTAGAGATTCTTTTATCTTCACCTTCCTGCTCTCTCCTGCCTCACTGGAGGGATGGCTTTCAGAGGACATGGACAAGTCTGTCTCATGACTCCTTCCCCCTTCACCTCCCCATCCCTAGCCTCACACATAAGAGAACTCAATAAGTGTTAGTGATGGCTCATCCAGAGCAGTGTCCAGTTCTCTTCAAATGCTGGTCAGGCCCTGGTTGTGTAGGGCTTTAAAAGCTAAATGGAGTAATTTCTATTTTATACTGGAGGCAATGGAAAAACATTAGATTGATTGAATAGGGCAGTTAGGTGGCACAGTGGATAGAGTGCTGGGCCTGGACTCAGGAAGACTCATGTTCCTGAGTTCAAATCTGGCTTCAGATAGTTACTAGCTGTGTGACCTTGAGCAAGTCACTGAATCTTGATTGCTTCTTCTCCTGAAAAATAAACTGGAGAAGGAAATGGCAAACCACTCCAGTATCTTTGCCAAGAAAACCTCAAATGGGGTCATGAAGAGAAACAACTGAACAACAGTAACAATGATTAAGTAATAGAGAGTCACAAGATCAAATTGTGCTTAAGGAAAATTACTTTGGCAATAGTGTGTAGGATCATTGGAATGGGGAAAGACTTGAGGCAGAGAAATCCAGAGGAGGTGAGAGGTGATGAAGGCCTGAACTAGACTGATACTAATGAGTAGACAGAAGAGACTGGATGGGAGAGGCAAGAAGATTAAAAACTGTGAGATTTGGCCATCAATTGGATAGGAGAGGTGAGAGAAAGGAGTTGGGGAGGAGATGAGAATGGTAATTTCTGCAGAAATTAGGGAGTTTAGAAGAGGGAAGTAAAAGGGCCCCCATGAACAATGAATAGAACGGTAGAGGCCTTCTTTCTGTCCTTGGTGTGTGACTAATAAGACAGATGATAGCTGCTAGCTTCAGATGCTCCATAATTTAATCAAGAAGGTAAAAGAGAGAAAGGAAAAGTTGGAATGATGGGGCTGTAGAGGGGGAGAAGAAACCCAGGTATGCAGGGATCCCAAACCAAAATTTTTGTTCTTGTTGCTATTGTTCCCCTTCTCCTCCTCCTCCTTCTTCACATCTGTCTTTTTCTCTCTCCCCGTCAATTTTCCCATCTCTTTCTTTCTCCTCTCTGTCTCTCTTGATGCCTCCTTGATTCTGTTTGTCTTACTCCTTCCTTCCTGTCTCTCATTCTGCTTCTTCTTCTCTTGTTTTTTTTTTCTAAATTCCTCAATCCCTTTTTACTTCTATCTTTTTCATACCATTCTTTTATTGTACCTCTGTGTTTCTCCTTCTCCCTGTATCTTGCTCCCAGTTGTCTCTCTGGTTTCTTTCTTTCCTATCTATTCCCATCCTTCTTCCTTTCTGCCTATCCCAACTCCTTTCTTGGGCTCTGATTCTCAGGTGAAAAATGATGGAAGAAGTGAAAAGAAGGAACTGGACATGAGTGATGATCATTCAGAGAAGGGAAAGCAGAGGGATGAAAGGCTCCAGGCCAATGATATCACAGATACATGCAGCTTCCCCCAAGCCCAGAGTGGCAGGCAGACTGGGTCCTGTCAGCTGACAGGGCATAACCCAGAAACATAGCCTGGACCAGCCAGGAGCCCTCAGGGTGTCTGCCTGACAAGTGAAACCTGAATGGCTGGGCTTTTGACTCCCTGAAGAATCAATCATTATGAGACATCTCTCAGCTATGATTGGGTATGGACTCCATAGGAGCAGACCTGGGCTAGCCCAGGACCCTTTACTTATGTTAGTCCCTGTCTTTCTGTCTACCTCTACCTTTACTGGACCAAATGGAAAAGGGGAAGGAAGGGGTCTTTGCACAGAATATTAATCCAGGATTAGTGATATTTCTGTTGAAAGTCTTTCCTCTGAGTCAGTGCCCCTAGACTTGCTGTTGAGTCTGCCTTGATTGCTTAGATCTAAGGCCAGAATTAGAGAGGTACTGCGGACTGGCTGGAGATTCTCCAAGTTCTCAGTCTACCAAATCTTTTTCTAATATTAAGGTGCCCCTAAGAGATCTAGGCATACTTCAGAAGAGTTTCCCAATGGGCTGCCCCCACATTCTCATAAAGACCAGGAAAGCTGTAGTAGCTGAATGTTCCCTAAGCCAATGAGAGAGGCCTGTGTTTGTAGGTCTAAGGCTGCACTGGGCTGACCAGTCTCAGATTCCTCTCCTCATCCCAGCCTGGAACCTTCCGCCTTCAGATCCTAGGAAATAGGGGGAAAGGAATGCAAATTGAAACCTGAGGATCCCCTGAATGAGAGAGAACAATAAAGCTTGAATGGAGTAGTATTTACTATCTCCCAGACATTGGTCTCCCCCTTTCAAGTTATCCCCCAGTCACAACTCACCCTTATCAATATCTCTATCTCTTCCTAGACCCAGAATCCTAGATTCTCAGAACTAGGAGGAATCTCAAGGGCCATCCTACAGTCTGCTTGAGCAGACTGATGGCCTCTCCAATAAGTGATCATCTAGCATCGGCTTGAACACATCCAGAAATGGGGAGGTGCATTGGTAACTAAGGTGGGACTTTCTTACTGTTTTAGAATGATAAACTAATTAAGTCTCTTTGATTGAGTCTTACTAGGTGCTAAACCCCAGGCCCACACCCTTTTACTACTAGGTACAAAGCCCCAGGCCCAAACCCCTAATTACTAGGTGCTAAGCCTATGTGGGTGTGAAGCCCTCAAGGTCCTAAGAGGAGTTGCTAAGACCAGAGTCAGAAGTAGGCGCCTAAGTTCTGGTAGCTCAGATGATGTTTGATGATGTCCAAAGACTGTATAAAAAGAAAGAACAGAGCTATTTGCTTGAGGCTCTCACTCCTGGAGGAGTGTTGGCATGGGACTCTGGGCAGCTGCTCTAAGAGCCTCCCAGCTCACCCAGATGTTGATGATTTCTTGGTAACTATGAATTATATTTGGTCTCTTTATAATGTATGTTTGTAATTTGTTTGTATTTGCTCTGAAGTTTAGGGTGCTGGCTTTTTCCCCTGAACTAAGTGAATGATATTTGTATGTTGGATTGAAATAAGATTGTTAACCCCCTAATGTTGCTTTCCTTAGTGAAGCAGATCAAAAGAGCCTGTGCTGGCAGCATTCTTGTTGTTGAGCTTGTGTTGATCTTTCACCCCTACAGCAGCTGCTAGCCAAATTGTTGAAACAGGAGCTCACCTCCTATGTTGATAGACCATTCAATTGTTGGGCAATTCTAATTGCTAGATAGTTTAGCATTTCATTCCTATGCTAACAACTAACAATGATTTTTGGAGTTGGAGGATGGGGAGGGGGGGTGCTGCAACCTCTCTTTCTCCACTGAGTGCATTGTGCTCTGGACCCACGTGCCTATGGATTCAGTTCAGCCCTTGAGGACTAGACTCAAATGAAAAGGTTTAGGCTCCTTTTCCTACATGTTTTTTGGTCATTATTCCCCTCCATCCCAGTTTCCCAGGAAGATTTACTTCAAGGTTACGTTTAAATTATGTTTAATATCTCTCCCAGTGGTGGAATAAAATGGTGCTCAATGTGCAACATGAATTAGGTATAGCACAGGTACTTATTTCCCACATATGAATGAAAGGCTTAACAAAAAAAAAACGAGTATTAATTAATAGGACTTAAAACAAGCAGCAAACTAGCTACTGTTATACTCTCCCAGGAGGTCAAGATTTAGAAACACCAAAACAAATCGTTTGATGGGACTGACTGCTAAATAAGTTTTTAATATTTTATCTTGGTACTTCACTCTCCAAATAATTCCTTCCAAGTCTATTTTAAAATGAGGTGGGGTTTGGGTTTATCATGTTATAAGCAGCCTTTTTTTTTTTGGTGCAGACATTCTGGTACAGAGATCTTGACCAGATGATCTCCCATTAGAATATTGGCTATTTGAAGGCAAGGCCAAAATCTTTGCCTTTGTTTGTATCCCCACTGCTTAGCATAGTGCCTAGCACCAGGAAGCTGTTGCAAAAGTCCAGGAGTGAGGTGATGAGTGCCTGAACCAAGATAGTAGCAGTGTCAGAAGAAAGAAGAGGTTATATATGAGAGATATTGTGAGGTAGAAGCCACAGAAATTGGCATTTGATTGGGTATGGGGAGGGAGGAGGAGTAAGGATGACACCTGGGTGATCAGGAGGATAGTGATGTGTATTGTGTTTATTGTTGAGGCTGTTGTTATGTAGTAATCTACATAACAACAGCCTCAACAATAAACACAATACCAATAGTTAGCATTCATATAGTAATTTAATGTTTGCAAAGTATGTTACAAATATCTCATTTTATCCTCACAACTCTGGGAGGTAGGTGCTATTATTATCCCCGTTTTACAGTTGAGGCTGACAGTGGTTAAATAATTTGCCCAGAGTCACCCAACTTGGGTCTGAAGCTGGATTTGCACTCAGGTCTTCCTGACTCCAAGGCCAACAGTCTATCCATTCACCACTTAACTGCCTAATAATGGCTACATTAAGCGGGAGGTGTTGCAAGTCTAGGCCTGAGAGAATGATGCCAGGGAGTTGTGGGTTCTCTAAAATGCCAAACTGGTTTTTACGCAATATTGCAAGCGTTGTAACACTGTAGCACCAGGCTTTTCCAGTTTCAGGCAGTATACCAGAACAAAACTTTGAGATGGTTTGATAGTCTCTGTTCCTCCACTTCTGGCACATGCCACCACTGTAGCATCTCTGGGACAAGTTCTGTCCTTGACATCTGCATGTGTCAACTGTCCTGAAAAGGAATCTGTAAAATGAGCTGGAGAAGGAAATGGCAAACCATTCCAGTATCTTTGCCAAGAAAACTCCAAAAGGGGTTATAAAGAGTCAGACACAACCTAAATGACTGAACAGCAACACAAATCAACAGATGAGGAAACTGAGGCAGAGAGAGGCTAAATGACTTGACCAGCGTCACACAGCTAGTAAGTGTGTAAGGTCAGATTTGATCTCAGGTCTTCCTGACTCCAAGCCTAGCAGTCTACCCACTTAGCTGCCTAATACTGTCTATACATACTGTTTCTCCCATTAGAATGAAAGCTCTTTGGCCTGGGACCTCATTTGTCCTGTATCCCCAGCATTCAGCACAGTGCCTGAAACATAGTAAGTGTTTAATAAGTAACTGTTGGTGGTGGATAGAGTTTTTGTGTGTATTTGATAGATGTTAACACTCTTTGGGCAACCCCTATTCCAGCTTTCTCTGTGTGGGTCCTTGTGAAGATAACTATCACAGGTTCAAAGAAGTTGTTAATGTGCAGAGGTGAACTCCTATAAGTATTGTTCAAGAACATCCATTGATGTGTTTTACTTTCACTAATCAGTTGGAGGACACAATTAGCTTAGAATAAAGACATTTATTAAAACACCAGAGTAAAAGGATTGACAACAGAACATTCCCCCATAAGCTTAACAAACATTCTCCTACAAATATGTATATGGGAGACTGGCTAAAAAAGCAAACATATCAGTGGGGGCTCATACAATGAAGTTTTGAGTAGATGTGGACCCAAAGCACACCATGAACATGAAATAGTTCTTCTGGGGACACTGAATCTGAGGAGGAAAGATCCCATCCCAGATGCTACACTTCTACACATGGACAGTATTTTAGTTAGTGTTCTGGGGAGTGTTTTACTAGTCTCTCCCTCTAAGAAATCAGCCTGTTGATCAAATAACCATTTCCTGACCAGTAGTTATATGCCAATCCGGATTTTTATGTTATTGCCATTTTAAGTACATTCAAGTGCCTAGATAGCAACATTAGTCTACTATCTATCCATCCTTTGCTTTGGGGGCACAAGCTAACAATGTCCTCATCTTCTGTCTTCATTGTTCCCTAGACTACTGGCCTCTGAGCACTCTCCTCACAGAGCACAAACAGTAATGCCACATGCTGACAAACAGTGTAATGGGAATCTGGCAAGTACTCATATCACCTCATGTGGTGAACCCCTGCATGGAAGACACTAGGAAGCTGCTTCTGGGAAAATTGCAGTAAGGTGTATGGGAAATACCTTGGAGAGAAAGGAAATCATGCGAGCCTTCTGTAGCTGGTTCTGGGTCAGCTAATCTATGTAATGAAGTGGGAGTTCTTTGATTGGATTTAAAAAGGCCTTGAGGTTCAATGACATCCCCTCTGACTCTTCTTTGCCAGCCTTTACTTCTTTGTCTTCAGCTGTACTCTGGTGGTATTGTGGTGTCCAGCGAGAGAACCAAGCCTGTGGTCCCTTTCCCTACCCATCTCCTGAAGCATTATATCCCGCCAAGAAAGAGGGCCTTTATGGCCATTTTATTTGCTCTTTTACATTCTAGGTATAGTGATTGCAGTCTTTGAGCCTCTGAGTTTCTTAGAGCCAGGATCACAATCCACAGGAATCTAGGAGCTGGAATCTGGGATTTAGAATCTAGGCCAGTAAGGCCTAGATGTCTTGGAGGAGCAAGAAGCAAGAAACATCTTAGGGAATGACTTTCAGGATCTTGGCCCAGCAGAAAGATTCATCCAGCAGCAATACTAATTTTGGGCATGAATTTGATGGTGAAAGTGCTTTGGAAGAACTGAGTTACATTTTTAGCCTAACCTCCTCTGATAGGGAGATCAACATGGTATTGGGAAGGGCAGGATTATGCCCCCAAGGTATTGGGAGAAATGTATGCTTGCCCTTCTTGTATCAGCAAAGCAAATGTTCCTTTGTAAAAGCCAATTGATAGTAAGTGGTTAAACTATACTGAAGGCATTAGTCACTGTCTTAATAAAATGGGGGGAAACAGCCAGTGGGGGCTCAATCTAATAGCAGAGAAAGAGATCTCCCTAACCTCCTGCAGTACCTGATTACCCAAAGTGGGACATGTATCAAGCCTAAGCTTGAGGGAGTGAGACCAAAGGGTACAGTACTGATTCAAGAATAGTCCAAGAATAGTCCAACTAGTCCAAGAATACTGTGAGTTCTCTGAAATGCCAAATTATATTTCAAGTAATATTGCAAGCATTGTAACACTGTAATACCAGCTTTTCCAATTTCAAGCAGCATGCTAGAACAAACCCTAAAATCAGTTTGGTAGTCTCCTCTTCTCCACTTCTGGCACGTGACACAGTTATAATATCTCTGGGACAAGTTCTGCCCCTGATATCTGGATGTCACAACCCTCCTAAAAAGGAAGGGAACCTCCCATAGTGATGTCATTGCTCTGACTTGAATGTAGCTTGCTCTGTT
Organism: Trichosurus vulpecula; assembly: GCF_011100635.1. Lineage (NCBI taxonomy): Eukaryota > Metazoa > Chordata > Mammalia > Diprotodontia > Phalangeridae > Trichosurus > Trichosurus vulpecula. The sequence goes on along the minus strand of NC_050573.1, from coordinate 51,633,311 downwards.
CTACTAGATGTCAACTTACTTTGTCATATGTAAGGGGAGGAAAGAAACATCTATTAAGCACATGTCATATGCTAAACATTGTGCTAGGTTCTTTACAAACATTTGATCCTCAAAACAATCCTGGGAGGTAAGTACTATTATTATCCCCATTTTACAGATGAGGAAACTGAGGCAGACAGTGATTACATGACTTACCCAGGCTCATACAGTTAGTGTCTGAGCCCAGATTTGAATTCAGGTCTTCCTGATGCCAGGCCCAGGATTCTATCCACTACCCCACCTTGCTGCCTATGAAAATGTGAACAGCCCTCTATCCACAGTCCTAGCTATGTGAACTGGCCACACATTTAGAGAATTACTTCCTAGACAGAAAGATTGCAGACTTCATTTCAAACTATCCTACTTCAATGAGGAGTTTAGTAACTAGTTTTCAGATATTTTCCCTAATCTTAATCTCTCTATGGATGTTAGAATACGCACAGATAATGAACAGGAGACTTTCTTGCTATAATCTTTAGTATTTCATATCTCCCCAAATTATCAAGTGTTGTATTATTATATTTACTACTATTAATGTGATAATGTCAGTATATTTTTATCATAATACAAATATTACCAAGTAAGGTTATATTTTTAAAGTGCTTACCACAGTACTTGGCACATAAGCACTTAATAAATAACTTTATCTTTCCTTTTCCTTTCACTTACAAATCATTCATTTCCCCCTTCAAGAACGCTCCTATATTTTGTTCACAGCATCATCAGGCACTCCTAGTATCAAATACGCTTAAATTGAAAAGCTCCATACTACTGCATGGAATTAAAAAAATCCATACTACTCATTTTGTTTTAAATTGTACTCTGTATATATATAGAAATACAAGAAATAACACTACTGAAGCCCATAGTAAGCAGATTGTATAGCTGTGACATCAGAGGATTTGATTTTGGATAATCAAATGAAGATGAGAACTAGATCTCTAATTTCAGTGGTAGAAAGAATTCTAGTCCCAAGTGAAGAAACTCTCTTTAACACTGCAGGTTGATACCTCTGCAACTTAGAATCTTGGAGAATTGCCTAGTGTATCGAGGGGTTAGGTGATGTGACAAGGGTCATACAATCACTATGTATCAGAGGGAAGATTTGGCCTGAGGTCTTCTTAATTTCAAAGCTAGGTCTCTATAAACTATGCCAAGCTCCTGTAACCCTTCAAGTATAAATGTAGGGCATGTAAGCATCCTGTGGAAGGGGTGAAGCTGGTAGTGACCTCCTGCATGACAGAACTAAGTCTTCTCCATTGTTTGCAACCGAAGCCCAAAGCCAGTAGTAAATACGACCTCATGCTAAATACCAGCATAAAACAGATAGCTGAACAAGTAATATAAAGAGAAGTTGGAAAAACAATGTTGAAAAGATAGAAAAGTAACAAAGAACTTGAGGGACTTTCCCCACCACCACTGCAACTGCTCCAAAAAGATCTAGAAAATGCACCAGACTGAATCCCGATTAGACAATCCAAGAAAACTAAATCACTGAGAGTAATTTTTCTAGTCCTGGTTGGCACAGGGAGACAGAGAGGTCTGTGGACACTGGGAATGAGGTATGTCCTGGAGCATGCAGAAAGGATCCTTCCATACAAAGAGAGACTTGGCACCAGGGCAATTAGAAGTCTCATATCTAGCAGGGAGGGGCCCAAACCTTTGACTCTTCATTGTGCCATCCTATTCCTTCACCTCTTTATGGGGAAGTGCCTAGCATATATCAGTCTTATGGAGTCTTGTTAGGGTTTTATGCTGATAAAAGTTTCTAAGTGTTTCAAAGTTGTTTATCTTTACAATATTGTTGTCATTGTATATATTCTTCTCTTGGTTCAGCTCACTTTACTCTGCATTAGTTCATATGGGACTTCCCAGGTTTCTCTGAAGCTGTCTCCTTCATCATTTCAAAAACAAGATTCTACGGTGCAGTTGTCAAATGGCAGCTTTGTCACTCACTATTAAGTTCTGGGTGACAGATCCAGGGCAGACTGAAGAAAGGACCTACACCTAGGAGTGGTATTCTAGGGTGAGGAGTAGTTGTGGGTCCTATACTGTGTACTAAGCAATTCAGAAGCCAGTAGTTTCATCTGTGCAGCCTGAGCCCCGTAAGAGTAATGGGGTCTCAGTTGCAGCCATCAGTCCAGGCTGAGGCCTGAAGCTGAGTAACTAGGGCAGGAATCCCTGCTTTTGAAAAAAAATCAGATATACTCACTTAGAACTCTATCATCATTGAGGGTTATGGAGGGAGTCTAATTAGAAGTCCAGAGAGTGGTTCTACTATGTCTTAATGATCTTAAAAGAAGATTGAAAAGGGAGGAATGGGGCAAGGAAGGATGGGGGAAATTATCTCACATAAGCCAGGTGTACAAGTAGTTTATACAACAAGGAAGAGGTGGGGGTGTTACAGGTAACACTCTCATTTAAGCTATTCAAAGAAGGGAAGAATACATGCACACTCACACACACACACACACACACACACACACACACACACACACACACACTCACAGAGCTGGGGACAGAAATACTCTTCGTGATTCCAGGAGCTTCAATAGAAAAATAAGAAGGAAAAAGGAAAATAAAATAAAAGGTAGATTAAGGAAAGTATTAGTCCTAAGCAAAACAAAGATAAATAGAGTAGGATAGCAGAAGAAGATTCTTTTTTTGGATGTGACAAATGTGAAATGTGTTTAGTTTACTATACATGTTTGTAATAGGAATTCTGATTTTTTTTCTTTCTTAGTTGGGGACAGGGGTGAGAAAGAGAAAGAAAACTGAATGAATTGTTATTTAGAATTTATTTTTTCAAAAGTTAATTTAAAAAGAAAAGGACATTGAAGAGTACTTCAAGAGTAAATGAAATCCTTGAGTTCTTAACTTTTATCATTACCAATGTAAGGGATGGTGGTACAATGCAAAGTAATAAGCAAACTCCATTAGCATGAATTTAAATTTGTCGTTATTTAGTAGTTTCAGTTGTGTCTGACTTTTTGTGATCCCATTTGGGGTTTTCTTGCCAAAGATACCAGAGTAGTGTACCATTTCCTTCTCCAGCTTATTTTTTTTTTCAATTTTTTCCATTTGTTTTTTAAATAGTATTTTTCCCCAATTACATGTCAAGACAATTTGTAACATTCATTTTTACAAAATATTGAGTTCCAATTTTTTTTCCTCCCTTCCCTCCCTTTTTCCTAAAATGGCAACCCTTGATATAGGTTTTACTTTACTAATAGTTCCATATTAGTCACAGTTGTGAAAGAAGAAACCGATCAAAAGGAAAAAAAAAACAAGTAAAAGAATAAAGTAGGTGAAAAAAGTATGTTTTGATCTGCATTTAGAGTCCATCAGTTCTTCATCTGGATGTGGATAGCATTTTCCTTCATGAGTCGTTTTTCCTTGTGTTGGATCATTGTGCTGCTGCGAATAACTGAGTCATTCAAAGTTGATCATCACATAATGTTACTGATACTGTGTATAATGTTTTCCTGGTTCTGCTCATTTCACTTTGCATAAGTCCATACAAGTCTTTCCATGTTTTTCTGAAATCTGCCTGTTCATCATTTCTCATTGCACAGTAGTACTCCATTACATTCATATACCACAGCTTGTTCAGCCATCCCCCAAATGATGAGCATACCCTCAGTTTCCAATATTTTGCCACCATGAAAAGGCCTGCTATAAATATTTTTGCACATGTAGGTCCTTTTCTTTTTCTCATGATCTCTTTGGGTATCGTTAGATCAAAAGATATGCATGGTTTGGTTGCCCTTTGCATAGTTGCATAGTTCCAAATTGCTCTCCAGAATGGTTGGATCAATTCACAACTCCACCAATAAAGCATCAGTGTTCCAATTTTCCCACATCTTCTCCAACATTTATCATTTTCCTTTTTTATCATCTTAGTCATCCGATAGGTCTGAGGTGGTACCTCAGAGTTGTTTTAATTAGCATTGGTCTAATCAAAAGTGATTTAAAGCATTTCTTCATATGCCTATACATAGCTTTGATTTCTTCATCTGAAAACTGACTGTTCATATCCCCTGACCATTTCTCAATTGGGGAATGGCTTGTATTCTTGTAAATTCAATTTAGTTCTCTATATATTTGAGAAATTATGTTTTTATCAGAGATACTTGCTGTAAAGATTGTTCCCCATATATCTGCTTTCCCTTTAATCTTGATTGTATTTGGTTTTGTTTGTGCAAAAGCTTTTTAATTTAATATAATCAAAATTATCTATTTTACATTTTGTAAATGAACCAGTAATTCACTTAGCTTCTCTTTAAAGAATTTGGATGCTATACCACTTGGTGCATACATGTTTAGTATTGATATTACTTCATTGTCTATGGTATCTTTTAGCAAGATGTAGTTTCCTTCCTCATCTCTTTTAATTAGTTCTATTTTTGCTTTTGCTTTGTCTGAGATCAGGATTGTTACCCCTGCTTTTTTTTAATTTCACCTGAAGCATAACAGATTCTTCCTCAGCCCTTACCTTTACTCTGTGTCTCTCTGCTTCAAGTGTGTTTCTAGTAAACAACAAATGTAGGATTCTAGTTCTTGATCCACTCTGCTACATGCTTCCGTTTTATGGGAGAGTTCATCCCATTCACATTCATAGTTATGATTACTGTGTATTTCCCTCTATCCTATTTTCCTCCTGTTTGTCCTCTCTCTCCTTTCACCTCTTTCTTTATCTACAGTGTTTTGTTTCTATCCAACACCTCCCCCGGACTGCTCCCTCTTCTGTCAATCCTACTCCCACTCCCTTCTTTACTTAATCTACTCTCCTCCTACATTCCTGTCCAGTAAGATAGATTTCTATATTCAACATATTGTGTATATTATTCCCTCTTTGAGCCAGTACTGGTGAGGGTAAGGTTCAAGTAATGCCCATCTTTCCCTCCATTGCAATAGTTTTTGGGGCCTTTTCATGTGAAATGATTTACCCCATTCTACCTCTCCCTTCTTTATTTACCCAATGTACTCCTTTTTCTTATCCCTTAGTTTTTTTTAGGTCATTCCCTCAAATTCACCTTATACCTATACCCTCTGTCTATGTATATTCCTTCTAGCTGTACTGTAAGTGGTGCAATTTTAAGAATTACGAGTATCATCTTCCCATGTAGGGATATAAACAGTCAGCTCCATTGAGTCTTTTCTGTTTTGTTTTGTTTTGTTTTTTACCTTTTAAGATTCTCTTGGGTCTTTTTTTTGTTCAATTCTGATCATCTCCTTATGAAAGCTTGAAATCCTTCTATTTCATTAATCGCCATTTTCCTCCCTTGAAGTATTAATTTCACCAGGTAGGTGATTCTTGGCTGTAGTCCTAACTCCTTTGCCTTCTGGAATACATGGTTAGAGTATTTTTTCCTTGACCTAATAGCTCTATAATTTGGCTATAATGTTCCTTGGAGTTTTTATTTTGGGATTTCTTTCCTGAGGTGATTGGTGGATTCTTTCAATGCCTGTTTTGCCCTCTGGTTCTAGGGTATCAGGGTGGTTTTCCTTGATAATTTCTTGAAAGATGCTGTCCAGGTCTGCCTTTTGATTATGGCTAGGTAGTCCAATTATTCTGACATTATCTTTCCTGGATCTATTTTCCAGGTCAGTTGTTTTTCCAATGAGATATTTTATATTTTTGTCTATTTTTTCATTCTTTTGAATTTGTTCAATTGATTCTTGATATCTCAAAGAGTCATTAGCTTCCATTTACCCAATTCTAACTTTTAGGAAGTTGTTTTCCTCAATTAGCTTTTTGTAATTCTTTTGCCATTTGGCCAGTTGTGTTTTTTAAGAAGTTGTTTTCTTAGGTGGATTTTTGTATCTCCTTTTCCATTTGGCCAATTCTATGTTTTTAGCAGTTGTTTTATTTTTTCCAAGCTGTTAACTCCTTTTTTTCGTAACACTCTTGCATCACTCTAATTTCTTTTCCCAATTTTTCTTCTACCTCTCATGTGATTTTAAAGCTTGGTGGGGGGGGGGGGGTCTTCCATGAGTTCTTTCTGAGCTTGAGACCACTTCCCATTTTTCTTTGGGGTTTTGCCCATTGTTTTAACAGTATTTTGACATTGATGACATCTTAGTTTGTGTCTTGATCTTCCCTGTGACAACAACAACTTTGTTGGTTTTTGCTCATCTTTTTGGCCTTTTTCTTTTCTTTTAATTTTGAGCTCTCCTCCCGGGGTGGAAAGGACACTGTCTCAGGCTTCTTGTGCCAGGGTCTATAGGCCCTGGCTGTTTACTTGGTGCTGCATTGATATTGCCCTGGTGCCCATGGGGGACTCATGTCTGGTGATGTGCTTGAGGAGATGGGGTAGGGGTGGCTGGTGCTGCTGTAAGCCTCAGGGGTCTTGCAGCTTACCTGGTGCTGAGTCATGGTCCTAGAGCTGATGTTTGGAATGTGCTGAGACCAGTGGAGTGTTTCTGCCTTTCCCCGTGGCTACACTGAAACACATAGCAGTCTGGCCCCTTGAAGGTCGAATACTTGCCTAGGGCTATGCTGAAGCATGTGGAGGTCTGGCCTCTGGAGGTTGTCTGTTTGCCCAGGATTATGCCGAACCATGCTGAGCCATGTGGTGGCTCTCAGAACTGTAGTCTGTCAGTTCCTCTGGCTATACTGAGGCACATAGAGGGTCCTAGTGTTTGTTGGTGTTTCCCTGCCTCACAGTGCTGAGGCTCAGGATCTCCTACTAGTTTGCTGGGGTGGCTCTTCCTGCTGGCTTGCTGGGACACTTCCTGTCCTGGACTGAGTTCCACTTTTACCCAAGTGAGACAAACCTTTCTTGCTGATTTTCTAAATTTCTTGGGCTCAAAGATTGTTTTGCCCTGTCATTTTGCTGCAGTTCTGCTGTTCCAGGATTTGTTTTGGGGCACTACTTTATGGTTGTTTGGAGGTGAATGTGGAAGAATTATGGCAATTTATTGCTTACTCTGCCATCTTGTCTCCTGGAAGTTTTACAGATTATTTTACAGGTGAGGAAACAGGCAATTAGGCTGAAGTGATTTGCCAGGGTCACACAGCTACTGTCTGAAGACAGATTTGAGTTTAGGAAGATGAGTCTTCCTGACTTTAAGCCCAGCACTCTATGCACTATGACACCTAGCTGCCCCATGAGTTTAAAAACCAATAAAATAATAATAGCTAGTGAGAAGAATAAATTGATTCTGTATCATTTTTATTTATCCTATTTACAATTAATCGACTTTGTCTTATTACTGCTTGAGTCATGGTTCTCTGTCTCTGAATTTAGTTTAGAATTCAACTGTCCTGACATGGGTTAAGTTTAGAAATTTAGTTCTCTTGCTAATAACTGTCCTATTCTTGCCCCAAGCAGTTCTGCTATCCTTGGGGGATGTGGGTGGATACAAAGGAGCCTAGTCTTGTATCTTTACATCACCAAGCTATCTTTCAAGGATGCTATTTGCTGCTCAAAGAAGTCTGGCCCGTTGTCTTTGGCCTTGCAGGCAGATTCAGGGACTCTTGCTCACCGCTTATTTCCAACTACTCATACTGTTCCTCATGCCTCAGCTATGTAACTGATCATGTTGTCCTCAACCCCATTTTATCTCCTACCCTAGACTCGCTTTCTGTGTTCTCCAAAATCAATAAAAAGGAGCTATCCATTTGCTTAGGCTAGAAACTGAAACAGTCATTGACCCAGTTTGTTCTCAGGTTTACACTCTCTGAATAAAATGTTATCTTGCCTAAAAAAACATGTCTCACTTTACTTTTTTTGTTAAATTTTACTCATGACCATTTTGGTAGCAGTAGTAGGATTCAGGTAGAAAGAGATTTACCCCACCCCACTCCCCAGATTCTCAGACATCAGAACTCTCTCCTATTTTTTTGTCCCAAGTAGAATATTTTCCACAAAGGGAGAGTTTTCTCATAGGGACTCTGTGGTCATGGATAGGTTCTCCACTTAAATACTAAACAGTCAGATCTTTTCTGGTTAAGAAAGCAAATATTGGGAATAATTTTGCATGTTTTTGGTTTGTTTTGAGTGTTTTTATTTGTATTAAGGTTGCAACTGATTGATTTGAACCTAATTGGATATTAATACACGCACATATGCACACACATGCATATTGTGCATGTATATACACACATGTGTATGTATATCTAGGTATATATAATATGTATGTGTGTGTATGTATGTATGCATATGTATTGAGATAGACATAAAGCCTGGATTCATTTCCTATAGGTGGCCTTTAAAGAGATGCATATCTGTTAAGGATGACCTCCCAAAATAGAATAGGATGATAAAGAGTCAATTTGAGCATGCATCAGTTGACCTTCTATGGCTTGGGAAGTTGAGGAATGCCTATGTTCCTACCAGCAATTGGTGCTTCTCAAGCTTATTAGGATTGAGTTGCTTTATTGAGTTCCCCTAGTCAAAACTCCTTTGAGGAAATGAAATAAAACAATGAGAATTAAATTGACTTTTTTGTGAGATAGCATGGTCTCTGGTGACCAGATTGTCAGTTGAGCTTAGGGACTTCTCCAAACAGAAGGTAAGTAAATTATCAGGCAAAGAGAAATGAATATACAGAAGGCTCATAACTGAAAGCCTCACAGGTAAGGAGATATTGGGGCGACTGACTCACAAATGCCTCTTGTTCTGTGTGTTTTTCTGCATCCATGTTCATTTTGCTTTTATGTGTCTGCATATCCATATATGTCTTTCTGTGCCATTTTATTAGGATTGCTTTCAGAACATTGTGCACACAGAGCTTAGAAGGAAAAACTTTGTCAACAAATCTATCTCTCTGTGTCTTGTTAATTAACTTTTTCCAAAACAAAAGCAAAAAAGAAGAGAAGAATGTGAACCTTTCTGGAAAGTCCTCTAAGTCTTCTAAGAGATTGTCCCTTTCTCTTTACATTCCTGAACTCTGGGTAAGCTTTGGGAGGATGCAGAGAAAGACATATAAGAAGTAAGGGAATCCTTTCCCTTAGACTGTATTATGTTTTTACATTTGTGAATTAAGTAGAAACTGAGTTGGGGCTAATATATAAGTTCTCTACTATGAATCTCTAAATTGTAGTTTGAGTGTTTTGTTAATACTGAAATATTCTAGCAAGTTTGGGGTTAACATTCTTTAGAATTGGTCTTAAGGGAATTATAAGCAACTCCTCCACCCCAGAATGGCAAATTTATTGTTTTAAACTAGAAAAGGAGGGTCATTTCACTGATTAGAAAGAGATGAGTTTGAAGGTTGTATCAGTGAAATTTCAAAGTGATTTTAAAAATAGGCTGCAGCCTGCGCTTTGAATGGAACTAGTACTTTAAAAACTACTTGATTATTGTTAACTCTTTTTTGGCTCATAAAAAAGAAAAGTTTGTGTAAATCAGGGAGCAACCAAAATATAAATAAGTTTTATTATAACATCTACTTAGAACTATCTTGCCTCTTGTTCATAAAAAAGAGAAACATTTTAAAAATTAACTTGAATGTAAGAGAAATTTAATTTGAAAAATTCTGTGTGTTACTTCAGTGAAAAATATAGTAGAACTTAATTGTTGTTTGAGTAGACTAGGTTTTTGCAAGCTGTTAAAGATTTTAATAATTGCCAAATCAGAATGTGCTCAGAATTTATTCTACTATTTGGCATTAAGACACTGTTGGGAAAATGCACAAATCAGGAAGTTTGTTAGCTATGTTACCTTAGTTTTTCACTCTGTAATGTGGATAAAGATAGTGCCTAACATTAATTTGATAATTTGTTGCATTAGAAATATTTTACTTGCTCCTGGATTCTTTTGGGTCATGTGTTAAATTGATAGATGAATGATGGCAAACTGTTTGAAAATTGTTCATTGAAAATAAAGTAGACAATAATAATGTTTTTACTGTGAATTTGACATAGTAGAAATCTTTTTAATATATCCTCATCTATGTATGTAGAGTTCTAAGATCCTACAAACCTTCCAAGTGGAATAAGAATCATTCTGTGCCCTGAGGCTTTGGCCTGGAGGATCAGTATTGATGCTGTTATAATCATATCCCTGCTTTTTCCTTTCATAACAAATCTCCCTAACTATAGCAGGTAATACTGTCACTGCTTAATATACTGAATCAATTGGTCCTAAAACTTGTATATCTGTCTTACTGCTTTCCATCTAAAATTATAGTCACTTCCATATCCTAAACAGCTGAATAGATGAGTATTGAGTTGTCATCTTCCAGTTAATAGCTATACATTCATTATAAGATGAGAATGATATGGGAATAATTAGACAATGTTGTGGAGGTTTGTGGGACAAAGATAACAATCTATTACTTAGTAAGGTTAAATCAGGCAACTAGATGGTATAGCGGATAGAGTGCTGGGCCTAGAGTCAGGAAGATTCATCTCCATGAATTCAAATACTGTCTCAGACACTTACTAGCTGTGTGACCCTAAGCAAGTCACTTAATCCTGTTTGCCTTGGTTTCCTCATCTGTAAAATGAGCTGGAGAAGGAAATGGAAAATCACTCCAGTATTTTTGCCAAGAAAACCCCAAATAGAATCATGAAGAGTCAGACATGACTAAAACAACTTAGCAATAACAGCAACAAAAATCAAATCAGAAATATCTTCATTTTTGTTTTTAGGAAAAGAATTTCAGTGCAATCAACAACCTTAAAGGAGAATAATTTATGGACTCTCTCATGTTGCTATATTAGGAAGGCAGAATTTATGATTTCAAAGAGAATCTCATATGTGCCTAAAAGGTCCGGAACCGCAGGATATAAGGAATTCTCTAGGCAGAAGGCAGGAGAACTAAAGCATGTATTTATACTCCACAGTAACAATCCCACAAACCAGCGTCCCCATTTTGATATTTTCATCAAAAGCTTCCAGGCCCAATAAGTCCGCCTCACAAGAGTAACTAGGAGGCCACAGAGAAGGAGATGGTATAAGGCAAAATCGTATACATGCTTCCCCTCTACGGTAAGAAGATTACCCACTAGCCTCTAGTCAGCTCTGCTACCGGCAGCTCAGCTTCGGCTGTAGGCGTCTCTGGCTCCAACCGGAAAAGGAAAGGAGGATCTTCAAGCTGTCCTCTCCCCTCTTATAGAGTTTTTGACATCATCCAGCGCCGCCTGAACGACCAGGGCCGATTGGTTCTTGACTTGGCCCCTCCCCCAGCGTAGACCACGTTAACACACCTCCCCTCAGCCAGCGCCACGACTCATCACACAGGAAGCTCTGGTCCTGCCCCGGAAGAGCAAGCCCCAGCGTCCAGGGAAGCTCAACGAGGCAAGCTGAGTCATTCAAAGAAAACAAAGTCCATTCTGGCTACAGTTGCCTCAAAGGGTAATCCAATTCTGCTTAAGTTTATTATTTAATGTGGGATTAGCATTTGAAAAACAACAAAAAAGTAAAATACTTGATTAATAATTAATTAAGCAAAATAAATTTGAGAACCCTCTTCTGAACTGAGCTATTATGCTTAATAGCAAATTGCGTTTATATAGATTTACTACTCTTATGCAACTAGCATGTGTAATTTGCCTGGTGGTAGCAGACAAAGTTCTGAACTTGGCTTCAGAAGACCTGAGTTCAAATCCTACCTCAGATACATAATAGCCATATAACCCTGGTTAAGTCACTTAACCTCTCAAATTCTGTGTCTTCATCTGTAAAATGAGAGTTGTAATAACACCTGCCTCACAGCACTGTTATGAGAATTAAATGAGATAACATTATAAAGCACTTCACAAACTGTAAAGTGCTATATAAAGAGATAACAATTATAAAGAGCTTAGCACAGTGCCTGGTACTAATAGACAGTATATAAATGCTTATATTTCACTTTTCCTTCCCCTTCCCTCTGCAGCAAGGTAGGGGAAGAGGAAAGTGAGGAGGTTGCAATCCCTGTTCTCAGAAGGCTTACAGCTACTGAGGGAGAGAACAAGCATATAAATAGGAATGTTACAATGTTACAATGGTGTGTAGACAAAGAGTACAGTACCTGGGGCAGAGACAGTTGGAGAGCATGGGGGAACTTTGCAATTTTTGGATGGAAAAATGTTTCTAAATCAGAAATGACTTATAATTAAGTATTCTTAAATGAAATTGTTTCACATAGTAAAGACAGCTACTAAATTTGGATAATTTAGTTAAATAACTATTAGGTCAGCAAGTGACACTTGTCTCTGACTTCTGGAGTGCTAGCCACTGACATTAGTTAGGATAAGGCTTTGATTCTTGTCCGTCAAACATAGAAGACCTCAAAAAAATTGAGAAAGTAAATTCAATGGACACGTAAGTGTCTACTATGCATAGGTGCTTGGTACTAAGGGCACAGAGATAAATGTGACAGACCTGCCCTCAAAGAGGTGGGGTGCAATGTGGGCAGGGGTGGCAATGGAGGGGAAGAGAAAGGGAGTGCAATGTGCCCATTGATAACACAGCACAGGAAGTGAGGAGGGCAAAGAACAGATTTTGACAAAATTCCCTTGCAAAATCAGAAGCAAGAATGTATACTTTCAGTTCATCAAAATGGAATCTAGTCATTCCTTTATTTATTAATGTATTTGTTTACAGGGAGTGGAGTTGATTTGGGGATTCCCAATCTATTCAGCCTCCCTTCTGCCTCCCCCAATCCCAAACCCATTTGATGAAACTACAGAATATAAGGTGCAGGTAATAGACATTTAAATATAAGATTTTGCCCCTTTCAGATCTTGAGCGGTTGCATTTACAGGGTCTCTTTTTATATCTCCAATGCTTAGTACAGTGGCTGGCAAATAGTAAGTGCTTAATAAATATTTATTATTTGATTAATTTGTTAATTACAGAGAAAGTGAAGCTCAGAGCAGAGAAATTACTTTCTTGAGGCCAGTAACCTCAGGGTGCAGAAATAAGTGAGACCTTTATTGCTCCTGAGGTGACATTTATAGGAATCTTGAACAAAGAAATTCTAAGGCTTTCCCTCAGTTATTTATTTCCCATTTTATTTCCTGGAAATAACATACTTTACAAATGTTTGTTTGCTTGCTGTTGTTCCTATGAGTTTGTAAGCTCCTTGAGGCCAGTGACTATCTTTTGCCTCTTTTTGTGTCCCCAGCACTTTAGCACAGTTCCTGCCACATAGTAAGCCCTTAATAAATCTTTATTGTTTCCAGTTCTTTGCTACCAAAAACAAGTGCTTTTATAAACATTTTTGGGTCTAGAAGAACTCTTAATGATAGAGCTCCTTGGAATAGAGGTCGAAACTAAAAGGATCATGAATATTTAAAGTTGGAAGAAATGTTCAAGATCATCTCATCCACTGCCATCATTTTACAGCTGAAGAAACTAAGGCACAAAGAGGAGACTTGTGGTCAATCAGCTCATTTAAATGCTTAAACTCAGGTCTTCTGACTCCAATGCCCTGATTCTTTCTTTTTAATTAATTTATTTATTTTTGGTTTTCAACATTCCAGAAGCTTTTTGGTTTAAAATTTTCTCTCCCTCCCTTCCTTCCCCCTCCCCAAGATGGCATGCAATCTGATATAGGTTCTACATATACTTTCATGTTACTCATATTGTAAAGAAGAATTAGAACCAATGGGAGAAACCATGAAGAAGAAGAAACAAAATGAAACAACAAAAAGAAAGAGAGCAAATAATATGCTTCCATCTTCATTCAGACTCCATAGTTCTTTCTCTGGATGTGGATAGCATTTTCCATCCTGAGTCTCTTGGAGTTTTCTTAGATCCTTTCATTGCTGAGAAGAGCTAAGTCTATCAAAGTTAGTCATCACACAATGTGGCTGTTACTATATACAGTGTTCTCCTGGTTCTGCTCACTTCACTCAGCATCAGTTCGTATAAATCTTTCCAGGTTTTTCTGAAGTCCTCCTACTCATCATTTCTTATAGCACAATGGTATTCCATTACATTCATATACCACAACTTGTTCAGCCATTCCCCGATTGATAGGCATCCCCTCAATTTTCAATTCTTTGCCTCCACAAAAAGAGCTGCTATAAATATTTTTGTACACGTGGGTCCTTTTCCCATTTTTATGATCTCTTTGGGATACAGCCCTGGAAGTGGTCAGATAACCCGATTCTTCAACCACACCACTTTGCCACCTCCACCAAAACCCAGAGAGGGGAAGAGATTTTGCTGAAGGTCTCATCCGTTATCAGTAGCAGAGTAGAGACTTTAAATCTGAGGAAGCTAGGTGGTGCAGTGGATAGAGCACTGGACCTAGAGGCAGGAAAACCTGAGTTTAAATCCATCCTCAGACACTTACTTGCTGTGTAACCACAGGCAAGTCACTTAATCTCTCTATGCCTCTGTTTTCTCAACTGTCAAAGAGGATAATATAATAGCATCTATTTCTGATGGTCATTGTGAGGACTAAATGAGATAATATTCATGAAACACCTAGTAGACTGCCTGGCACATGGTAGATACTCAACACGTGCTCATTCCTTTTCTCTTCTAACTTTGAATCCATCTTTCACTGCCTATCCTTTCCATAGGTCTCTCTCCCAACAACTCCATCACTGACTCTAAACTGTCTTTTCACTCACCGACCTTATCAATCCCTTACTTTCCCCTCCCCAACTGATATTAAGGAAGAGAGTTTGAAGTCCTCATCTATCATTCAAGACTCCAATCCAACTCTGTTCTTCATATCTAGACTTTCTTCCCGGCTCTCAGCCCAGACCCAACCCTTTAGGCCTGTTCCTTGAACATGCCAGGGACATTCTGGAGTCCTACCTGTTCTCCTGCCCATGCCTGATCTCCCTGCTTTCCCAAATTCCTCATCCTTACAAGACTCACAAGACAAAGTCACTAAGACTTTGATTACTGTCAATCAAATTTATCAGGGAGCCTACCTGGATGACCCCAGGTCTCAGGATGAGAACTATCTGCCTCAGAGTCTGTAAATACTTCTTGTTCTGTTGATCATCTTTTGTTTTTGAAGGGGACCAATAACATCGCAGATGATGTCCTGACTTGAGCACGAATTGGAATTATACCAGAGTCATTGAAGTCCAGCACCAGGACAAAAGTCAGAATGACTGAAGAAGGCCCAGGATGCAGTGGTTGACCTTGTTATCTTCAATGTCTGACTAAGCTCTAAGCTCCATAGTGACTGCTCCAGAAAACTTTATGACCCTTGTAAGCACTTAAAGATCTCTGGACTCAGGCTCACTAAAAGTCAGATAGGAGAGTTCAAAGTGTATCCCCTTAAAGGACTGAGGAGGAAATGTATCTTAGAATGATTTTTTTTTATTTCTGCCTGTCTCCTTTCCCTTATTCCACCAGGAATAGAAGAAATAGATAGCTACCATCTTCTAGATCAGTGGTGTCAGCCTCAAATAGAAACAGATCCCTGGAGGGGTCACATTGATTTAATTTTAAAATGTAATGTTATCTAAGTTTTATTGCATTCTTATTTATTTTGCTAAACATTTCCCAATTTTAATTATTTCAGGCCCACTCTGGAGTGTTGCTGGAGGCATGGATGACATGTTTGACACCTCTGCTGTAGATTCCCACAGGACCTTAACAGAGCTCTGGATGAGCAGAAGCCCTGAATCACTGTGTCTTGGGATCATTCACCTAAGTGAAGTGAGGAAGGGGATAGACACACAGAGACAGGATCATTCTATCTTTGGTTTGTAACTAAGAAAACAGTCAGTGGCTGCTGGCTTTGGACCCTCTACGGTTTAAAAGAGAAAGGAAAAGGATAAAAAGATACTTTGGGATTGGGCTTAAGTTAATCAGATTGGCAGGAGGGGCCCATTTTATGCCTCTAAATATGTGGGGGAGAGAAAAGAGGAGAGAGAAAGGATGTTAGAGGGAAGGTTTTTGCATGTGAGTGAGATTGGGGTGCCTTGCCATTCTCGTTGGGGCAGCTGAATCTGACAGGTCACCAAAGTCTTGGAAGGGGAATGTGTGTGCTGCTGGCAGGGAGGGGAAAACTGTGAGTGGGTTGGGAGTGTGGGTGGGCAGGCATAAGCCTCTTGGGACTGGGAGCAGGTGAAAGAGCAGTGTGCCCATGTGTATTATCTATGGGGGCCATCACGTATCTGGAGGATTGGAGTGGTCTAGAGGGAGAAGGTAAATTTATGGCAAGGTGGAGCTTGGTGCCTTTGTTTGTAGGGGATTAGGGCAAAAGTTGTCTCCCCATGCTGAAGGGTTGAGAATGGAGGGAGTGGAAATAAGCTGGTATCAAAGAGACTGAGTCAGAATGTGGTGGAGGACTTGGAAGGAGCAGAGGATGAGTCCTGCCACATGAGGTGATTTTATGTGATCTGGGAACAGGATGAAACTGTTGCTATTATTGACATTGGCCCAGGTCCACCTTCCACTTCTTCGATTTCTCTCTCTGGCCCTTGATCTTGCCTCCTCATTTCTCCCCCAGCCTCTGGCCTCTGCCTTTACTAAGACTACCCCCTGAACCTTCTTGGAGAGGACCCTTACCCAAATTCTCCTTTAGTTTTACTTACTCAGGCTCCGTACCACTTGCATACCTAGCTACAATTTTTCTTACTATCCCCATCACTGCCACAGTCCCCCAACTCTCTGAGCTAGGTCCTGAGAGACCATGGAGGCTAATCAATCCATATGCAGGCCTCCTTTCTGAAACGTGCCTGAGGATGAGTCATCCAGCTTCCTTCTTGAAAACATCCAAGGAAGGGGCATCCCATTACATTTTAAGAAACTTTTCCACACATTGAGGCTTCCTGTGCCCCTCTGAAACCTCCATATGTTGACCTAGAGGCTAAGCCTCTTTTTTTCTAGGGTGTCTGCCTTTCTTCGATTAGTTTCTTCCTAGCCCAATCTCAGCTTCTTCCTCCTCCTTCAAAGGCCTACTGACCCTCTCTACACCGTCCTCATCCAAATCATCCCTCCTGTTCTCCCAGGACCCGATTGTTCTTGAATGCCCACCCCCATCTCAGATCCCCATCCCTAACCCCTCCTCCCCAAGCTTTTGATGCCCCGCCCCACCCACAGTTCCTTTCTCCAATACCACATCTCCTGGACTCCTCTATCACCTCTCTCAATCCCTGGCTGGGAGGGGAGGGAAGAGAAGGAGATATCTCTATCTGTTGACCTATCCCATTACTTCTGGGAAGGAACACAATTTTTTCAAAGCTCTGGGCTGGGCCCTGTTGTCTTTTCCCTCAGTACTGTATTTCTTGGTGGTCTCATCAGCTTCCATGTTATCCAGTTATCATCTCCATGTTCCATTCTATGTTCCAGTTATCATCTCCATCTAAATGATCCTCAAATCTATTTATCCAGCTGCCAGAGAGATTACTCTCTCTAGTTTTTTCATCTCCATCTGCACATGTCATCTCACACCTGATGTTTTGTAGCTATCTAAAACTCAATGTATTCAAAATGATATTCATTGTCTTCTTCCCCCCTTCCTTCCTAACTTCATTTTTACTGTTGAGGGAATCACCATCCTCCCAGTCACCCTGGCTAACAACCTAGGTGTCATCCTCAATCCTTACTCTTATGACTCCCCACCTACTTGTCCAATCATTTCTACCTTCATAATATTTCTTGTACAGAACCCCCCACCCCAATGACACTGCCACCACCCTAGTGTAGTGATACCTCACACCTGGACTATTGTAATAAGCTGCTGATTGATTTCCTTGCCTGAAGTCTCTCTTTTCACCAATCTAGCCCTTAGAGCTGTTGAATTGATCTTCCACCCTCCTAATCAATAAACATCAATGACTCCTTATCATTTTCAGCACCAAATATAAACTCTTACAAGAAACATACACACACACACACAATTTATGTAGAATTCTCATTTTTATTATATTAGCTTGGCCTACCCATGAGCAGTTTATATCTGACTTTGTGTGAAAGTGTTTTGTAATTTTGTTCATATGGTTCCTGGGTTTGTCTTGGCAAGTAGGCTGAAATATTTTATGTTGTCTACAACTACTTTAAATGGTATTTCTCTTTCTGTCTCTTCTTGCTGAGCTTTGTTGGCAATTTATAGAAATGCTGGTGATTTGTTTTTGTTTATTTTATATCCCATAACTTCACTAAAGTTAATTATCTCAAGTAGTTTTTTTTAGTTGCTTCTATAGGATTCTCTAAGTATACCATCATATCATCTGCAAAGAGTGATAATTTTGTTTCCTTATTGCCTCATTTAGTCCTTTCAATTTATTTTACTTCTATTATTGCTAAAACAAACATGTCTAGTACAATATTGAATAACAGTGGTGATGATGGGCATCCTTGTTTCACCACTGATCTTACTGGGAATTCTTCTGGCTTATCCCCTATAACAGATAATGCTTGCTGATGACTTCAGAGAGATACTACTTATTATTTTAAGGAAAGCTGCATTTATTCTTACATTTGCTAATGTTTTTAATAGGAATGGGTGCTGTATTTTGTCAAAGGCTTTTTCTGCATCTATTGAGATAATCATATGATTTGTTAGTTTTGCTATTGATACGGTCAATTATGTTGATAGATTTCCTAGGATTTGACTAGCTCTGCATTCCTGGTATAAATACCTCATGGTCATAGTTTATTATCCTCATGAAAAATTGATGTAATCTTTTTGCTAGTATGTTATTTAAAATTTTTGCATCAATATTCATTTGGGGGGGGGGGGCAGAGCCAAGATGATGGCTGGTAAGCACGGACTAGAGTGAGCTCCGTACCCGAGTCCCTCCAAAAACCTATGAAAATGGCTCTGAACCAATTCTAGAACAGCAGAACCCACAGAACAGCAGAGGGAAGCAGGGCTCCAGCCCAGGACAGCCTGGATGGTCTCTGGGTGAGGTCTATTCCACACGGAGCTGGGAGCTGGGAGCTGGGAACGGAGTGGAGCAGAGCCCAGCATGAGCGGCATGGACGATCCAGACCAGAAGCCAGGCGGAGGGGGCCCTAGCGCCCTAAATATGTGAGCTGCGGCAGTTACCAGACCCCTCGACCCACAAACACCAAAGACTGCGGAGAAGGTTAGTGGGAAAAGCTGCGGGAGTGGAAGGAGTTCGCGGTTCGGCTTCCAGCCCCGGGGGCAGTGGAGGTGGGGCAGCTACAGCTGTTGTTACTTCCGGCTCCAGGCCCACCTGGTGGGAGGAATTAAGTGGCGGATCAGAGCAGGAGTGCAACAGCCTGCTGAAGATCTAAGCCCAGTCTGGACTGGGGGTCCTTGGGGAAGGAGGAGTGCGGCTCTGACAGAGCTGGCACCTCCCCCCCAAACGTAGAACATAGAACTCGTAAGTCTACAAGCAGTCATACCCCAGTGAAAAACTCAAGGGTCAAGTTAGTTGGTTGGGAATATGGCCAGGCAGCGAAAACGCGCCCAGATTCAGTCTCAGACTTTGGATTCTTTCTTTGGTGACAAAGAAGACCAAAACATACAGCCTAAAGAAGACAACAAAGTCATAGAGCCTACAACAAAAGCCTCCAAGAAAAACATGAACTGGCCTCAGGCCATAGAAGAACTCAAAAAGGATTTGGAAAAGCAAGTTAGAGAAGTAGAGGAAAAATTGGGAAGAGAAATGAGAAGGATGCGAGAAAACCATGAAAAACAAGTCAATGACTTGCTAAAGGAGACCCAAAAAAATACTGAAAAATACACTGAAGAAAACAACACCTTAAAAAACAGACTAACTCAAATGGCAAAAGAGCTCCAAAAAGCCAATGAGGAGAAGAATGCCTTGAAAGGCAGAATTAGCCAAATGGAAAAGGAGGTCCAAAAGACCACTGAAGAAAATACTACTTTAAAAATTAGATTGGAGCAAGTGGAAGCTAGTGACTTTATGAGAAATCAGGATATTATAAAACAGAACCAAAGGAATGAAAAAATGGAAGACAATGTGAAATATCTCATTGGAAAAACCACTGACCTGGAAAATAGATCCAGGAGAGATAATTTAAAAATTATTGGACTACCTGAAAGCCATGATCAAAAAAAGAGCCTAGATACCATCTTTCAGGAAATTATCAAGGAGAACTGCCCTGATATTCTAGAGCCACAGGGCAAAATAGAAATTGAAAGAATCCATTGATCGCCTCCTCAAATAGATCCCAAAAAGAAATCTCCTAGGAATATTGTCGCCAAATTCCAGAGCTCCCAGATCAAGGAGAAAATACTGCAAGCAGCCAGAAAGAAACAATTTGAGTATTGTGGAAACCCAGTCAGAATAACCCAAGATCTGGCAGCTTCTACATTAAGAGATCGAAGGGCTTGGAATGCGATATTCCGGAGGTCAATGGAGCTAGGATTAAAACCTAGAATCACCTACCCAGCAAAACTGAGTATCATGTTCCAAGGCAAAAGATGGAGTTTCAATAAAATAGAGGACTTTCAAGCTTTCTCAGTGAAAAGACCAGAACTGAATAGAAAATTTGACTTTCAAACACAAGAATCAAGAGAAGCATGAAAAGGTAATCAAGAAACGGAAATTGCAAGGGACTTACTAAAATTGAACTGTTTTGTTTACATTCCTACATGGAAAGATGATGAGTATGATTCATGAGACCTCAGTATTAGGGTAGTTGAAGGGAATATGCATATATATATATATATGTGTGTGTGTGTGTGTATATATATATATGTTTATGTATATATATAAGTGAATGTGTATGTATGTATATATCTATGTGTATATGTATGTATGTGTATGTATGTGTATATATATATGTGTTTATATGTATATATATATATATATGTAAAAGAGAGAGAGCAGACACAGGGTGAGTTGAAGATGAAGGGAAGATATCTAAAAGAAATAAAATGAAATTAAGGGATGAGAGAGTAACATACTGATAGAGGGAGATAGGGAGAGATAGAATGGGGTGGATAATCTCGCATAAAGGTGGCAAGAGGAAGCAGTTCTATGGGAGGAGGGGAGAGGGCAGGTGTGGGGGGAATGAGTGAACCTTGCTCTCATCAGATTTGGCCTGAGGGGGAATACCATACATACTCAGTTGGGTATCTTACCCCACAGGAAAGAAGAGGGAGGAAGATAAAAAAAAAATAAAAGGCGGGGGGATGATGGAGGAGAGGGCAGATGGGGGTGGAGGTAATCAAAACAAACACTTTGGAAAGGGGACAGGGTCAAGGGAGAAAATTCAATAAAGCGGGATGGGTTGGGAAGGAGCAAAATGTAGTTAGCCTTTCACAACATGAGTATCGTGGAAGGGCTATACATAATAATACATGTGTGGCCTAGGTTGAATTGCTCAACTTCTTAGGGAGGGTGGGTGGGAAGGGAAGAGGAAAGAGAATTTGGAACTCAAAGTTTTAAAATCAAATGTTCAAAAACAAAAAAAGTTTTTATATGCAACTAAAAAATAAGATACACAGGCAATGGGGTGTAGAAATTTATCTTGCCCTACAAGAAAGGAAGGGAAAAGGGGATGAGAGGGGAGGGGGGTGATAGAGGGGAGGGCTGACTGGGGAACAGGGCAACCAGAATATAAGCCATCTTGGAGTGGGGGGGAGGGTAGAAATGGGGAGAAAATTTGTAATTCAAAATGTTGTGAAAATCAATGCTGAAAACCAAATATGTTAAATAAATAAATTGCATTTAAAAAAAATATTCATTAGGGAAATAAGTCTATGATTTTCATTCTCTGTTTTGGCATCAAGCATGGTATTTGTCATAAAAGGAATCTGGTAGAACTCCTTCTTTGCCTATTTTTCTAAATAGTTTATATAGTATTGGAATTGATTGTTTAAAAGTTTGGTAAAATTCACTTGCAAATACATCTGACCCTGGAGATTTTTCCTTCAGGAGTTCATCGATGGCCTGTTCAATTTCTTTTTCTAAAATGGGGTGATTTAGATCTTTTATTTCCTCTCCTGTTAATCTTGGCAATTTATATTTTTGTAAATATTCATCATTTTAACTTACATTGTCAGATGTATTGGCATACAGCTGGGCAAAATAGCTCCCAAGTATTGCTTTAATTTCCTCTCCATTGGTGGTGAATTCACTTTTTCATTTTTGATACTGGAATTTGGTTTTCTTCTTTCTTTTTGCTTAATTAAGTTAACTAAAAGTTTTTCAATTTTATTATAGTTTTTTTTTAAATAAAACCAACTCTTAATTTTCTTACTTTCAGTTTTATTAACCTCTCCTTTGATTTTTACAATTTCTCACTTGGTATTTACTTGGGGATTTTAATTTGTTCTTTTTCTAACTTTTAAATTGCATGCCCAATTCATAGGTCTGCTCTTTCTCTATTTTATTAATGTAATCATTTAGAGATATAAAGTTTCCCCTAAGTACCACTTTGGCTACCTCTCATAAATTTTGGTTTGTTATCTCATTATTGTCATTCTCTTTGATAAAATTATTGATTGTTCTTATGATTTCTTGTTTGACACACTCATTCTTTAGGATTATATTATTTAGTTTCTAAGAGCCCTCCAGCTTGTAAACCCAGATGTTCAGACTTGGTTAAACTCTGGCAACTATGAATTGGGATTTGAATCAGACTAAGTCTGTCTGTTGATGTTTGTAATTTGTTTGTATTGCTCTGAAGTTCAGGGTGCTGGCTTTTCCCCTGAACTAAGTGAATGATATTTGTATGTCGGATTAAAGTAAGCTTGTTAACCCCTTAATGTTGCTTTCCTTAGTAAAGCAGATCAAAAGAACCTGGGCTTGTAGCATTCTGTGAGCTGGTTGTTGTTGGTTTTATACCACCCCGCCCCCACAGCAGCTGCTAGCCAGATTGTTGAAACAATTACCATTTCTAATTCTTATGCCCTGATCATATTTACAAATTTAAAATTGGAACCTTGGCCAATTGTCATCATCAGAACACAGTTTCTTATACTTTACATTAATCCATTATTAATTTCCTCACCAGGAGGATGAGATTTCACTAGGGAATTAATATCAGGCTCCAGTACATACATAAATACAATAATAAAATCATAAACTTTTAATCATGCCATGTTTCTTTTAAGGCATTTACAAAATAAACCACAAGCCATTCTTTTTTAACATTACTAATTGAGCTCTCTGCTCCCCCCACCTCGTAATGGCTGCCAGCACATCTTCATCAACCACTGCTTCACCAGCCCCAGCCCAGCTCCCAGCTCCGGGGCTCTGGGCAAGAACGCGTTGAGCTGCCACCTCTTATCGGGAGCAGGGCTGCTGAGGACCGGCAGCTACATGTACTGGATAGCTCAGTGGCCCTCGAAGCTTGGCTATGCCACCAACCCAGGTATCATCTTCCAGATGGTTGTTGGCATCAGTATTGCACGTTGGGGGCTAGTCATATTGGTGGACCCAGTAGGAAAAGCCTATCCTGCAGAATCAAAGAAGCAGTGATGGTGATGATGATGAAATTGGCAGCTTCTACAACACAGCCACACCCATGAACTACCCAGCCACTACAATGGACTCCCCAGAACAGGAGGACAGAATCAAGAGACCCACAGATATTTCAGATATTGCCAAGGCCTGCCCCTCCCTTCACAACTGTGAATAAATTTCTTTGAGAACAGAAGAGGGTGTGTGTTATCTGTAGAAGAATGGAGATTTAAAGGTACTGACTCTATGAACTGGGAGCAGTCTGAAAAACCCCATAGGGCAGAATGAGAAAATGACCCTTAACTGCTTTTTTTGGTTAACCTCCTAACACATTGTTGACTGTAAATTCAGCCCATTTACAACTATGTTAATCCTATCCATACTAGGTACCTGAAGCTGCGTTGGAGTCTATGGGGGATAGCAGATTCCTTATGATAGAGTCCTAATAGAGCTGCCCCAGCCCCAATATTATAACTTCATTATAAGCCCACTGTACTTACCTCGCTCCACCCCCACCCCACCTCTGTCAATGTCCTAATTTATGCCTCATTACTCACTAGAACAACAGGTGTGTATCCATGTGATGGGAGCTCAGCCACTGCCTCTACCCAGGTACTGCCCCCAGACCACATATTTAAACAGGTGTGTTCTTGTATTCAATCATAATCAAATCATCCATCTAGCCCAAGACAGAACCACAATACCTAACTATCTATCTTGACCAGATAGGACCACAATAGCTAGCCAATTGGAGGGCAGCATGACCAGAATGTTTGACCACCAAACTTTAGAAGGGGCCCACCCTACAATAGTGCCTGCGAAGTTCCACTGAGGCTATGACCTCTCCTCCATTACCTAATCCCTTAACAAACTCCTTCTGCCTTTTTAATATTAATCATATTCCCATATTCTATGTAAATTTCTGTTTTGTAATTGCATCTTTATCTTATAAAAATCTATCTTGCTTTCTTTGAAGCTGCTGGCTCCTCTTGGAACTTGGCCTGCTCCATGAGAGGCATCAATCTCAATAAATGCCTGTACTTGGAAAAAAAAACTTTACTAATTGTAACAAAACTTCAGACAAGCATGATATTAACCAAATAACAGAAATAGCATTCTCACAAGCCCTTGACCTAATTGTTTCCATACCATTACAAAGAATTAAAGGACCCTAACTTATACAAAACCCTATACAGGGCCCTTATAAAGCATGCTAACTTATGCAGGAACACACACAGGAACACTGGTCCCAGTCCTATAGTAACCTAAGATGTTCCATAATCAATTATTTTAATAGATTTGTTACTATATTTACAAAACCTTCTGATTATAGAAATTTGCCACTAAGAAACTTAGGACTTAACTTATAGTAACTTCCTGTCAACTCCAGGCAGAAGTTGCATCAAACTGTAAACTGCATTGAGCCAGGCTTAAAGTCTGCCAGGTTTCAGTTAAGGAATCAAATCAAGAGAGTCCCACCTCAGCACATGTGGAACAGTTGACCTCTCAACCTTCCCATGAAATCATACCTGCAGTTCATACTTGCCCCTCGCAGAGCTGCCGGCATCAGCCTTCCTTGATATTCACACCTGGAGTTAGACTGAGAAACAGTCAGTTAACAGTCCCATTAAGTCTTTGAATAGCAAGTTCCAATAATCAGTTTAAGATAAGACTATAATCTCACATTGCTTAAGGAATATCTTCAAAGTGAGCTTTAAGTAGCTCACATGTACTTCCACCCTTGTTCACAAAATCTTCCCAGTAAGATAGTTGTTGCTGTAATACATTTGCATCCGTTTCCCAGGCTTTTCTATTCTCCTCTAACTATGTCCAATCTGAAAGAATGAGATATACTTCAGGAATTGAACCAGATAAATATGACAGGTTCAAACACTAACTTTATCTTACATTTTAGATCACGGAATGAATTCAAATCCATACAGCCACATTTAACTTTTCCCATCAATGCAAAAGTATTCTACAACTTATCGCTAAGAAACTTACACTGAAATTCTTTTCCCCAAACTGAAATTCTCTGATTTAATTCCAGTAATTATACCATTTGTATTAATACCCAATTGCTCTTACATCTCTTTGAAACATTTAAGGACCTTCTTCCACATAGATATGCAATAGCTTTAAATCCTGTCCTTAGTCTATGGGATAATGATTCAATATTGCATTTGTGTCTTTATTGCTCAAACTTCTTTTTCCCTTTGTTTAATTATTCCCATTAATATTTAGAAAGAATGTTATCTTTCACATGACTATACAAGAGTACCAATTTACCCAATTATTTGATTAAAGTCAGCAAGATTTCACATATTTGCATTAATCAGATTTTCCATTTTTCCCCATAAAACTTTCTAGATCTTTCACTTCACAATAGTAACAGATTCTGACAGATACCTTTCCTTTTATTACTAACTACTTATTTTGATTAGAGAGACCTGCCATAAAAAAAAGAGGCAGCATCATATCATCTCCCCCAGAGGGTGGGTTCCTTTACACCAGATGGCAAATTTCACTATCAAAACTTTACCAGGACCCATATCTCAAATTCTATTCTTATCCTAAAAACCAATCACTAGAGATCAGTTCTCCTGACTTTAAAAAGCCAGGTTTGGAGGTCCGATGGTTTCTGACCCATGCCTTCTCTCAGTAAAACTAAAATCCCAGTAACTGCTACCCCTCCCCCTTCCTTACCTCCTACCTAGTTGAAAAATGTGAAGCTCTTTCTTCTTATCTAAACTAAGGAGGGGAGCATAAGTGGGGGAGGGTGGAAGGGATGAGACTGGTAAGGACAGTGTTTCAAAGCAGTCCCAAATTTTTAACCTGAAGGCATCCCACAGTCGGCTTCCAAAAAAAATTTGTCTCTCCCCCCATCCTGACTCTACCTTATCTTCTGTCCCTGACTCATAAAATTCAAGACTTCTCACAAGGTCAATGAAAATTTATGACTAGATGATTCAAAAAATATTTGTTTTAGTTAACAGCCTCAATTCTTGATTAAGTACAATTCTTAATCTAACATCTAGATTATAAGAGGAATTGCTTTTAATAAATTCCCAAAGTATTATAACAACTAAACTCAAAACAATTTCAACTGAAATTTCTTTTTTATATAAAGACCAAAACTTGGAAGTTTATAATTTCAGCAATAATTCAATAACAGCTTTTTAACCCATTTATCATTTTTCTCTGACAGTACAATTCTTAACAACATTTAAACCATACAAATGTAATAATGCGTTAAACATTTTTATGTATTTAAAATTTGAACCTACCCATCTTCGATTTAGGTGAATGCATTTCTAAGTCTCCTTACACAGGAAGTCATTCATCACATAACCACTGTATACATTTTCATAAATAGCCCAGATTTCAAAAGGAAAATCTATTGTAATATTACTTGTTTATAACCCAATACAACAGTTTCAAACTATCACATTTTGTCATACCCTTATTTAAAAAAAAAAAAGATCAATTCATATATAACAAAATTCAGACCTCACAAAGGTCTCTCAAATTTTACAACTTAAGAGAACTCTAAAAATACAATTTAGAAATGAGATGACATCAATTGTATTTCCAGATTATCACATATAGAAATTACTGGTCCTATTACTTTTGGCATTTATATATTCCCTTAAATACATTTTATTTAGCTGCATAATTCCCAGCACTAAACAGTTCTTCTGGGGTAACCACTGCCTCTGGCCCAGGTATTAAGAATATTTGCCTGGCCATGAGTGAATTTAGGAAAAAAAAAAGATTTTTACTTCATATCATTACTTGCGTTTACCCATCCAGATTTGAAGTTGGCACCCTGACCGTCATTGGTCAGCTTTCGCCAAACCTACCTTAGGCATTCCAATTCCTGACTCCAATTCTTCAGAGTTTTTACAAAAAGATTTGAATTAACAAAAGCCCTAAGGAATTTGAAGGAGGTGGGCCACTTCCCTTTCAAGCAAAAAGACCAAGCTAAAATATTTTTAGTTTGCCCTCTGTCTGCCTCAGATAACTTGAGCAAGGAATTCCCTCAATTGCTAAAGAGATTATCAATAACAAAGATTATCAAAGATCTCATCCCTAGGTGAATTAACTTTGACCTGGCAGCCCTTTGAGACACCAGAGGCCTTTCTTAGAACAAAGGACTTAATCTTTTAGGTTCTGATGATTTAGCTTCCTAAACCACTCAGGAAGGCAATTTTTTTATTTCCTACCCCCCAGCCACCAGTACATGGCTTCTATAATCTCTGTGAAAATAAAATTCAATCACATCTTACACAGGCAAAGCTTCTTTTATAATTATACAAATCAACATCTTTACTATAAAACTTTTGATTACTAACTAATCAGCCTTATTTTCCAATCAGGCTACAAGTTTTAGTTTAAAGCTAATGATTGACACACCCACGTCTTCTAATGTGGGGTGGGGGAGGGGGTAGCTAAGAGCACATGGACCCAGAACCACAAGGACTTCGCTGGTGTTCCACCCCCACCCAAATCCTTTATCTTTCTATTTTATCCTTGGCATTCTGGCTCCAACTCCTATCTCTTTCTTTCCTAATCTCAACCCAAACTACCTCAAACACTTCAAATAAATGAGAAAAAACTATCATACTCATATCATACTCCAGCTTCTTTTACCTTAAAACTTAAAGTTAAATGTCTAACAATTTAATCACATTCTAAACAGACCAATGAACCCCCAAAGCCATCATCTCATCATTATACAGAAGATCCCCTTCACTTTTGCAGTTTTGAAACACTTTCCTTGATGTCAGATACACTGAGTCAATACAAATGCACAGATTCTCAACCTTTAGGATCTAATTAAATCTTAATTCAGAAACCCTCAGCTTTTCTCTCCATATCAGCCCTCACTTCCCTTGGGCTGCTTTGGCTCTGATTCCTTATCAGTTCTAAAAGCTGCTGGCTTTTCACAATTCAATTTCTAGTCTGGTATTCCAACTTGGCCAGTGTTAGAACGAAATAGAATCTTAATCTCCCACTGTAGGCCTAAAAATGGGAGTTCTTTCCCTGTGTTCTCTTTTTCCCTAATTACACACCTTAGAAATTTCTTACCCCAAACCATGAAGCTTTCCTCAAACATACAGACAAGACATCAGACATTTACAAGACAGTGCACATAAAAAAAGCAATTTGGAAACCAATTAAGAATTTGAATTCAGACCGGTCAAAAGAAAACTCAGAGTAGTAATTTACTGTGACTTTTTTTTAGCCAATTTCGAAAAGATATCCTTCCCAGAGATCCCTTCAAGATCTCTTCCTCTGCCCCAGCACCTATAACATGCTGGAATATTTCCCAGGGGAGTCCACCCCTGTCCAGGAGAATCCACTCTTTCTGGTACCTTACTTTATTCCCCATTCTACCCTCCTAAAGGGCTATCTGGGAGAATACCTGTGTCAGGAGAATCCACTCATTTCCAGGAGAATTCACTCCTTCTTTCCCAGGGGAATCCACCTCTTTTTCCCATGGAATTCACCCCTTTCCTTCTTGGCCATTTTAATTAATCTGGTCCTGAGATTCTTAACAGTTTGCGAGCAAAAGTGTGGAAGCACGAGAACCATTTAAAATTAATGGGATGCGTCTTTCTCGTCCTCCAGCACTTTTTGCCCGAGATGTTTTCAAATCCCAGATGAGAGCCCCCAATTGTTAGAAACATATTTACATTGTCTAGGAATAAACAATACTCATTGGAAGGTCAAGAATGTTTTAATTACATCTTACATTTATTCCTCCTGAATAAATGGGTACATCCCCTTAACAGAGTAAAAGGAGTACAAGGGACTCAGACCAATGCTGGTCCTTTTATTGGCTACTAATTTGAATCTCTTCATTGGCCAGATGCAACATCATATCTCCCTCAAACAACTCCTTAAGATTGGGTACAAGCCTCTAACTTTTAACCCAATCAGAAGCCTGGTCTCTGCTAGATTATAGTTCTGATTAGAACTGGTTCTAATCAGTCACCTGACTTACATTCTTCTAAGGGGGGTGGAGGGGAGGATACTTTCAACTCTGTGGAAACAAAACTGCTTCCACCATTTCTCACACCTGATTGTAGTTTATGCATATCCAAGTTTATGGAGCCCGTAAAATCTATTCCAGCACCCTAGGCTAAGAACCCCTGATCTAGATGATAGAAAGGACTATTGCTCAAGATATTAAAATATGAAATCAGCTGTCTACCTAGATCAGAGTCCCACTCCATAGTGGGTTCAATTCCTTCAAGTCAAATTCCAATACTTACATAGATTCCAAGATTTAGCATGTGGTTATCAGTTTATTGTACTTAGAATGAAGTGAAAAAAGGATTATACAGTGCATTTCTATGTGGAGATACTCCTTTCCAACCCAATTTCTTAGATGTCCTTTCATTTCTGGTTTGGGTAGGGGGAACTGGAGCACACATACCTGTGGCTTGCAGGAAAGGGACAGGGGAGGTACATTTACTCCAATGGCAGATCATGAAAAAAAAGGGGAATGTGACAAAGACTCTGAGAGGCTCCTCCCTATCTTAGGCTAGTAAACTAAAAGAGCAGTCAGCTTCCCTGTCACAAGTAAATTTAATAAAGGTATACTGAGTTACAGACTCTGAGCAAGATAAGTTTATTAACAGTGATGTACTGTTAATAACTCTTAATAAGGTGAGTCACACTGGTAGCCTCAGTAAAGCCAGGGACCCTAATGAGAGGAAGGTTACTCTCTTTATTGATTCACGGGAAAGAAGGGGTCTAGGTATTCATGGCCATCCTAAGAAAAGTGGGCTCAAATTCAAGTAAAGATCATCACACCCCTCTCTGAAAATTAAAGAATGTAAATTGTTTTATGAGACTCATCTGTAAGCTTTGCTAGGAGATCAGTCCTACCTGACTTGCTGTCCCCTTGGAGGAGATCAGGTTTTTCTTAATTGCACAAGGATAAATAAGGACAGACAACATATCTTTTGGGAGATGGAACCAAGTTAAGCTGGTTAGGGCTTATAGACAGTAAGCAAATGTCCCAGGTATAACAGTATGAATGATAACAACTTTCCTTTTAATTATACTTTTAAACTAACTCAAAGGGAAAACTGTATTCCTGAGCAAGATGAGTTCAGGCAGATACTAACTCAATTACAAAAATCAATACAGCATAAAATCAATAATGTTGTAAAGCCAATACAATACAAATCAGAACTCATATTAATTTTGATCTTTTCATACCCCCAAACTAGCAGAAGAAAATTTCACAGTTGCTTGCAGCCTCAGAATTCTGTCTCATCTTAACTTCTCCCATGGATGACGAGTCATCAAGAAAAAGACTAGCATGAAAGTTTTTGAAGATCTTGATAAATCCTTCCTCTCCACCTCCTACTGCACTTTACAATAGAATAGAAGTTACCAGATAGGGTAAGGGGACATTGAATTGCATTTACACCTTTTACTCCCCATGTTCTTCTGTTCTTTTGTGATTCAGACCCCTAAAAGAGACAGGCAAATACCATGGTGCCTCACCTTCTAACCAGGACAAATGGAAGTTTCTTTGCCTCTCCGACTCTTTGGTTAACAACAGCTGTGGCTGTTTTAGCTCCTGCCACTGTTTCTGCCACTGTCATAGATTCAGGAAGGTGTAAGAGAGGCAAGGACACTTCCACCAGTTGTTGGGGCACCATGATAGTGAGACAACTAGTAGCCAATTTAGCTGGGAAAGGTTTTAGTCTTGGGCACCAACAAGGAAACCTCAAGTAGCAGATGGAACCATGGGGAAAACCAGTGAAGCTTTGAGAAGGAGATGTAATGTTGCTGAGACTGCCAGATATCATAGACGAGGAATTCTGTTGGGCTAGTGAGCTGGAGACTTCCCACTTAGCTAATGAGTCTGAGATGGAGAGTGTAAGCTCATCATTTTCTTTCCAGATTTCCCATCTATTTTAGTTCTTCAGGGGGTGGAGCAAAGGAGGTGGAGAAGAGACAGGGACCCACCTCAGCTCTCCCAAATTTGTCTCCAAATAACTTTAAATAGTGCCACAAAACAAATTCTTGAGTAACATAATCCAAAAAAGGACAGGGTGAAACAATTTTCCAGCTCAAGATAACTTAGAAGATTAGGTCTGTCACACCAGGGTGAGAGTGAAGCACAGTCTAGTGCAAGCTGTGCCATCACAGATCAGGAGCAGACCTTAGGATTGACTGAATTATCAGTGACAGCAGCTGCCACTGGACACCTCAGAAAAAGATTGTATGGATCCCTTTGCTGGAACTGGGCATAGGACTCTGTTGCATTGCCCATACTTGGATCTGGGTCATAGTAATGGGTGGCAGTATAAGGGTGAGTAAGAGCACCAGCACACCAGAGCTTGCAGCCACAGGGGAGCAGGGAAGTTGGTCATAGTTCCAGAGCACATGCCTTAGATCATACCACCTTGGAAGAACTGAAAACTTATAAATCCCTAGAATTATCCCTGTAAACAACTGCACAGAAACACTAAGAGACCCACTTCAGCATGGAGTTAAAAGTCAAGAAATAGACTGGAAAAATGAGAAGACAATAGAAAAAATCTGATTATACAAAGTTGTTATGATGACAAGGAAGATCGAAACACATACACAAAAGAAGACAATAAAGTCAAAACTGCTACATCCAAAGCCTCACAGAAAAATACAGATCAGTCACAGGCCATGGAAAGGCTTGAAAAGGATTTTGAAAATCAAGTAATGGAGGTAGAGGGAAAATTTGGAGGAGAAATAAGAGTGATGCAAAAAAATAATGAAAACAAATCCAACAGCTTGGTAAAGAAGGCACAAAAAATACTGAAGAAAATATAACCTTAAAAATGAAATAAGCTAAAAGGTAAGAGAGAAACAAAAATAAAATGAGGAAAAGAATGCCTTGAAAAGTAGAATTATTCAAATGGAAGAAGAGATACAAAAATCCAATGAGGAGAAGAATGCCTTGAACAGTAGAATTGGCCAAATGAAAAAAGAGATACAAAAGCTCACTGAAGAAAAAAATTACTTAAAATTAGAATTGGGCAAGAGTAAGCTAATGACTCCAACAAGAATAAAACAAAAACAAAACAATGAAAAAATGAACAAAATATGAACAATCTCATTGGAAAAACAACTGACCTGAAAAACAGAACTGGGAGACATAACTTGAAAATTATTAGACTATCTGAAAGCCATGATCAAAAAAAGAACCTAGACACAATCTGTCAAGAAATTATCAAGGAAAACTTCCCTGATATCCTAGAACTAGAGGGCAAAAGAAAAAATCAAAGAATCCACTGATCACCTCCTGAAAGACATTCAAAAACGAAAACTCCCAGGAATACTACAGCCAAATTCTAGGACTCCTAGGTAACATAGAAAATATTGCAAGCAGCCAGAAAGAAACAATTAAATTTTTATAATTATATCATTTGGTACATATATGTTTAGTATTGATATTACTTCATTGCCTGTGGTACCTTTTAGAAAGATGCAGAGTTGGGAGAAGAAAAACTCAGAATAAATAAGTCAAGATAGTTGACCTTATTCCCTGAGCAGCCTTCCTAGATAGGCCTTACTGTGCTTGAGCTCTTCCCTTCCAGAGATGATTGCAAAAGGAGCTCCAGAACTCCCTCAAGGGACAAACAGGATCCAGAAAACTATCCCAAGAGGGTTAAGCTGAAGAAAGTAAGAGATAAGGATCCAAGCAAGCTTAGAAATAGAGGATATAAATAGAGGATATACAGATAATCCTATGTCATCATTAAAGGCTGGGAACATGATTCAATCCAATAGAAAGTGAACTGGATACTAGGTTCAGAGGACCTAGGTTCAGTTACCCCAGTGCTACCATTGTGTAATCTTGGGCAAGTCACTTAACCTCACTGGGTGGGCCTCAGTTTTTTCATCTATAAAATAAAAGGATCAGATTACATGATGTAGAAGTCCCTTTTAGCTCTTATATCAGATCTGAGATTTTTTTTAAAGGGTACTCTCTCTGTCCTTGAGAAGTGGATAACCTTGCATGCAGCAAATACACACAGAAGCATAACACAAGGGACAATGTGATGGGAGCTCTTATGGGCAGGCCTGAATCAAGCTAATACCCTATTAATTTAAGTTTGGTACTGGAATGAAATGAGGCACTTGCAGGTCTTTCTACAATAAACTCAAGGAGGTTTACTTAGCCACACCATAGAAAAGATATTTACCAAACACACTTGAGCAACTGGCTTGGGGAAACACGACTCCCCCTTACTTCCATATAGAAATGGATTTGGACAGCAGAGCAGGCTTTGGTTACTGGCACAGCCTTGAGATATTTTCACTTGGATGGGCCTTTTTATGATCTTGGATGATCAGGAAGCCATATAAATAGGGCCAGAGGCCATGAGGAAGCTATGTTAATTGAAGCACAGCTTGACCTTTGTCACTTTGACTCAATCAATTCCCATAGACAGCCTTACAACCTCTCAGATAGGAAAAAAAACTAGCTTAATTTGCATGGGGGTGGGGGGCAGGGTGTTACTTCCACCAAAGCGACAAAGGAAAAAAGAACAAATTTGGTCAACATTTGTTAAGTTCCCGTTATGTGCCAAGGGTTGTGCCAGATTTGGAGAATAAAAAAAAAAGTGATTCCTTCCCTGTCCTCAAAGGGGTTACATTCTATCAGGTGTGGGAGTGGATTCCACTTATCCATTGGTAGATAGGGAGGATGGGGACATGGAAAAAAAAAAAGAAAAAAGACTCCAGGGAAATCTGAGGAGGGAGAAAACACTTTCTGTAAATTAAAAGCCTCTTCTTTAATTAATTATATATTATTTAAAAGTCTCATACCTAACTATTAACCTGTCAAATCAGACAGGAAACTCATGTACCATCATTGAAAAGAGCCGTGGGCTAAAATTTTTTAAAAAGGTTGGGGGTGCAGGGGTTTGTTGTATGACCTTGGGCTTAGGCCCTACCCTTCCCAGGGACTTGGTTTTCTTCTCTGTTGAATAAGAAATAGGATGTGGTAAGTGAGATCATATGCATTCATAGTGACTATGGTGTCTCAGCTCTGACATTCCATGTCTTAAGGTTCCTCCCAGCTCTAACATTCTGTGTCCTCAGGACTCTCCTAGTTCTGATCATCTGTGTTCCCAGGGCCATTCCCAGATCTGACATTCTGTGTCCTATGGGCCCTCTTGGTTCTGGCATTTGTGTTCTAATTCCCTCCCTAGTTCTAACTTTCTGTCTTCCATTAGTCCTCCCAGCTCTGACTTTCTATGTTCTCAGACTCCTTCCAGCTCTAACATCTCCAAATCCATGAAGATGAGTTATATGTGTAACAGAGACCACCCTGGCCCCTACCACCTGAAGGCTAGGTAAGTTATTTTTTCACTCCTCCCCAAGGTCTTCTGGTACCCTTACAGGGGATTTGCAGGATCTCCAGGCTTTCTGCAAAAGGCTCCAATTTCCATCAATAATGGCTTTCCCCACAATTATAGAGAGTGATCCATTAACCATGGACAGTAAGATTAGTTTTTATACAGAAATATTCCTTCAAGATATAATCACAAATGTACAAACTTATGCCCCCCAAATGTGAGAAGCATAATCCTTCTCTCTCTCCCACCCCTCTCCTGTGCCACCTCAGTCTCTGGGGAGGATATAGGGATCAGATTCACAGCTTGGCTCAGTTCCTATAGGGCAAAGTCTTAGTTGCAAGTCCAACCCCACCCCTGGGGGGCTTGAGTCCCAGGCACCCTGGCTTCACAGAGCCTCCATTCCATGCTGGCTTGATTGACCTCCCTGCCCCCAATCCTGGCTCCAAGGTCCCAGCCATGGTTTGAACTCCCTGGCCCATGACGATCATCTCCCAGACCTGAAACTGAGGAGAAGCAAGATGAAATTAAAACAACATCCTCCCACAGCGGGGTGGAGGGGGGGGCACCCCCGCCCACACACACACACCCAAGCCCTGGCCAGGCCTAATTCACAGGTAAAAAAAAAGAGAGGAAAGGAAGAAAAGTCTTTCTCCTCTCACAGATTCCATTCATAGAGTCCACACTGGGCAAAGCTGGTAAGTTACCAAATACACATGAACAACTGATCATTCTTACAGAAAGAAAAAGATAGCATGGAACAGGTCTCAGCCAGGAAAGCTCTCGTCCCAGGCTTAGTGCCTGAGAAGAACAATTTTTGTACACACTGCCCTAATCCTCCCACTTTGAGGGTGTTTCAACAATCTGGCTAGCAGCTGCTGTGGGGGATGTAAAACCAACAACAACCAGCTCACAGAATGCTGCAAAAGCCTAGGTTCTTTTGATCTGCTTTACTAAGGAAAGCAACATTAAGGGGTTAACAATCTCACTTTAATCCAGCATACAAATATCACTCACTTAGTTCAGGGGGAAAAGCCAGCACCCTGAACTTCAGAGCAAATACAAACAAATTACAAACATCGACAGACAGGCCACATACAATTTGTAGTTACCAACAACTAAGTTCAGCCTGGGAGCTCATAACAAGGCCTGGCCCAGAGTCACACTCGCCACCACTGCTTGTGGGTCAGAGCTCTGCAAAAGGAAAGCCAACCCCTGGTTTTATATCTTTTTCAGGGTCAAGGGTGAGTCACACGTGCGACTCACCCATGTGACCTAAAATCATCGCAAAGAGGCGACTAAAACCCACCTGGTCTAAAAGTCTCTGATGTCACAAACATGTCACTCAAACCCAAGTAAATTAAGCTTTCCCTTGAGGCAAGGAGGTCATCAAGGACTCTTAATTTGATCAAGGAAATAAAGGCCAAACTCTTAAAGGGCACTTGGTTGAACTAAGTGCTAAGAGCCCATTTTGATTGCCACCACAGAAGGGCAGAGAGAAATCAGTCCACATACATTTATTAAGTGCCTACTATGTGCTAGGCACTGTGCTAATCATTGGGGATAAAAAAGAAAGGTAAAAAAAAATAGTCCCTCCTCTGAGGAGCTCACAATTTAATGGGGAAGACAAAATGCAAAGAGTTGTGTTCAACTAAGTTTTATACAGGATAAATGGGAGACAATCAGCAAAAGGAAGGCAGTAGATTCAGGGGGTTGGGGAGGACTGGGAAAAGCTTCCTGAAGAAGGTGAGATTTTATCTGGGACTCGGAAAAAGGGAGAAAATTGAAGGAGGAAGGGAGCCTGTGTCTGAATACTCTAGGGTGGTACTTGGTGTTGGGGCAGCTGGGTCTGAGAGGGCACTAGTATGTTCTGGTGGGGAACCCCTAAACCTGTGGGGAACTGTTAGTGGGTAGGAGTGCTCCTTGGAAGCCATGAACCTGTCTGTCTTGAGGGAACTGTTGACCTGTGGGAGTGAGATAACATTTATTAAGCACTTACTGTATGCCAGACACTATTCTAAGCTTTGGGTATATAAAGAAAGATAAAAACAGAAGCCCTGAGCTCAAGGAACTCCCATTCTACAATGGATATACAAGATATATGTAGTGTAAATGGGAGGTAACAGAGGCAAGGGGTGAAGGTAAAGGGGGAAGAGAAGAAGAGGGGTGGGACAGGGAAAGGCCTCCTGGAGATGTGAAATTTGAGCTGAGTTCTGAAGGAAGCCAAGACCCGAAGTAACATGAAGAAGGCACTGCAAGCCAGAGAAAAGGCTTGGAGTGGGAAGATGACTTGTCTTGTGTTAGGAGAAGCAAGGAGGCCAGGGTAGCTGGATCATAGAGTATATGGAGAGGGAAGGTGTTTCAGGGGTAGGAAGTGTAAAGTGTTTGACTACTGGAAAGGTAGGAAAGGGCCATGTGTCCTTGTGTTCAGTGTTTGGAGGGGGTGATGTCCTGACCCTGGGAGCACCAGAGATGTCTGTTGGGTGAAGGTACCCCTATTTCTTCAGTTGGGCTGAGTGCCCCAGTGTGAGGCAGAGTGGTGATCCTGTGAGGAGGGGGATGAGTGGAGGTGAGCTTGCATGGAGGAGTGGGTGCCGGGTTGGAGATTGGCTAAGTCCCTGGAAGCCCAGAGGTGGTGGTCGGAAAGGTCAGTCCACCCACCTTCACTATTGGGCTGGAGGAGTGCCTGGGGCCAGGCCAAAGAGGCAGTTTGGGGTTTCAGTGTATGCAATGCAAGTGGATAGTAGAATGTATTAGAAACCAGAATCCAACAATATGGTGTTTACAAGAAACACACTTGAAAAAGGAAAATACACATGGTAAAAATAAAGGGACAGAGCAGAATCTATTATGCTTCTGCTGAAATAAAAAAAAAAGAGGGTACAATCATAATCTCAGACAAAGCAAAAGCAAAAATAGACCTAGTTAAAAGAGATAAGCAGGAAAACAAGATTTTGCTAAATAAGGTATCATAGACAATGAAGCAACATCGGTACTAACCACATATACACTAAATGGCATAGAATCAAACTTCTTAAAAGAATAGTTAAATGAGTTACAGAGAAAATAGTAAAATTATGATACTGGGAGACCTCAACATTCTCCTCTCAGAAATAGATAAATCTAACCATAAACTAAATAAAGAAGAAGGTAAGGAAATGAATAGAATTTTACAAAAATTAGATATGTTACATGTCTAAATAAAATTGAATGGAACTAATAAGAAATACACTTTTTTCTTGGTTGTACATGGCATCTTTACAAAAATTGACTATGTATTTAAGGCTTAAAAAACCCCACAACCAGATACAAAAAAAGCAGAAATATTAAATGCATCCTTTCAATACCATAATGCAGTAAAAATTACATTCAGTAAAGGGCAGTGGAAAGATAGATTAAAAATTCATTGGAAACTAAGTAATCTAATCCTAAAGAATGAGTGGGTCAAAGAACAAGCTATAGAAACAATCAATAATTTCATTAAAGAAAATGGCAACAATAAAACAATATACCAAAATTTATGGGATGCACCCAAACTTAGGGGAAATTTTATATCTCTAATTTCTTATATCAATAAAATAGAGAAGGAGCAGATCATTAATTGGGCATGCAATTTAAAAAGCTAGAAAAAGAACAAATTAAAATCCCCAATTAAACACCAAATTGGAAATCCTTAAAATCAAAGGAGAGATTAATAAAATTGAAAGTAAGAACATTTGAACTAATAAATAAAATTAGGAGTTGGTTTTATGAAAGCACCAATAAAATAGATAAACTATTGATTAATTTGATTAAAAAAGAAAGAAGAAAAGCAAATTAACAGTATCAAAAATGAAAAGGGTAAATTTACTGCCAATGAAATTAAAGCAATTAATAGGAGTTGTTTTGACCAATTATATGTCAATAAATCTGACGATTTAAATGAAATGGGTGAGTATTTACAAAAATATAAATTGTCCATGTTAACAGAAGAGGAAATAGAATAATTATATCTTTGGAAATTAACTAAACTTACCTTAGAAAAAAGAAATTAAAGCTGCCATCAATAAGCCCCCTAAGAAAAAATCCTCCAGACCAAAATGGATTCACAAGTGAGTTCTAGCAAGCATTTAAAAAAACAATTAATTCTAGTGCTATATAACCTATTTGGGTCAATAGGCGAAGAAGGAATTCTACACAATTCTTTTTATGACACAAATATGGTACTGATACCTAAACCAGGAAGAGCCAAAACAGAGAAAGAAAACTACAGGCCAATTTCCCTAATGAATATTGATGAAAAATGTTTAATAAAATTCTAGCAAGGAGATTACAACAATATATCACAAAGATCATATGTTGTGACCAAGTGGGATTTATACCAGGAACACAGGGCTGGTTCAATATTAGGAAAACTATCAGCATAATTGACCATACCAATACAAAAACCAACAAAAGTCATATGATTGTCTGAATAGATGCAGAAAAAGCTTTTGACAATATTCCACACTCATTCCTATTAAAAACAACGGAAAGCAGAAGAATAAATGGAGCTTTCCTTAAAATGATAAGTAGTGTGAAAAATTATCTAAATCACTATTGATTAGAGAAATGCAAATTAAATCAACTTTGAGGTACCACCTCATACATATCAGATGGGCTAATATGACAGAAAAGTAAAATGATAAATGTTGGAGGGGATGTGGAAAAATTAGGACACTAATGCATTGTTGATGGAGTTGTGAACTGAGCCATCCATTCTGGAGAGCAATTAGGAGCTGTGCCCAAAGGGCTATAAAACTGCCCATACCCTTTGATCCAGCAATACCACTACTAAATCTGTATCCCAAAGAGATTAAAGAAAAAGGAAAAGGACCTACAAGTACAAAGTATTTCTAGCAGCTCTTTTTGTTGTGGCAAAGAATTTGGCAATTAAGGGGATGCCCATCATGTGAGGAATGGCTAAACAAGTTGTGTTATATGATTGTGATAGAATAGTATTGTGCTATAAGAAATGACAAGCAGGATGGTTTCAGAAAAATCTGAGACTCACATAGATTCATGGAAATTGGAGAGAACCAGGAGAACATTGCACACAGTAACACAATATTAGATGATGATCTACTGAGAATGACTTAGCTATCCTGATTAGTACAACAACCCAAGATAGTTCTGAAGGATTTATGATGAAAAATGCCGTCCACCTCTAGGGGAAAAAACTGATGGAGTCTGAGTGCAGATTGAAGCATAATTTTTTCACATTTTTATTTTTCTTGAGGTTTTTTTTGCAACATCGCAAGCATGGAAACATGTATTGTATGATCTCACAGGTATATCTGATATCACATTTTTGCCTTCAGAATGGGTGGGGGAAGGGTATGAGGGAGAGAGTTCAGAACTCAAAAATTTTAAAAATGAATGTTAAAAATGATAAATATTAAGTTTTTTAAAAGGAATATGAATTCTTTTTTTAATTTATTTAATATATTTAGTTTTCAGCATTGATTTTCACAAAAGTTTGAATTACAAATTTTTTCCCCGTTCCTACCCTCCCCCCACTCCAAGATGGTGTATATTCTGATTGCCCTGTTCCCCAGTCAGCCCTCCCATCTGTCACCCCACTCCCCTCCCATCCCCCTTTCCCTTCTTCTCTT
Source organism: Trichosurus vulpecula (assembly GCF_011100635.1). Lineage (NCBI taxonomy): Eukaryota > Metazoa > Chordata > Mammalia > Diprotodontia > Phalangeridae > Trichosurus > Trichosurus vulpecula. Next base: position 51,593,001 of record NC_050573.1, on the reverse strand, counting down.
GTAGGGCAAGATAAATTTCTATGCCCCATTGCCTGTGTATCTTATTTCCTAGTTGCATGCAAAAACTTTTTGTTGTTGTTGTTTTTGAACATCTGTTTTTAAAACTTTGAGTTCCAAATTCTCTCCCCTCTTCCCTCCCCACCCACCCTCCCTAAGAAGGCAAGCAATTCGACATAGGCCACATGCGTATCATTATGTAAAACCCTTCCACAATACTCATGTTGTGAAAGATTAACTATGTTTTGCTCCTTCCTAACCTATCCCCCTTTATTGAATTTTCTCCTTTGACCCTGTCCCTTTTCAAAAGTGTTTGTTTTTTATTAACTCCTCCCCCTGTCTGCCCTCCCTTCTATCATCCCCCCCTTTTTATCTTCTTCCTCCTTCTTTCCTGTGGGGTAAGATACCCAAGTGAGTGTGTATGGTATTCCCTTCTCAGGTCAAATCCGATGAGAGCAAGATTTACTCATTCCCCCTCACTGTCCCCTCTTCCCTTCCTACAGAACCACTTTTTCTTGCCACTTTTATGCGAGGTAATTTACCCCATCCTATCTCTCCCTTTCTCCCTCTCTCAATATATTCCTTTCTTATCCCTTAAATTGATTTTATTTTTTTAGATATCATCCCTTCATATTCAACTCACCTTGTGCCCTTTGTGTGTGTGTGTGTGTATATGTATATATATACCTACACATATACATACATAGACACACACATATGTATATATATATATATATATGTATACACATATATATATGCATATTCCTTTCAGCTACTATGATATTGAGGTCTCAGGAATATGAATTCTTTTAGATAAATTTGCATGATCTACAGGGAAATCTCAGAATTTCATAGTTGGGAAATTTCTTTTCTCACATGAGTTTTCTTTTCCTTTGGAGTAGCTGATGCCCATAAGCCAATAGAAATTAGAGACATTTCATTGCAGTTTGTTCACTCAGAGCGTGGTACACTCCATTAGCAGTTGATGGAAATTGGTATCATTCACAATTTGCCTCATAGTATTTATACGTTCCATGAAAAAAGAAAAAAATTGGGTTCTCGTTACTGTGTAGCTGGTCATGTAAAGAAAAATATGTACTTGTTAAGGAAAATGTATCCTAAGGGGACGTGTCCTTGTTAGGATGGCAAATTGCACTAAATCAAAAAGAACTCTCCTTCAGGCTAGATAAGGGAGAACACTCCTTACAATGTTGAAGTCCTCCTTTATAGTAATTAAGTCTTTTTCTACCAATTAAGGGAGCAAAGAAAACATTGAAAGGAACCAATTGTTGCAACTGTTCCTGCAGTTCCTGCAGGGATCATGTACCACAAAATAGTTAATATAGAACTAAATGGAATTAGTTGTGTCCTTCCAAAAAATCTACTTTCAACGGGTTCTAGCTAGTCTGCACAGAAGTCCTCTGCATGATGGCCAGTATCCGACAAGAGGCCATCATCCACTGCTTGCTCAAGGATCCCATTGAGGAGGAACCCACTATCTACTGAGGAAGCCCATTCTGCCTTGGCATGGCTCAAGTTATTGGGATTAACTGGAGAGGGTTAATCAGTGTCCTACTAAAAAAGGAATGTTCAGGACTCTATTCGGTGCCCCAGATGTGGCCTGACTAGGTTAGACTAAAAAGTTTCCTATTCTAAGGACAATGAGATTATCACCTCCTGGGTCCTAGAATCCTCAGCCAAGGAACTGAGAATCAAAAAGTTTGAAAGCTTTGCCCAAGGTCACACAGTGACTAAACTAGTTACCTATTATGTGCCAGGCACTTGGCTAGGCACTGGGGTTACAAAGGCAAAAATGAAACAGTTCCTGCTTGATTGCTGGGCATGTCCTGACTTATGGAGGACCAGTCCCAGGTGTGTTCTAAGCATAAAGCACACAGCCTAGCATTGCTGGAGAAAGGGGTAAAGCAGGGTGCTTGGTCCCACTTTACTGTAGTTCCTAAACAATCATTTCTTTTTGAGCCTCAAATCTATCTATGGGCAATATCAATGACCAAGTGACTGCTTTGACCCTCAGCCTCTACAGCCTGCCGTATACTGGTGGTACCTCTTGGAGCTCAGCTTTTACGTCTCCTTGCTGCTCAATCTGCCCTGCAATGTGAAGAGGAAAGTGAGTCTGGAGGGAGCCTAGGTTTTGGGGAAAGTCTTGTCTTCCCCATGAAGAGAAAACAGTAGAGGGAAAAAGCCTGGCTTCTACTGTCAGCCCCCATGAGAAAAGTGTCTTGCTTGATCCTGGCCCTGAAGGCCAGTTTCTGGTGCAAGCATAGGGCCTTGTTCCACAGAAACAGTAAAGGCAGACATGGTCCACTTGAGCTTGGTGGACTCTGTGGGTTCTTGGTGGAAGACTAAGTAAGGGGGCCAGAAGCTAAAGGTCCAGTTCCATTCTGTTCAATTTAATAGCTAAGGTGCTCTCTTTGGAGCTACTAAGACCATATCCAACCCAGTCACCAGCTGTCTTCACCATACTGTCAGATACTTGACTTTCTTCCTTCATCTCCTCCCTGTACATCACCTCAATCTCTGCCTCCCCTTAAAAAACTTGAACCTTCCCCAAGAGGACTGTCACATAATCAGGGCAAAAGTGGTGAGAAGAAAGGTGTACCTAGACTGTGGGTCAGAATCTAACCCTAATCATGAGCAGGGTGCTGGCCTCATGACTGCCCTCTTCTTCCCGGGACTTCAAGGAGCAGGTCATCCACTATTACTTTGATCTTATTTTCCTAGTTTTGTCAACTTTGTGAACATTGGTGCCCTGGTGCTGCTGCTACGTGATGTGTCATATATCTTCCTGGAGGTGAGTGAGTCCAGCATGGAGGAGTATAGATGGGATCTACCTGGTCCCTGGAAGCTTCATGTGTGCAGGGGCCACAGCCTCAGAGAAGGGAACAGAGTTGTCCCTGAATTCCTTCACCGTTATGGTAGTCCATTGTGCCTGGTGGCCCAGGGGTCCCTAACAGAAGTAGGAACTCAGGCCTCATATGGACTTCACTCTATCCCTGGAGAGATAGGAATGACCCCAGAGAGTAAAGTCCAGGGAAATCTCTAAAAACAAAAATTAACCATGGTTCACATCTAGAATCTTCCACAAAAAAAAGGATGAGGCATGCTAACTCTGTCCCTTTTAAAAAAAAACAAAAGTTTTCATTATAAAATATGAATATTAGGTATAGGACAGCTGTTCCCCTCCCCACCCCCATCACAGGCAATGTTTGATGCAAAAGACTTCCAAGTGTGCATTAGCAAATACAGTTATATCTGCTATAATGCGACATAATTATTCCCAAGAAACACCATGCCACCAGAATCACTGAATAAAAAACATAGAGCTTTTGAGAAAGATGAGGTAGAAGGCACAATACTAGAAAATTTCATCAATAACACATAAAAATGTAAGAACGTGTTTTCTTCCCTCTTTCAAGTTCCCTAATTTCTGCAGAAGGCAGCATCATTTTTTCCATCTCCTCCTCCACTCCTCTCTCTTTCTGACCTCTCATACCCAATCTATTGCCAAATCTTGCAGTTTTATCTTCTTATCTCTCCCATCCAGTCCTTTCTGTCCATTCGTAGGTACCAGTCTAGTTCAGGCCTTTATGACCTCTCATCTCCCTGGGGTTTCTCTGCCTCCAGTCTCTCTCCATTCCAACCATCCTACACACTATTGCCAAAGTCATTTTCTTTGAGCATAATTTTGATTGTATGACTCTACTACTTAATCAATCTTGTTGTTCAGTCTTGTTCAACTCTTTGTGACTCCATTTTGGGGTTTGCTCCACAAGGTTGGTGGAGTAGTTTGCCATTTCCTGCCCCAGCTCAGTTTCCAAATTAGGAAATAGAGGCCAACAGGATTAAGTGACTTGCCAAGAGTTACATAGGTAGTAAGTGTTTAAAGTCATCTTTGAACTCTGAAAGATGAATCTTCCTGACTTTAGGCCTGGAACATTGTGCCACCTAGCTGCCCTACTTCATCGATCTAGTGATTTGCTATTGTATCCAGGATAAAATAGAAATTATTATGTTTAGCTTTTAAAACTCCACACAACCAGGCCCCAACAAGGGTTTGATGGGCCATCACTAGCCAACACTTATTGAGTTCTCCTATGTGCTAGGCTGGGGATATTTGGAGAGAGGGTGAGGTAAAGAGGAAGGAGACCTGCCCTTATCCTCTGGGAGTCAGCCCTCTCGTGAAGCAGGAGAGAGCAGGCAGGTGGAGATAAAAGGATCTCTATAAAATGCATTTCCTCCTTAGTACTCTGAGCCCTCTTTTCCTGAGCCACATGACTGAGTAAGTCTGAGTTTAACAAGGTCCAGAGGCAGGTGCTTACTGACTGCTTAATGATATAAGGAATCATGAAGAGGAAGAATATAGAAAAGCATCAGATGACTAATAGAAACTGATACAGTATGAAGTAAGCAGAAGCAGAAAAATAATATATAGTATGACCACAACAATGGAAATGGAAAGAACAAATGTTAAGTTGATGGCATTATGAGTAAGAATCAAGCCACGTCCCGAAGGAAGGAAAATGTACTCCTCTCCTTTCTTTGCAGAAGGTAGCAGTCTACAAGTGTGGAATGCCACATGCACTGTCAGAGATGATGGCTGTGTTGGTTAGTTTTGCCAAACTACATTTTCCTCTCTCTCTTTTATTGTTTGTTATATGGATCAGCCCTCTGGGTTACATTATAATGGATGGGAAGGAGGAAAGGAAAGAACAAGCATTTTTAAGCACCTAGTAGGTGCCAAGCACTGCACTAAGCACTATATAAATATTATCTCATTTGATAATGGGGGAAGACAGCCCTTGGAAGGGGGCTGAAAAGAGGGGGTGAGGTGGAAAGATCCCACTTCCAAGGATGGAGGAACAGATATGGAAATAGAGGTGATGTAAAAATGAAATAACAATGAAAATATTTTTGTCATCTATGTACCAAACACTGTCCTAGGCACAATACTGATAGTTAATTATCTCATTTCACCCATTGACTGAGCACAGAAGGACACTGATATCCAAGGCAGAAAACAAAGTTGCTCAAAGTCACACGGCAGGTCAATGGTCATTTGAACCCAGGGCTCCCAACTTCCAGCCCAAGGCCCTTCTTTTTTTTGAGCTCTATCCTTAAGGAATGGTGTTTGACCTTCTTTTTTGGTTCCTAAAGCAAATAATTGTTATCCGTGACTTATTCAAATAAATGAACAAATTTTTAAAAAGATTCTCTACACCACATTGAAAGTGTTCTCTTTCCTTAGATTTTTCTAGACTATTCTTGCTACATCTATCCTTTGCCTCTATTACTTCCTTTTTTAAAATTATAGCTATCCACGGACATCTTATACCTCTTACCCCACAGAATAGAAGTTTCTTGAAGGTAGAAATTATGCCATTGTTATATTGTTCTAGTACCCCTCTAGGATATTGCCATAGCCTATACTCAGTTGTTGAGTCCCTGGAGGATCACTGTAACCTCGGGTTTCAAGAAGAATGTCTTGTCTGTACCTACTCCTAACACTACAATTCATGAGCCCCCAGTGGGGTTTGATCTGTTAATCATCAGACAATAGATACAATTAGCTTAGGAAAGTAAAACAAATCATTCCTCACCATAAACCTGAGGCCTACTCTTCCTCAGTTCCATCAAGTATCCATGAGAAGAGTGAGCACAAATATAATACAATGGTATGTGGCCAATGCAACTTATTGCTACAGAGCCTGGTAGCCTTTCTTTTTGTAGAGTCTTCATGCAGCTCCATCCTAGGCACAAGCACCACTTTTGAAAGTTGCTCAGCTGGGCCCCTAGGATCTATTCCTCTCTGCAACTCAACTCTCATATGCCATGTGTAGATCTCTTCTGAGACCACAGCTGACTCTTCTCTGCTGTCTCTGTCTCTGCCCTCCTGGAAGCTCTGTCCTCCATCATATGACTGCTTCTCTGTATATTTCATCTTTTAGATAATCTTTAAAAATTGCCATTTTTAAAAACATAATGGCATTTTAATTAAAAATCTATTTATCTCCCTCTCACCCATCCTATCTTCCTTCTCCTCCCCCGGAAAAAGAAAGAAAAATCCTTTGTATGCAAATTTATAGTAAATAAGTAGATAAATCAATAATAGATAATAGATAAAAACAAATTTCCACATTGGCCATGTTTCAAAAATCAGTGTCTCAATCTATACTATAAGTCCATCACCTTTTTGTCGAGAGATGGGTAATGTATCATCATGAGTCCTCTGAAACTGTGGTTGATCATTGTGTCGATCTTTCAAAGTTATTTGTCTTTACAATGTTGCTGATAATGTATAAATTATTCTCTTGGTTCTGTTCACCTCATTATATATGAGTTCTATAACTTTCCTATGTTTTTATGACACAATCCTCTTCATCATTTCTTACAACATAATAGTATTCCATTATATTTATATTTAACAACACAACTTCATGGATGCACCCTCAAAACAAATGCTATCATTCAATAGACTATGTCATTGTAAGGAGAAGAGACAGAAACAATATGAAAGTGACTAAGGTGATGTGTGGGATAGAATGCTGGACTGATCATAGACTTATCCTCTCAAAGTTGAATATTCCCATTCAACAAAATCAGCAGTCCCAAGGCAAGATAGCTACCAGAAGACTTAATGTCAACAGATTAGAGTGCTTGTCCAAACAGGAACAGTTCATTGCTAACTTGGAGGGAAAGCTGAGCCAACACACGGTTGGCAACAGTGGAGCAGAAAAGGAGTGGGCAGCTTTCAGAAATTTGGTGTACAGCACTACATTTACTCACCTGAGCCAGAACACCACAAACATCAAGATTGGTTTGACAAAAATGATGGGGAAATTAAGAAGATGCTAAATAAAAAACAAGAACTCCATGGGGTTTACAGGTAAGATGGTTCATCCATTTCTAAAACATAAGTGTTTAACTCCATCAGAAGTTAAATGCAAGTGAAGGTTAGAGAGATGCAGGATTCTTGGTTCAGTAAGAAAGAAGATGAAATTCAGTTTTTCCCTAACAGTGCCAATCCAAAATGCTTTTATGATGCCCTAAAGGTTATTTAAGGGACAAAGATCTATGGTGCATCTGAACTACTCAGTGCCGATGGAGCCAAAATGATTAGAGATAACGGACATGATCCTGGAGAGACGGGCTGAACACTTCCATAGTGTTCTCAACAGACCATCATTAATCAATGCTGAAGGTATTAACCCGTACCTCAGGTAGAGGTCAATCCCTTTCTAGTCAAATTTCCAACTGAAGAAGAGGTTTTGAATGCCATTAAGCTCCTCTCATGTGGTAAAGTGCCTGGTACTGATTTTATTCCCAGCTGAGATTTTCAAGGCACAGGGTTCACTGCTCATAAAAAAGCAGATGGAAAATTTTCCACGGCAAGGAGATGCTGTCGCCCAGGAGCTCAAGGATACCTCCATTGTCCATCTCTATGGAGAGTCCTCCTTAATAAGCTGATCTTTCACTATGTAATTTGAAAAGGCTACAAGAGAAAACTAAAGTGGAGGGAGAGTTGGTGCATGATTTTTTTTTGTTCACAGATGATTGTGCACTCAATACAACCTCTAAAGCTGAGATGCAAAAAAAAAAAAAAGCATGGATTTATTCTCTGCTGCTTGTGCTAATTTTGGCCTAAGAATTAGCACCAAGAAAACAGAGGTTCTCCACCAGCCAGCACCACACTATCCATATGCGGAACCATCAGTTACAGCAAATGGCTAATTTTGAATACTGTGGATAAGTTTACTTACCTATGGAAGAGCCTTCCAAGCTCATATTGGTCTGATCAGCCACAGTCAGACACACCGTGCCTTGACCCCAACATAGTGATATGGTTTTGGTCCTTTTCAAGAATGAAGGACAACAACCAACCAACCAACCAACCAACATATGGCTCCTTTTCTTTTTTCTTTGATCTCTTTGAACTAGAAACTTAATAGTAATATCTCTGGGTCAAAAGTTATGAATAGCTTAGTAAGTTTCTGGGAACAGTTCCAAATTGTTTTCCAGAATGTCTGTACAAATTCTTAGCTCTATGAACAGAGATTTTATGAACTGAGTTTCCCACAGCCCCTCCAGACTTTTACACTGATTTTTTCCAACTTCATAAATTTGATGAATGTGAATTGAAACCTCAGTTACCTTAATTTGTATTTTCTAATTATTAGTGGTCTGGAGAACTTTCTGCTTTTCCTGAGTTTTTATTTAATAGTGAATTTTTATGCCAAATACCTGGAATATCTGGATTTACCAGACAGTAGGCTATGTTCATTTGATTCTGTATATTGTGTATATAATTTGCTCCATGAATTCACCTCTCTATTTCTTTGTGGGCACCAAATTGGTTCAGTAATCATTGTTTTGTAATATAGTTTGAGATCTGATACAGCATGTTAAGCCTCTTTCCTTCCCATTTGTTTTCTTATATTTATTATTATCTCCTTTGAGATTCTTGAGCTCTTCTCTCTCTAGATGAATTTTGGCATTATTTTCTTTAGTAATTCTTTGGTGGTTTTCTTGATATGGAACTGAATAAATAAATTAATTTAGATAGCATTGTGGTTTTTATTATATTACCTCTACAGGGTCTTGCACTTATGGGTGCCCTATGAATGTCTAGTATCAGTGATTATGATCATAGAACAATAAACTACACACCCAGAGTATTTTATTTTGCTTGAAATTTTATTTATTTGCCCTGGAAATTTATGAGAAGAACTGTGTTCCCTGTATAAAATTTATATCCTTTTTGTTGTGGTTATATAATGGGTTTATCAAACATATGCTTATGTAACTGGGGTGGGGGGAAACCAGCACAAATATAATTACAATTCATAATACTTGCTTTCAATGCCTTCTGGGAACTGTTCCATTTCTCATATACTTCCCAGTCCCCTGGAATCCCCCACTTTCCCTAGACTGTCAACCTAATGCTAGGAAAGGAGGCAGGACAGCCAGGATGGTGGAAGGGCTTTGCCAAGGCAGTGCTAGTGACTTGGAGGAGCCGCTTCAGAGTGGAGAGGCAAGGCAGAGTTAGGGGAAGTGGTTGGAGATGTCTCCAAAGTGACGTAAGGATTCAGGGGAACCAGCTGCCAAAGTGGTCTATCCCCTTGCCCCATCAACCATAACCCTACCTCCTAACCCTCCCCAGAAACCCATTTGAATGGATCATACACAAATTGACACAGTACAAAATGATGCAACACAGTTTCACAAGATCCTTGGCTTTTAAAGCTTTTATCCCCACTTTTTTTCTACACAATGTATGATTCTATCTTTTTAAATGTATCAAGAAATAGCTTACATCCACAAATGAGTGCTTGTTATAATATCTCAGCAGCAAAAGGAAAAGAGAAGGGATAGGCAAAGAAAAGAGAAAGAAAATTCTATTGGCTCATCCTACTCACTAGAAATTACTATTTCTCCAATTATTTAGATCTATCTTTATTTGTAGTTGGGTTCATATGGTTCTTGCGTGTCTTGGCAGGTAGACAATCAAGTATTTTTATATTTTCTGTCATTATTTTAAATGCAATTTCTCTTTCTGTCTACTCCTGCTGGATTTTCTTCATACCATACAAAAACACTGGTGATTTATGGGTTTTTTTATATCTTGAATCTTTGCTGAAGCTATTAATGGCTTCAATTAGTTTTTAGTTGATTCAAAGGTTCCCTGCAAAAAAGTGAATGAGATAATTGTTTTCTCTCTGCCAATGCTTATTCCCTCAAATTATTTTGTCTGGATGTTTTGGCTAGTATTTTAGCAATATGACGAATAGTAATGATGGTGAATTATAAATTTACTAGCTGTGTGACCTTAGGTGAGTCACTAAAACATATTTGCTTTACCTCTGTTACTAACAAAAGGCCTCTAGTTTTTCTCTATTACATATAAATGCTGACTCTTGGTTTTAGATAGATACTACTTATTTTAAGGAAAGGTCTATTTATTCCTAGGCTTTCTGGTATTTTTTTTAAAACAAGAATGATTGTATCTTTTCAAAGGTTTTTCCTGAATCTGTTATCAAACTCATGTAATTTTATTACATGAATTAATTAATTAATCTATTAACATGGTATGATATTAAACCAACCTTGCACTTCTCATAGAAATTGGATCTGGTCATAACTTTTGTGATATGTTGCTATTTTCTTCTATTTAATATTTTATTTAAAATTTTTGCATTGATATTCATCAGGGATATTGGCCAATAGTTTTCTATCTTTGTTTTGTCTCTCCCTGGTTAGGCATTAAGACCATGTTTGTAACTTTAAAAAAAATTCTTCTTCTCCAGTTTTTTCAAACAGCTAATATAATATTAGAATTAATTATTCTTTAATGGATAGAATACTCTTGTGAATCCATCTAGTCCTAGAGGTTTCTTTTCTTTGACTTGTTCAATTTATTTTCCTGAAATTGGATTAAATCCTCTATTTCTTATTCTACTAATCTGGGCAATTTATATTTTTGTAAATATTTTATTTTGTTTAAGTTGTCCATTTTTTTAGTATATACCTAGGCAAAATAGTTTCTGACAATTTCTTTGATTTCTTTTTCATTTTTTGTGAATTGACCTTTTTCATTATTTTATATTGGTTACTTGATTTTCCTTTCTTTTAAAAAAATCAAACTAATGATTTATCTATTTTCAAAAAAAAATTTCACATATCTCCCAATTTTGTTTATTAATTTACATTTTTTGCTTTCAATTTTGTTAATCCCTTCTATAATTTTCATGATTTCTATTTTGGTAGATAGTTGGGGTTTTTTAATGTGTTGGTTTTCTAGTTGTTTTTTTTATTGCATGCTTATTTTGTTGATCTGTTATTTCTCTCTTTGATGAACGTCTTAAGAGATTTACATTTTCGCACAGGTAATAATTCCTACAGGTAATATAGCAAATATGACATCATGGTAGCAATTTTCCCATGTCCCTGATGTCATTATTAACTTTCACCCTTCCTCTGTTCATTTTTGCCCTCTCAATCTGCCTGGTACCATGCCTTCCTATTCTTCAAGGTGACTGTTGCCCTTAGAAACAGATTTTCCTTCTCCTGAGGCAAGAGGAGTGGTTTCTATCAGGACCAGTTCCTGCATGTTATGATCATTTTATGCTCATGATCTCTCGATATAGAATATCTCTCTTCTCATATAGGAACATTCATCAATGGCACCCCCTCCTACCTGAGTTCCCTCTTTCTTTCCTTTTTTTAATCCCCTCCTTTGTCTCCTTGCTCATTCTCCTGAAGACTCTGCTCCTCCTTACTGTAGAAGTTATTTGCTTTTCGTTGTTAGCCTTTTATTTGGTAAGAGTATATTACATACTCCCCCCATCTTCTTCCTCCTTCCTCCCCTTTTATGTGCTCTTTCATTCTGTTTAGTCCCTCTAATTTACCTGAAGGCAAGGCGTTGTAAGGCTTAATCCAAGATGTTTCAGACCTGTTTTTCAACCATTACTTTTCTTTGTCTTCTGCTTTCACCTTTGTCTCCTTATGTGCCCTTAGAAAGAAACCTCTTACTGGTCTCTTTTTTTTTATTATTTTTTTTTATTTTTAGTTTACAACACACGGTTCTACATAATTTTGAGTTCCAGATTTTCTCCCCTCCCTCCCCAAGATGGCATGGAATCTCGTATAACTACTATGTATAACTTCGCATTGAATTAATTTATACACTAGTCAAGTTGTGGAGAAGAATTATGACCAGTGGAATGAATCATGAGAAAAAAGAAACAGAACCAATAAAAAAACCCAAAAACAAAAACAAAAGAGAAGAAAAAAAGGTGAGCATGAAGTGTGCCTCAATCTGCATTCAAACTTCATAGTTCTTTCTCTGGATGTAGATAGCATTCTCCATCGTGAGTCCTTTGGAGTTGTCCTTGCACCTTGTGTTGCTGAGAAGAGCGAAGTCTGTCAGGGTTATTCCTCATGGAATCCATATATCTGTGGTTGTGTACAATGTTCTCCTGGCTCTGCTCCGCTCACTCAGCGTTATGTCGTGTAGGTTTTTCCAGGTTGTTATGAAGTCTGTATCATCCCCATTTCTTATGGCACAATAGTATTCCTTTACCTCCATATACCACAGCTTGTTCATCCATTCCCCAATTGACAGGCATCCCTTTGATTTCCAATTCTTGGCTACCACGAAAAGAGCCGCTATAAATATTTTTGTACATATGGGTCCTTTCCCCACTTGTGTGATTTCTTTGGGATACAACCCTGGTATTGTTGGGTCAAAGGGTATGTACATTCCTATGGCCCTTTGGGCGTAGTTCCAAATTACTCTCCAAAAAGGCTGGATCATCTCACAACTCCACCAACAATGTAACAATGTTCCAATTTTCCCACATCCTCTCCAGCATTTATCATTTTCCTGTTTTGTTATTTTAGCCAATCTGACAGGAGAGATGTGGTACCTAGGAGTTGTTTTGATTTGCATTTCTCTAATCTTTTATCTTATTGTGGTTATCCTTAGTGGCTATATTTGTTTACCTTTCTTGAATTTCTGCTGTCTGTGGTATTTAAAAAGAAAATAATTTCTTCAGATCTAGTTTTCTTTCTAGGAATGCCTCAAATGCCTTTTCTTTGTTGAAAATCTATCTTTTTCATTAATGATTAAGCTTATGTTTGTGAAGGCACATCACCTTGCATCTTGATCTCCTTTGCTCTTCAAAACTAGCTTACAGTGAATACCTAGTAAATGTGGTTTTTTTTTCCTTCCTTCCTTCTTTCCTCTAGTAGAATTCTTTTTTTGGTCTTTCTAGCTTCTAACTTGAAAGATTTTATGTTAAGTATGTGTTCTGTGCACATCTGGAAGTGATATCTGGACTGACTTTGTGTTCTCTAGGTCTCTATCACTACTTTCTTGGGATACTGAGTGTTGTATTATAACAAGATCTCTTGTACAGTTCAGGCTGAAGACCTTCAAGCTTTCAGAGTTCCAAAAATTGCCTGATCTAGGCAAAAGTTCATTTTCTACACTCCTAGTATGAACTCTGAAAATTCCTGCCTGAGTTTGGGTCTTAAGAACATAGCTGTGGGCTTGCTCCCATTGGAATTCCAGTAGACCACCAATGGATTCAACTAACATCACCCAACTGGAAATCTCTGCAAGCTCATAGTAACAGAAATGCAGACTCTCCTTTGGTTTGGAATTTCTGCCCTGGTTATTCAGCTGCAGGCTTCAGACTGGGGTGAAAACTAAAACTGATATCATTCCCTGCTTCTGGGCTCACACAGATGCTGCTTGCTTACAAATTTTCCTATTGTCAGTACACGGCCTAGGGCCTATGACTGTTCTTCACTTTGAAATGCCGTCGATAAGCAAAGGTCCCCTCTGTGACCCAGAATTAGCTATGGGGGAATGAGCAACAGAGCTACCAGTTAGCATCTGTTCCTGACCCATGCACAAGTTTAAGTTCCTCTGTGCGGCATTTGAAAGTCATTCTTGCACTGATGCATAGTCTTTCTCTGTATTAGAATGCTTTTCATGACTGCTCCTGGATAGACTCCATTCTGAATATCTGGAAACTTCTATGGCCAACTTCTTATGTTGACATGGACTGGGAAAATGACTCACTGTGACTTTTTTTTTTCTTGGATTTGCAAATCAGGCCTCAATCTGCTGCATTTTCTAGATCTTTTTGGAGGAGTTATGCGGTGGGGCTCAGCAGAACTTTTTTCCTCTTCTGTGTCATCTTGGCTTCATCCCCTTCTCTTCCATTAGAATGTATATACTTGATTTTAATTTAAACCTTTATGATTTCTTGCTTATATTTTCCTTTTAATATTTCTTTTAATTCTAAGTTTCAATGTTTACATTCAGCTCTTGCCTTTTCATCAGGAATTGAAAGTTCTCAATTTTATTGAAGGTCTGTTCTCTAACGACCTCGCCTTCATTAGATAGATGTCCTGGAAAGGTATTTTTAATTGTAAACTCATATCTTTTGCCTTTTGGCAATTGATATTCCAAACTCTTTGTTCCTTTTTAGTGGTGTCTGCTAAATCTTCTGTGAACTTGCCTGTGGCTCCTTGGTACTTGACTTCTTTCTTTCTGCCTGCTTTTCTTTAACCTAGATGTTCTGAATTTTAGCTATGAATGATTTTACTTTGGGGTTACTTTCAGATGATTCATTCTTTCTATTTTCATTTTGCCCTCTGCTTCTAAGAGGCAGTTATTTTTCGTGGGTTCTTGAAATATGATATTTCAGCTCTCTTTTTGGTCATGGCTTTCTAGTGATTCTTACACTACCTAGCCTAGTGATTCTTACATTATCTCTCTTCTATCTGTTTTCCAAGTCAAGTATTTTCAATATAAGATATTGAGCCTTTTCTTATATTTTTCCAGTCTTTTGCTTTTGATTTAATATTTCTTGTTGTCTCACTGAGTCATTAATTTCCATTTGGTGCATTTTAATGTTCAAGCCTATTGCTTGGGTAAGGTTTTGAACCATTTCTTCTAATTTATTTATTTTCTTTTTCAATTCTTTCCTCTAACACTGTCATTTCCTTCATATAATCATTTAAACATTTTTTTAATTCTTATTCCTTTCTTATTTCAACCTATGTATAAGCTATCATTTTCAATTAGGTATTACTTGTGTTTTGGATCCATTCTCATCTCCCAAGCTTGTGTTTTGGTGTCTTGTCACCATAATACCTCTCAATGGTGGGATTCTTCCCTCTTTTCCCTCCTTCCTTCCTTTCTGTATTTCTTCTTTTGTTTATTCCTTTTATTTCCCTCCTTCCTTCCTTCCTTCCTCCTTTCCTTCCTTCTTTCCTTCCTTTATTTCATTATTTCTTTCATTTCACCTGGCCATACTTCCTTGCTTCATATTTTGTGTTAGGGCCAGCCTCCATATACTTCTGGAAAGAACATTTGGGCTGTTCTTGGTTCTGGTTTTGTTCTGCTAGATCCTGCTGCTACTTTTTCTGGGTGTTAAATGTTGTATTCTTCAAGGAACAGCTCAACCCAAGGACCTGTAAGTTATCAATGCTCTGCAAACAATCTGATTTAGGCTGGTCCGATCACTGTTTTACTAGTCTGAGCTTTACAAGCTCCTGATCTTTGTTTGGATCTGAGGACAAAAAAAAATTGTGTGTTCATCCCTGGTTGGAGCCCTAGCTACCTATAGCTGGACTCCATTACTCTTAGCTTCAAGGCTCTCCAACTTATTTTTAATTTATTTATTTATTTTTAGTTTTCGATATTCACTTCCACAAGATTTTGAGTTCCAAATTTTCTCACTTTCTCTTCCCTCCCCCCACCCCAAGACAGCATACATTCTGATTACTCCTTCTCCCAATCTACCCTCCCTTCTATGACCCCCCCCCTTTCTCTCATCCCCTTCCCTTCTATTTTCCTGTAGGGCAAGATAGATTTCTATACCTCGTTGCCTGTATATCTTATTTCCCAGTTGCATGTAAAAACAATTTTTAACATCCATTTTTAAAACTTTGAGTTCCACATTTTCTCCCTTCCTCCTTCCCCACACACTCTCATTGAGAAGGAAAGCAATTTGATGTAGGCTATACATGTGTAGTCATGCAAAACACTTCCATAATAGTCATGTTGTGAAAGACTAACTGTATTTCTTTCATCCTATACTGCCCCCCATTGAATCTATTCTTTCCTTTGACCCTGTCCCACCTCAAAAGTGCATGCTTCTGATTACCCCTCCCTCCATTTGCCCTCTTTTCTATTATCCCCTCCTTATCCCCTTCCCCCCTAGTTTCCTGTAGGACAAGATAGAATTCCATACCCAGATGAGTGTGTCTATTATTCCCTCCTTCAACCAAATCTGATGGGAGCAAGGTTCACTCATTCTGTCTCACCTCCCACCTCTTCCTCTCACTATAAAAGTTTTTTCTTGCCTCTTTTATGTGAGATAATTTATTGCATTCTACCTCTCCCTTCCTTCTTCTCCCAGTACATTCCTCTCTCACTTGTTAATTTTATTTTTTAGATATCATTCCTTCATATTCAACTCACCTCTGTACACACACACACACACACACACACACACACACACATACATACATATTCCCTCAAACTGTCCTAATACTGAGAAAGTTCTCATGAGTTACAAATATCATCTTTCCATGTAGGAATGTAAACAGTTCAACTTTAATAAGTCCCTTATGATTTCTCTTTCCTGTTTACCTTTTCATGCTTCTCTTGAATCTTGTATTTAAAAGTCAAATTTTCTATTCAGCTCTGGTCTTTTCATCAAGAGTGCTTGAATGTCCTCTGTTTCATTGAATATCCATTTTTCCCCCTGAAGTATTATACTCAGTTTTGTTGGTTAGATGATTCTTGGTTTTAATCCTAGCTTCTTTGACCTCCAGAATATCATATTCCAAGCCCTCTAATCCCTTAATGTAGAAGCTGCTAAATCTTGTGTTATCCTGATGGTATTTCCACAATACCTGAATTGTTTCTTTCTGGAGTCTTGCAATATTTTCTCCCTGACTTGGGAACTCTGAAATTTGGCTACAATATTCCTAGGAGTTTTCCTTTTGGGATTGCTTTCAGGAGGTGATCAGTGGATTCTTTCAATATCTATTTTCCCCCTCTGGTACTAGAATATCAGGGCAGTTTTCCTTGATAATTTCTTGACAGATGATGTTTAGGCTCTTTTTTTGATCGTAGCTTTCAGGTAGTCCAATAATTTTTAAGTTCTCTCTCCTAGATCTATTTCAGATAAGTGGTTTTCCCAATGAGATATTTCACATTGTCTTCTATTTTTTCGTTCTTTTGGTTTTGTTTTGTAATTTCTTGATTTTTCATAGAGTCATTAGCTTCCATTTGCTCCATTCTAATTTTTAAAGAAAATTATTTTCTTCAGTGAGCTTTTGGACCTCCTTTTCCATTTGGCCAATTATGCTTTTCAAGGCAGTCTTCTCCTCATTGGCTTTTTGGACCTCTTTTGCCATTTAGGTTAGTCTATTTTTAAGGTGTTATTTTCTTCAGCATTTTTGAGGGGTCTCCTTCAGCAAGCTGTTGACTCATTTTTCATGATTTTCTAGCATCACTCTCATGTCTCTACCCATTTTTCCTCTGCTACTCTTATCTTTTTTCACAATCCTTTTTGAGCTCTTCCATGGCCTGAGACCAATTCATATTTTTCTTGGCACCTTTGGATGTAGGAGCTTTGACTTTGTTGTCTTCTTCTGGTGGAATGTTTTGATCTTCCTTGTCACCAAGGATTTTCTCCACTGTATGCTCATTTTCCCAGCCAATTACTTGACTTTTTTGTTCTTTGTTAATGTAGCACTCTGCTTCCAGAGTGGAGAGTGCACTGTCCCAAGCTTCAGGGGTTTTGCACAGCTGTTTGCAGAGACATTTCTAGGGGACTGTAAATTTTTAGTTCTTCCAAGGTTGTGTGATCAAAGGAGAGGTGTTTACTCCTCTCCTGGTCTGTGCTCTCATCTGCGAATGACCACAAGCAGTCTTTTCTTCCTTGGAACTGTGAGAAGTACTCTCTTTCCACCACTGCCACAAGCTCCACCATGCCGGCTCTTTTCCTCACCCTAGGACCACCCCCCAGGACTGTGACCCAGATCTAAACACGGGCAAAGCAACAGAATCCTGCCTCAGCACCAGCAAAGAGGTCCCTGCAATCCCTCTCTGATCAGCCACTCAATCCCCACACCATCTGTGAGCTGAGAGTTCCTGAAGCAGCCACTGCCACTGCCACCACCACCTGGGGCTGAGGTTGGACCATGCTCCTTTCTCACTCAGGTCCCACAGATCTTTTCTACTGACCTTCTAAGTTGTCTTTGATGTTTGTGGGTTGAGAAGTCTGGAAATCACTATAGCTGCCAGTGATTCAGTCCCCTGAGGCCTGCTTTGACCCTGTTTGTGCTTGTGTGGCCCACACTGTATTGCCCTCTTCTCTCAGACTGGTGCAACAGATCTTTCCTGTTGATCTTCCAGGTGGCCTTGGGCTGTAAATTTGCTTCACTCTGTTATTTCATGAGTTCCACTGCTCTAGAATTTGTTTAGAATAATTTTTTGCAGGGGGAAAGGCAGGGCAATTGGGTTTAAGTGACTTGCCCAAGGTCACACAGCTAGTAAGTGTGTCAAATGTCTGAGGCCAGATTTGAACTCAGGTCCTCCTGACTTCAGGGCCAGTGCTCTACTCACTGCTCCACCTAGCTGCCCCTACAGTAATTTTTTACAGGTTTTTTGGAGGGTTTGGGGGAGAGCTCAAGGAAGTCCCTGCTTTCACTCCACCATCTTGGTTCCACCCCATCCTTCCTTCTCAAAGAGGACTGAAATGACATCACTATGTTAGAGTCAAGAGAGCTAAAAAAGAATTTTACAAATTAAGTAAAAGAGATAGAGGAAAATTGGGAAGAAAAATGCGAGTGATACAAGAAAATCATTTTTTAAAAAACAGTCACTAGGTTGCTAAAGGAGGCTCAAGAAATAATGAAGAAACCAACACCTTAAAAAACAAAAACAAAATAAGCCAAATGGTAAAAGAGCTACAAAAATGCAATAAGGAGGACACCTTCAAAAGCAGCATTGGCCAAATGGAAAAAGATACACAAAAATTTTCTGAACAGAAGAACTCCTCAAAAAGAAGAATTGACCAAATTGAAAAAAAAGATGCAAAAATTCATTGAAGAAAAGAACTCCTTCAAAAGTAGAAGTGGCCAAATGGAAAACAAGGTACAAAAGCTCACTGAAGAAAATAATGCCTTAAAAATTAGAATTGAGCAAGTGGAAACTAATGACTTAATGAGATGCCAAGAAACAGTCATACAAAATCAAAAGAATGAAAAAGATAGAAGAAAATGTGGAATATCTCATTGGAAAAACAACTGACTTGGAAAGTATATCCAGGAGAAATCATTTAAGGATTATTGGATTATCTGAAAGTCATGATCAAAATAACAGCCTAGACATCATATTTCAAGAAATTATCAAGGAAACTAACCTGATAGTCTAGGGGATAAAATATAAATTGAAAGAATCCACCAATCACCTCCTGAAAGAGATTTCAAGAATAAAATTTCCAGGAATATTATAGCCAAATTCCAGAGCTCCCAGGTCAGGGAGAAAATATTGTGAACATCCAAAAGGAAACAGTTCAAATATGGTGGAGCCATAGTCAGGATAACACAAGATTTAGCAGTTTTTACATTAAAGGATCCAAGGGCTTGGAATGTGATATTCCAGAGGGCAAAAGAACTAGGAATACAATAAAGAAGCATCTTCCCAAAAAAACTGAATATAATCATTCAGTGGAAAAAAATGGATATTCAATGAAAAAGAGGACTTTCAAATATTCCTAATGAAAAGACTAAAGCTGAATAGGAAATTTGGCTTTCAAATATAAGACACAAAAGAAGCATAAAAAGATAAACAGGAAAGAGAAATCATAAGTGATTCAATAAGGTCAAATTGTTTGCATTCCTACATGGAAAAATCATACTTGTAACTCCTAAAAACTTTCTCATTATTGGGGCAGTTGGAAGGAGTATACATAGAAAGCACAGGATTAAATTGAATATGATGGGATAGTTATCTTAAAAAAATTAAAGAGTGAGAAAGAAGAACGCACTGGGAGAAGGGAAGAGGGACAGGTAGAATGAGGGAAATATTCTGAAGTAAAAGAAGTCTGAAAGGGAATTTACAGTGAAGGGGAAGATAATGGAGGGGTGGTGCTGTCATCAGAATTGGCTCAAAGAGTGAATAACATACAACTCAGTTGAATATAAAAATCTCTTACCATACAAGAAAGTAGGATGAAAAGAGAATAAAATAAGGTGGGGGTGCTGATATAAGGGAGGGCAAAGTGTGATAGGTATAAGTCAGAAGCAAAACACTTTGAGAATAAATAGGGTGAAAGGAGAGAGAGAGAGAGAGAGAGAGAGAGAGAGAGAGGGAGGGAGGGAGAGAAGGGGGGGAGAAAGAGAGAGGGGGGGGGATAGAAGGGAGAGTGGATTGGGGGAGGTGAAAGTCAGAAGAGCCACTTCCAGGGGGGAAATGGCCATAGGACCTCAGACTGAGTGGGCCATTTGGGAGTCACTCCCATGGTCCAGACTGGGAACGCACAGAGTGTGGGACCCACTAGCTGCGGCCATGGACAAGAATGGGCTGCCCCAATGGGTTGGGCAATTCAATAGGAAAGGACTGTTGCATTTCTAAACCAGTTTGTGGTACATAGTGTACAATTCCTCAACCAATTTTCTACAGTTTGTGAAGAGCTGTCAGCTCTTCTCTCTTAGGATCCAACAAACTGAAACAATTCTCAATATTTTGGATGCAAAGCTATCATCTATTCCCAAGTCTAGAAGATCTTAAATTTGAAATATCTACTGTAAATGTTAATGGTGTTGCAAATGGTCCTGAAGCCCCCTCAGGTCAACAGTCATCTCTGTCTCCTCAATCTAGGGAGAAGAGTATACGAGACACTGGACCACAGAAATGTGAAGCAGCTGCAGAACATATCTTAACTGTAGCCAAGGATCCAAGATATGCCAGATATCTCAAAATGGTTCAAATGGGTGTTCCTGTGATGGCAATAAGAAACAAAGTGATATCTGAAGGACTGGACCCAGATCTTCTTGAGAGGCCAGACGCCCCAGTGCCTGATGGGGAAGGTGAAGCAAATTCCAAAGAGAGTTCAGATAGTGAATCTTCTTTTAGTGACTGAATTTCATGTTGACCATATAGAATTTATATATCTACATAATACATACATGCATAGAAAGAGGGATGTTTTGACAGCTTATATGCTTTAGACTTAAGGTGAAATCCATTTCTATTATATTGGAGGGTGACAACTTTCAGAGATCACCTCTCTTACAAAATATTTACTAGCCTAAGATTTTTCAGCTCTTCATAATGGCTTCTAATCACAAATTGAAAAACATTATCTAGGAATCATTTTAATTTGTGCAAATTTTCTATAATGACTAACCTGAATTTTGTCTGACCCATAAAGGAATTAGT
Source organism: Trichosurus vulpecula (assembly GCF_011100635.1). NCBI lineage: Eukaryota > Metazoa > Chordata > Mammalia > Diprotodontia > Phalangeridae > Trichosurus > Trichosurus vulpecula. The sequence goes on along the minus strand of NC_050573.1, from coordinate 51,572,009 downwards.
AACCAGCCACACAATCAGCCAGAAATTATATCTGTATCTTAAAAATGCAAAGGATTTTTATTATCATGGTAGATGAACAACTTGACAGATGTGCATCTTATTACCACATGGAAGACTCTATAACCCCAGTGTACCTGAATAAATAAAAATTAAATAGCCTAGTTAAAATAAAGCATAATGGTATTACAAGCACTAAGCTGTGATATTTGAGTGATGCAATATAAGTTCAAAGACAAAAACCATTTACTTTGAGTTTAATAGCAGGTAAAATACTTCCTAATTAGCTCTACCCAAACATTGAACTTGATTAAATTGTGGAGTCTGTTTGTACTAATCATTTCAGCATGAAAATGTTCACGTGGAGTTCACTTCCATAACATTTACTAAATAATTTTCTGTCCAAATGACAATACAGTTCAAAATCACCAAATTACCTATGGAGACTTCAAGGAGTGGCTGTGAAGATGGTTCTCTTACTGTTTACTAGAGATCACCTTTCAGCACAAGGTCAGAGGTAACAGTCAACACTGGCTGTCAATACAGTGTCCTCTTGAAAGAGTTAGCTAAGCATCTGCGTTACCCCTTATGTCTCCCTGCTCAAAAAGAGCAATTAATTTTCATATATTGTAGGAACCTCTCACCTTTAGAGACAATTCTTTATAAACAACAGTGCACAACAAGGAATAGCTTAAGAAGTCTCTAAAACATGTTACATGGAGAAATTTAGAAACAGCAGATGGTGCTGTTACCCAATATCTGAATTGGCCTAAATTTACTGTTTTATTCTAGAAGTATAAAATTGTTCTATTTCTCCTCTGATCTGAAACTAGATTTGATCAGAGAATAGCTGGTGGTTTTGTGAAAACCACAAATCCAGTATATTGGGGGAACTGGTTCCAGCCAGCCAGATAACAGTCAGGGTTGAAGAGAGAACTGGGTCAAATTGCTTTTACACATGCTTAATTGGCTAATTGAATAGTACCTTACACCCCCACAGGGAGGAGTTTTCTGCCATTTTTGAACATGGGATGGGAGACATTCTTACACATATAAAGGAGAAAACATACCAGGGGTATATTGGGAAGAGTACAACCCGGGAAGAAGAGGACCAGTCCTGCCCTGAGGGCTAGAATGAGCTGGATTAAAACTATGAAAGTGATCTCCTTTTGTAAGCAGCACTCCCTCTTCCTAAAGAAGAGCTAACATTTTCCAATTCCTTTGGATTCCTCAATAATAAATTGTCTTTGATACCTAAGTTTCTGTGCCAAGTGTACTGTATTTCCCCATGTATAATATGAACCTTTTTTTTTGAAAAATTTGGGGTCTAAAAACTGGGTTCATCTTATACAGTGGTTGTAGATATTTTACTTGCATTTTCCGCTTTTTCACGCTTGTTGTCTTTGCACTCATTGGTTCGCATTTGTTACTGGCATATTAGGTTATGTTTTACCATGTTCTGCCCAGAAATGGCTCAGAAAAGATTTTCATACAGTGCTGAATTCAAGTTAAAAGTGATCCAGTTTGCAAAAGTGAATGGAAATCGTGCTGCTGAACGAAAGTTTGGTCCTCCTCCAACTGAGAAAACAATCTGAGACTGGCTATGGGAAGAAGAAACCCTACTGAAAACACCACAGCAGAAGAAAGCCTTGAGAGGCAAGTCAGCAAAATGTCCTGATTTAGAGAGGGAATTGAAGAAATGAATTGAAGAGCAAAGGGCAATTGGAATTCCTGTGTCCACAAAGATGGTTCAGCATGAGGCAAGAAGAATTGTTGATGAAAAAGAAGTTACTGATTTCAAAGGAGGACACAATTGGTGCTTCAGGTTCGTGAAACGGAATGGACTAAGCATGCGTACACACACAAGACTTGCCCAAAAGATGCCTGAAAGCTATGAGCAGAAGGTCCTTGAATTTCATCATATTATTGTGTGAATTTTATGATGAACAAAACTTGAGTTCAATGACTTTATGTAATACATTTTTTTCAAATTTTGGGCCCCCAAATTAAGGTGCATCTTATACATAGGGAAATATGGTATTTATGACAATATCCTTGATATTGTTGACCATTTTTCTCCTCCAAATGAATTTTGTCATTTTTTCCTAGAATTTCTTTCGTAGTTTGGTATAGTACTGAATAAATGAATTAATGTAGGTAGTATTGTTTTTGTTATATTGTCTTGACTTACTCATGAATAATTAATACTTATTGGCATATAATTGGGTGAAATAGAAGTTAACAATTTCCTTTATCTCTTCTTTGTTGGTTGTCAATACATTTTTTTCATGTTTTATGCTACTAATCTGGCTAAATAAATCATGATAATAACATCACAGGTACTCATATATTAAAGCAAATGCAGGAATAATTGATATATCACAATCTACACATAAACCTGAGTTATACCTTCCCATCAGTGTACTCAATACCGGTAGAGGAGAATGGGCAAACTTAGAGCAACCTGACTGGGAAACAGATGAGTGAGGAAAATCTCGGTGTTAGGAAGTAACTCAAATTCTGCACTGCAGGCTAATTCTTCACTTGCCATGATTCTGCAGTGCACAATTAGATAGCAGCATCTCTTCCTATACAGTACAAGACCTGTCTTCAGCCCCTTTCTGCTTTTCTCACTGAAACAAGAGATGGCAGCAGAGAGAAATGGATCCTTCTGAAAGAAGTTAAGAGTTGCATTGGTTTATTTGCCTTGGTTAGAATTTTGCACTGCGTAATTAGATCACTGCATCTTTCTTTTCAAGCAAAGCAAACTCAAAGCCTGTCTTTCCTTTTTCCCCTTTTCCTACTCTAACTAGAGAGGACAAAAGAGCAAGAGGACTTTCTGAGTATTGTCACTTCTCTCAAACATTAGGTGACACTGAAGGCCACAACTCCCATTAAGATATGTACTTTGAGGGCATAGAGTATAGTAAGTATTTAAGTAGGTGGAAGCAAAGAAGGCAAGGTTGTAAAAGTTTATGTAGATATGTTTCAAGTCCTATAAACCCTGTCTTGACTATTTCTGAAGCAATCTTCAGGTAGGTGCAGGACCTCACATTTGCAGATAAAGGCAGTCAATGGAAGAGAGGCCATTGCTCCTCTGACCAAGTAAGACCCTCATCTTGCACTGGCTGCTGTGAGATTGGGACAAAGGATTTTCCCACTGTGGAACTTGTCACAGTGCCTGGCACACAGTACATGCTTAATAAATACTTAATGACTAACTGGTTGAGAGAAAGGAGAATGGCTTGGGAAGTCCATCTTGTAAATTCAATTATTATTACGTCCAATCTTGCAATCTCCCTGTATCCTTATAAATATTTATTCTATGCCTGCTATATGCCACTCACTGTGCTAAGCACTGTGAATATAAAGAAAGGTAAAAGATAGTCCCTGTTCTCAAGCAGTTCACAATCTAATAGAGGAGATAACATGCAAATAAGAATGAACAAACATGAGAGATGGAACTAGTGTTAAGTGGGATTGGGAAAAGCTTTAGCTGAGGCTTAAAAGAAGCCAGGGGAAATGGGAGATAAAGATGAGGAAGAATAGAATTCTAATCTTGAAGGATAGCCAGTGAAAAATCCTAACAGTCCTGAGATGGAGTGTTCTGTGTGAGGAACAGCAAGGAAGCCAGTGTCACTCCATGACAGAGTATGTTGGAGGGAGTAAGGTGTCAAAAGATTGAAAGGGCCAGGGGACAACTTATGAGGGAAAGGCTTTCTAATCACTGCCGGAATCATTACCAGGAAGAATTAATGTGGCCATTAGGTAGCTACACTGGTAGCAGAGAATGATGTCCAGAATTGACCACAGGATGAGTGGAACAATATTCCTGGTAGGAAGCAGAGATGCGATGCCCATTAGAGAGCCCCAGAGAGCAGTGTAACAATATCACCAGAAGACATCAGCAGTTCTTCAGTGTCAGAAGTGTAAGTTACATCAGCCACATTTTTTCCTCTGACTCTATGTTTCCTGTATGCGTGCCATCCATTCACACTCTCTGGCAACATGAGTTCCTGGCTTGTGTTTCTTCATGCACATTCTCTTGCTATCGATTTTTCCTTACATGTGCGTTCTCTACGCTGGTCCCTGGTAATAGATGATCCCTACAGGTGTCTCCTCCACACTGATGATGTGAAAATAGTGCCATGTGTGCTCATGGGGGAATTTTTTCTTGTCACTTTAATTTCTATACTGTTTGATTAAATTTTTTTTGTTTGAACTAATGCATCCTCATGGTGTCTAGCTTTTAAAATAAGCATTTTAGTGGAGGCTTGTGACATTTGGTTTTGAGTGAATACTGACCACAGACAACTCTAAACATGATAAAGCTCTTCTGGGATACACATATGTGAGAATGGGTACCCCAGTAGATATAGTTGGGTGGATTGTACAGAACATTTATTTTTGAATATTGAAGTATTGCAGAGATCCATTTAAGAGTGATACACATAAGTATATGTGTGCATGCGTTCCTGTTATCTCTACGTGTATTTGTATGTATGTATGTGTATATAGGTATGTCTGTATTTATATATGTGTGTACATACATGTGTATATATAACCCCAGGTGAAAGCCAGTTGGTTTGTGACTCTCGGTCCCTAGGTGGATTGGAGTTGGTGAGAGTGGGAAAGTGGAGAGTTCTTCAGTATCCTTTAGTTCTCTTCCAGCTTTCTTTGAACTGCTGAGTCTCTTTGGACTTCAGATGCTTCTGCTATCTAGTTTCAAGAGGGAAGATAGATAGCCAACCCCATTTTATGTATGTTGTTTTTAAGCTATATTCAGACAAGAGGATTTTCCAACATGACTTTTCCAGGCAGATTAGTTTTTCAGCTAAACATTTTTATGGTTGTGAGCTTAAGTACTATGATCTATTACATTGCTGTATACATTGCATCAGTAAGGCAATGAGTCAAAATGCCTACATGATTCTGTATTGTCAAGTATATAAGACTGTCCACGTAGAAGGTAGAAGAAGTAAACCATTTATTCAGATACCAGAGAACCATATCCCAGAAGCCATCTACCGAATCCAACACAGCAGCAAAGCATTTGATACATAATATCACAACATGGAACCTCGCCATCCCAAAACCTCTCCAACCCCCTGCTGGGGTCTTCCCAAAAACAAACTTATAGTACGCTGTCACAGCCTGTTCAGCTATCAGAGGTCTACTTGCATTACCTCAGCTTTAACAGTCACAACAGCCATTAACAGCCATAACAAGTCTCTCTCTCTCTCCCTCTCTCTCTCTCTCTCTCTCTCTCTCTCCCCCCCCCCTCTCTCTCTGTCTCCATTTCCTGTGACATAACTTCCTTTTCCTCTCAGTAAGCTACTCCCACCACATCTGACTTGGGCTTCCTGTGACATAAGCAGGTCACATGGGTGGGAAAGATCCTCAAATCTAAATTGCTACTACTTTTGGCCCCAAGATCTTTCCTATCCATTATATAAGGCAACGGGAATTTTGGGATAACTGGTGTTGACAGAATTTTATGCAACAATATAACAGGGATAACACAAGATAAGCATATAAAACAACGTCGTCATTCCCCCCTTGAACGAATGGGGCTCAAAATCTTGGAGTAAGGGGTGAAGGTCTCATCCTCCAAAGCTTCTTCCTGCTGATATTGAACATAGAGCTGTCCCTGCCCCAAGAGGTTGAGTCCTATTTGAGAGGTCAGTTCTTTAGCAAGCTGGCATCTGGAACCCACTTGGCAACATGTCCAGGGATGACACATCATAGTCACGGACAGGTCCAGAGGTGACATTTGAACACATCAGAGGGTGACATCTGGCTTAAGCAATCAGGCATCTGCAGGTGGATGGTACTAAGCCTGCAGGAAACAAATCTTACAAACAAATTTACCAGACAAAGCCAAAAAGAAACAAAGAGACTATTACAGCCTCCTTCATGATAGAATACATGAGTCAAGGATACAGTTTCATAATTATTTTCTCCTGGGTAAGCCGCTGTTACAGTATTGTCTTTCCCATGTGCTATAATTTCTGAAGCCTTCGGAACATCTTCTGGCTTCTGTTTTACCCACACTTTAGCTCCCAATTTTATTCTGTCAGTAGAACCAAATCCTTCCTTTCCTCTGATAGTGATTTTGGAAGGAGGGTCAGTTTTCACAAAGTGTATTCTTTCACAAGAGGATCATCGGTTGGTGTCAGAGTAGGGACAACATGTTCAGAAGCAATCTTTGCTAGTCAATCAACATATGCATTGTACTCACCTTCTGGTGTAGTGAGGACCACATGAGCATCTACATGAAAAACTGACAAATTAGTAATCAAAGACATGTCCCATATATCTTCCCATAATTCTTTGCCCCAAACTTGTTTACCATGAAATTCCCAATTTTGATTTTCCACATTGGCATCCACATACTAACCCATTAGCTACTGCCCACAAATCGGTGAATATATGACACTGTCCTCCTTTCTCTGTTTTAATAGCTTAATGTACTGCCATAAGTTCAGCATATTGACTATTTCCATCTATCCCAGTACTTTCTGAAGTCCACTTAGTACATGGGTTATAAGCTACTGTTTTCCAGTGTCTTTTATGGACCAAATATTTTGCTGTGCCATAAGTAAACCATGGCAAATCAATAACTGCATACCAAGTCCCATGGTATTTCTGGATCCTTTCTATTAAGGTAACAGTATCTGGAATAGCATCATACAAGGCAGGAGTCACTTTATTCAATTGTCTACAACCCACTGTTATTTTCCACATTCCATCTAACTTCATACTGGCCATACAGGATTATTCCATTGAGTGGTTGTAGGAACTAACACTCCTGCTTCAACATATTCCTTTATAGTATTGCTAATTTCATCTTGCCCACCTGGCACATGATACTGCTCCAAAGTAATTACAGTAGGAGGTTCAGGTAAAGTGATTGGATCCATTTTTATTTTTCCCACTAAAACTGTATTAATTCCTATCTTCCTTATTGCAAATTGATATCTCCCCTCAGGCAAATTCAGAGTCATACCTTTCAATATATCTATTCCAATGATGTACTCAGGAATAGGTACAATGACCACAGTATATTCTTTCTTAGGCAATTGTCTGATTTTCATCATCAGTTTGACTTGTTTGGCTGATATTTCAGCCCCTCCTAGTCCTGTGATGGTAATAGGAGTTCCATGCTTAAATTTGTCAGGGTTTCCATAAATCAAGGTGGCCTCGGCCCCAGTGTCAATCAATGCCCTAGTTACAATACTTGATCCATTTTTCCAATATATATTCAAATTAATACAGGGTCTGTAATCTCATCTGCATGTTTCTATAATCTGAGCTGGGGCTTGGCCTATTTCCTAGTCTCCCTGAAGGTGTGACTCACTTGGATACAAGGGTTCAAGATCTGTAGGATTTGTAGGGACAGTTCTTATTTCTCTATTCTGTTTGCTATTAAGCCCCTTATCTTGGTACATTTTATATAGCTCATTAGTTGGAATACCATCTATTCTTTTGAAATCTACTCCTGCTCTCAACAGAGTACTAAACATTTCTTTTCTTGTCACTTTATTCTGACATTGAATCCACTAGCTCTTCTTTCTACTCTTCTTTCTCAAGGAAAACTATCTTTTCCCCAGTCTCCTAAGTCACTTAACTGTGAAATCTTATGCAGCACCTCTGAAAGAGGGTTCCCTACTTCTGCAATTAGCAGAGTCAGAATTACATGTTTATAAGTGGGAGGTGTCATTTTAATTATCAAATTCCTAAGAGAGCTTCCCAAAGGAGTTTCATAATAAACTTTGGCATTCCCTATCATAACAGCAGTCTTCATTACCTCTTCCTTTAACTTTCTGATACAGTCCCTAATTGAATACCAGGGTCTATCTGCAGTAGGCCACATGGTATCAACAGGATCAACATGTTATGAACCAGGATCTCATCTTAAGCAACTCAACTATGTGGTTGTACCAGCCCTATGCTAAGAACAGCAGGCTTGATGTGGAAAGCATGCTACTTGAAATTGGACTTCAAGCATTATAACTTTTTCCAAAACAATTTAATTTTTAAGTCTTAACTCACAATATTAGAATGTACCACTCTCTCCTCATCCAAATACTTCAGGTCTAATATAGGCCCATTGTTGCCTCATATATTTTCCTTTAGGGTCACAGCTCTTCTTTTGTCACTTGGAGAATGAGTTTTGATTCCACCTTACGAATCTCTTAATACCACTCTAGTAGTAACCTTTAAAGTTGATGCTAATCATCCATTTAGTACCTACTGTTAAACCTATGAAACTTCTTATTTGGCAAAGACTAGTAGGAAAACCCATCATATGTTTGGCAGAAAATGTTTAAGTTAGCGCTTGCACATTTCCACAGTAAGTGTCAAATGAACACTCAGCTTAAATATAAAAGTAACGTTGTTAAAAAAAATAACACCCATACAGTGGGGAGATATCAGGAGAATGAAAGGAGTTGCCTTTTATGATTGTACATAGAGACATTCTAAACCAAAAAGATAGGGGTGTTCATAAAAGATGAATGGATAATTTGAATTATACAAAATGTTAAAAAAGCATTTGAACAAACAAAACCAGAAGAAACTAGATTGACAAAAATACTTTAAACAACTGAAAATAAAATCTGCTATAGGAAATTGATACAAAAATATGGGACCAAGAACCATTTCCTAATAGCTAAGTGGTCAAAAGATAAAAACAATTTTCAGAATCAAGAAATTCATTCAAGAAACAAAATATTACACCAATACACTAAGCAAAATGAAAATTATAATTACACTTGTTTTACTTCATATTAAATTGGCAAATATGAAAACTACACACACACATACATACACACACACACACACACACACACCCGCCCCCAGCAGTATTGAATGAGCTATGGGAAGACAGGAACACTAATACAAACTGGTGGTAGGGCTTTGCACTGGTCCAACCATTCCAACAATTTGGAATTTTCCAAGAAACATCACTAAACTATTTGCACCCTTTGACCCACTCTCTGTCTACTACTAAGCATATAACAAAATGAGGTCAAAGATGGATTGAATGGGGGGAAACCTCCCTGGTAATAATAGCACTTTTGGTGGTAGAAACAACAAATATGAATTATTCAGAAAAACTGGGGAAGACTTTTATGAACTTATGTAGAGGGAAGAAAGCAGAACCAAGAGACATGTTTCATGGAAAGAAAATACTAAAAAAAAAATAGAAATTCAGGTTAAGGCAATAAATAATATTAATCAGAAGACTGGCTGAAAGGTTACAGGTGTAGAAGAGTGTGCCAGTTTCACTTGCTTAATTTTTTTTTTGTCACAAAGAAGGATGAGGGCAGAGTGAAACACTATGGTGAAACACTCTACTAGTTTCTTGATAAAGATATGAAAGAGTAGGAGTACAGAATGAGATAATTTTTTTAAGATATGGGCAGTGTCGAAATTTGTTTTGTTGACTCTGTATGTTTGTAACAGGGATTTTGTTTTTCCTTCTTTCTCAATTTGGGGGCTAGAAGTAGGAGGGAGAGAAATGGATTTTTGGTGATTGAAGAAAAAATTCAATTTAAGAAAATACTGTGACCTCAAAAAAGGGGAAAATATCCTAATAGCACCTACCTCCTAAGATTATTGTTGATGAAAGGAGATAATATTTGTAAAGTGCTTAGCACAGTGCCTGGCACATAGTAGGTATTTAATTAAATGCTTGTTCCCTTCCCTAATGAGACTAATGTAGTTGCATAGGAAGCTCTTTAATGGGCTTAGACCTTAAAAGGGCCTTATCGGAGATGGAAAAGAGAATGAACACAAAACATTGGCCTCAGAACTGTTTTAGGAAGGCCAAAGTTCAGAAAGGACTGAGGCTTGCAGCAAATGTTTAAGTGACTGAAAAGGGAAGTAGTGCTTAAAAACAATACTGTGCTGGAAGTCACAAAAGAAAGAAAGGGACTGTCCCACTGCTTGGAAAGATGGAATCAAATGGACTACAGAAAGAAACAACTGGATTTAGTTCTGGGTACCATAGCTTAGGAAGGACAACAATTAATTGGAAAATGACTATGTGCTGGAAAGGCTGTAACTTGGAAAAGAAATTAGATTAGCTCTGCTTGATCCCAGAAGGAGGAAGTAGGAGTAGTGAGTGAAAGTTGTTCACATTCAAATTTAGACCCGATGTGAGGAAAAAGCATTTTACTGTTAAAGTTGTCCATCAGTGGAATGAGCTGTATTGGTAAGTAGAGGCCCCCTTCCTCTTGAAGCCAGAGCTAGACTGGCTTGTGTAAGCTACTGATAGGTTACAGAGAGGGATTCTTGTTCAAGTATGGCTTGTACTAGATAATTTCTGGGGTCCCTTTGAACTCTGACATTCAATGAAAGTGGAGATGCTTAATTCCTAATTGGATTCAAGTCAACTGGCTTTTATTAAGCATCTACAATGTGTCAGGTACTGTGATAAGCACTGGGGTTACAGAGATAGGTAAAAAAAACACAGTCCTTTGTCTCAGTGAACTCATATTCTAATGGAATGGATAACATGCAAACAACTATGTGCAAACAAGTTATATACTGGACATACTGTCAATCATCTTAGAAAGAAGGTGTTAAGATTAAGTAGAACTAGCAACAGGTCCTTGCAGAAGGTGAGGTTTTAGCTGAGACTTGAAGGAAGACACAGAAGTCAAGAGGTGGTGATAAAGAATTGAAGGACCTATGGATGTTTAGCCTGAAGAAGAGATGGTCCAAAACGGGTATGATGATGTATGTCTCTAAGTATCTAATGTCCTATTATAATAGGATATCTAATAACGTCCTATTTTAGGACAGAGGAAGCAGACTACTATGCTGTCTCTGTGATCCTGTAAGTTGGGCATAGGCCCATCTTTCTCTGGCAGTAAGTCAATAAACATTGCAGAAAGTGATCTGATGGTAAAAAGTGAAGAGGAATTAAGAAGCCTCTTGATGAAGGTAAAAGAGGAGAGTGTACAAGCTGGCTCGAAGCTTAACATAAAAAACCCAAAACAAAACAACTAAAATCATGGCAACTGGTCCCATTACTTCCTGGTAAATAGAGGAGGAGAAATGGAAGCAGTGTCAGATTCTATATTCTTGGTCTCAAAGATCACTGCAGAAGGCCACTGCAGCTATGAAATTAAAAGATGCTTGCTCCTTGGAAGGAAAGCTATGTCAAATCTGGACAGTATACTAAAAAGGAGAGATGTCACCTTGCCAACTGTATCATTAAGGCAATAAATGCAACATCCATGATGTTTGTGATTATGCTTGTATAGTTCTGTATTGCAGGATAGGAGACTCTCCATATAGAAGACAGAAGAAGTGAAGCATTTATTCAAACACCAGAGGATCAGATCCCAAAACCAATGACTCCAATTCAACATAGGAATTATATCCCAAAACCAGTAAGTCCACTTCATCATAACAGCAAATAACTTAAAGCACAATATCAAAGAAAGGACCCAAGTCATTCTGTAACCTTCCCCCCTGCTGGGCCCTCCCTATAAACACTCACAAATCCTGATTGTCTGCTTGCCTGCCTTCTCTCCCCCTTCAGTCCTCTGGTCTCTGCAACTCCCTGGTTTCCACTCTGCTCTGCACTCTCTCTGCAGCTCTGTTGACTGGAGTTCTTACTCCTTCTCCTTGGGCTGAACTCTGAATTCTGGCTTCTTTTCTTACTACTGAATTCTCACTCCTCAATGGCTATCTCTGGGTATATATATATATATATATATATATATATATATATATACTCTTTTTAGGGTCCAAGGGCCCTAGTGACCTAATTAGCAAAAGGGTGTGGGCCTGGGGTCTCACCCCTAGGTAGTAAAAGGGTGTGGCCTGGGGGGATCTAGTAAGTAAAGGGTCTATTGGTCTGATCAGCCACAGTCGGACACAATGAAACTTGACTCTAGCACAGTGATATCATTTTGGTCCTCTTTGAGAACTAAAGACAACAAAAACAACAATTGCTGTCTTGAGGGTGGAGATCTTATTCTTGTCCTTTTTTGAGAGAGGGACAAAGGGTGTGATCAGAGGCCAGGGAATTCTGTCCTGCAGAGTGGGACGGGCTAGCTCCTCCACCCCCACCTTCTCCTCATGAGAGGAATGGCTGTGCTTATCAGAACCTTATTTAAAGAACACAGTGCTTGCCCCTCCTCAGGATCTCCTCCATCCAGTTTTTCTATTATCAGTTGCCATCCTTTCCACCTCCATACAGCAGTCCTATCCCTTGTTTGAGCCTCCTCTCTTCCCTAACATAGACTAAACAAAACAAAACTTTTCTACTGACCTTAGCTTCCTCTCCCCACCCTCAGATTGCTCTGAGTATCATCACTCACAACGCCGGTTTTTTAAAGGACTATATTCATCCTACCCTTGTTTCTTCTATCCATCTTTGAAAAATGGAAACTGTTGACTTTCCAATGCTTCCACATAGTCCCTTCATTCTTCTTCCATTCTCTCCCTCATTTAAATTATTTCTTCGAGGAAAAATTTCCTATCCATGACAGGAAAGCAAAATGGGCTCCTTTAGCATGCAGTTGGTTCCCCCAATTAGAGACTTTCAAGCAAAGCTTGTATGGAAGGGGAGGATCATATTCATGAATGGGTATGTCTAGTTGGAATAAGGCCCCTTTTATATTTGACAGTCTGTGATTCTGTGACCCCCATAGCCACACACTAGTACTTTTCAGCCTACTTTATACCAGAAACTGGTATGCCAGGGGGTTTTTACAGTTTCTGATGTTGAATCATTTGACAATGCCATGGCTTTGGTGGCAAGAACTTTCTTTTCTGGGTCTTCAGTAGCTATGTATACTGAAAAAGCAGTTGCCAGGAGGCATTTTTGCAGATTACTTCCCAGGATGATGGCCACAAGGGCTGTGCTAAAGGCATTGCTATCCCTAAGATTCTGGGATTCAGGGTCCAGGGCTGTCTCCATTGGGGTCTGAAGAAGACAGAGGTCAAGGACATGATGGTGTTGATGGTTTGACATGCCTGTCATATGTTGCCCCCTATCTCCACCCTTCCTACTTCAGTTAGGTTGTCTGGCTAGCAGTTGGTAAAGATAATTGGCTTCTTTTCTACAGGAATTGTTCCCCCACATGATGGCCATGAGTCCTGTGCTTAAAGCAAGAATAGTTGCCTGGAAGGGTGTTGGCACTGACAGGAAGTGCTCGGGGCTGACACTCTTGTGACCTATCTGCCTTTTGGTGACAGTTGGTCAACAGTTTCCAGTTGTGGTGATGAAGTACACCACTTTTCCAAAATGATTTGCCCCCTTGAAGGTGGTTGTGAGGGCTAAGCTAGAAGGTCTGGTGGCTACTCGGAAGAGTTCACTGCTATTCTCAAAGTTCTGTTCGAGATCCTGGCTATCTCTATCAGTGTCTGAAGGAGATGATGGTCAAGGTGGTGCTGGTAATCATTAAGATAACGTATACTTTGCAAACTTTCAAGAGCTACAGAAATGTCAGTTGCTTTTTTAAGTCAGGGATGTTACCAAAGCCACTTGACTGGTCTCACCTTGAATAGCAGCTGGTGGGCCCACAGGGGCTGGGGCATTGCACCACCACATGTTCAGTATCCAGGCATTCAGTTTAAAACACATTCAGTCCTAAGGAATTCTGTCCTCTAATGAGAAAGGATTAGGTTCCCTGTTCACTCTTTGGCTCATTAAGCCCACCACCCTGCTCCTCATGGATAACTTCATTTCCTGGCTCATTTCTAGGACCTCCCAGAAAGGGAGGACATAACAAGGTACTCACTGGACAATATGAGCCATTTATTGCAATAATTTACTCCTACATAAAAAGAAATGCTAAAGTCCACTCACAAGAGCACAAAAAAAAAACCCAGGATTCAATAACAAGTTATAAGTACTATTACAATTTTCTAGGAGACAACTACTTAAACTTAATCAGAACATAAAGCAGTTTGCAGGACTGCTGTTGTAGTTCATCCACCATTTTCTAAGAGGATGAGTGACACCAGAGGGTGATGTCTTGACTCACGTGTGAATTGGATTTAAGGACAAAATTGTCAGACTCACTCTCTCCTCCAGAGTCATTGAAGTCCAGTGGCAGGACAAAAATCAAGATGACTGATGATGGCCCAGGCTGAAGTGGATGACTTTGGTGCCTTCAATGTCTGATCAAGCTTTAAGTGTTCTACCTACTTCAGTCACCTTCATGGCCTTTGGGACAAATTGTTCTCATCCACCCATTCCTCAGGGGAAAAGGGTAGGGAAGTCTTCATGAGCTTAATGCAGACACCCTCCCCCGCAAAACCCACTGATGGATTTGAGTCTTATCAGTTACCTTCAACCTGGTTTAACCCATCTGCTGAGATGGTTTTACCAGGGTATGGCCACTGTGCTCATTTTACATTTCACCTCATTTTGGCACTGTCCAAACAGTTCCAAGTATATGTGTCTGCTGCCAAAATGGCTAGGTTTTCAGTCTTCTTGTCAGAGAGCATCATCTCCAAATAAATAAACTTCCCCTGCTGTAAGCTAGCTCCAACCCAATAGGATCCAAGCCCTTTTGACTTCTCTACCTCACAAAGTTACCTCCAAGACCGGAAAACATCTAAGAAAGAACTAGCATGAAAGAAGCATCCTAAATTCAAGCTCAGCCCTGCCCAAGTAGGACACATGTTTTAACTTCCATATGAATTTAGCCACATGAAGGTTGGGGTAGGGAATGGGGCTAGCTTGTCCTCTCATACTTGATTCTCAGAATGCAAATCAAAAACAATCTTTCATGAGTCATCACTAGGAAAAGAAAATTGAGTTAGGAGGCAGGTCACCACACTTTGTTCATCCAGACTACTCTAGCTTTTCAGCTGATAAGGAAACTCTTAGTCATTTCAGAGTACAAATCCCTCAGTTGTGAATCACAAATAAGTAGAAGCAGGGCCTCCCCCCCAAAAAAAAATTTAAAAATCCATTCATATGGTATCCTGGAACCAGGAATTGTTACTCTGAGCATGTTCCAGTGAGTTGATGATTCCTGCTATGCTGGGAAAGGGTTTGTGTTTATGGATTTCCATTCCACAAGCATTTATTAAGATTCTGTTATATGAAATGCTAACTGAAGAAGTTATAAAGGCAAAAAAATAAAATTGTCTCTTCCTTTAAGGAGTTTATATTCTTTTTGAGGCTATGCCAGCATTGAAAAAGGGATGTGGGAAGGTCATTCACCTTGGGAAAGGAAAATAATGGTTTCTCTTTGAAAACCAGATGCTGACTTCGCTTTGCAGTAGTAGCCTCGATATAACTCTCATATACAAGGGCCTCTTGTGAAAAGGTAGAACTGAGAAGCAGCCTTCTTATTAAATGAAGACCACCCAAACATGTCCTGTGTGTGGTCTTGGGGCAACAAAGGCAAGTGCCATAAAAAGAGCTCTGGACAGAAGAGTCAAGTGACTTGGGTTCTAGGTCCACTTCTGCCACTGTCACAACATATGATCCCTCTCTGGGTCCCAGTTTCCCTATCTGTCAAAGGACTTCAAGGTACCTTGCAGCTATGACATTCTCTATTTTTACAATCAGAAATCCATATATATTCACTCTCAGTTTCCCAGAATTTTTTTTTATTAACCAGAACATAATATTCCTTGCCAATGATGTGTCATCACTTTTTTGGGACACTTCCACTAAAACTCTCTGTCTCTTATTTACAGGATGCTGTTCAGCCTATATGAGTGGTTTTGGAAGGATCAATATTTTTTCCCTCGTGAGTACTCATGGGCTAACTTGGAAGATTCAGATGGGGCCATATATCCTCACCCCAAGGACTTGCTAGAAGTTATTGACATTTGTCGTAATGATTGTTAGATATGTCTTTGAGAGGTAAGTCAACTATGAGTGTCTCCCCATTCTTCATTTTTAAAGTTAAAGTTGTATTCTTCCCTTTGGTTTTTATATCAAAGTCATTTCTGGATACACCCTCCTCTGTCCCCAAATCACTCAGTGAGCTTGCCCTTGCAACAAAGAAAAATAATTAAGCTAAACTGACCAGGTCAGAAACCCGATATGATTCTACAGCCATTGTCCCCCACTTCTCCAAGAAAATGAAAGTGAAGTGCATATCTTCATCTCTTCTCAAGGGCCAAGATTGGTTATTACAATGACTCAGTAAGTCAAGTGAACAAGTCACACATTTGACTTTGTTTCTTTTCATATTATGTCATTGTAAAAATCAGAAATTGCAATCCTCTTATCAACAAAAATAAAAAGTCACAATATCAATAGAAATAAGAAAACTATATTATGTTTGTTAGAACTATAAAAAGTGAACCAATATCAGTAGTAAACATATAGACACCAAAAGGCATGGTATGGAAGGAGCAATATCCTAACCCTTCTCTCCCATGCAAGTTAGGCTAATTTTTCCCTAATAGATAAGGAGACCGTCCTCAAGACTTGATTGACTCAGAAGACTAAAGATTCAAGTGCTGGTATCACTTATCGGCAACCTGACTACAAGACCTTTTGAGGAAAAATTAGCCTAATTTGTATGTAGGACAGAGGAAGTGTTAGGATATTGCTCCTATAATAACATGGCAATTAAATTTATAAGGGAAAAGTTAATTAGTCAGCAAAATGAAACAGATAGCAAGACAATGATACTATGAGAGTTTAATATTCTCTCAGAGTTGGGCAAGTTAGAAAATATCAAACTGAATAAACTTCAAAAACTTTGAGCAAAAAGACTTATAGCATCTTCTGAATGGGAACATTGAACAATATACATATTCTCAGCACCACAGAGTCTCTTTACAAAAGTAGAACATATGCTAAACTTTAGCAACTAAAGTATAGAAAAATTATAATAAATATAAAAATGGCAGAAATACTAAACATGCATTCTTTAAAGACTATAATATAATAACAATATAGTAATTAATACAGGTAACACAGGCAAAATATATAGATATAAATGGAGATTTATTAATAACATTATGAACAATGAATGGGCCAAAGAACAAATCATAGAAATTACTGATAATTATGCAAAAGAGAATGATAATGGTGAAATAGCATATCAGAATTTTCAATATGTAGCTAAAGCAGTCCTTAGAGGAAATCTTATATCCCTGGGAACATGCATCAACAGAATATTTTTCAAAAAGAATTAGTGAATTATATAAGCAATTAAAATAAGAAAGTCAACAAATGAACAAACCCAAAATAAGCACAAAATAGTAAATTTTGAAAATTAGAGTAGAAATAAATAAATTAAAAACCAAAAAGAATATGGAACTGAAGAACAAAATTAAAATCTAGTTCTTTGAAAAAAAACTACCAAAATTGACAAACTTGTAGCTAGCTTGATTTAAAAAGAGGCCGAAAATTAAATTACAAAATAAAACATTAATTAGGTGAAATCATAATGAAATAAAAAGAACTATCAGAACCTACGACATTATTATATGCCAGCCAAACAAAATTTAAAGGAAACAGAAGGTGTTTAGTAAATAATATAAAATATTCAAATTAACAAAACATCAAATAGAGGTCTTAGGCAACCCAATTTCAGTAAGTGGAACTGAACTAACTGAACTAAAGCAGGAAGGGGGAGTGACCTCAAGACAACTGGTTTTACAAGAGAATTCTATCAAACCTTTAAAGAGAAAACAATATCTATACCACAAAAGTTATTCTCACAAATTGAGAAAGAAAACACTCTACCAAACTACATTTCAGAGACAAAAGAAAAATATGAATTGGTCTCAGGCCATGGAAGAGCTCAAAAAAGGATTCTGAAAATCAAGTAAGAGAAGTAGAGGAAAATTGGGAAGAGAAATGAAAGTGATGGAAGAATGAAAAATGAGTCAATAACTTGCTAAAAGAGACCCGCAAAAAATGCTGAAGAAAATAACACCTTAAAAAATAGACTAAGCCAAATGGCAAAAGAGGTCCAAAAAGCCAATGAGGAGGGGAATGCTTTAAAGTGCAGAATTGGGCAAATGGAGAAGGAGATCCAAAAGATCACTGAAGAAAAGAATTCCTCAAAAATTAGAATGGAACAAATGAAAGCTAATGAATTTAATCATATTAAAAACAAGAAGATACACAATTTTGGCCATTTTGCATATTGTTCCCATTTAGCTTACTTAACTTTGTGTCAGTTCATATTGAGTCTTCCCTTTCAATGTTTCTCTAAATTTCTCACCTTTGTCATTTCTCACTAGTATCTCATTATATTCATATGCCACAGTCTATTTGTCCATTTCCCAATTGTTAGACATCTACTGATTCCCTGGACTTTTGCTACCACATAAAAGTGCTATTATGAATATTTTATTAATGAGATTTTTCTTTCTGTCATCACGATCCTTAGATTGTATGTCTTATAGTGGGATCTATGTATCAAAAGGTATAAACAACGGGTAAATATTCCAGTTTTCAAGAAAGGGAAGAAAATAATAAGCTTGACTTCAATTCCTAGAAAAGCTGTAGAGCAGATCTTTAAAGGGATGATTACCTAGAAAAGGATGTAGTGTTTACAAACAAACTAGCCTGGCTTCATCAGGAACAGGTCATTCCAGAATAACCTTGCTTTCTTTATTGACAATCTTACTAAACTAGTAGAAGAGGGAATGTGGTGGGTACATAGAGCTTACCTACAATTGAGCAAGAGATTTAATGAAGTGTTTCGTAATACTCTAAATGTGTGTAGGATTAGTGCTCTCTAATTTTTTTATCATATACCACTCTTGATAAAAAAAAATTTGAGCATACACCCCAACATAGATATATTTATTGATTTACAAGTTATCTACGTGTACTTCTGTACTAATATATTATGTCACTAGATAAATAAAGGATTTATTAAGTACTTTACATGCCAGGGACAGTGCCTGAGAATATGTAGCCAACACTACATATGTGAAGGATCTCTCCCATTCAGAATAGGATAACTCAGCTCAACCAAGAGAAAGTGTCCTTGATCTCACCCAAGAGAAAGTGTCCTTGTTCTCACCCAATGGGGAAATTCCCCTCATCTTCTAGAACACTAAGCTAGGAATAGAGACATGATGGAGAATGCCAGCTCCTCTCATTTCTCCCTAAAGTCTTTCTTCAGCAAGTTGAAATGGGGTTGGGTTCTTCCATCTTCCCTTTTGAAGGCAGAAGCCGGAAGTATCCAAAGTGACTCAAAGCTCAAAGTGTCTCCAAGAAGACTGAAGAAGGGTGGAACTGTCCTTTCACTCTTGCACGTCGTGTAAAACAGGGCATTCATCTCAACCAATCAGGAAAGAGTCCTATAACAATGTGCTTTGGATCAGGGGTCACACTTAAATAAACACTACTTAAAATAATTTTATTGAAGGTACAAAACTATCTTTTATTCTCACTACAATATTGTCCTGAATATGTTCATTGTTATGGTATATTAATAATATTTTTGTGAAAGCAATGTTATAGAATAGGCTTCATTATTTTTGAAAACTTTGGTTTGTGATATATTGATTCAAAAGTCTGGATCTCATTTTCTTTGATTTCAATACTTAGTTTGGATAACTATCATGGGTAAAAAAAAAAGATTTATAGATCCAAATGAAAAAGATGTCTTTGGCAGCATTTGCTAAATCACAATACATACTTTTAAATTCCATCCCCCAATTATTCAAAAATGTTTATTGAAATTTACTAGTAAGTCTTAACTAAATTATTTTTTACTAGTAAATTTTTACTAGCTATAATTCTACCTTCTACAGGAAGCCTTTTTCATTCCTCTTAATTCTAGTACCTTCCCTCTGTATCACCTATATGACTTTTTGTATATAGTTGTCTGCATGTTCTCTCCCCCTTAGGCTGTGAGCTCTGTGAGAGCAGAGAATCTCTTTTGTCTTTCTTTGTATCCCTGCATTTAGCACAATGCCAGATACATTGTGGGTGCTTTTGTTGTTGTTCAGTCATTCAGTCATGTGCAACTCTTTGTGATTCCGTGGACCATAGCACACCAGGCCCTTCTATCCTCCACTCTCTCTCAAATTCTATCCAAGTTCATGTTCTTTGTTTCCATGACACTATCTAGCCATCTCATCCTCTGCCATCCTCTTTTCCTTTTGTCTTCAATCTTTCCCAACATCAGGGTCTTTTGCAATGAGTCCTGTCTTCTCATTATGTGGCCAAAGTATTTAAGCTTCAGCTTCAGTATTTGACTTTCCAGTGAAGAACCTGAATTGATGTCTTTAAGTACTGACTTATTTGATCTCCTTGCTGTCTATGGGACTCTCAAAAGTCTTCTCCAGGACCACAATTCCAAACAGTTCAGTTCAGCAGTTAACCACTTAGTCTGACTTGCTATCATAACTGTAGGAGGTAAAGATACAGAGATCCAAATGGAGGGGGTGAATTATTGGCCAAGCTTACTCAATGACAGTACTCATTTTGCAATTCCATCGACCAATTATGCAAAAGTTTTCATTGAAATTTGTCTAGTACATTTCCCCTTTTGCTAATTAGGAGTATATGTGAATGTGTGGGACATGATTTCTGAAAGCCAGCCAGGTGCCAGTTCTGGAGAGTGGCTTTCCCAGGGGAGGAAAAAGAGGCAGCAGTAGGGAAGATGACAACATACCTGGTTCCACCCTAGTTTCTTATCAGTAGGTGGCTATCTTCATTTATTTCCAAAGTGTACAATGGGTTCTGGTGCGAGGAGATGGTTTAAGGATGGGGTCTTTGGAGCAGGATTTCAGATCTGAGAGAGTTATATGCTGAATCACTAGAATCTCAAACTCACTAGCAGCTATGAACACAGAAGCCTCTTGGCCCTTGGCTACTGGTTGATCCTACACTGACTGCTGCTAAGACTGTGCTTGAGTTCTTCCTGAGGCAGCCCTTCCTAGCCTAAGGGAGCTTCTTTTGTTGGGAGAAGGGATGGAAAGGAAGTATGAGAAGGCCAATAAGGAGTTTCATCTTCAGGAAACATTTCCCCTCTCCCTGGCCAGTCTGTTCCTGTGGCATTTGGGGTCTCTAAGGTCTGGGCTGTGTAACCAACCTTGCTCTCCCCTGGGGGTAGAATAAGTGGATAAGGAAATATACATTTGATCCAACCCATCATCTTCCTCAATCCCGACTGAAGACCTGAAAAAGTAACTACATTAGGGAAAGAAAAATCTGTTTCTGTGGAAGCCTGTGCTCTACAGGTGTCTGGGTAGTGTTACCACTCTCCCTCCTGAAATGTGGATATGCCCTGGAACTACCCAGTCCCACACATCATGATGGTCATGGTGATTGTTGTCTATCAGCCCCCAGGTCATTGTACCTTCTGTCAGTCAATAAACATTAATTAAGTGCCTACTACATTCCAGGCTCTGTGCTAAGGGATAGGGATGCAAATATGAAAAAGACAGTTCCTATCCTCAATAGAGGAAATTGAAAGGGGGAGTGGCGAAGGGACAGTATCCAGCTTGTGGGCATGATAGAAAAGCTTTGTAAGAGTACAGTCAGGTGGGAAATGAAGAGAAGGCTGACCTGAGCTTCCTTAAAGGGAAGTTCTCTTTCTCAAGATGTACAATACTTGACTTACTGTCTTCCCCTGCCTCCCTAAGTTGGGCCTTATACTAGGGGACTTCAGTAGGGTCATCATTTAGGCAACAATTGCCTAGATTTCCAAAAGCTCATAAACAGAGAAAACATAAAAGTTATAATTGATATTCTATTCTAGTCAATCACAATTTCCTACAGGGTCCTACATAATCTCATACCCCACTAGATTTGCAAAAACACATTTAGACTCTACCCAGAAGATGCACATATTTGGGGACTGCTAAAACAACAACCCCATTTCTGTTGGAGCTTCACTGTCTGAACAACCCATGTGAAGAGCAAGAGATATCAATGCTCAGGTCTCTTTCTACAATTAGGTGGCTTAAACCCACAGAGCTTCTATGGTTGCAAGGCATCTTCTCTCTAGAACATTAGAACTCTGGAGTTGGAGGGCACTCAGGAGATAAATCCCCCTGCCAAATTCCTAGAGTTGACCAGGAAATTTCCCCTCTCTGGCTAGAAGTCTCAATTCTAGAATCAAGCTCACTGCCTAGGAAACCAAAACCTGCATCACCCATCCATTGGATGGTGGTCAGGAGCAAAACCCTCTCTGAAGAACTGTCCTCTAAGGTCATGTGGACACATGTCTGCCTCTGTCATAAACTTCTGCAGGAACTTGCCCCAGTTGCTGCCTCTTTAGGGGTATTTTTTTTTAGGTCATGTTGTCAAGAAAGCTTGTAACTCTCATGCACTTCTGTCCCTAGGCAATCATGAACAGTTCCTTATGGGAAGAGATTGTACATATGTGCAGGCTTCCAATCTATCACACACACACACACACACACACCCTTATATATACATACATACCCCTCTGTGGAGAACCCAGGTATACTCTGCTGAGTGCTGATCTGTGTCCGAGTGAGAGAAACAACTGAAAAGGACCCCAAATTGCTGGACAGGTCTACTGGCTCAGTTTTGTAGGTCTCACAAAAGGTGCCCCTTCTAACATCCATCCTCCCAAATCATCTTAGGGGCAGCACTAGTCACTGGAAACTAGAGTGAGACTTTCTTTTCCTAACAAGGTACTAATAGGCACATCCATGCTCTATATAATTGGAGGAATTCTTCTGATAACTTCACTTTATACATATTATTCTGGGGAAGAATTATCTGAGTCTTGGATAGAATATAACCCTGAAAGTCTAGTGTCAGGGAATTAAACTAGAAAAGGAGAGGAGACAAATGGAAAACCTCAAGGGATCCGAATTTGATGTCACACATGACCAGAAATCACAGGATTCTCAAATCATGACTCAGCTATGTTTCTGTGGCTCTGGTCCCTCATGGAACCCTTTGGTTGCATGACTCTAGTGCTTCTTTCCTTAAATCTATAGAAATAAAGCATTTCACTGTAATAATTAACCTGCAAGCAACTTTAACTTTGTTGTTCAATCAATTCATGACCTCATGGATGATAGCACAACAGGTCCTTCTATCCTCCACTATCTCTCAAAGTCTAAGTTCATGTTCTTTGTTTCCATGACACTATCTAGCCATCTCATCCTCTGCCATCCTCTTCCTTTTGCTTTCAATCTTTTCCGACATCAGGGTTTTTCCAATGAATCCCATCTCTTCTTCATTTGGCCAAAGTATTTCACCTTCCAGTGAAGAGCCTGAATTAATTTCTTTAAATGTTGACTGATTTGATCTCCTTGCTGTCCAAAAGATTCTCAAAAGTCTTCTCCAGCACCACAATTCCAAAGTGTCAATTCAGTGTTGCTCAGCTTTCCTCATAGTCCAACTCTCACAGTCATACCTTGCTCCTGGAAAAACCATAGCTTTGACTATGTGGTCCAGCAAGATGATGTCTCTGTTTTTTAGTGCTGTCCAGATTTTCCATAGCTTTCCTTATGAGGAGCAAGCATCTTTTAATTTCATGGCTGCAGTCACCAGCTGCAGAGATCTTTGAGCCCAAACATATAAAATCTGACACTATTTCCATTTCTTCTCCCTCTATTTGCCAGAAAGTGATGGGACCAGTTACCAAGATCTTAGTTGGTTTCTTTATGTTAAGTTTAAAGCCAGCTTTTACACTCTCCTCCATCAAGACACTTCTTAAATCACTTCACTTTCTGCCATCAGAGTGGCGTCATCTGCATATATCTACCCTGGCATTTCTTATGATGTATTATGCACATAAGTTAAATAAATAAGGTGATAATATACAGTCTTCTTGTACTTATTTCCCAATCTTAAGTCAATCAGTTGTCCCATGCTCAATTCTAACTTGTTGCTTCTTGGCCCATATATAGGTTCCTCAGGAAACAAGCAAGATGCTGTGGTACTCCTAGTTCTTTGAGGTCTTGCCACATTTTGTTGTGATTCACACAATCAGAGGCTTTAATGTCGTCAAAGAAACAGAGGTAAATTTTTTTTCTCTCCAATTTTTTTCTCTCTGATCCAGTAAATGTTGGCAATTTGGCCTCTAATTTCTCTGCCTCTTTGAACATCAGCTCTTCTGGTAATTCTCGGTCCACATATTGCTGAAGCCCAGATTACAAAATGGTATAATCTTGCTGGCATGTAAAATGAGCACAGTTGTTTGGTAATTTAAACATTTATTGGCCTTGCCTTTCTTTAGGATTGAGATGTAAAGTGATCTTTTCCAATCCTGTGGCCACTGTTGAGTTTTCCAAATTTCCTGGCATATTGAGTACAGTCCTTTAACAGCATCATCTTTTAGGATTTTAAATAGCTCAACTAGAATTCCATCACCTCCATCAGCCTTATTGTTAGCAATGTTTCCTAAAGTCCACTTAACCATTCTCCAGGATATCTGACTCTAGATCAGTAACCACATTGTGGTTATTGGTGATGTTAAGATCTTTCTCATATAGTTTTGTGTGTGTGTTCTTCCCACCTCTTCTTTTTCACTCTATTTTATTTTTAAAATAATATTGCTATTACTGTATACAGTGTTCTCTTGGTTCTACTCATTTCACTCTTCATTTTTTCATGCAAGACTTTCCATATTTTTCTAAAATCATTGAGTTCATCATTTCTTATAGCACAGTAGGATTCCATCACAATCATATGTCACAACTTGTTCAGTCATTCCCCAATTGGTGGGTATCCCTGCAATTACCAATTTTTTTGCCACCACAAAGGGAGCTGCCATAAACATTTTAGAATTTATAGCTTCTTTTCCCTTTGCCGTAAGGCAAAGATGAAGTAATCATCTTCAGAAACAGACCAAGTGTGGATTTTCTGGGTCAAAGGGTAGAGGTAGTCTAATAAATCTTTAGGCATAACTCCAGATTGTTCTCCAATATGGTTACATCACTTCACAATTCCACCAACAATGAACTAATGTCCAAATTTTCCCACATCCTCTCCAACATTTGCCACCCCTTCTTAATCTCTTCTTCTGTTAAATCCCTACCATTTTTGTCTTTTATCATGACCATTTTTGCATGAACCATTCCTTTGATATCTCTAATTTTCTTGAAGAGATTTCTTGTCTTTCTCATTGTATGTTTTCTTCTATATCTTTGCATTGCTCTGCAAGAAAAATTTCTTATCTCTCTTTGCTATTCTCTGGAATTCTATATTCAATTGCATATATCTTCCCCTCTATCCTTGGCTATTTTGTAAAGTCTCGTCAGACAGCCATTTTGCTTTTTTGTTCTCCTTTTTCTTTGAGATTTTTTTTTGTTGCTGCCTCCTCTGCAGTATTGTAAACCTCTATCCATAGTTCTTCAGGCACTCTATCCTTTAATCTATTCATCAGCTCCATTTCATATTCATAATGGATGTTATTTAGCTCATACCTATATAGTATTTTCCTATTTTCTTCAAATTAAGTCTCTATTTTACAATAGGAAGCTCCTGATCTGAGTCACAGTCAGCTCCACATCTTGTTATAACTGACTGCATAGAGCTTCTCCACCTTTGGCTGCAAAGTATATAATTAGTCTGATTTCTTTATTGACAACCTGACAATGTCCATGTGTAGATCACCTTCTGGGTGATTGGAAAAGTGTTTGTTATGACTGGAAAGTTATCTTGACAAAACTCTATTAGCCCTGCTTCATTTTGTACTCCAAGGCCAAACTTGCCCATTATTTTTTGATTTCTTACTTTTCTATGTTTTTTTTTTATTTCTTACTTTGGTATTCCAACTCCCTATGATGAATGTAACTGGGGGGGGGGGTGGGAAGAGAGGAGGGGTGGTGAGTTATTTCTAAAAGATGTTATAGGTCTTCATAGAATTGATCAACTTTGGCCTCTTCAGCATCGGTAGATGGAGCATCAATTTATATTACTGGGATGTTTAATGTTTTGCCTTGTATTCAAACAGATATCATTCTGTCATTTTTGAAATTATACCTCATAACTGTTTTCCTCATCCTTTTATTGACTATAAGGGCTACTTCATTTCTTCTAAGGGATTCTTGCCCACAGTATATGAAGTGATCACCTGAATTAAATCCACTCATTCCCATCCATCTAAGTTCACTGACATCCAAAATGTCAATATCTAGTCTTTTCTTCTCCTGTTTGACCACATCCAGCTTACCTTGGTTCATAGATTTTATATTCCAGGTTCTTATGTAATATCACAAAGGACCACCAGATGGTACTCTATTCAACTATCAGCTCTGGTCTGATAAATTACTCTCTGGTTGTCTAAGGGGCTGCATTATCTCATCTGGTTAACAGATGGTGCTGGGCTTCCAAACAAATCCCCAGCATTACATGTATAAATCAACCTTAACATCTATGGTGCAAAAGCAGTTTTGATTAAACTTTTAATAGGTTATATTTGAGTTTGATTCTAGGGCACAAAATGGCTTATGTCTCAAGATATTAAAATGTCTGTCTCCCTACCTCAGAGGTCCTACTCCATACTAGACTCCACTCCAAATACTTACATAGATTCTAAAATTTAGCAATAACAACAAGCATTTAGTTAGTGTTTACAATGTACCCAGCACTGCACTAAGTAATGTGAATACTGAACAAGCAGAAAGAAAGGCAGTCCTTGCCCTTGAGGAGTTTACATTCTAATAGGGGAGCACGAAATAAAGAAGGGAAGAAAGCAAATATTTATTAATCACTTACTATGTGCTGAGCATTGTGCTAAGTACTTTAGAAATATCCTCTCATATGATCCTCACATCAACCCCTGGAAGGTAGGTGCTATTTATTATCCAGATTTTACCTTTGAGGAAATAGAGGCAGAGGTTAAGTGACTTGCCCAGGGTCACACAGTTAGTAAGTATCTGAGGCTGGATTGGAACCCAGGAATTCCTGATTCCAGGTCCAGGGTTCTATCCATTATGCTACCTAGCTACCTCAAGACACATAAAAGGGAGCTGAAAAACAGAGGTGGAGGAGACAGCTATCTGGTTGAATGTTGGTGACATCTTAGAGAGGCAAGAATCCAGCCTAGAGAGGAATAACATGGCTGGTTTGGGAATTTTTTTCCTTAAAATGGAGGTTTGGGATAACCAGCCAATCAGAGGAAGAGGTCTCAAGAGTGGAAGTGCACTTCCAGCGTGAGAAGTTCAGGGGGCAAAGTGAACTGCCAAGGTGAGGAGGCTTCTATGGATTTACTATTTAGTATTGCACTTGGAAAAGGAAACCAGTAGAAATATGCCTATTTGGCGACATTCCTATGCAACCCCATTTCTGAGACGTCCTTCCATTTCCTTCCCAGATCTTGCTTTTCCTTGAACAGAATACTCCATCTCCCAGCTCTGTGCCTTTTCACCAGCTGTCCCCTATACCTGAAATGTTCCTTCTCCTCTTCCTCCTCCAGGCTTCCTTTAAGATTCAGCTGAAATCCCACCTTCAGCAAGAAACCTTTCTTGGTCCTCCCCTTCCCCTAGTGCCTTTCCCCTCATTTCCATTGTACAGGTCTTCTAAGTACCTGGTTATTTAGTGATGATTAGTGCCTGGACTATTAAAAGTGTCACAACTTGCCCTAAGGAGATGATTCCCAGAGAAAGAAATTAGCTGAAAGGTTTCTGATAATCCTATTGTTTGGTTCTCTCCTCTCCACCCTCTTAATCCATTTAGATCCTGGTTAGCTCCAGTTTACAGCTGGGTAGAAGTCACAAGATAGGCTAAAAGGAAGCTGCTGATGCAGCATTGTCCTCTTTCTGCTTTTCTTTGGGTCTCTTGTATTTCTGACTTCTGGGAGAAGAAAGGAGTGGACCAGGATGGACCATTGGCTGCTGCTGCTGCTGCTGTTGCTGGAGACGCAAAGAGCAGACAAGGAGTAGCAAGGACATGTTAACCAGTACCGGCCAGAAGCTACAGCATCATGGGGGAGCAGGAGCTGAAAACCACTATACCTGAGAGAGCTCTGATCTGGAGCCCAGACTGAGATATAGCTTCAAGTAGCAGAGACAGAGAAACTGGGAAAGCTAATGCATACCCAAGGAAAATATTCTGTTATATTCATACACCATAACTTGTTTACCCATTACCCAACTGACAGGCATCTATTTTGTCTCCCATTCTTTTCTATTACAATGTGCATCACAATGAATGTTTCAGCATCTCTGTGACTTTTCTTTCTATCTGTGATTTCATTAGAGGTATATACCTAGAACTGGGAGAATCATTAGGATAGAAACCTGCAAGGGACTTTCAGAAATATCTCATTTTATAGATGAGGAAACTGAGACTCAGAGAACCTGGGTGACTCATCCATGGTCAGCCAATTAATAAATAGTAGAACAAGCACTTCAACCCAGGTCTTCTGACTCCAAATAGCCTGTTCTTTCCCCTATACTGAACTGCCACCTTTCAGTCAATAAGCATTTACAATGGGCCTGCTATGTGCCAGGCACCATGGGATACACTAGGGATACAAAAAGAAGCAAAAGACAGCACTTTCCCTCAAGGAATTCACAATCTAATGACCTACACTGAAAACCCAAGTTAGACAGTTCATAAACAGCAAAAATGGACGTCAAACTCGAGTCTTCTCACTCAATCCTGTGGTTTTACTGCTTCCCACTAATCTTCCCTAGTTCTCAATGACTTCTCCCCCACTCATCCCTTGGGGCCCTACACTAACTTCTGTGGAAAATATTATACTATTTTATATCATTTTTGTAATTTCAATAAGACTCAGGGCCTGAACTACTTAACCAGAAGAAAAGCCTGATCCTAACAGTCTCTTTGTTCTCTGAGTAAGCTCAGAGACATCTGTATCTTGTATCAACAAATCCAGATGGAGTATTCCTTGCTCTGTCCGTGGCCATTAAGGGTGAAAACCTTGAGCCCAGACACTATCTTGAATTATATGACTTTTCCTTATCTTAATATTTTATGGGTATATACTATGTTGTGGAACGTTAATGGCCAATTAAACACAGAGATCCTGGGGCTACAAATCCAATTGACACTTTGACAACTATCTAATTTGTTGTATTTACAATCTATTCCATTAAGGAAAATACTCTTCTTGTATCATGGTTAAACATACATGGGGGTCATAAAAATGAGGTCATACAGGCTTGCTAGCTCTGCTAAAACAACGTATATAAGTTTTCTCATTGCTTTGTTCAGGCAGCCAGAGTTTATACTCTGACTCCTTGTACGTACAAGTAAGCTAGCTCCGCTATGCTTTAAGGGAAAATAATAAACAACATGGATTTTTCTATCACCTAGCTCTGTTGTTTCCTTCAACCAAATTTTCAGGTTTAACAGTTATGGTGCCGTGACTTTCGGATGGAAATGATGGAAACGGGACAACGCAGCCCAACCTTGCCAACGCTTTTGGGGGCCATAGGATTAATTTTTCCTGGAATTTTGGCCTTGACAAGGTGGGGTAAGTTGTCTCTCTTCCCAGCTTCCAAAAAGAACTCCCACAAAATTGGTTGAAGTCTGGAAATTCCCTTTAAGCTAGCTCTGGGGGCAGGGATCAAATCTGTGGTAAAACACAGATCTGCGGTCAAACGCACATAGAAACACTGGAAACACTGATTGATCTAGAAAATTAACTATGGATCAGTCAAAAACTAGAATTAGAAGTCCAACTGTTCCTCCACTCCCTCTCTTCCTTCGCTTGGAGGCTCTGGTCCTGGGGAGAAAAACTGCACTTTGCTTTTTCCCTCCCCTTCTGCCTCCCAGGAAGGGCTCTGATCCTGAGAGAGGTAACCATTGCCTCCTCCTCTCTCTTCCCTCCCCGCCCCTTTCCCCCTTTCCCTTAAGGGCTCTGTTTTTGCCTTCTGCCCTATTCCTCCCTCCTTCCCTTGAAGGCTCTGATTATGGGGAGGATAAATGCAAATATGTAAAATCTTGTAGTTTTAATCAAATGACTGGTTATATTGGTACTCTTGTATAGTCAAATGAAAGATAATATGGTTTCTAAAGTGTTAATGAGAATAATTAGAAAGGGAAGAGAAGTTTTATGATGTAGGGTTGAATCATTATCCCGTGGACTAAGACTGGGATTTTAAAGTTGTATTGTATTTATGGGAGATAGAGTTCTTGGATGTTGTGAAGTGATATAAGAGCAATTGGGTATTGACACAAATAGTGTAATTAATTACTGCGACTAAATCAGAGACCTCTTCAGTTTAGGTAAACAATTCTAGAAGTATTTTGGAAAATGTTTTTGTGATTTTAAGCGAGAGTTATTGCTTAATAATGTGTATAAGACTCAATTCCTGAAGTGTTCTTTTTTTCCCTCCAGAATGAGTTAACAGGGACAAATCCATTGACTTGTGAGGTCAGTCATTAACCTCTTTTGTTTGTTTAAGCAAACTGGAATGGGATTCCAGTATACACAGTTATGTCAGTAAAAAGTACTAACTTATGAGTTGTTTTGTCTTATGGCTGAAATGAAGACTGAAAGTTTGAAAGATTTGGAAAGGTAAATTAAGGTTGAGGGAAAATAGGAAAGGCAGATGAGAAAGTTAGGGGACAAATGGGAGTTAGCTAAGCCTCCCCTGTCCTGAGAATGATAGTTTCAGATGGTTTTAGCAAGTTGGAAAAGAGTGTGAGGAAGTATCTAGAAGCTGGAAATGTTATGTAGCTTGACTTGTTAATTATTAGCTCAATGAAATTTGGGACAGTCCTATCTGAAGGATATTTATTTGCTATTTAAGATTTTATGGGACTACAATTTAATATTGTTTTAAGCTCTGATTACAGGTATAGGTCACACGAAGCCAGTAGTGGAATGGCAGGCATTACAGACTGAGAATTCTTAAAGGTGGATGTCTATGCCTGGGAGAAAGTCTTGAAGACGACCTTGGACACAACCTAGGTAGGATCTTCCTGACTCTATTTCCCAATTCTGCTATTTCCTTTCTGAAAAGGAAAATCCCCACCTGATTACTCCTAAGCCCTGCTTTCAGCACCTGGTGACTATATGATTGGCTATCAGATATGACTCATGCCTGGAATCAAACAGAGCTGAGGAAGTTCTTTCCTTCTGTTAAGATATATGAAATTGTCCCTCTTTTCTTTCATAGCAAATTTATATTATCAGGAAGTTTTGTAAGCACAATGCTAAATCTATTAGGTAATAGATGAATATTGGAATATCTCTGAGTTGTTATAATAGGATACAGGAATGAATAGCTTACAATTTTAACCTATGTTCATGACCAAATAAAGATCAGAAGGATATAGAGATAACATCCTCCAAAAGGAGGAAATGATTAGACACAGCAAATAAGGCAAAGATGTAATGTGATAAATGTCTAGGAGAAGGAAGAGATAGCAAATTTTGAAAAAGGCAATTCCCCTAAGAATTATATACATATGTGTATGATGGGCTCCAAAATTTATCAGTCATGGAAATTCAAGCTAGTAAGTGTGTTTAGGTAGTAAGATCTTAAATGTGGATTTTTGTACAAGAAAATTGTATGAGATAGTACAAGTGAAATTATATCTCCTTTATTAAAGTATCTGTCTGATGATTTTAAAAGGAAGATGAGTTCAATTTATGGTTGGACCTTTATATTTTAAAGGACTCTTATACCAGGTACAAAATTTAGGTAAGGATAGAAACAGTAGATGATATATGAACTGAAATACTCTGAAGCTAAAAGAAGGAGAGCCAAATTTAAGTGATTAAGTTATATTAAGTTAGAACTGTCTGAGGATTTCTAGATCTGAACCAGAGAAGCAGAACTCTCTTTTACTATCTAGGAACCAGATAACTACAATCAGGCATCTGAAAAAAAAATTTTTGTTGCTTTAAATGGACATTGGAAATATGTAACTGGGATTTAAAGCTACTTTGTATTTGTACTGTTTGAACTTAGCCCTGAGTGGCTGGGACCTATGTTGTGCTGTTTTTCTCTCAATTATCAAATTACATGTGTTCTGAGAGCTCCTGTCAGATCTGACTACTTCTATAGCTGCCAACTTGTGGATATGGACTCCTTGATCCTTCTATCACATCTGATGATTGCCCGTGCTCCTGAGTGGACATCTGAGCCCATAGGACACCTTGCCCTCTGGTTTCAAAGAGCCTGAAGGGGACAGCATCAGACGCAGGCAACCTTCCCAAGAGCCTGGACCAGAACCTGAACGAAGAACTGCTCTTTCCCTTTCTGAGTCCCTTGCGTTCCCAAGACTGTTTACTTGTACCTTTGATATCTTTAGCTTATTTTACTTAGGTGTTCTAGTTTCCCCATTATGCTCCCTACTGATACCCTTTGCAACTTGCTCCCCCTGCTTGTTTACAAGTAGTTTATAATTACTGTGCATCTCTGGGGAAGTCCAAACACAGAAAGAGAAAGAAAAAAAAAACCTGAATCCACCTAGATAAGGATTTTTACAACTTTACCCCTGAGGAAGATAGAGGTTTTTCCATACCTTAATTGGTCTTCAGGTGAAGCTTTCAGCTTACCTTTGACCACAAGGAGGAAATGTGGAAAATATTATACTATTTTATATCATTTTTGTAATTTCAATAAGACTCAGGGCCTGAACTACTTAACCAGAAGAAAAGCCTGATCCTAACAGTCTCTTTGTTCTCTGAGTAAGCTCAGAGACATCTGTATCTTGTATCAACAAATCCAGATGGAGTATTCCTTGCTCTGTCCGTGGCCATTAAGGGTGAAAACCTTGAGCCCAGACACTATCTTGAATTATGTGACTTTTCCTTATCTTAATATTTTATGGGTATATACTATGTTGTGGAACGTTAATGGCCAATTAAACACAGAGATCCTGGGGCTACAAATCCAATTGACACTTTGACAACTATCTAATTTGTTGTATTTACAATCTATTCCATTAAGGAAAATACTCTTCTTGTATCATGGTTAAACATACATGGGGGTCATAAAAATGAGGTCATACAGGCTTGCTAGCTCTGCTAAAATAACGTATATAAGTTTTCTCATTGCTTTGTTCAGGCAGCCAGAGTTTATACTCTGACTCCTTGTACATACAAGTAAGCTAGCTCCGCTATGCTTTAAGGGAAAATAATAAACAACATGGATTTTTCTATCACCTAGCTCTGTTGTTTCCTTCAACCAAATTTTCAGGTTTAACACTTCTCACCCATTGACCATAATAATTACCTATTCATCCTTCACCCGCTTATTCTACAAAAGGAAATCATAACTCCTCAGTTTGACAGTCAAAGCCGTAATCAACTTAGATGCTGTCTAGTTAGGTTGCTTCTCCCAGCCCTTACCCAGAGACTGCTGGCCTATTCATGTTCACTAAACATATCACATATATTCCAGTCCTTTTTTGATTACAATATTTTTTTGTTCTGAACTTAACAAACACCAATGTATATAGGCATTTTGATGTACTGAGAAGAATGGGGAAAGATAACTGGGCATG
Organism: Trichosurus vulpecula; assembly: GCF_011100635.1. Taxonomy (NCBI): domain Eukaryota; kingdom Metazoa; phylum Chordata; class Mammalia; order Diprotodontia; family Phalangeridae; genus Trichosurus; species Trichosurus vulpecula. Next base: position 51,538,669 of record NC_050573.1, on the reverse strand, counting down.
AAACCATGAATCTTTGTTATGTGATGCCTGAGCAGCCAGACATTGTTAGAAAAACCCTGCCCCCAGCCCCTAACTAAAAACCCCAGTTTGCATAAGAAAAATGGACTTAGTTCCTGCCATTTGGTGTTCAGCAAATGTCCTTGGGCCCTGTGACTGTTCTAAGGAATGTAGACTCATTAACCAGAGGAAAAGCCTGATGCTAACAGTCTCTTTGTTTCCTAAGAGGGCTCAGAGATGTCTCTATCTTGTCAACAAACCCAGCTGGAGCATCCCTTGGTCTGCCCACGGCCATTAAGGATGAAAGCCTCAGCCCCAGACATTCTCTTGAATTATGTGACTATTCCTTATCCTTTCCTTATACCATGTTGTGGGATGCAAATGGCAAATTGGACACAGAGATCCTGGGTTGTAATTTCAGTTGACACTTTGTCAGCTATCTGATATGCTGTATTTACAATCTATTCAGGAGGTTCCTCTTCTTGTATCATGGTCATAAAAAGTGAAATAACACAGGCTTGCCAAACCTGCTAAAAATAACATATGTAAGTTTCAAGAGAGAATTAACCACTGTACCTAGATTTTTCTGTATAAATATGACTTCTTAACCCCAACTCGGGGCCGTTTTGATTTGGGCTTTTAATTGCCCCTGAACAGACGCCGGCTAATAAAATTCTCCATTTAAAACTTATACTCTGTGGTGTGTCTTGCTTGCTGTTGGTACTACATATTGGAGGCCCCAGCAAGAGAGAGGCGGTATTTTGTGTGATTGCCCCGGAGACACACACAGAATTTTGGACCTCAACAGGGAGTCCCTGCTCTCGATTTACCTTCTCTCTCTTCGGAGGGCCAGCACCTGGGATTTCTTTTCCTAGGACTCTGATGTTGGGTGTGGGTCTCAGAGGATGGGCTTCCTGGTGATTTGTCCCTTTTCGTCCTATGGAGAAATTTTGGTTTCAGACCTCTAGAGGTAAGGTTTCTGTTCTGGGCTAGCCATCTGGTCTCTGTTAACACGCAACCTGGACGCAGGGACACACGTGTTCAGGGTGGGTGAGGACGGGACACTGTGTCTCACCGTGGGTGTGAGAAAGATAGAAGGCCTTTGTTTTTCCCTAAAGTGGAAATCTGGTTTATTTTTGTCTTTCCTCTGAGGGGACTTGGTTTAGCTTTCAATTCGACTCACACATTTGGTTCTGTTCTATGTTCTGTACATTTTGAATTTGTCTGTATCCATGCATCTATGTCAAAATTGTGAAATGTCTATATTTTGTTAAAAAAAAATCTGAAATGCAGGCAGCCAGAAATTTCAGGAGGCTGCAACAAGGGAAACAAGACTCTTTTCCTTATGGTTCCTTGTCTGGACAACTTGGAATTACAACGGAAATAGGGTTAAAATTTTTGGCAAATTCTGGGTTTAAATCATTGAAAGTTTGGAAACTGCTTAGTTGGATTTTGGGAGGGAGTGTGTGAGAGAATGAGTGAGAGAGAGAACTCCTGAAACTGTAAAATCACTCCAGAAGCTCACTCTTGCTGAAACAACTCCTCTCAGTGAATGCCTTCAAGCTGAAAACCTCTGTTCATCCGTGAATACAGAATCTGGTTAAGGTTTTCAGTCTGACTCTCGTGTCTGTCTCTGCCCCTGACTGTCTGCTGTCCGGTCTTCCTGTTGTTTGTCTTAGTGAATAAGAATGGGAAAGTCAGCCTCTAAACCCCAGACTCCATTAGATTGCATGTTATCCCATTTTGATGCTTTTGTTCACTCAGGATATGGTGTTAAAGTCACCAAGAGAAAACTGTCAACTTTGTGTTGGCTTGAGTGGCCAACCTTTGGTGTAGGATGGCCCTCAGAGGGAACACTAGATAGAGGGGTTGCGGGGGCGGTGCACCAAATAATAACAGGGGATCCAGGACACCCAGATTAGTATCCTTATATTGATGTGCGGTTGCAATTAGTCATGTATCCCCCTCCCTGGTTGAAAACCTATACCTTTCAAAATGGTATTTGAATATTGGTTGTTCGACCCCTGAGGCTCCCGTCTTCCAGGTGCCTCCGGAAAATATGGAGCCTCCTTTAGCCTGTACCTCTGATCTTCCATCTGATTCCCAAATCTCGGCGAAGGATTCCCCCTCCAGCCCGCCACCCTACTGCCCTCCCTCTTCATCTTCTGCAGGCCCCGACCACTCCCCAAGAAAGGAACTCTACCCTCCCCTTCCCAATAATACGGAATCCTCCAGGTTCTCTGACACTTCAGCTCCGGACCCGCTCCCCACTGTGTCTCCATCCTGCACCCGGGGAGGGGTTCCCTATGCCTTGGCCACCTCTTTTAATAATCCCTCTACCAAACTCCCAGATCCAACCTCCATTCTGCCTCTTAGACAGACTCTCTGGCCAGAAGGAACTCCTTCCTTGATATATGTCCCTTTTTCAACAAGTGATATTTACAACTGAAAATCTCAGAACCCACCTTCCTCTGAAAAACCCCAGGCCCTCATTAGCCTGCTCAAGTCTGTTTTTCAAACCCATTGCCCCACCTGGGACGATTGTCAGTAACTTCTTACTGCCTTTTTTACAGTGGAAGAAAGGGATAGGATAAAACAGGAGGCAAAAAAGGCCTTGCTGGGAGCTACTGGGGGTCACCCTGAGGACCACCAGGATGAGGTCAAGGAAGCTTTTCCCCCTGCCCGCCCTGACTGGGACCTGGCCAGTCAGCGAGACCTTAACTCCCTTAGCAATTACCGTAAGTATCTGCTTCAGGGAATGAAATCAGCTGTGAGGAAGCCAACAAACCTTACTAAAATCTCTGAAATTAGACAAGGACCCGATGAGACTCCTGGAGCTTTCTTGGAAAGGTTATATGAGGCTTACCAGACCTACAGTCCCATTGACCCGGAGGCCCCGGAAAATAAAAGGGCTATTAATGTGGCACTTGCCACCCAACCAGCCCCTGACATCTAGAAGAAGCTCCAGAAACAGGAGGGTTTTGAGGGGATGGTCATATCTCAGTTAGTAGAAGTAGCTCAAAAAGTTTTTTATAATAGAGACACCCCTGCAGATATTACTAGTAAGCGGTGTGCTAAAATTGTGGTTGCAGACCTCCAGTCGCTGGACGGGAGTGGGGAAAGGGGGAATCAGCCTCCTCCTCACAGCCGCCTTAGAAAAGACCAGTGTGCTTACTGTAAGGAGATTGGCCATTGGAAGAATGGGTGTCCTCGAGGAAAAGGAAGGAAGGCTCACCCACCCTCAGTGCTTGTCACGACCAATCAAGTCTAGGGGTGCCCGGGTTCCACCCCGACTGGTTCTAGGGAACCCCGGGTTCAGCTTTTAGTTGGGGGACATCCAGTTAATTTTCTGGTCGATTCAGGGGCTGCCCATTCTGTGCTCAAGACCCCATTAGGCCCCTTATCAGCCCGATCTACGTCTGTCCAGGGCACTACTGGACAAGCTGCCTTTTTCCCTTGGACCACCGATAGAGTGGTCGACCTTGGCAAAGGAACTGTAACCCATTCTTTCCCTGTCATGCCTGACTGCCCATACCCACTTCTTGGAAGAGACCTTCTCCATAAACTCAGGGCTACTATCTCATTTTCCACACCATCCCCCACTTTCACCTTTGCCCTGCCAGAGGAAAACGCTCCCAAAGGGTCTCTAAATACCGAAATCACCCTGCCCCTCACGGCCGAGTACCTTCTTGCTATGACTCCTGCGGCACTTCCCTGTCTTTCCTCTCCCTCTCCCGTGCTCTCTCTGTTACAACAAGAATTTCCCAAGGTCTGGTCTAAATCCAATCCCCCTGGCTTGGCTGCACATCACCCCCCAGTGGTAGTTCAGCTCCTTGCCTCAGCCTCTCCCATTGCTGTCCGGCAATACCCTATGTCCCAAGAAGTACACCGAGGCATTTCCATTCACATCCAACATCTCCAAGACCACGGAATCCTAGTTCCTTGCTCTTCCCCTTGGAATACCCCTTTGCTGCCTGTACAGAAGCCCCGTTCCAGGGACTTCCGCCCTGTCCAGGACCTAAGGGAAGTCAACAAGCGGGTAGAAACCTTACCCTCTGATGTCTCCAACCCATACACTTTACTTAGCCTTCTTCCCCCCAATAAGGCTTGGTATACTGTCCTCGATCTGAAAGACACTTTTTTCTCCATTCCTTTAGCCCCAGTTAGCCAGCCTGTCTTTGCATTTCAATGGCATGATCCAGATGGGGCATATTCTGGACAACTTACTTGGACTCGATTGCCCCAAGGGTTTAAGAATTCTCCTACTCTTTTTAGTGAAGCCCTTCATACTGATTTGGCACCCTTCCATTTGGAACACCCTTCTTGTACCCTCCTGCAATATGTAGATGATATACTGTTAGCTTCTGGTTCTTATGATGAGTGCCTGACCTCTACTCATGCCCTCCTGTCCCTTCTGCAATCATTGGGATATCGTGTGTCTGCAAAGAAAGCACAATTGTGCCTCCAGTCTGTTTCTTATCTAGGCTACACTCTACAGGAGGAGCAGCAATCTCTCTCCTGAGCGAGTACAGGCAGTACTGGCTATCCCTATTCCATCTACTAAGAAACAGGTCAGAGAATTTCTAGGTGTGGTTGGATATTGCAGGCTGTGGATTCTTGGGTTTGCAGATCTAGCCAAACCCCTCTACTCTGCTACTTCCGGGCAGGGGCCCCTCATTTGGGGGGAAGCTGAACAAGCTGCTTTTGATAACCTCAGTCATGCCCTTCTCTCTGCACCAGCCTTGGCACTCCCTGATATCCACAAGCCTTTTCACCTCTTTGTCATGGAAAAAATGGGAATAGCTAAGGGTGTCCTAACACAATCATTAGGACCATGGAGGACTGTGGCATATCTCTCTAAACACCTTGATCCCGTAGCCTCGGGGTGGCCACCCTGCCTCTGTGCTGTAGCAGCTACTGCTCTTCTAGTCAAGGAGGCTGACAAGTTGTCTTTTGGTCAAAATCTCTCTATTTCAGCCCCACACTCGGTTGAAACCCTACTCCGCTCCTCACTGGATTGCTGGCCCTCCCACTCTCGCTTCACTCACTACCAAACACTCTTATTAGACCACCCTCATTTGTCTTTTATTCATACGGGAGCCCTTTACCTGGCTACCCTGCTGCCTGACTCTGATCCATCTGTCCCTATCCATAATTGTCATTAACTTCTTGATCAAGTCCATTCTGCTCATCCTGATCTGACAGATGATCCTCTCTCGAACCCAGACTTGATACTCTTTACCAATGGAAGTAGTTTTGTTCAGGACAGTGTCCGTTATTCTGGAGCCGCTGTCATTTCCTCTCCATTTCTCAACGTTCTTTGGTCCAGCTCCCACCCCTCTGGATCCTCTGCCCAGAAGGCTGAACTCATTGCTCTTACCCAGGCCCTCCATCTTTCGGAAGGCAGGTCTGTTAACATCCACACTGATAGTCGCTACGCTTTTGCTACAGCCCACGTCCATACTTCTTTGTATCGTGAACGGGGCCAGCTCACTTCTGCTGGTAAGGAAATACGCAATAAGTCTGAAATTCTAGACCTTCTTGATGCTCTCCAGCTCCCTTCACGGCTTGCTATTATCCATTGTCCTGGTCACCAGACCGGTGACTCTCCTGAGGCTCTGGGCAATGGAGCTGCTGATTCTGCTGCTCGGCTCTTGGCTACTTCTTCCCTCATTGCCCCCTTGGTGCCAACCCCACTCCCTCCCATTCCTGTCTACTCTACCTCGGATGATTCCTTCACTATCCAAAAGGGAGGGGTGAAGGAAGGATCATGGTGGGTCATAAAGGACAAAATTTTTGTTCCAAAAGCTCTAGCAAGGGAATTGATTAGAGAAGTCCATGACTCAACTCACCTGGGATCTAAGAAAATGCACCAGCTACTTGAGAGGTACTACATCCAGACTATAACCAATTTGATACAAGATACAGTAGATCGGTGCACAGTATGTGCCCAAGTAAATGCAAAACAAGGCAAAAAAGCCCCATCAGGGGTACGAATTAGGGGCTGTGCACCAGGGGAGGTCTGGGAAGTGGACTATACAGGAAGTTAAGCCACCTGCAGCAGGATATAAATACCTCTTAGTTTTTATAGACACCTTCACAGGCTGGGCAGAAGCCTTCCACACTCGGAATGAGACTGCCCAGACTGTAGTGAAGAAGATCCTGAAAGAAATTTTGCCCCTATTCAGATTGGTTCTGATAATGGCCCCTCGTTCACTGCTAAAATTTCCCAAGGTATATCTAAGGCGTTGGGAATAGACTGGAAACTACACTGTTCATATAGACCTCAGAGTTCAGGTCAGGTAGAAAGAATGAATCATACATTGAAAGAATGCCTTACAAAACTTCATCTGGAAGCGGGTGAAAACTGGGTAATATTGCTTCCTCTTGCTCTCCTCCGGGTAAGATGCACCCCAAATAAACTGGGTTTATCCCCCTTTGAAATTCTTTATGGGAGGCCGCCCCCCATTTTACCTGTTGTAAGAGAAGACCTGATAGCGGAAGCAACTAACTCCTCTTTTGTTAAGTTCCTTCAGGGTCTCCAAGAAACCCAGAACTCAGCTCCACAAGCAGGTGCAAGAGGCTCTGCCTATCCCGACCTCAGATTGTGTGCACGAGTTTCAACCAGGTAATACTGTTCTCATCAAGAAGCATGCCACTACAGATCTTACCCCGAAGTGGCAAGGGCCACATACTGTGATTCTTGCCACACCCACCGCTATCAAGGTCTATAACATCTCTGCCTGGATTCATCACAGCTGAGTTAAAGCAGCCCCGCCTGAGGAATGCAAAGCGGAACTCCTTGGAGATCCACTAAAGATAAGACTGTCTCGCTCCTCATTCTGATTTCCCTGCTCTACCCTTACGTTTACTCCCAAAACTCCCACGCCCCAAAACTTGACTCTGACTGGGTGGTCACTGTACAAAAAGGACAGTCTTGGACTTTTAGCGATCCCAGCCGCATCCTTCTTCCCCTCAACACTCTGTTTCCCAGACTGAAAGGATCCCCTGCGGCTGAAGGTTTTTTACTCTGTGCTGATTCAGGGTGCCCAGCCCCATGTACCTGTTCTTGTGTCTCAACTAATCCTAGGGAATCCCTCTGTGAACGGGCAGGGAGTAAGGGGGGTCCAGATCCACTGTTCCGTATCCAAACAACTGGGATTGACCTCAATATCATTATTCAAAACCCCTCAGACCCTATCTGGGGAACGCAAGTTTCCCGGACCTTGGCCCTTCTCCAGTTCAACTGGAATAGGGGCAGGAATGGGGAATCTGAACTGGGAGACAGGATGTGCTCTTACTGTGAGCAGTGGAGATAAGGACCGTCCCCTTCCCGTACCATTATTCCCTACAGGAACCTTGGAATCAGTCCTCAGAGATCAACGCCTACAGCCCCTAGGTGTCCCTGATGTCCCGAAGCCCCCATATGCCCCTGAAGCCCTGAAACCCCCAGGTATCCCTGATGTACTTAAGCCCCCAGGCATCCCTGATGTCCCGAAGCCCCCAGAGATACCAGTAACCTCAGGAGCACTCATCCCAGTCCCACACCAGCCGTCCATTCATTTGCCCACTCCAAACTTAAATCTTTTTGGTCTCCTAGAATCTACCCATCGGCTTGTGAATATAACAAACTGTAAGCTGGCTCAAGATTGCTGGGTCTGTGTAGACTCCCAACCCCCTTTCTTTATGGGCTCTGCTTTACAAGATGCCGTTAGGGGAACTTCTACTGCTAACCTATGCACCTGGGACCAGCCTAAGTTTACATTGGGTGACTTGCAGGGGACAGGCACCTGCTTGACCACTTCCTCCACATCTCCCTCGAATCCCCTCTGTAGATTGTGCTCCAAAACCATAGAGGTGACTAATCCCGAATCTGATCCCTACTGGTTCATGGCCCCACCCAGTTCCTGGTTGGCCCGCAAGGATGGCCTGACCCGATGTGCCCGTGCCTCAATACTGCTGACACAGGAAGACCCCCTCTATGTCTTGGTCATAATTCTACCAAGGTTCTCTCTTATGACTGGCTTGGAGGGTAGAGAGTTCTTCTCCTCGCACTCCAAGCTAGTATGTACAGGGAGGTACAGCGAACTGTGCCCATCCTCATCCCTTTGCTAGTGGGACTGGGGTTGGCTGGCTCAACAGCAGTAGGCACTGCAGCCCTTATCCGCAGTGACAGCAGTTATCGGGAATTGAGTGCTCAAGTCGACCTGGATATCACGCACATTGAGAAATCTGTTGCTCAGCTAGAGCGGCAGGTCGATTCCCTGGCTGAAATGGTCCTCCAGAACAGGAGGGGTCTGGACCTTCTCTTTCCGAAGCAGGGAGGGTGGGTGTGCCGCCCTGGGAGAAACTTGCTGTTTCTATGCTAACAATTCAAGGGTCATTCGTGAAAGTCTCGCTTTGGTCAGGGAAGGACTGAGGAAGAGGCAGAAGGAGAGGGAGAGTGGAGAGAATTGGTACCAAACCCTTTTCAATGCATCCCCCGGCTCACCACCCTGCTTAGCGCTTTGGCTGGCCCCCTCATTTTATTGATTCTGGCCATAACTATAGGTCCCTGTCTACTCTCTCATATCTCGAACCTTATTCGTTCTCATGTAAATTCTGTCCCTGTCTTAGTGGCCCAAACCTCAGGTGCTCTGGATCAAGTCATTCCTCTTTCAAAGATTTGAACAACTCCATAAAGAAGTGGGAAATGTGATGCCTGAGCAGCCAGCTATTGATAGAAAAACCCTGCCCCCAACCCCTAACTAAAAACCCCAGTTTGCATAAGAAAAACGGACTTAGTTCCTGCCATTTGGTGTTCAGCAAATGTCCTTGGGCCCTGTGACTGTTCTAAGGAATGTAGACTAATTAACCAGAGGAAAAGCCTGATGCCAACAGTCTCTTTGTTTCCTGAGCAGGCTCAGAGATGTCTCTATCCTGTGTCAACAAACCCAGCTGGAGCATCCCTTGGTCTGCCTATGGCCATTAAGGATGAAAGCCTCAGCCCCAGACATTCTCTTGAATTATGTGACTGTTCCTCATCCTTATCTTATACCATGTTGTGGGATGCAAATGGCAAATTGGACACAGAGATCCTGGGTTGTAATTTCAGTTGACACTTTGTCAGCTATCTGATATGCTGTATTTACAATCTATTCAGGAGGTTCCTCTTCTTGTATCATGGTCATAAAAAGTGAAATAACAAAGGCTTGCTGAGCCTGCCAAAAATAACATATGTAAGTTTCAAGAGAGAATTAACCACTGTACCTAGATTTTTCTGTATAAATATGACTTCTTCACCCCAACTCGGGGTCATTTTGATTTGGGCTTTTAATTGCCCCTGAACAGACGCCGGCTAATAAAATTCTCCATTTAAAACTTATACTCTGTGGCGTGTCTTGCTTACTGTTGGTACTACAGTTACATGCAAGCTTGGGTTTTTTTTTTAATGTATAGTATATTCAGCACCTTAATTTCAAAGCTGTCATGAATGTATTTCTTTCTGAATCTCCTGCTTTCTTCTGTACATCTAAAAAATAAACAGTTTCATTGATGCTCCTACTAAGCTTTTCTTCATTTTGTATCACTATCATTCCTCCCTCTTTCCCCTCCAGTTCTCCCTTCCAAAAAAAAGAAAGAAAACCCTCTCTCATAATAAACAGTCAAGTAAAACAAGTCCACACGTTGTCCATTTCCACAATTTGCCTATCGTTCTGTGATACCTGAGTAGCCAGCTATTGCTAGAAAAACCCTGCCCCCAGCCACTAACTGCAAACCCCAGTCCTGCTGTTTGGCAAGTGTCCTGGGCCCCTAAGACATTTCCAAGGAATGTAAGCTAATTACCAGGATGGAAGCCTTGGCCCTAGACATTATCTTGAATTATATGACTTTTACCATATCTTGAGCCTTCCTAGCTTCAAGAGTTATGGCAAAAGTTGGAGACAGAGATCCTGGGTTGTAATTCCAATAGACACTTTGTCAACTATCTGATATGTTGTATTTACAATCTATTCAGGAGGTTCCTCTAACGTATCATGGTCATAAAAGTGAAATAACACAGGCTTGCTGAGTCTGCAAAGTAACATATGTAAACTTTAAGAGATAATTAAGCACTGAATCCTGTATGGTCTATATAAACTACCCTCTCGGTTTAAACGTAGTCATTTGCATTGGGAATTTTCCCCGAATGACCGCCGGCTAATAAACTTCTCCATTCAAAACTTATACTCTGTGGCGTGTCTCACTCGCTTCTGGTATAACAGTTCTGTACATCTCTTTCAGGAAATGGAAAGGATATTTCATCATTAGTGCTCTGGAGTCATGATTAATTAATCATTGAGTTGATCACAGTTCTTAAGTCTTAAAAAAATTGTTTTTCTTTGCAACTTTTCATCATTGTTTAAATTGATCTCTTGGTTCACTCTATATCATATACAAATCTTCCCAGGTTTCTCTGAATCTGTACCTTTCACAATTCATTACACTATAATTTTATTCCATTAGATTCACAAACCATATGAATCTTTCATTTCTTTAAGGTATATGCCTAGTAATGGTATTGCTAGGTCAAAGGGTGTACATAGTTTAGTGACTTTTGGGTTAAAGGTCACAGCAATCATTCATTCCTGTGCCTGTTTTCCAATATCTCCTCAATGATTGTTATTTTTCCTTTCTTGAAATCATTGCAAATATGATAGGTGTGAAATAAAAATTTTCAGTTGTCTTCATTAAGCTTCTCTTATTAATAGTGTCTGAAGCATTTTTCTGTTCTGATTTCATTTGTTACTTAATATTTTAATTTTCAACATTGATTTCCATGAGATCTTGAGTTATAAATTTTCTCCCCATTTCTACCCTCTCCCCCACCCCAAGACGACATATATTCTTATTGCCCCTTTCCCCAGACTGCCCTCTCTTCTGTCACCCCAATCCCCCCATCCCTTTTCCCCTTACTTTCTTGTAGGGCAAGATAGATAGTTGGCACTTCATGCTAGTTGACTTGATTTGGACAGCAGTAAGGTTGCAAAACTTATTCCCTTATAGGCTTACACCAGATTCCTACAAGCCATCAAGGTCTCAGACCAGATTCTCTCAGTGAGTGTGGCTTGAGCCAGGTATAACTGATCAGGGAGAAGACCAGGCCCTTCACTGTTCAAGGAGGGAGGAATACAGTGTTCACTGATAAGATGGGAGGAGCCTCCAATCTGTGAAACAGGGCACCTCTGGATAAGAATAACTCTGTCCCAGATGAGGCCAGCATCATACAAGTGCATCTGCTGTAGGCATGAAGCTTGCACTTTCTTAAATAAAATGAAACTGGTATACTAAAGATTACCAGGAAAACAGTTTTCAAAACAAGGATCATTTGTTCTGGACAAAAATAGAGTCCTTAAAATATTTTTCACTGTATAAATGGTTGGATGTTCACAATAGATGTTTATTTTTCCCTCTTTGATATGTTTTTATGATAGAATGCTCAGTTAAAGAAGGGTTTGGTCCCTAACAGAATTGGAGTAATTTTTTAAAAGAAAGGGGAGTTCTTCAGTGACTCCAAAGACTACAAAACCTCTGTGATGACTGCAACTTTATTTCATGTTTGAGAATTCCTTCCCTAAGACTGTATGTCTTTTTTCCTCTTCATATTGGAGAGGAAACTTTCTTAGCCTTGGGGAAAGTAAGTCTGTGTTTAAAGAGGTGGAAATAAGGAGGAAGAGGAGGCAAAGTTTCTTACATTGAAGAAATATTGGGGAGGGAAAAGCAATACCATTTAGTAGGATGAGTGTGATTTGCCATATGGGACAATCTGAGTGGTTCGGCAGAACTGAGTTGTTCAACAAATTGAATATAACATGTATACTTTGGCCACATAATGAGAAGGGTGGACTCTTTGGAAAAGATCCTGTTGTTGGGAAAGATTAAAGGCAAAAGGAAAGGAGGATGGCAGAGGATGAGATGGATAGATAATGTCATGGAAATGATGAACATGGATTTGGACTTCAAGAGGTAGTGGAGGATAGAAGGGCCTGGTGTGCTGTGACCCATGGGATTACAAAGAGTCAGACATGATTGAACAACTGAACAACAAAATGCGTACAGAGATTGAGTTGTAATCATCGGGGTGCCTAGAAAGAATTGGAAAGGAAGAAAGGGGAAGATTTGAAGGCACCTTACAGTTACAGGTTCATAAACAAGAAATAAGATTAAACCAGTGACCTATGGGCCAAAACTTAACACTGTAAAACTGGCAAATTACCCTTTGGATTACCCACTCAAGAAGTTATTTAATGAATTCAAGACTTTTCTAAAGGAGTAGAAGCCACATCAAGCCAAAATTAGAACACAGTTGGAATATATGAAACATGACTTGGAAACAGAGAAGTATTAAGTGTAACCAATGTCCCAGAGTTTATTGGTGGAGATCAATGCCCTGCACCTGTGTGTACAACAGGCAGAGTTGGCCAGGGTGGAAGAGAGGAGAGCACTTGAATCTCTTCAAGTCTTTTTAGGCTTCAGACACTTCTGGCTTCCATCTTCAAGAAAGAAGATGAGCAATATCACTTCAGGTTGCTGAAGGAAAAATCTATGGAAAGAAGCTCACACAGAGGGGTCTGCATTCTCCATCATGTCCCTATCTCCAGCTTACTATGCTAGAGACTTCAGAGAACTTGCTCTTCTGTGGGATTTGAGATTTTCTCTCTCTCTGGTTGAGCTGAGTTACCTCACTCCCAATGCGAGTATTCCTTCACTTGGTATTATCTGTTACATATTTTCTTATGCATACTGATTTCTCTGGTCTCTTTTTTGTTTTGGGGGGAGTTGGCTATCAACTCAGATAAATGCGTTTCTTGGCTACCTACTATGTGTGTTCATTGTGAAACTGATATTTGGTGGAAAGATAATTAAGCCTTGCGTATAAAGCATGTGGTCTTGCTCCCCTGAATTGAATAAACAGTCATCAGAAGTTAGTTTAAACCTAAAAATCACATCCCTTACACTAATAATATTTAAGGGAGCAGATTGATATAATTCTAGTCTGGTAATCCCTCTCTCTGAGGAGAGCAGAATGGCTCCCAATCTTCTGCTTCCCTTTCTAGCAGGAAATAAAGAAGAAGGAAGAGGGGAAAAGAGGTTAGAGATGTCTATTCTGCCTCTCTTTGAGCCACACGATGATTCCACAGGCTATGTGTGGGGGACAAGCTTCACAATCTAAGATTAACAAATTCCTGTGGTGAATCAAAAAAGGCAGGGAGGAAACAAACAATTAATAAGCATTTATGGTGTATCAAGCACTGTGCCAAGCACTTACAAATATTATCTCATTTTATCCTCACAACAACCTTAGGAGGTAGTTACTATTATGGTCCCCATTCTACAGATGAGGAAATTGAGGTAGACAGAGGATAAATCATTAAGTGCCCAAGATCACATAGCTAAAGTGGCATTTGAACTCAGTTCTTCTTGACTTCAGGCCCAGCCCTCAATCCACTACTTTGGTCTTTCCTAGTCTTCACCCTTCATCCCATCCCAATTACCTCTCTGTATGTGCCTTGCACGTACCTAGTAATTTACGTGTCATCTTTCCATTGGAATGTGAGCTCCTAGAAGTCAGGGACTGTGCTTTTGCCTTTCTTAGTGTCCCAGTGCTTAATACAGTTCCTGGCAAACAGTAAATGTTTAATAAATCCTTTTTGACTGAGAAATGGACTTAGGTGAAGTCAGGAGCAGGGAGGGAGAGGGTGGGACTCAAGGACCCATTTAACATTCACTTCAGTGGCTAGATTCCTGAGAAGTGGAACTGAGCAAGAGAGGGGATTAAGGCAAAATTAGACCATTCAGCAGCCCCCATGAGATGTAACTTTAGGCATACAAATGAATGGGGGGAGATAGTCATGTCTAAAGGATGTTTTTTTCAAGCTCTTCAAAGGCAAAAATTAAGTTAACCCAAATAGACCAAACTAAAGTGACCCTGAGGTTTCTGAAAAGGAAATAAGTTAGTATTGATTTCTTTGATTTAATGTTAGTTTGATTGTAGAATTAAACTCCCTTCTTTAGAAAAGCTGACCCTAACAGCTAACCCAGACTAACAAAGATAATCTCTTAAGTCTAGATTACCTATAGATTTAGTGAATAGATAAGTTGAGAAGACTTTATCATTTAGTAGCAGATAATTTAGAGTAAGACATATATCTCTGTATATATCAGTAAGGAAAGATGACCTCAAAGACGACCATGAACATGCCTGTATAGTTCAGAATTGCAAAGTATAAGAGATTGTCTAGGTAGAAGGCAGGGGAAGTATAACATTTATTTAGACACCAAAAGATTAAATCCCAAAACCGATAACTCCAACACAAGATAGCAAGAGTTGTATCCCAAAGCCAGTAAGTTCAACTCGGTGTAATAACAAGGAAATTATAACACAGCATTACAGCAAGGAACCAAGTCATCCTGTAACCTTTCCCCCCTGCTGGGGCCTTTCTGTAAATACTCACTAATCCCAACTGTCTGCTTACCTTTGTTCTCTCCCCCCTCAGTTTTCTGGTCTCCAAAGGTCTCTGGTCTCCACCCTCTGCTCTGTACTCTCTCTGTGGCTCTGTTGTCTCAGAGTTCTTATTTCTTCTCCTTGGGCTGAATTCTGATCTTAATGGGTATATACACTCTTCTTAGGGCCCAAGGGCCTCACACCCAGTCGGTGAAAGGATGTAGGTCTGGGGCTTAGCACTTAGTAAGTAAAGGGTGTAGGCCTGCCTCTAACCAAGCCTCCCTTAACTAGCCCCACCTGAGGCCTATTGAATGGGGAGGGGGTGGGGTGGGAGAAACATCTTTAATCACTGATTGACCTCACACTGCAGAAATAAAATAATCTTGGAATTATAAAGCTCTTTTTAAAGACTAAGTTTCCCTTTTGGCAACTAGAGAAAGGAAGATTGTCTAAACATTAAATTCCTCTTTTTCTTTTTTCTTGAGTTAGACTCTAATTTGAGTAACAGCAGCTGGCAAATGGTTGGAGGAAAGGGTTTGGCTGCTAACCACAAAGCAAAAGTTCCCCCTTCAAAGTGAGCTTTCTGGTTACAAAAGGCTTCACCTATAGGACAAGGATTTCTGGAGTAATCTCACTTTGACAGCAAGTCATTGCCAATAGTATGAATTTGGGTGAAGAAAACCCAAGGAAAGCAAATTAGTCATATGACCAGCCTTGTCGAATTGAATTATGCTTAAAACAAGTTTCTGTAATTTTCTTATTCCTCTCTTCTGTTACAAAAATCAACTCCGTAAATCATTCCCTGTGTCTGACATCTGAGGAATAAGATGACCTGGTTTGATGTGAAAATTCTAGCTTTGCAGATTAAACCATAAATGCTGGGTAACTGTGTACCTCAGTTTCTTTTTATTTCAGATAATTAATTTTAACAATTCTGAGAACACTAGTTCTGCCAACTTCATAAGGTTTCACATAAGATTTCTTTAGCCCCTTCTCATTCCTAAATGCAAGCAAGTCAAATGAACAAATATGCATTAAGCATGACTGTGTGCCAGGCACTATGCTAACTGCTGAGGATATACAAAAAAAGCAAAAGACAATCCCTGCTCTCAAGGAGGCTACAGTCTAATGGAGGTGACAACACACAAATAATTATGTACATATATACATACGTATTGGGCATCTAGGCAGCACTTGGCTTGGAGTCAGAAAGACTCATCTGGAGAGGCGAGCCAAGATGGTAGAGTAAAGGCAGGAATTTGCCTGAGCTCTCCCCCAAACTCCTCCAAATGCCTTTAAAAAATTACTCTAAACAAATTCTTGAGCAGCAGAACCCACAAAAAGATGGAGTGAAACAAATTTCAAGACCAAGACAACTTGGAAGGTTGTCAGAAAAGGTCTGTTGCGTCAGGGTGAGAGAAGAGCACAGTCCAGGCCAGCACAGACTGGGCCCCAAAAAAGCCAGAGCAGGCCTGGGGCAACTGAATCACTTACAGCAGTGGTGATTTCCATCCCCAGAGAAAGAACTGTTGATGTCTGAATACAGATTAAAGTATACTTTTTTTTACTTTCTTTAATTTTCCCAAGGTGTTTTTTTTTCCTTGTTTATGTTTTCCCTCACAACATGACTATTATGAGTATGTTTTGCATGACTACACATGTATAACCCATATGGAATTGCTTGCCTTCTCAATGTGGAGGGGAGGGGAGTGTAGGAAGGAAGGAAGGGAGAGAATTTGGAACTTGAAGTTTTAAAAACAAATGTT
The DNA here is from genome assembly GCF_011100635.1 of Trichosurus vulpecula. NCBI lineage: Eukaryota > Metazoa > Chordata > Mammalia > Diprotodontia > Phalangeridae > Trichosurus > Trichosurus vulpecula. The sequence continues at coordinate 51,522,442 of NC_050573.1, read as the reverse complement.
AAAAGTTGTTTTCACATGCAACTAGGGGAAAATAAAATACTAAATATTTTTTTAAAAAAATAAAGACATCTTTATGAGTTCAAATGTGGCTTCAGACATCAGATAGATAGATAGATAGACAGATAGAGATGTAGATATATTGGATAAACTGGAGATGATCTCAGGGGGAAGTGATGAAATACAGGGGGCCTGGGAAAGCCTTCTTGCCAAAGGTAGGACTTAAGGTGAAACTTGGAGGAAGCCAAGGAAACCAGGAGACAGAGAAGACAGGTTTGAGGGGCAAGCAGTAAAAATGCCTGGAGTCAGAAGAGGGAATGTCATGTTGTTGTACCAGAAGCGAGCGAGACACACCACAGAGTATAAGTTTTAAGTGGAGAATTTATTAGCCGGCGGCCATCGGGGTACGGCACCACAAATCAATGGCAAATGTGTTGGGGTGATGGCTTGGTTTATATAGGATATGGGGGTACAGAGTAGGGGGAAGAGGAACAAAGGTCCTGGCTGATCAAAAGATTCAGTCAGGTTATCATACTAGTGGGATAATCTCATTTACATTCCTTGGTGGAGTCACTGGAGTCCCAGGGATATCTCCCAGGAAGGGTCTGTCAAGTTATCTCTCAGTGGGATGGTCCTATCTATTGAGATTCCTTGGTGGAGTCATGGAGTCCCAGAGGGTTTGCTAAATGCCAAAGATATGAGTTCATTCTTTCTGGGGGGGCTTGTCAGTAGCTAGGGGTTACTCAGGGGTTCCTAATTTTCCTTGTATTACATTCCCCACTTTTTTTCTTCATGGGGGGTTTCAAATCCTTGAAAAAGGAACGACCTGATGGGGCATAGCAATGAAAATTAGGAGGCCAGCCAAAACGCTAAGCAGGGGTGACAATAAAAGGAACGCTAGGTCGTTGGCCCCAGGGGAAGGCCAGACCTAGTTGGAAGACTCAAGGAGAGTCCAAGGAGCCTCCCCAGGTACTGCACTCCAGAAATTTTAAAAAATGGTATAAAACATCCCACATTTCCCAAAACATCCCCCATTTCCCCCTTTTTGGTCAAAGGCAAACTGAAAGTTTCGCCTAAAGACCAATTAAAGGTATGGAAAAAACTCTATTTTCCACAAGGTGAAGTTTTAAAATCCCTATCTAGGTGGAGTCAGGTTTTCCCTTTTCTGTATTTGGACATCCCCAGGGATGGGCAGAAATTGTAAACTAATTGTAAGTAAGCAGAGGGAACATAATAAAAGTTCAGGAAAAACAGTCTTGGGAACACAAGGACACAGAAGGGAAAAAAGCAGGTCTTTGCTCAGGTTCTGGTTCCGGATCCCGTGAGAAAGCCGTCTGCATCCGGTGCTGTCCCTCTCAGGCTCTTGGAACCACAGGGCGAGGTCTTCTATAGGCCCAGATGTCCACTCCTCACAATGTTCATTTAAAGCAGTATTTTAAAATCCCAGATGCCTGATTGTAGTTATCTGGTCCCTTGATAGTAAAAGAGAGTTCTGCTTCTCTGGTTCAGATCTAGAAATTCTCAGACAATTGTAACTTACTATAACTTACAGATACCTTACAAAGGGGATATATTTTCACCTGTACCACTATCTTATACAATTTTCTTGTATTAGCATCCACATTTTAGATCTTATTACCAAAACACACTTAAAAGCTCGAATTTCCAGAATTGATAAATTTTTAGAGCCAATCATACACATCTGTACATAATTCTTAGGGGAATCAATCAATTGCCTTTTTTCAAAATTCGCTGTCCCTTCCTTTTATTAGACATTTATCACATTACATCTTTGCCTTATTTGCTTTGCCTAATCATTTTCCCCTTTCGGAGGATGTTATCCCTATATTATTTCAATGTCTTATTGGTCATGAACCTAAGTTAAAATTGTAAGCTATTCATGCCTGTATCCTATTATAATAACTCAGAGATATTTCAATATCCATCTATCTATTACCTAACAGATTTAGCATAGTGCTTACAAAACTTCTTGACAATTTAAATTTGCTATGAAAGAAATGAGGGACTGTGTCATATAACTTAACAGAAGGAAAGAACTTCCTTAGCTCTGTTTGATTCCAGGCACGAGTCATATATGATAGCCAATCTTATAGTCACCAGGTGCTGAAAGCAGGGCTTAGGTGTAACCAGGTGGGGACTTTCCTTTTTCAGAAAGGAAATAGCAGAGTTGGGAAATAAAGTCAGGAAGATCCTACCTAGGCTGTGACCAAGGTCATCTTCACGACTGCTCCCAGGCAGACCCACCTAAAAAATTCTCAGCTTGTAACACCTGCCGTGCCATTACTGGCTTCATGTGACCTAGTCCTGTAATCAGAGCTTAAGACAATATTAAATTGTAGTCCCATAAAATCTTAAATAGCAAATAAATATCCTTCAGATAAGACTGCCCAAATTTTATTGAGCTAATAATTATCAAATCAAGCTACATAACTTTTCCATCTTCTAAAAACTTCCTCACACTCATCTCCAACTTACTTTGACCATCTGAAACTATCATTCTCGGGACAGGAGAGGCTTAGCTAACTCCCATTTGTCCCCAAACTTTCTTATCTGCCTTTCCTATTTTCCTTCAACCTTAATTCACCTTTCCAAATCTTTCAAACCTAGTACTAAGTCTTCTTTACATTTCAACCATAAGACAAAACAACTCATAAGTTAGTACTTTCATTGTCATAACTGTGTATACTGGAATCCCATTCCAGCTTCTTAAACCACAAAGACACAAAAAAGGGGATTTGTTTTTCGTGATAACTCATTCTAAAAAAGGAACACTTATTAAAAAGATCTACCATCTCATCTCCCCCTGAAGGTGGGTTCTTCTCCATCAGTTGGCAGACTTCACTAATTAAACTACTAGGCCAAACCCATCTCAAGTCTTAGTCTAATCTTATCAGTTTTTTTAAAAAGCCAGGTTGGAGGCTTCTAGGCCCCTACTGTCCTCTTATTGCTGCCCCTCACCTTTCCTTCCCTTCTGACAGGTGGACTAAGGTGAAATTCTTTTCTCCTTATCTAAACTAAGGGCAGGGAGGAGTAAGGAATTCAGACTGTCGTTTGGAACCTTCTTACTCAAAAAAAAAACTTGAATAAGACATCAAATGGGCCTTCAACATCCCTCTCAAGGCTTCTATAGATAAGCATTAATTCTAATAATTCTAATAAGGTTCTCACCCAGAAACTCTGAGAACTCACAATAGGTTTGAACTGCAACCAATTGGCTTACAGGTGGAAATTCAGCAGGCCTTCTAAAATTATACAAAAAGATTTTACAGAACATTTTTTTCAAAAGTATTTTCCCTTCTTAAAGCAAAATAACCTTTAAATGCTAGAATTCATTAACTAAGTTGGTGCCAAATGTCCTCATTCTCAATATTGCACAGAATTCCTAGACATTACAAAGTTCCTTAATCAAAAAGTATTATAATGGGAGGACACTTAATTTCTATAAATTACATACTCAATTAATTAGCCTTATCACAATAATAAGGTTTACCAGGACTTAAAAAAGCTTTTTCCATAAGAATTCCTCTACACAGAAAACTCACACAAAATTGATAAGAATTCATGAATAAGAATTCAAAAGTTCTTGTTTCAGTTAATAACCTCAATTTCTTAATTAACTACGATTCTTAATCTAACAACATCCAGATTATAAGAGAAATTATTCTCTAACAGCACAGGTAATGTGATATTAACCAATTTGTATATAATAACTAACTTAGAAATAAGTACACTACAAGCAATTATCATGTATCTAAAACTTGAAAAAGATTCCAATTAATTACCAATCTAGTGATCATAACTGAGTTGGATAAGCAAATCAAATCTGATTCATAACCAACTAGTGGTAACATTTTAATTTCTAAGGCCCAATACTCTCTGCATTGTAAAAGATTACCACATTTTTCAATATTGCTGATACATCTGTTTGTCAAATTACACAATTTAGAAATGTACCAGTGCCCTAAACATAATTATGCATTTTAAAACTTGAAACAACCCTTTTATCAATTTAGGTGAACATATTTCTAAATCTCCTTGCACAGAGGATCTTTCATATCATTATTTGAAACTATAACTTTAAATCACCAGATATATTCTCATAATAGAAACTTTTTCACACAGAAAGTCTGTTCTCATGGTTAAATATCAGTATTATTAATTATTTACTTGTTATAACCACATATAACAGTTCCAAATTTTATCACATCCCTTTAAAAAAACCCAATTCACATATATCAAAATCAGATTAAAATTGCTATAATATCATTTCTTACCACACAATGGTCTTCTCAAATTTCACAATCTAAGAGAATTTTTGGGAACACAATGCAAGTTTAGAAATACAGAAACAATAATTTTCAGATGACATCTATTGCATTTCCAGATTTCCACATATAGAAATTATTCAGCTTATTACTTTTGGTATTATATATTAATGTATTAATATATAATACATGTATCACATATACTAATACATTAACATCCCAAATACACTTTATTTAGCTGTATATTCTTCAGCACCACTACCTCTGGTCCAGGTATAGGAACTTTTGCCTGGCCATGAATGAACTTATGAAAGAAAGAGAAACTTAATTTTGTTCCAAGCTTCATCTTATACAAAAATGCCTAAAAGGATTTTTTTCGGACTCCCAAGGAAGATAAGAGCAGGAAAAAATCCCTTTTAGTTTTCTAAAGGGGCTCCTCCCTAGGTGGGGCCTGGCAGCCCCTTGAGGGCAAGGAGCCTACCCTTCCAAGCACTAACTAACCAGCCCTATTTCTTTACAAGTTTCCTTTAGCTTCAGCTCTGATAACCTTTCAATGTGGAGGGTGGGGGAAGGGTGAGACCAGGAGCAGCACATGGTAGCCAAGAGGAGCACATGGACTCCTGACTAGACAGGTAATCTCAAGCTGCTACTCTACCACCCCCTAAGTTCCTTATACAGGTTTTCTATCTCTCTCTTTCACAAATTCACCTTTTAAACTTTACCACAAGGACGGGCTACAAAAGTACTCAGGGGCACAGGACTGACTGTCAGTCTGTGAATTTCTATCCCTCTCCTCATTGCCCGGTGGGGAGGGCGATTTAAGTTTTTTCCTACAGTTCTCCTGCATTCTCTACTAATCTGATCTGGGAGGAGAGGAGTTTGATTTAACTGCTCTAACTTTTATGGCAGCCCTGGTGAAAAGATCTCAATGATTGTAATTCAAGTAAAACTTCACCCCTTGCTCACTCCCAAAAACCTCTTTTGTACTTGAATCTAAGGGAATCAGGGACTGGGACAAATGCGAGAGTCCCACTGAAGACTTTAACTGAGGTTTTAGCCAGAAGGCATTCATTGGGAGTGATGAGGGCACAGTCTCTGGGAACCCCTTGAACCCTTGAACTCTCCTTGAATCTTCCCACTCTACCTGGCCTTGGCCTGAGGCTATAACCATTAAGCCCAAATGCCTACCTTGCCCAGTCCTCTATTGTCCAGATGTTTCCTACCCTTAATCTTGTCTTCCCAACGACCTCCCGCCCTTCATCCTGTTTCCCATCCTTAAACCTGATCAAAATATCTATACCCTAGCTCGCTACCCCAGCCCTTTATGGGTTGTCATTTCCATATAGCCTTCAGCTATTTCCCCCACCCGGGAGTCTGATCTGATCCCAGTCCTTTCAGGCTCCTCCTTAGACTCCTCCTTAAGTCCTTCCCTAGACCCCTCCTCTGGCCACCCCAGACCACCCCTCAATCCCTCCCACAACCTTTGTGTATATAATCTCCATCTTGCCTCCATGAAGTTGGTCAGATCCAATCTAGCTCAGATGGGTCTGGCCCGCTTTCCTTACAGGCGTCGCAAGGGATGGGATCTCTGGGGGCAGGCCTATGTGGCTAACTCTTAATAAACTTTCTTTTCCCTTGGCTGAGAAGGCTTGAGTCGAATTCTTTCGGCAGGACCTGGTGTTTCTGTACTTTGGGGTGTCGAGCACCTCTCACCCCAAACCCTCATCAGGAGGAGGTGTTTTTTTAGCAAGAGTGAGCTCCTGGAATGACTTTACAATTTCAGGAGTTCTTTCTTCCCAAATTCAACTAACCAATTTCCAAACCTTTAACAATTTAAAAACCAGAATTTGCCAGATTTTAACCTATTCCCCGTAGTTCCACGCTGGCCAAACGGGAGCCACAAGGAAGGGAGTCTGTTTCCCTATTGACAGCCTGATATCTCTGGCTGCCTATGTTTCAGATTTTTTTTCTTTTTTTTTTTCAACAAAACATAGACATTTCACAATTAACACAGACACGCGAACAGAGACGAACTCAAAACACAACAAAGTTCACGGTGTGGATCGAATTGAAGGCTAAGCAGGTCCTCTCAGAGGAAAGATTTCCTCCTCAAGGATACGACCCCCAATCTCTCTCACACTCCAACACAAAACAGAGAACCACACAGTGTGGGTGAAATCGAAGGCTAAACAAGTCCTCTCAGAGGAAAGATTTCCTCCTCAAGGATACGACCCCCAATCTCTCTCACACTCCAACACAAAACAGAGAACCACACAGTGTGGGTGAAATCGAAGGCTAAACAAGTCCTCTCAGAGGAAAGATTTCCTCCTCAAGGATACGACCCCCAATCTTCCCACACCCCAGTAGGAAGGGTGGCGTCCCAGCTTCCTAGCTCTGTACCACAGCCTCGTCAGGGTTTAGCATGGTATCAGAGATCCAAATGGCTAGCCCCAAACCAGAAAAACCTTACCTCTAGAGGTCTACAAACCAGAATTCTCCGTAGGCCGAAAAGGGACAGGTCAGCAAAGAGTCCATTCTCCGAGACCATCACTCCACATCAGAGTCCTAGGAAAAGAAATCCCCAGGAGCCGGCCCTCTGAAGTGAGAGAAGGTGGATTGGGGGCAGAGACTCCCTGTTGAGGTCCAGAATTCTGCGTGTGTCTCCAGGGCGGTAACACGAAATACCGCCTCATCTCGCTGGGGCCTCCAAAATGTTGTACCAGAAGCGAGCGAGACACACCACAGAGTATAAGTTTTAAGTGGAGAATTTATTAGCCGGCGGCCATCGGGGTACGGCACCACAAATCAATGGCAAATGTGTTGGGGTGATGGCTTGGTTTATATAGGATATGGGGGTACAGAGTAGGGGGAAGAGGAACAAAGGTCCTGGCTGATCAAAAGATTCAGTCAGGTTATCGTACTAGTGGGATAATCTCATTTACATTCCTTGGTGGAGTCACTGGAGTCCCAGGGATATCTCCCAGGAAGGGTCTGTCAAGTTATCTCTCAGTAGATGGTCCTATCTATTGAGATTCCTTGGTGGAGTCATGGAGTCCCAGAGGGTTTGCTAAATGCCAAAGATATGAGTTCATTCTTTCTGGGGGGGCTTGTCAGTAGCTAGGGGTTACTCAGGGGTTCCTAATTTTCCTTGTATTACAATGTGAGAAGAAATGCTATTGTCTTCCTTGGTGTTCGAAGAGTAGATAGCGTATAGGGAAATAACAGCAATCCGTGCTTAAATGACAGAATTAAACTACGGTCAATACACGGGCTAGTTTTTTTTTTAATTTATTTTTAGTTTTCAACATTCATTTCCCCAGGCTAGTTTTTAAAGGGGAAGAGGAACTAGAGACTAAATTGCCAACATTCACTGGATTAAGGAGAAAGCAAGGGAGTTCCAGAAAAACATCTACTTCTGTTTCATTGACCACACTAAAACCCTTGACTGTACAGATCACAACAAAATGTGGAAAGTCCTCGGAAAGATGAGAGAACCGGATTATCTTACTTGTCTCCTGAGGAACCCATATGTAGGCCAAGAAGCAACAGTTGGATTTGAACATCAAACAATTGATTGGCTTAAGATTGGGAAAGGAGCACAACAAGGATGTATATTGGCACCTTATTTATTTAACTTATATGCAGAGTACATCATGTGAAATGCCAGATGAATCAATAGCCAGAGTTAAGATTGCTGGGAGAAATATTAAAAATCTCAGATATGCAGATGATTCCACTCTGATGGCAGAAAATGAAGAGGAACTTAAGAAGCCTCTTGATGAGGATGAAAAAGGAAAGAGTAAAACTGGCTTGAAGCTTAATTTGAAAAAAAAAAAACCAAGATCATAACTGGCCCCATTAATTCCTGGCAAATAGAGGGAGAAGAAATAGAAGTAATGTCAGATTTTATATGCTTGGGCTCAAAGATCACTGTAGACAGTGAGTGCAGCCATGAAATTAAAAGATGCTTGCTCCTTGGAAAGAAAGCTATGGCAAGTCTAGACAGCAGATACTAAAAAGCAGAGATACCACCTTGCTGACAAAGTCAAATATAGTCAAAGCTACGGTTTTTCCAGTAGCTTAGCACCATAGAATCAATACTTCGAAATTTGAGAATTCCTTGGACAGCAAAGAGGTCAAATCAGTCAGTACTTAAAGAAATTAATTCAGGCTGTTTACTGGAAGGTCAGATACCGAAGCTGAAGCTTAAATACTTTAGGCACATAATGAGAAGATATTGGGAAAGAATGAAGGCAAAAGGAAAAGAGGATGATAGAGGATGGGACAGATGGAAATAACGAATATGAACTTGGATAGACTTTGAGAGACAGTGGAGGATAGAAAGGACTGGAGTGCTATGGTCCATGGGGTCCTAAAGAGTCAGACATGACTGAATGACAGAACAACAACAAACAACATACAAAACTTAAAGCAATACAGCCAATGAGAAAGCAGATAAAAACAATTTTTGGATACAGGTAAAGAATTTTTCCCCACTACATCTTCTCCCTCCCTTCAGTTCGATCCATCTCCCACACTGTCCTTTAAAGGATCAGAAATTGTTTCTCAGGAGAGAGTAATTTGGTATGTCTTCGTGGTCTTCATAAATGTCTGCACATACATATGGGGGACCACTTCCTTATCATGAATTGTAACAGTTGGTCTAAACCACTCTCCCAAGTTAGATAGCCAGCTCCACCAGTGTTCTGGAGAAGGAACTGGGTAGGTGTTGCACAGATGTAACAGACGTGATCATAATAGGTGAAGTTAGCTAGGGGAGAGGTTAAAGTTTAGTGGCAATAGCCTAGCAGATGTCTAAGAGAGAGGGGTGGTGGGTGGATTCTCCTAAAGGCATTTGAGACCTTCCTCGTAGGCGGCAAAAACAAAGTTGAGAAGAAATAGAGTACCTGACTCATATCCAGCGAAAGAACTTACAAGGGAAGTGAACTCTAAGGTCACAGGGTAATAAAAGTTAGGAGATGGGTCAGAGGGAGAGAGAGAATTTAATATCATCTGCCAACATTTATCCACTGAATTCATCATCAAAGAAGCTCCAGCTCATGCAATAAGTTTTTTTTTCCTTTAAAGTTGTTTTCCTTTATTTTAATCCTAAACCTAATATCAAATAGTCTGAGCATTTCCATGTACATTATAGAACTGGGGGGAGGAAATAAGCATTCATTAAGTACCTACTATGTGCCAGGCACTGTGCTCAGTGCTTTACAAATCTCATTTGATCTTCACAACAACCCTATGAGGTAGGTGCTATTACTATTCCCATTTTACAAGTTGAGGAAACTAAGGCAGATAGTGGTTAAGTGACTTGCTCAGGGTCACATAGCTCAGGTCTTCCTGACTCTAGACCCAGCAATCTATACATTGCACCACCTGATTGCTTTTCTGTCTGTTAAGAAACAAAGGAAATTGTACAAGAAACTCTAGATCTTTATTACGTATGGTTTGCTTTTCAAGTATATAATAGATTCAACATGTAAAGTTACCCTTTCAAAGCTATCCTGCTAGTCTCCCCTTCCTTCTAGCCTTCCTTCTATTCTCTTTAAATTTTTTTGAAGAAGGTTGAGGGGGGAACTCTATTCCTTGCCCCCTCCTTCCTGTCATCACCCCTGCCTGAAAAAAAAAAAAAGAAAAAGTGAATGCTGTAAAATTGCAAAGAGTAAGCATGGCTCAGAAGAAGAAATATAAGAAGACATTCTATCCAGCCTCTCTGCAGAGGCAGGAAATCCACGAGGTTGTGTATTACATGTTATTTTCAGACTTTTTTGATGTATGGATCAGTTATGCTGAATTTTTTCCTCTCCTTTTTCTCTTTCTTAACAAATACTATTTGTTATGTGGGATGGTTGTCTGGGAGGGGAAGGGTGAAAGATACTAGAGAAAATTATGGTGATATTTTAAAAAAACTAAATGTATCAATAAAAACATTAAAAATAAAAACAAATCCTTTTAACAAATATACATAATCAAGCAAAACAAATTTTTTTCACTGGACATGTCTAAAAATATGTGTTCTCATTATGCATTGTGGGTCCATCACTTGTGGGAGTGAGGGTGGGGCTGGGAATGGGTAGCAAAGCTTCATTGTCATCATTAACTGTATGTACTATGAATCATTACACAATAAGTTTCAGTGTTTGCAACTAGATTAAGGCCCACTTTTCCTCAGAGCTACCACCAATACCAGCAACTCTACACTTTTAAACAATATGACATTTATAAAATATCCATCTTTTGAGCTTGTTGGAGTTCACACAATCCTTTGGAAAGCTCTGGCTTCCAGCTCCTTCCTGCTCCCCTTTCTCCCACCTGGTATCTCTTAGGCTACTTCTCATGTAAAATACATTCCGAAACAACCATCAGTAGCATTGTGAACCTCTACAAAGTATTAGGAGTTAAGATGAGCAAAGCTTCCAAGACTATATATAGTGCCTCGTTCTCTGTCGGGAAAGAACCTTTCTAAACAGGCGATCAGCCCTTCTATTTTAATCCAAACTTCTACAGGGAAAGAAACATCTTTTAACGTAAAGCCTGAGGATTCATAGTTGGTGATCCTGACATTTGACACCAGGGCTAGTGGTCTGGGAGTACCTGGTGGGGACTTTTCTAGCAAGCTTTCTGGAAGTCTCACTCTTTGATGGTCTAGAATGGAAATTCTAGACCTGAGAAAGTCTTAACCTCAATATATTTAAAAGTTAATTTTTTAAATTTTTTACCACATACAAAGGTATTAAATGTTTGTTCAGTTTTTGTCCAAAGATTCAGTAAAATTCCAAATATGTGACCCCTTCCCCTTTGGTCATATGCTTAATTAAACAATAAATGTGAACACCTAAGGGGTTAATTGAATTTAATAGTCATCAGGGATCTCCAAATACAAGATGCTTTATGTCCCTCACATTAAAGATACTTATGTAATAGGTATGTGGCTAGCTACCACACACTGTAGTATCTCACACCTGCCACATAATGCCTTTGGACACCTGCTCACTCTCTGGGCTGACTTGATCACTCTAAGCTATTCTCATAGTTCTCAAAAGGCTTAGTTCCCAAAGAAAGACTACCTCCTCATGATTACATTCAAACTCTGTCAAGGGCCTTGAGGTAACCCTATATATATATATATATAAAATATTATATACCAATATATACTATGTACATATATATTATATAATATATATACTATATACATATACACATGTATGTGTACATATATACATACCTATATACATATCCATGTACTCAAACCAGCTGCTCACAATTATGACACTTTCCCATCTTAAAACATAATCATTTACTTAGCAATAAGGCAAAAGAATAACATCACAAGTACTTACATAGTAAAAATAAATTCAGGAATAATAAATACATTGAAGTCCACTCAGACCTGGGTCATACACTATACTAATGCATTCTGTATCTGTGGAGGAAAGTGAGCACATCTTTGTGAAAATTTGTCGGGGAGGACATGAATGGGGAAAACCCATGTAATTAAAGTAACTCACAACTCTGGAGCTATAAACATAAATGTCCTCTTTCTGCCTCAGAATCTGTCCATTAAAGTTCTGTTACGTTATTTAACATTAATGAATCAACAATATGGTCCATCCAGGAAAAAGAAGAGGGAATCCAATGATCTGTACACAAGGCTGCTCTAGAAAGTGCTAAATTAAATGTTGTGATCAGAGCCTGTATTTCCCTTGGAATATTGGTTGGATATTTGCTAATTCTGTCTTCATGGAGACTTTATAGAACATAACTACTGCAAATGATATGTGTGTATAACATATGTGTTATACATGTGTGTGTATAACATATATATATTAAACCCCTTTGATATATTTATGAAACTAAGCCCTTTTTAGAGGAGGGAGGGAGAGAGAGAGACAGACAGAGGGACAGAGAGACTTTATAGAACATAACTACCACAAATGAGAGACAGACAGACAGACAGAGATCTAGGTGGTACAGTGGGTAGGGCACCAGCCCTGGAATAAGGAAGAGCCAAGTTCAAATCCAGCTTCAGATGCTTTGTGACCTGTGTGACCCCAGGCAAGTCACTTAACCCTGTTAGTCTCAGTTTTTTCATCTGTAAAATGAGCTAGAGAAGGAAACATCAAACTACTCCAGTATCTTTGCCAAGAAAACCCCAAATGGGGTCGCAAAGAGTTGGACATGACTAAACAACAAATATAAATAGAGTTTAGTTTTTGGTCATTGCAAAGGTCAATCTATAGATCCAAGGGGCTCATTCATCTGTGAAATATTGATTCACAAAGTTAAACTTGTCATTTAGGCAATGCCTAGTTCAGCTAAATGAGAAAAACAAGAATAGCTGCTGAAATTCAAAACTACTGTAACCAGGAAGGCATTTCTTCTGTCATTGGAATGTGAATTAAATTTTTCTCTTTGTATTGACTCATAGGCTGGCAACTAAAAAGCAAATCGCCCTCTATGCATCAACAATCATTTCAAAATTACTGTTTAAATGTAATGGTAGACTAGCCAATAAGCCCAGTCCTTATGAGCAGGCGAAGTATACTCAGCTGATTCGATCCCTGGGTGCACTTTGTAGCATGTGCTGATATTCTGTAACTGCTTCTAGTCCACTGTTGTTGTTTATCCATCATTCTTGAAAAGGACCATGACATCAGGAAGGTGGTGCCATGACTTGCAAGTGAATTGGATTTAAGTGAGGCAAGGCTGTGCAAAGTCACCATCCTCACTTTCACCTCCAGAGCCTTCTGGGTCCAGTGGCCAGATATGGATCAGGATGACTGAAGATGGCCCCACTCTAGTCCACTAACCATGAGATGAAGAGAAGTCTATTTTGATCAACTGGTGTGCCATTCAAAAGGAACCATCTAATCAAAATAAGATTGATCCCCATTAAGCTCTTGAGCTTAATTAAGTTCTTCAGCAAGAAAGATACCTCAGGACTTTATCTCTTCAACTATGCCATGTGGGTCCTGAGTACACAGCCTTCTATGTGTATTCTTCCTTTATTTTTTTTTTTTTTTGCTTGAAGAAAATTGGAGATGGCTATAAATTTGTGAAGTCAGGGTAAGAAACATGAGGGATAAAAAGAATAGCCGCATTGTCTATAGTGTTTTACTTTTCACAAAGCACCCTCCACCCCCAATGGAAAGAAGGTTCCTTAACTAAAGGTGAGAGAACAGTTGGGTGGGGTGGGGGGAGGGAGTTAGTAAAGAGAGAAAGTAAAACAATATTGCCGTTGTTTTTTTCAAGATTCTTCACTGTGCCCGCAGTGGCATGAATATACGATGAGGTAATTGATACAAAAAGACAAAGACATGGGGCTAGGCGAGTCGCATAGTCAGGCTATAGACTGATTTTAATGGAGTTACTGACAGTATTTTATACAGGTTAATTGCTGAGTTATCCTGACTTCAAAGAAAAGTACAATAAAGCATTAAGTTTTTTATCTCCCTGTTCCTGGGAGTGAGACGCAATTTTTCCTCAAGGCTAACCAAATTGAAACATTTATGTTCTCTTGCATATAGATAACTAGACTGAAACATTTCTGTCGTCTCCCATATAATTAGCTACAAAAGCAGGTTTTCTTTGCCAAGTCTTCTTATCCTAAAGCTGGCCTTGCAGTGCATAGACCCATTCTCAACTGACCCTGCCTTTCAGAGGTCTAAGAGGCCTAAATAGGATATAGCTGGCTCCCCACACTTCACCTGCCAAAAATCATTAGGGCTTTATTAAAACTACAGAGATTAGCAAAAACTAATTTGCCTTAAAATGAAAACTGGCTTCATAGATATGGATTCTGTACTAGAGAATCAAGTAAAAAATTACTTGAAATAATAAACAACTTTAGCAAAGCTACAGGATATAAAATAAACCCACATAAATCCTCAGCATTCCTATGCATTACTAACAAAGCCCAACAGCAAGAGATAGAAAGAGAAATTCCATTTAAAGTTACTGTAGACACTATAAAATATTTGGGAGTCTAACTGCCAAGACAAACCCAGGGCCTATAGGAACATAATTATAAAACACTTTTCACACAAATAAAGTCAGATCTAAATAAAAGGAAAAACATCAGTTGCTCATGGTTAGGCAGAGCCAATATAATAAAAATGACAATTTTACCTAAAATAATTTACTTATTCAGTGCCATACCAATCAAACTACCAAAAAATTATTATACAGAGCTGGATAAAATAGTAACAAAATTCATCTGGAAGAACAAGAGGTCTAGACTATCTAGGGAATTAATGAAAAGAAATGCTAGGGAAGATGGCCTAGCCATACCAGATATTAAACTGTATTATAAAGCAGCAGTCATCAAAACTACTTGATACTGGCTAAGAAACAGAGTGGTAGATCAGTGGAATAGGTTAGGTACATAAGATTCAGTAGTCAACAACTATAGCAATCTACTCTTTGATAAATCCAAAGAATCCAGCTTCTGGGCTAAGAATTCACTATTCCACAAAAAGTGCTGGGAAAACTGGAAAATAGTAGGGCAGAAACTGGGCACAGACCAATATCTTACACCACATACCAAAATAAAGTCAAAATGGATTCATGATTTAGGAATAAAGGCTGATACTATAAGCAGTTTGGGAAAGCAAGGAATAGTTTACCTATCAGATTTATGGAAAAGGAAAGAATTCATGACACAACAAGAGACAGAGGGCATTACAAATGCAAAATGGGTAATTTTGATTATGTTAAATTGAAAAGTTTTTATATAAAAAAGCCAATGCAACAAAGATTAAGAGGGAGGCAGAAAACAGGGAGAAAATCTTTATAACCCATGTCTCTGATAAAGGCCTCATCTCTAAAATATACAGGGAATTGAGCCAAATTTATAGGAATACAAGTCATTCCCCAATTGAGAAATGGTCAAAGGATATGAACAGGCCATTTTCAGAGGAAGAAATTAAAGATATCTATAGTCATATGAAAAATGCTCTAAATCACTATTGATTGAAGAAATGAAAATCAAAACAACTCTTAGGTACCATATTTCTCCTGTCAGATTGGCTAACATGACAAAAAAGGAAAATGATAAATACTGGAGAGGATATGGGAAAATTGGAACACTGTTACATTGTTGGTGGAGTTGTGAAGGGATCCAACCTTTCTGGAGAGCAATTTGGAACTATACCCAAAGGGCTATAAAAATGTGCATACCCTTTGACCCAGCAATACCACTTCGAGGGCTGTATGCAAAAGAGATCACACAAGTGGGAAATCGACCGGTATATACAAAAATATTTGTAGCAGTTCTTTTTGTGGTAGCAAAGAATTATAAATCAAGGGGATGCCTGTCAACTGGGGAATGGCTAAACAAGTTGTGGTATATGAATGTAATAGAATACTATTGTGCTATAAGAAATGGGGAAGATACAGACTTCATAACAACCTGGAAAGACCTACATAATCTGATGCTGAGTGAGCAGAGCAGAACCAGAAGAACATTGTACACAACCACAGATATATTGATTCTGTGATGACCAACTTTGATAGACTTGGCTCTTCTCAGCAATACAAGGTTTAAAGACAGCTCCAAAGGACTCATGATGGAAAGATCTAGCTACATCCAGAGAAAGAATTATGGAGTCTGAATGCAGATTGGGGCAAACTATTTGCTCTCCTTTTTTTGGTTTTGTTTCTCCTTCCTCATGATTCATTCATTGGTCATAATTCTTCTTTACAATTTGACTATTGTGTAAATAAGTTTAATGCAAAGTTATATGTAGAAGATATATCAGATTCCATGCCACTTTGGGGGGGACTGGGGAGGGGAGGGGGACAAGAAAATCTGGAACTCCAAAACATGCAGAACTGAGTGTTGTAAACTAAAAATTAAAAATCTTAATTTAAAAAAAGAAAAGAAAAACAATGAAACAATAAAAAATAAAAATAAATATGGATTCTCTTTCACTGTCTTGAAAGCCTCATAATGACATTATTGCTACTCTGACTGGGAGTGAAGGAAGTACTTAAAATAGCAGCTTTGATTTCATATTACCAGTCTATAAGAATAAAATGGGATTATCTTTTTGAAACATAGAGTGAATATTTATTGAGACCCTACTGGCTAGTAATTTACTAGGCACTACAGTTAGTTACAGAGAACTAGACCTGAAGGATAGACCATGGGATGTATTAATCTCCCACTGGATACTTCCTATTAGTAATGGAAGCTATGACACTCAGAGGACATCTTTTGCATATACAGAAGTCAAGACCAAATTTAATGCAATGGCAAAAAAAAAAAGTAAATTTAAAAAAATCAAACTAACTTTTGATGCCAGACTGACAATTATCAAATATTTTCCTGTACACTGTTGGCTTCCACCCCTAAATCAATCCCTGCTCTGCCTCCCACCCCACTTGTCCATGTCCTTCTCTGCCATCCTCTTCCCAGACTCTGTAGTCCTGGAGTCCCCAAACTCCTCCAAGGGCTCCCAGTCATCTCCCTTCACTCTAGTAATTATCTACAATTTACTCTGTGTATATCTTGTTTTCACATAGTAATGTATATGCACCCCCACGTCACCCTCATTAGACTGAGGTCTCCTTGAGGGCAGGGACTGTTTTTGCCTTGCTTTGTGTTCCCACGATATGGCACAGTTGGCTGGCACATAGTAAGCACTTAATAAATGCTTGTTGCAGAAGTGACTGGCTTCCAACCCAGGGAGCTTGACTTTCTCCACTACCTCCTTCTTCCTATCCCATGCCCAAGCCCCACCCTACCCTTTCCCTCCTTCTCTGAGCACCGCCTTTGGGCGGGAAGCAACAGTTTGGTGATTTATTGCCTTGACGCTGAAAGAACAGAGAGGTTAACTTGCAACTATAAGGCTTGGCATCAGACGCACAAAAACCCTGCAGCAGCAGAACCAGGTGAACCTCGGGAAGCCTCTGTCACAACATCCGTCTGTCTGCATTGCAGGTAAGTGGTCCCTCCTGCATGCACCACCACCACCACCCCCCGGCTCAACCCTTCCTGCCCTTTGCCCAGATCTTTCTTGTTCAGACTAGTCCTGCAAAAGCAGAGGTGATGTTAGAGCCTTTAAAGTTCTGCTCTGTCAGTGATACATTCCCATCCACCCAAGGGAGGCTTTCTGGTAGTGAGTCCAAAACCAAACTCATCATCTTTCACCCCAAACCGTTCCTTCTTTCAAACTTCTCTTCTATGGCTGAGGGTACCACCAACCTCTCCGTCACCCAGGCTCAGCTACTTAGGTGCCATCCTCACCTCCCTACATGCTCTCTCACATTTCATATCCAAGCACTCATCAAATCCTGTCCTTTCTCCCATTAGAATATGCTCCTTCTCTTCTCAGACTCTGGGATGAACCTGGAACACACCATCATCACCTTGTGTCTAGACTATTTCGTGGCTTCTGCTTGGTCTCCTTGCCTCAGGTCTCTCTCCACTCCAGTTTATCCTCTCCTCAGCTGTCCAATTGATCTTCCTAAAGCCCAGATCTGACCCTGTCACACACTCCTCCTTCACCCTGTTCAGTAAACTCCGCTGGCTCCCTGTCACCTCCAGGATCAAATCTAAAATCCTCTGTTTAGCTTTTAAAACCCTTCGGAATCTTCCCCCACCCCACTTTTCCAGTGTGCTTTTGCCTCACTATAGGATGCAGAGACTCTGATCTTCTTGCTCTTCCTCAAATGAGACATTCTACCTTCCAGCTCCAGGCATTTTCACCCAGTCCCCCTTGTCTGGAATTCCCTCTCTCAATGCTACTTCCTGGCTTCCCTGCCTTCCTTTAAATCTCAGCCAAACCCCCGCCTTTTCCAAGAAACCCTTCCCAAACCATTTTAACTCTAGTGCCTTCCCTCCGAGGTGATCTCCAACTGATCCTGTCTACATCTCATTTGTAAAGACTCCTTGAGAGTAAAAGCTCCTTGAGAGCTGGACTGTCTTTTGCCTTTTTTTGTATCCTCAGTGCTGAGTGCAGTGCCTGACACATAATAGGCGCTTAATAAATGCTTCTTGACTTGGCTTCAGGGTCCCTTATTATGACACTTTTTATTCACCTTCTCTCTCTCTCTGCCCTAATCTTGTGGCAGTGAAAGCATCTCTCTCTTCTCTGTCTCTCTGTCTGTCTCTCTGTCTGTCTCTCTGTCTGTCTGTCTGTCTGTCTCTCTCTCTCTCTCTCTCTTTCTGTCTGTCTGTCTGTCTGTCTCTCTCTCTCTCTCTCTCTCTCTCTCTCTCTCTGTCTCTCTCAGTCTCTCTCTCTGTCTCTCTGCCTCTCTCTCTGTCTCTCTGTCTCTCTCTCTGTCTGTGTCTGTGTGTGTGTGTGTGTGTGTGTGTGTGTGTGTGTGTGTGTGTGTGTCTCCCATTCCACCCCTACAGATAAGGAAGGTTCCTAGGGCTGGTAGGTAATGTTGTTAAGTGTGAACCAAGGAAGCCTCAGAGTTGTCCTCTGATGGGAGTTGTTTTTGTTTACCTCAGCATATCCCAAGTCACAATTCCCCTATCCCTAATGATTCCTCCAGGGAGAACCAGGTGAAATACCTGCTCCCCTGGAAAATGTGAAGACTGATTAAGAGAGAAGGAATTGCACATTGCCAGGTACACAGCAGTCCCTTAAATGATTGGTTGTTAGTAAGGTCATTCTTAATTGAGGTAGTTACAAGGTGAACTGGGTAGAGCAATGGAAAACCTAATTTCAAATGTGGATTCAGGCACGGAGCTAGCTTTGGGACCCTGGGCAAGTTAATTAACTTCTCTCTACCTCAGTTTCCTCATCTATAAAATAGAGATAACAATAATACCTACTTCCCAGGGCTGCTGCAAAGATCAAATGAGATAATATTTGTAAAGTACTTTGCATCCCTTAAAACATTTATCATTAGTAGTATTAGACACTACAAAATGTTCCTAGAGAAAGAGGTTTTCTGTCTCACAAAGGGCTCACAAGAGGGCTCTTGCCCAAGTTAGGTTGTTAGGATTTGGTGTGAAAGATCCTGGCTGACTTGTGATCAACCAATATATCCCTAAAACACTTAGCACAAGGCTGGCATATAGTAGGTGCTTAATAAGTGCTTGTTTCCTTCCTTCTCTTTCCCCCAACTATTAATCTGACCCTCCTAGAGTAGTATCTTGGCCCCAGGCTGCCCAAATAAAAACTTAGAGGAAAATCAGGATCAAGAAGCAGCAGAGGATAAACTGAGGCCATAGATAGGAGTGAATATAATAGGGCTTCTTCTAAGATTTTCAGCATACTGGGCTAACAACTACTCTGTGAAATAAGTGTTATAGTTATTATTATCTCCCATTTTGCAGGGGAGGAAACTGAGGCACAGAGAGGTTAAGTGAGGTTGTCCAGGGTCATACAGCTACTCTGAACCTAGATCTTCCCCTAGGTAGCTCCAGCTGTCCTCCCACCGTGGCTTTTCCTCCCCCACCCCCAGTGCACACCCCTCATCTCCTCCAGGCTAAACATCTGCCATTGCTTCAGTGAATCGTCATATGGCATAAATTTCGGGCCCATCCTCACCCTTGCTTACCCATTTCCATTTCGATCTCCCATGCTAGGCTGCCTCAAGAGGTGCAGAATGGGGTATGGAGAAACAGGTAGGACTTCTTGGAGGAGAGAGAGATTGATGGAAAAGAAGGGTGGGGTATCACAGGCCATAAAATTGAAAGCTAGGAAGGGCCTCAGAGATAGAAATTGAGGTCCAGAGAAGGGAAGGAATTTGTCTAAGGTCACATAGCTAGGAATTGGCAGAGCCTGGAATTAAGCTGGTCCTCTGACTACAAATCCAGTTCTCTTTGCAATGAGCCCGGAGGGGTCGGGGATGGTGGGAAGGAGAGCTCTGAAGGTCCAGAGGCAAAGTTTGAATTGAAGCCAATTAGACAGACCTTGAGGCAACATTGGAAAAATGTGGTTTCCAGTTGAATCAGAGAAACAGTGTAGTGTGATAGGAAGAAAAGAAAATGAAAGATGGAAGAAAAAGAACCTGGAGAAAGGAGACTTAGATCTAATTCTTCATCTACAAAGAACCATATGCCCCAAATAATGAACATAAGAGGATTATAAATCAAAATGATTCTGAGGTTATATCTCACATCAGTTAAACTGGCAAAGATGATAAAATATGGGAATAATCAATGGTGAAGGGGTTGGGGAAGGGTAGGTTAATACATTGTTGGTGGAGCTGAGAATTGGTCCAACCATTCTGGAAAGCAATTTGAAATAATCAGTCATTCATTAAACATTTATGGCTTATTTAATGGTTTGTGTGACTAAAGTCACCTGGCCTCTCTGTCCTAGGTGACTCAGTAAGTCTTTAAGTTGCGAAGTTTGACCTGCATTGGTAGAGGGAATTCCCTGGACTAATGAAATCATAGGTGTAGCCTCTACTCAAAATAGGGCAAACCTTGCTATGCAAGGTACTTCCATTTTATCAGGGGAAATAACAAAAGTACATATAGAATAAACCTAAGGAGAGGGACTAGACCTCTGATTTCATTAGCACTGGGACCTCCCAGGTAAGGAAAGTCCTGCCGCTGAGGCAGATTGGCACTTTATGTAGTCCCAACTGCCTAGGGAATGGAAAGGCTCAGTGATTTGCCCAGGCTCACACAGCCAGAATGGGTCAGAGGTAGGACTCAAACCTGTGGTTCCCCAAGGTTTGGGATCAGCTCTCTACCTCCGGCAGTCTAACCAGGTCCAGCAGGTCCCACCCCTCCCAAGATTCCAGCCCTCCAGCAGGTCCTGCCCCCAGCATAGGAAGGGCCCTCATTAAGCATTGTCTCAAAGGAGGAGTAGGAGGAGATCATCACCTCTGGATGTTTCCCCTGGTTTATCTCTCCTCCCACATTAGGACTTCAGGTCTTGCCCCACCCTCATCAGCCTGTCCCTCCATTAGGCCATGCCCCCAACATCAGGCAGGCCCTCTAGAAGCATCCCCTCAAAGGAAATCACCTGATTGTAAGCTTCTCTAGGGCAGAAATACTCGGGTGGGCTCTCTGCTGAGCTTCAGGGGTAAAAAGACAAAATATTAAACAGGACCTCCCCCTCAACAAGCTTACATTCTATTCATTAGGGGCAAGGGGAGAGACAACAAGAACATATAGAATCATAGATTTAGAGTTGGAAATTCAATTCCAGATTAAATTCAATACAAACATTAATCAAGGGCCCGGCGCTGTGCTAAACTCTAGGAATACAAAAAGGCAAAAGACAGCCTCTGCCCGCCCTCCTTCGGAGGAGTTTACAATCTAATGGAAGGAGACAACATGCAAACAAACATATGCAAAGCAAACTATAGACAGGATAAATGGAAATAATTAAAAGAAGGAAAGCCCTGGAATTAAAAGGGGTTAGGAAAGGCTTCCTGTAGAAGGGGAGATTATAGAAGCCAGATAGTCAAATGCTCTCATTTTACAGGTGAGGAAACTGAGGCCCACTGAGATTAAGTGACTTGCCTAAAGTGTCAAAAGCAGTCACTGGCAGAGCCAATATTTGAACGTAGGTCCTCTCGCTCCAAAGCCATTAAGTGTGTCCTCAATTATAAGATGGAGACAGTGAAAGCATCTGCCTCCCAGGGTAATTGTGAGGATCAAGTAAGATAATTGTCATGTGTTTAGCATGTTGCTGTTGAGTCGTTTCAGTTGTGTCTGACTCTCCATGATCCCGTTTGGGGTTTTCTTGGCAAAGAGACTGGAGTGGCTTGCCATTTCCTACTCCAGCTCACTTTGCAGGTGAGGAAAGTGAGGTGAACAAAGTAAATGACTTGCCCAGGATCACACAGCTAGTAAGTATATGAGGCTGGATTTGAACTCCTGATGCCACCTAGCAGCCAGTGCTTAGCATAATATCTATTAGGTCCTTAAAAAAATGTTTCCTTCAAACAACTTCATCTTTCCTAATCTTTGGAATTGTCCTTGAAGAAAATGTTGTTAAAAATAAGAGGTATGGAAAAATAGAATGGGGTCCCACAGGAGGTAAAAGGTTCCCTTTCTTTGGAGGTTTTCAAAAGGAAGCCTAACTCAGGCCCCTTCTTGGGTCAGCTGGAGGAAGGATTCTACTCCATTGATTGCTTGTTCATGCATGGTTGCATTATATAGTCTCAGGGACCCCTTTCAAGTCTGAGATTCTCAATCAGTGAGAATGAGATACCAGGTACTAAGCGAGGAGTTAGTGGCATATAGACAAAACAAAGTAAAAAAGAAACCAGCTCTGGCCCCACAAGGAATTTATATTCTCTTTTGGGTGATGCTTCTGGCCTAGGTTAGACAAGGGACATAGTATATAGGGAGGGACACCTCCCCCAGGTAAGGATAGTCAATGTCTTTCTCTGGAAATAGGATAATGTCCTGGCCTCTCGGAGGGGAGCCCCAAAAGTCTTCCTTGATCTCACCAGCCACTGCCATTTGGGGGCAGAAGGACATTCAGGGGAAAGAGGCACCTTTGAGGTCTTCCTGAACTCCAAGAGGTGAGGTCACAGAGCCTGTGTCCCATGTACTCCTCACTAGCAGCCTGAAGGGGGGTCATTGGTGAATATGGTGGAGGGGAGGGAGCCAGGGGAAGCTCTTCTAGAAGATGCTTAGAGTGACAGAGCTGGACAGGCCCTGAGACAGGGTCTAGTACAATTCTCACCTGAAGCAAGAATCCTCTCCTACATTGTCACCAACAGGAGTCATCATGCAGCCTTTCTCCCTGAATATTTTTAGTGACAGGGAGATCACTCTTCTTGCCTGAAATGAATGGTTACCCCTAGCTCTGTCATTCTGGTTTTGGTCCTAAGAACCTCTTAGCTCTGACATTCACTAAGGGCCTTCCACTTCTGATGTTCTGGGTTCTATGGGCCCAGCAAGTTCTTTGGTTCTAGGATCTGTTTTCCCTCACTGTGAAGCTGCCTTCCCTGGCCTCTGCTACCTTGACAATCCATGGTCACATGAGAAACAGCATTGGGCTGAGCTAATCTGTTTAAGACAGACTGGGACACCTGGGTCTCTTATGCCAAGGAAGATTTAGGCAGCAGCCAGCTTGTTAGAGGAGAACCACTCAGCAATGGATTCTCACCCATGCCCTAACCCCCCAACTTCCAGGACCTCTGGGTGGCAAATGGAGTGGAAATATCCCTGGAAAGGGAATCAGGAGACCTGAGTTCCAAGCTCAGCTCTGTCATTGATTCACCATGTGACCTTGGGTAAGTCTCCTCCTATTTTGGGGCCTCAGTTTCTCTATCTGTAAGATGAAGTAGTTAGACTTCCCTAAGGTCTCTTATGGTTATGACATGCTCTATTTCTAAAATTGATTATCTGGGTACACTGACTCTGTTAACCATGGTTTGCCTTGCCAATCCCTCTTGAGACATTTGGTGAATTACCCTCAGGATGCTGGCCACCCTATACAAGTCATTTTGGAAGGATGAGTACTGGATACCCCCTGGGTACACTTGGGCTGATTTGGAAGATTCAGATGGCATCACATACCCTCATCCCAAAGACCTGCTGGCAGTCATTCCTCTGACATTTGTCTTAATAGTCATTAGATATGGCACTGGGAGGTGAGTCAATTGTGGAGGGTCTCCCCTTACTCCCTTTAAAAAAATTAAAATTTTGTTGATGACTTTTGTTTTTAGAAAACGTTTACTATAAAAAAAATCTTCCCATCAAATATCTTTGATAAAAGTCTGATGCATAGGGTGCCTTATTCCCTATCTGACCATAAACTTATTAAGGGCAAGGATGATATCATAAAGTCCATATCTCCCCCTAGCTCTGTGCACTGGGCTTGGTAACACAGTGGGTGCTTACCAAATATTTCATGAATTTCAAGGGGGAGAATGTTTGCTCTTTAACTGTGGCCCTGCATCTTGGGCAGCCCATCTCATCCACTGAAGGGGATCTTCCTACCCTCTTTCCTGACAGTGCAGAAGCTATTCCCATAAAGAAAATATATGATATGGAGGAAAAGAACTTCCTCTAGGTTAAGCATCCAATATGCACCCCACATGTACTCTGTCCCTTTCATACCTCCTCCCACGCTCTATCTCCCACAGGCTATGCCAAGTTGGCTTGATAGGTCAGTTGGTGGGAGAGATTTGGCAGGGAGCTCCCAAAGGGCCATAAACGGGAGACTTCATGCATACTCAGCTCCTCCTGTCTCCTCTCACAGGATCATAGGGCTGCCCTTGAGCAGAGCCCTGGGTGTGTGTGACCCCCTCAGGATCAAGGCTACTCCCAACCCCATCCTGGAGTCATTTTTCCAGACCCAGAGTAAGAATCCCAAAAAGGTGAGCAGGCCCCAGGTTTGGATACCATTAAAGATCCTAGAAGGTTTAAGCCTCCATCACCTTCAACAGGGCAGTCTCTAGTGTTCAGTGGTCCTTGAATAAGATGTGGGGGAGATGGGAAGTGCTCTGAGCCCAGGGCTCACTCAGACACCTGCTCTCCATGTTCCTGTTTCTTCTAGAGAGGGTGATACTTACTCTGAGCATCAAGCTTTACCAACCTCTAACCTCAGAAGGGATTAAGAGTTCACTAGAACTGAGTTCTAATTCTACCTCTGCTGCTGACTTGCTTTGTGACCTTAATCAAGTCACTTGACTTTTTTTAGAGCCTTAGTTTTCTCATCTGCAAAACGAAAAGGCATGATCTCTAACATCATTTCCAAATTTCCCATTCTATGTTCTGTAGACATGGGTTTCCTCTGTAAGAGTCCCAATGCCTCATCTCCATATTGAATCAGTCGCCAAGTCTTGGTGATTCTGTTTCCATAATATCTCCTGAAACCATCTGCTTCTCTCTACTCCTCCCACAGCCACGTTAAGGCCCTCACCACCTCTGCCTCCCCACCCCCACGATTGCAATGGCTTTCTTATTTATTCCATTGCCCACACTGTCTTCCCCTCTACAATCCATGCTCTACACAGCCACCAGTCAGACATTCCTAAAGCTGTATGACTCTATTGACTCTAAGATAAAATTCAAATGGTTCTTTTTGACCTGTAAAGCTCTTTACAATTGGACTTCAGCCTACCTTTCTACATTGATTGTATATCATTACCCCCACACTCTCTGTCCTAGCCAAATTCACCTGCTTGCTATTATTTGTATCTGACAGCCCATCTCCCACCCCCATGCCATTGTGTAGGCTGGCTCCTGTGTCTGGCATGCTCTCCTTCCCCAGGGATGCCCTTACTTCTTCATTATGGAAACTCCAGCTCCCTTCAAGGCTTCTACCTCCTTCAAGAAACTTTTCCCAATTTTCCCAATTATTGATAAACTCTTGAAATTACTTTGTATTTCTTTACGTTTATTTTGTATTTAGTTACATGTACACATGTAAGCTCAGTTAAGGCAGAGAATGGTTAGTTTTCATCCTTCCCTAGTGCCTGACATGACGGTTTCAGAGATTCTCCCCCAGTGTGGACCTCTTCTTCCTCAAAGGGCACCATGGCTATGACAGGGGCCAGGGTGTGGTTTGGGGAATGCTTTTATTGGGGCAGTTGTGTCCCAGTCTGGGGCAGGGAGGGAGTCCTAGAGAAGGAGGCAGCTCCTTGGACCCTGCCCCTGGAGACTAGGCTCAAGAACATGCCATACTCTTGGAAGCCTCCAGGCCCCTGGGGAGCAGAATGGGCACTCTCTGATTAGGGAAATTATATGAGCTTAGGGGAGAGGGCAGTCACCAGAAGCTAAGCTCCTCCCTTTGTCCACCCTACTCCTAATCTCCTGCTATCTCCAGGAAGAGCTGAGTGACCTGGCCAGCCAGTGCAACCTCTCTGTGAGGCAAGCTGAGCGCTGGTTTCGACGTCGAAGAAACCAAGAACGACCATTAATAAGCAAAAAATTCTCTGAATCCTGGTGAGTTGGGGGGACCGATGGAAGACTGGCTCTAAGGTATCTAGACTTGGGTCAGTAGGCCACGGAACCAGGTCTGACTTGGAAAGCAGGGGCCCCACAATTTGTTCATCCCCCACCCACTCCCTCCACCCCCAGCAATATGACCTCATCCGTTCATCTCTACCCCTCTTCTGTATTTTCAGTTCGAGATTTTTATTTTACTCCTGTTCTTCCTTTGGAGGTTTACTTGTCTTCTACAATGTGAGTATGTCCTGTCCCATCCCCACCACATGATCATCCCTCCTCATTTGACTCCTCATTCTTTTCATTCCCATTATCTTTGTCCTTCTGCCTTTCTCTGCCCATTCATCCTCTTCCATCCTCCTCCAATCCCTTCTATCCCTACATCTTTTCTCTCTCCATCCTCTTTGTTCTCTATTCCCACAATGTTTGCTTTGTCCCTTCTTATTTTACCCAGCGTTTGTGTCCATTCCCATGTCCCCCTACACATCATCCTTCTCCCTTTACCCTTTGTGAATTTTTGTCCTCT
Source organism: Trichosurus vulpecula (assembly GCF_011100635.1). Lineage (NCBI taxonomy): Eukaryota > Metazoa > Chordata > Mammalia > Diprotodontia > Phalangeridae > Trichosurus > Trichosurus vulpecula. The sequence continues at coordinate 51,495,789 of NC_050573.1, read as the reverse complement.
CCATCTCTCATTCTCTTCATCCCTTGCCCCCCCTCCATGCCTTGTCCTTTCTATCTCTTCTCTGTTCTCTAATCCTTTCCCTTCCCATTCTCTTGATTCTCCTCTTCTTGATTCTGCTCCTCTATTCTCTGCCTTCTTACACTCCCCCCCCCACCGACACACACACCTTATCTTCACTTGCTTTCTCTCTCATCCTGTTCCCTTCTCTTCCTACCTATTTCATTGTCACCCCACCCCTACTTTGCTCCCAATGCATTTTCCCCCTATCAACCTTAAATCCTTCATCCTCTTATATCACCCCACATTGCAGCTCTCTAAGGGTGATGTAGCTAGACTGGTCAGTCTGACCAATAGACAGGGAGAGTAAGATGAGAACTGAAACAGAAATAGTGGCCTCAATCATAGAAATGACAACTGACTCGAAGGCGATCACCATGTTTCCCTTGAATCTCCTCCAGGCTAAACATGTCCATTTTCTCTAGTAGATCCTCATGTGACATGAATTCAAAGCCCTTCCCCTCTAATGAATGACCAAGTCTTGCTGATTCTATTTCCATAACATCTCTGGAAACCATCTCCTTCTTTCCACTCCCACCAGAGCCCCCTTAATTCGAGTCCTCACCACCTTTACACCACTATTGTAATAGCCTCCTATTTGGTTCTGCAGCCCCTATTGTCTCCCTTCTAACAGTCCATCCTCCTCACAGATGTTCCTAAAGCTCCCATCTGACCAGGTCACTTCCCTCCTCAAAAAACTTGACTGATTCTCTGTTGTCTCTATGAAAAAATGCAAACTGTTCTTTTTTACTTTTAAAGCCTTTCACAGTTCGGCTTTAATCTATCTTTTGAGGCTTATCACACATAAGCCCCCTTAGAGACTCCATATTCTAGACAAATTCACCTACTTCTTGTTATTGGTTGCCCTTCTCTGGGCACTCCCCAGCTTATCCATTTTCTTCTTAAACCATGCTGCCTAGAACTGTACCCAATCCTCCAGATGAGGTCTGATGAGAACAGAATACAGCTCGATTACTCCTCCCCTCCTCCTTATTCCTGGAAACTATGCCCCTTTTAGGGGCAGCCCAATGTCCAATTAGCTCTTTGGGCTGCCATATTACACTACTAAAACCTTTTTTTTTTTAAACAGAAAGACTGGTTAAATGCTCCAGTCACTTGGAAGCTTCATAGTTTGACAGACCTCCCCAACCCAGCCCATATTCTCTAGCTATTGGAGAGCTAACAGATGGATCAGATACTAATGATCTGAAGGGATGTAGAAAGGAACAAAGGGTCAAACCTCTCATCTAACCAGGGGTTATACCTCATAAGTTTGATTCTGACTTGTCCTGAACCCGGGGAGGAGGAGGCCAAGATAAGGATAGGAGATGATATAAAGTGACAGTGCAATCATTTCTGTTGAGTACTTAGAGTTCCCTAGGGGAAGGCTCAAAACTATGGTGAGGAGCCATTACTTGTGGGGACTAGTGATTCTGAAAGCAATGTCTGGAACATGTCCCTTGTTTTTTACAGGAAACCTGGTTTGGCCAGCCAGAGACACTCTGGAATGGATACCCTAAGCAGGTGAGCGGTCACTGAACAGGGCCAGGGCCAGATTTATCCACTGAAACCAGCCTTGGGGATGATGATGATGATGATGATGATGATGAAAGCTAGTATTTATAAAACACTTTAAGATTTGTAAAGCACTTTACAAATACTATATCATTTGATTCTCACAACTTTGTGGAAGGTGCCATGATAATCCTCATTTTACAGATGAGGAACCTAAGACAGACAGAGGTTAAGTGACTTGCCCAAGATCACACAGCTAGTAAATTCTGAGGCTGGATTTGAACTCAGGTCTTCCTGACTCCAGGTCCAGTACACCATCTACCACACCCCATAGTGGCCAGAAATGAATGTATTTGCTACAAGCTCTCTCCCTCTTCCTATCCTTACTCCAAACCCCTGCCTTCAGAATCATAGAATCTCAACGTTGAAAAGGACCAGAAAGGCTGCCATAACTGAACAAAAGTCTCCCTTATAATTACTCAAAAAAATGTTCACATCACCTCTACTTGAAGTTCTCCGGCAAGGGCAAACCCCATATTTTCTGAGGCATCCTGGTCTACTTTAAGACAACTCTCTTTGTTAAGAAGTTTGGTCTTACATCAAACCTAAATCTGGCCCTCTGTAGCTTCCTTCCACTGAGTGTAGTTCTTCCCTCTGGAGTTGTCTTCCACATGATGGCCCCTCTTAGTATTTACAGACATTAACCATGTCCTCCATTTATTTTCTTTTGTCCAAGCTAACTATACTCAATCATTTTAATAAATGCTGATTTTAATCAGTGTGACCCCAAGGCCCATAACCACATCCCGATCACTCTCCTTTACAACTTCCTCCATTTTTTCAAAGTTTTCCCTAAAATATGGCACCCAGAACTCAACACTGTGGCCAAATCAGACTCACTATAATTCCTTCCCATCCTACAATTGATTGTCTTTTGCATTCCCTCCAGAAGTTGTCCCAATTCTTTTCATCTCTCATTGAGCTGCCAACACTACCCCCTTCACACATCCTGACTCAGCTGAGGACCTTGTCCCATACTTAATTGAGAAAAGAGGCCATTTGCCATGACCTCCCTCTTTTTCCCTCAGCCATATCTCAAAATGCCTAAACAACATCCCCCTTTTCTCTTCTCTATGTCTCTAATAAAAAGATTACTCTTCTCACCAAGGCCAACCCCTATACAGATTCCTTTGATTTCGTTCCCTCCTGTCTCCTTCAACACATTCCTCCATAATTATCTGCAAAAGGACTTACTTAGCACTGAATATTATTCCTCTCATAACTTAGACTAATATTGAATTAATTCTTTTGGTTGTCTCATTACATTGCTGACTAAATTCCCAGAAATTTTTCAGACCAATTAATAGCTAACAACCTCTACCCCATATTGTACTTGGGAAATGGATTTTTTTAAACTTTTCTGCTTTAAAATTTAAGATTTTGTGTTTACCTTTTTAAAATTATATTTTATTTTCCCTAGTTCCATGTAAAGACAATTTTTAACATTCTTTTTTTTTATTTTGAGTTCCAAATTTTCTCTCTCCCTCCCTCACCTCTCCCTCCATGAGATAGCAATTTGATATAGATTATGCATGTTCAAACTTGCAAAACATATTGCCATATTAGACATGTTTTTTAATCTTTTTTCATTTCTTTTTTTTATTATTTAATATATTTAGTTTTCAGCATTGATTTTCACAAGAGTTTGAATTACAAATTTTCTCCCCATTTCTACCCTCCCCTCCACTCCAAGATGGCATATATTCTGGTTGCCCTGTTCCCCAGTCAGCCCTCCCTTCTGTCACCCCACTCCACTTCCATCCCCTTTTTCCTTCCTTTCTTGTAGGACAAGATAAATTTCTACGCCCCATTGCCTGTGTATCTTATTTTCTAGTTGCATGCAAAAACTTTTTTTTTGTTTTTGAACATCTGTTTTTAAAACTTTGAGTTCCAAATTCTCTCCCTTCTTCCCTTCCCACCCACCCTCCCTAAGAAGTCAAGCAATTCAACATAGGCCACATGTGTATCATTATGTATAACCCTTCCACAATACTCATGTTGTGAAAGACTAACTATATTTTGCTCCTTCCTAACCTATCTCCCTTTATTGAATTTTCTCCCTTGACCCTGTCCCCTTTTGAAAGTGTTTGTTTTTGATTCCCTCCACCCCCATCTACCCTCCCTTCTATCATCCCCCCTTTTTTTTATTTTCTTCCTTCTCCTTTCCTGTAGAGTAAGACACCCAATTGAGTATGTATGGTATTCCCTCCTCAGGTCAAATCCGATGAGAGCAAGATTCACTCATTCCCCCCTCACTTGCCTTCTCTTCTCTTCCTACAGAACTGCTTTTTCTCGCCACTTTTATACAAGATAATTTACCCCATTCTATCTCTCCCCATCTCCCTCTCTCAATATATTCCTCTCTCATCCCTTAATTTGATTTTATTTCTTTTAGATACCTTCCCTTTATCTTCAACTCTTCAACTCACCCTGTGCCTGCTCTCTCTCTCTCTCTCTCTCTCTCTCTCTCTCTCTCTCTCTCTATATATATATATATATATATATATATATATACACACACATATATACACACACATATATATTATATATATACACATACATATATGCATACATACACATTCACTTATACATATATATACCTAAACATATATATATACCTAAACATATATATATATATATATATATATATATATATATATATATATATATATATATATATATATATATATGCATATCCCCTTCAGCTACCCTAATACTGAGATCTCATGAATCATACACATCATCTTTCCATGTAGGAATGTAAACAAAACAGTTCAACTTTAGTGAGTCCCTTGCAATTTCTTTTTCTTGATTACCTTTTCATGCTTCTCTTGAGTCTTGTGTTTGAAAGCCAAATTTTCTACTGAGCTCTGGTCTTTTCACTGAGAAAGCTTGAAAGTCCTCTATTTTAATGAAAATCCATATTTTGCCTTGGAGCATGATACTCAGTTTTGCTGGGTAGGTGATTCTTGGTTTCAATCCTAGCTCCATTGACCTCCGGAATGTCATATTCTAAGCCCTTCGATCTCTTAATGTAGAAGCTGCCAGATCTTGGATTATTCTGATTATGTTTCCACAAAAATCAAACTGTTTCTTTCTGGCTGCTTGCAGTATTTTCTCCTTGATCTGGGAGCTCTGGAATTTGGCTACAATATTCCTAGGAGATTTCTTTTTGGGATCTATTTGAGGAGGCGATCAGTGGATTCCTTCAATTTCTATTTTGCCCTGTGGCTCTAGAATATCAGGGCAGTTCTCCTTGATAATTTCTTGAAAGATGATATCTAGGCTCTTTTTTTGATCATGGCTTTCAGGTAGTCCAATAATTTTTAAATTATCTCTCCTGGATCTATTTTCCAAGTCAGTGGTTTTTCCAGTGAGATATTTCACATTGTCTTCCATTTCTTCATTCCTTTGGTTCTGTTTTATAATCTCTTGATTTCTCATCAAGTCACTAGCTTCCACTTGCTCCTATCTCATTTTTAAGGTAGTATTTTCTTCAGTGGTCTTTTGGACCTCCTTTTCCATTTGGCTAATTCTGCCTTTCAAGGCATTCTCCTCCTCACTGGCTTTTTGGAGCTCTTTTGCCATTTGAGTTAGTCTATTTTTTAAGGTGTTGTTTTCTTCAGTATATTTTTCAGTATTTTTGGGGGTCTCCTTTAGCAAGTCATTGACTTGTTTTTCATGGTTTTCTTGCATCCTTCTCATTTCTCTTCCCAATTTTTCCTCTACTTCTCTAACTTGCTTTTCCAAATCCTTTTTGAGCTCGTCCATGGCCTGGGACCAGTTCATGTTTTTCTTGGAGGCTTTTGTTGTAGGCTCTTTGACTTTGTTAACTTCTTCTGTCTGTATGTTTTGGTCTTCTTTGTCACTAAAGAAAGAATACAAAGTCTGAGACTGAATCTGGGTCCGTTTTCACTGCCTGGCCATATTCCCAGATGACTAACTCAACCCTTGAGTCTCTCAGTGGGGTATGACTGCTTGTAGAGTTTAGAGAACTATGTTCCAAGCTTGGGGGTATGTGCCAGCTTTGCCACACCAGCACTCCTCCTTCCCTAAGAATCCCCAACCCGGACTGGACTTAGATCTTCAGCAGGCTCTGCACTCCTGCTCTGATCAGCCACTTGATTCCTCCCACCAGGTGGGCCTGGGGCCGGCAACTGCAGCTGTACTTCTGTAGCTGCCCCACCTCCACCGCCCCCGGGGCGGTAGCTGAACCGTGAACTCCTCCCACTCCTGCAGCTTTTCCCACTAACCTTCTCTGTTGTCTTTGGTGTTTGTGGGTTGAGAAGTCTGGTAACTGCTGCAGCTCACTGATTCAGGGCGCTAGGGCATGCTCCGCCTGGCTCATGGTCTGGCTGGTCTGCACCACTCACACTGGGCTCTGCTCCACTCTGCTCCCAGCTCCATGTGGGATAGACCTCACCCAGAGACCATCCAGGCTGTCCTGGGCTGGAGCCCTGCTTCCCTCTGCTGTTTTGTGGCTTCTGCAGTTCTAGAATTGGTTCAGAGCCATTTTTTATAGGTTTTTGGAGGGACTCAGCAGGGAGCTCATGCTAGTCCCTGTTTTCCAGCTGCCATCTGGGCTCTGCCCCCCCATATTAGACATGTTTTAAAAGAAAACACAGACCCAAAACATGAAATACAGAAAGTGAAAAATAGCACACTTCAGTCTGCATTCAGATTCCATCAGTTCTTTCTCTGAAGGTGGGTAGCATTTTTTATCATGAGTCCTTTGGAATTGCCCTGAAGTCAGGAGGACCTGAGTTCAAATCCGTCCTCAGACACTTGACACCCTTACTAGCTGTGTGACCTTGGGCAAGTCACTTAACCCTAATTGCCCTGCCTTCCCCCCTCAGAAAAAAAGAGAGAATAACTAAGTCATTCACAGTTAATCATCATACAGTGTTGTTGTTACTATGTACAATGTTCTCCCAGTTCTGGTTACTTCACTTTGCATCAGTTCATATAAGTGTTTCCAGGTTCTTCTGAAATCTGCCTGCTCATCCTTTCTTATAGCAAAGTAATATTTCCTAATAATCATATACCACAATTTGTTCAGCCACGGGCATCACCTCACTTTCCAGTTCTTTACCATTACAAAAAGAGCTGCTATAAATATTTTTATACAAATAGGTCCTTTCCCCTTTTTTCTCTCTTTTTGATATTACTGGATCAAAAGGTTTGCACAGTTTCATCGATTTTTTTATGTAGTTCTAAATTGCTCCCCAGAATGATTGGATCAGTTCACAACTCCACCAACAGTGCACTGGTTCCCAATTTTCCTACATCCTCTCCAACATTTGTTATTTTCCTTTCTGTTGTATTAGCCAATCTGACAGGTGTACGGTGTTTCCTCAGCATTGTTTTACTTTGCATTTCTCTAATCGATAGTAATTTAGAGCATTTTTCCATATGACTATAGATAGCTTTGATTTCTTCATCTGAAAACTGCCTCTTCATATCCTTTGACCATTTATCAATTAGGGAATAACTTTTATTTTTATAAATTTGACTCAGTTCTCTATATAATTGAGAAATGAAAGCTTTATCAGAAACAGTTGCTGTAAAAAATATTTCCCTTCTTTCTGCTTTCCTTCTAATTTTGGTTGCATTTGGTTTAGTTTGTGCAAAGCCTTTTTAATTTAATATAATCAAAATTATCCATTTTAATTTCACAATGTTTTCTATCTCTTGTTTGGTTGTAATGTCTTCCCTTCTCCATAATTCTGACAGGTAAACTATTCCTTGCTCTTCTAATTTGCTTATGGTATCACCCTTTACATATAAATCACATATCCATTTTGATCTTATCTTGATATACAGTCTAAAATGTTGCTCTATACCTAGTTTCTCCCAAACTACTTTCTAGTTTTCCCAGCAGTTATTGCTGAACAGTGAGTTTATGTCCCAAAAGCTGGGGTCCTTGGGTTTATGAAACACAAGGTTACTATAGTCATTTACTATTGTACCTTGTGTTGCTAATCTCTTCCATTGATCCACCACTCCAGTGCCAGATAGTTTTGATGATTACCACTTTATAATACAGTTTGAGATCTGGTATGGCTAGGCCACCTTCCTTCACATTTGTTTTAGTTAATTCAGTTGATATTCTTGGCCTTTTGTTCTTCCCAATGAATTTTGTTGTTATTTTTTCTAACTCTATGAAATAATTTTTTGGTAGTTTGATTAATATGGAACTGCATGAATAAATTAATTTTATTATATTGGTTCAGCCTACCCATGAGCAATTGATATTTTTCCAATTGTTGAGATCTGACTTTATTTGCATGAAAAGTGTTTTGTAATTGTGTTCATATGGTTCTTGGGTTTGTCTTGGTAGGTAGCCTCCCAGGTATTTTATATTGTCTACAATTACTTTAAATGGAATTTCTTTTTCTATCTCTTGTTGTTGGACTTTGCTGGTAATACATGAAAATGCTGATGATTTATGTGGGTTTATTTTATATCCTCCAACTTTGCTAAAGTTGTTAATTATTTCAAGGAGTTTTTTAATTGATCTCTAGGATTCTCTAAAGTATACCATCATTTGATCTGCAGAATGATAATTTTGTGTCCTCATTGCCTGTTTTAATTCTTTCAATTTCTTTTTCTTCTTACTGCTATAGCTAACATTTCTAGTACAATATTGAATAATAGTGGTGATAATGAGCTTCCTTGCTTCCCCCCTGATTTTATTGGGAAGGCTTCTAGCTTCTCCTCATTACAGATAATGCTTGCTAATGGTTTTAAATAGATACTAGTTATCATTTTAAGGAAAGCTCTATTTATTTCCATACTCCCCAGTGTTTTCATAGGAATGGGTGCAGTATTTTTCAAAAGCTTTTTCTGCACCAATTGAGATGATCATATGGTTTCTTTTGTCTTTGTTATTGATATGGTAAATTATGCTGATAGTTTTCCTAATACTGAACCAGCCCACCATTCCTGGTACATATCTGACCTGGTCATAATGTATGATTTTTGTGATATATTGCTTTTATCTCCTTGCTAATATTTTATTTAAAATTTTTGCATCATTTCATTGAGGAAACATGTCTATAGTTTTCTTTCTCTGTTTTGGCTCTTCATGGTTTAGATACCAGCACCATACTGGTATCATAAAATTATTGGCATACAATTGGGCAACGTAGCTCCTAATTATTGTTTTAATTTCCTCTTCATTGGTGGTGAATTCATCTTTTTCAATTTTGATCCTGCTAATTTGGTTTTCCTCTTTCTTTTTTTAAATTAAATTAACCAATGGTTGGTCTTTGTCTATTTTATTGGTTTTTTTTTTTTTCATAAAACCAGCCCCTAGTTTTATCTAGCAGCTCAACAGTTTTCTTTCAACTTTGTTAATCTTTCCTTTGATTTTCAGGATTTCCAATCTAGTGTTTAATTGGGGATTTCAATTTGTTCTTTTTCTAGTCTTTTTAGTTGCATACTCAATTCATTGATCTGCTCTTTCTTTATTTTATTAATATAAGAGTTTAGAGCTATGAATTTTCCCCTAAGTACTGCTTTGGCTGCATCTGCATCCCTATATTTTGGTGTGTTGTTTCATTGTTATCATTGTCTTTAACGAAATTATTGATTGTTTCTATGATTTGTTGTTTGACCCACTCATTCTTTAGGGTTAGATTGTTTAGTTTCCAATTAATTTTTAATCTATCTTTCCATAGGCCTTTATTAAATGTAATTTTGTTGCATCATAATCTGAAAGGGATGCATTTAATATTTCTGCCTGTCTGCATTTGATTGTGAGGTTTTTATGCCCTACATGGTCAATTTTTGTGTAAGTACTATGTACCACTGAGGAAAAAAGGATAGTCCTGTCCCCATTCAATTTTCTCCAGAGGTTTATCATATCTAACTTTTCTAAAATTCTACTCACCTACTTAACATCTTGCTTGTTTATTTTGTGGTTAGATTTATCTGGTTCTGAGAGGGGAGAGTTGAGGTTCCCTTCTAGTATAGTTTTACTATTTCCTCCTGTAACTCATTGAACTTCTCCTTTAAAAAAAATTGGATGCTATACTATTTGGTGAATATATGTTTAGGCTGGTTTTCCTTGAGGCAATCAGGGTCAAATGATTTGCCCAGGGTCACACAGCTAGTAAGTGTCTGTGGCTGGATTTCAACCGAGGTCCTCCTGACTCCAGGGCTGATGCTCTATGCACTATACCACCTAGCTGCCCCTATGTTTAGTATTGATATTACTTCATTGTCTATGGTACCTTTTAGCAAGATGTAGTTTCCTTGGTTATCTCTTTTAATTAGACCTATTTTTGGTTTTACTTTGTCTGACATCATGATTGCTACCCTTGCTTTTTTTTACTTCAGCTAAAGCATAATATATTCTGCTCCAACCTTTTACCTTTACTCTGTGTGTCTCTCTGCTTGAAACATGTGTCTTTTAAACATCATATTGTAGGATTCTGATTTTTAATCCACTCTGCTATTGATTTCCATTTTATTGGTGAGTTCATCCCTTTCACATTCACAGTTATGATTATTAACTGTATTTCCCTCCATTCTACTTTCCCCCATTTCTCTCTCTCTCTCTCCCCCGCCCCCGTTTCTCTGTCTCTTTGTCTCTCTCAGTCTCTGTCTCTGTCTGTGTGTGTGTGTCTCTCTCTGTCTCTCTTTCTCTCCTTTCACCTCTTCTCTCCTGGCCAGTGTTTTGCTCCTGACCACTGCCTCCCTCAATCTGCCTTCCCTTCTATCAGTTCCCCACCTTTCTTGTCCCCCTCCCCTCCTACTTCCCTATAGAGTAAGATAGATTTCTATACCTGTAACAGCAACCACCCTAGCATACTCAGGATGACCTGCTGGCATGGGTTCTTTAATCTGCTTTTCTAGGAAAGACTGCTCAAAAAGAGGTAAACAATCCTCCTTTTAGTTACATTCACTAGTTCAGGGGAAGGGTCAGCACGTTGAACATCAGAGAAAATGCAAGCAGAGAAATTAGCATAAAGACCAACAGACAGGACTCTTAACTGCCTGAACCAAAGCAATATGGCTATACACTTTACATACATCACTGGAGTGAGAGAACCTTTACATTTGAGTAGTTGGGGAGCTCTGAACATACAGCTACTCAGAGTCTCGACCAAGAAATCACAAGATCCTTCTCATAAGTAAACCCCCAAAGCAAAATACCAACTCAGAGTATATATACACTTCTCAGAGCCAGAAGGCAGCACAACTCCCATGACTCAGTGCCTAATCAACTTAGTACCAAAATATGTGAAAGCCTTCCTACAAGCAAGCCTCCCCTAAGCAAGCCTCACTTAATGGTCTCCATATGAGGCCTATTAATGGGCAGTGAAGATCTTCATATCCCATTAACATTATGATACCCCACTGAGTGTGTATGTTGTTGCCTTTTGACCAAATCCAATGAGAGTAAGGTGCAAGTGATGCTCACCCCACCCTTCTCTCCTTCCCTCCACTGTAAAATGTCTTTTGTGTCTCTTCATGTGAGATAATTTACCTCATTCTACCTCTCCTTTTCCTCTTCTCCCAGTGAAATCCTCTTTATTACTCCTTAATTTTTTTAATATCATCCCATCAATGTCAACTCACACTCTCTGTCTATTTGTACTCCTAACTGTTCCTATTGTGATACAGTTCTTAAGTGTTACAAGTATCATCTTCCTGTGTAGGCATGTAAACAGCTTAATTTTATTGAATTTCTTGTTGAATAACATGTTTTCTCTTTCCCATTTACCTTTTCATGTTTCTCTTGAGTCTTGTATTTGAAAATCAAATTTTCTATTTAGTCTGGTTTTTTCATTAGGAATGTTTGAAATTCTCTGTTTCATTGAATATCCATTTTTTTCCCCTGAAGGATTACGCTAAGTTTTGCTGGGTAGGTGATTCTTGGTTGTAATCCAAGCTCCTTTGCCTTCCAGAATATCATGTTCCAACCCCTCTGATCCTTTAATGTAGTAGCTGCTAAATCTTGTGTCATCCTGACTGTGGCTCCTCAATACTTGAATTGTTTCTTTCTGGCTTTTTGCAGCATTTTCTCTTTGACCTGAAAGTTCTGGAATTTGGCTATAATATTCCTGAAAGTTTTCATTTTGGGATCTCCTTCAGGAGGTGATCAGTGGATTTTTTTTATTACCATTTTACCCTCTAATTCTAGGATATCAGAGCAGTTTTCTTTGAAAATTTCTTGAAAGATGTTGTCCAGGCTCTTTTTTTTAATCACAGTTTTCAGGTAGTCCAATAATTCTTAAATTATCTCTCCTAGATCTATTGTCCAGGTCAGTTGTTTTTCAATGAGATATTTCACATTTTCTTCTATTTTTTCATCCTTTTGATTTTGTTTGATTGATTCTTGATGTCTTATAGAGTGATTAGCTTCCAATTTCCCAATTCTAATTTTTAAGGGATTATTTTCTTCAGTTAGCTTTTGTACCTCCTTTTCCATTTGGCTCATTCTACTTTTTTTTTGCTCATTCTACTTTTTAAGTAGTTGTTTTCCTCCATGGATCTTTGTACCTTCTTTTCTATTTGGACAATTCTAATTTTTAAGGAGTTATTTTCTTCAGTGAATTTTTGTACATCTTTCCCATTTTTCGTTCTTCCTGTACCCAGCTGTTGACCTTTTTTCATGATTCTCTTGCATTAACTCTCATTTCTTTTCTGAATTTTTCTTCTACCTCTGTGATTTTTAAAATCCTTTTTGAACTCTTCCAGGAGTTCTTTTTGGGCCAGAGATCAATTCGTATTTTTCTTTGAGGCTTCATGTGTAGGCATTTTGACATTGTTGTCCTCTTCTGAGTTTGTGCTTCAATCTTCCTATTACCATAGTAGCTTTCTATGGTCAGGGTTCTTTTGGATGTGGGTGGTTTTATTGCTCACTTTCTAGCCTATTTCATGACATTTAAAGTTGAGCTCTATTCCTGGGGTACAAGGGACTGTCCCAAGCTTCTTATGTGGGGACCAGGGACCTGGCCACTGGCCGGCTGCACTGGGGCCTCCCAGGCTGGCAACTCACCTATTGCAGCAGGCCGTCCAGGCCTGGCCACTCATGTGCTGCACTTGAGCGGGGGGGGGGGGGGGGGGGGGGGGGGGACCTGGAAGCCTCATAGCTAACCCATTTTGCCACGGACCTACTTTACTGAGGCCACAGGATACTGGTTGCTGATCTGTCCTAGAGCTAGGGGCCTCCCACTGGCTTGCCTGGACCCCACCTGCACTGTGCTGTGTTCCCCTTATACTCAAATAAGACAGCCTTTCCTTCAGTCCTTCTAAGTTATCTTGGGCTGGAAAATTGTTTCACCTTGTCCTTTTGTGGGTTCTGCCTCTCCAGAATTCATTTTGTGGCATGATTTAAAGTTGTGTGGAGGGGAACTTAGGAGAACTCATGAAAGTTCCTTCCTTTTCTCCACTATCTTGGCTCTGCCTCCTATATTTACACTTATTAGTTTTATCTAGACACCCTAGACTGTCAAGATTTCTCTGAATCCTAACTGTCATCAAGTTGGCTAGCTATCTCCTAGCTTGGTGTCATCTATATCTTTATCCAACTCATTAATGAAAAAAAACATGTTAAACAGCACAAAGCCAACCATTAATCCTGGGATATCTCACTGGAGGCCTCCTTCCAAGTCAATGTCAAACTATTACTAAATGATGACGTTTAAGTTCTAGCCATTCAACCCTCTCTGAATCCACCTAACTGTACCCTTTAGAAGGTAACATCTCTTCTCTTTTCTACAAGAATAGCCTGAGGGAGTTTGTCAAATGCTTGTCTAGCCTCTGGGTCAACTGTCTACAGCATTTCCCTAACTTTCCAGTTTGGTAACCTTTTCAGGGGGAAAAAAGGTTAGTTGTTACGTTCTGTAACTTTGATTATGCCCTCATAATTGAAGTCTCCTTGCAAATGATAGTCTTGGGCATTCCCCACAACAACTGTCCCAATTATTTTCTTCTCTCCTTGAGTTGCCCATATCACCCCCTCTCCATACCTTGTCTCAGAGGAGGATTTTGTCTAATCACCACGAGCTACCTCTTTTTGCCTTGTCCATATCTCAAAACCCTTTCATATCATACGCCATTCTCTGCTCTATGTAAGTCTCTAATAAAGAGATAGCCTCTCTCAGCAAGGCCAACCCCTCAACAGGTTCCCTTGATCTCATCCCCTTTTTTTTTCCTTCAACAGACTGTCACCCAATTATCCCTTCTCTGACCTACACTCTCTCTCTCTACCTACTGGCTGTTTCCTCACTCCCTGCAAACATATTCAAGTTCATTCCTTTATTGAGAAACTGTCCCTAGACCCTACCATCCCCTAGATCTACTTGCAATATTGTCCTGTCTTTTGAAGACTTCCCATACCTCATTACTCAGCTGCACTGCTCTGTCCAAAGTAAGCAGTGGTCCCTAGATTACCAAATCTAATGATCTTTTTTAAAAATCTTCACCTTTCCTTGACTGAAACCTTTGACACTGAGACCCCCCTCTCTTACTGGATGCTCTCTCCTCCCTGGGTTTTTGTGATATTATTTTCTTAATAATAATAAATATAATAATAACATTAATACAATACTTCAATGTTTGCAAAAGGCTAAGGCAGTATATGAACTCAGGGTTTCCTAACTCCAGGTTAAACACTTTATTCACTGAGCTATCAAACTGCCTTGCTTTTTCTGCTACCTGTCTTACTCTTCTACCTCAGTTTCCTTTCTTCATTTATCATCCATGTCACACCCCTTACCTCTAACTCTAAGATTCTGTGTTGGGCCCTCTTCTCTTCTCTCTCTACGTTCTCTCTCTTGCTGGCTAGGTGATGTAGTACATAACATGATGGACCTGGGAGTCAGGAAGTCCTCAGTTGAAATCCTATCTTGAACACTTCCTAGCTGTATGACCTTGGGGAAGTCATTTAGCCCTGTGTCCATCTGGAGAAATGCAGAAAATCATAGCACCTACCACCAAGGAATGTTATTAATTTTAATTGAGATAACATATGTAAAGTGCTTTGCAAATCTTAAAGCCTTATATGAACATCAGTTATTTTTATGATTATTATTGACATTATTATATCGGTGTACTTCCTCAGGACCCTGGATTTAATCATCATCTCTATGCTGATGACTCCTAGATCTCTACCCTTAGCCCTAATCTCTCTTTTTGAATTTTAGTCACACATCTCCAACTGCCTTTTCAACTTTTCATGCTGGATGACCTTCAGGCATCTCAGACTCAACATATCTAAAATACAATTCAATATCTTTCCCTCAAAACCAATTTGGCTTCCAAATTTTCCTGTTCTGTTGAGAGCAGCCCTACCCTTCCAAATGAGGTTTACAATTTCATGTGCTCGTCATTCTCAATGCTTCCCTTTCCTTTCCCCATATCATCAGTTCCTACATCTTATTGTTTCTACCTTCCCAACATCTCTCACATTTGTCACCTTCTCTCCACTCATGCAGCCACAGACCCTCTTCACCTCTCACCTAGATTATTGTATTAGCTTCCTCATTGAACTCCCTACCTTGAGTCTCTTCCCCATTCCAATCCAGCCTACATGCAGCCACCAGAGAAATTGGTCTAACTATATCACGTCCTAATTAAATAAAGTCCACTGATTCCTTTATTCTTCAAAGGTCAAAGATGAACTACTGTGTTTGGTATTTAAAGCCAATAATCTCACCTCCACCTACCTTTTCAGCCTTATTGTACTGTATTGTTCTCCTTTTCCCAACTCAGCACCCATCCCCCATGCTGAGAATGCCCTACCTCCCCACCACCATATCTTGAAATAACTATAGTCCTTCAAGACTCAGTCCAAATGCCACTTTCTTTGTGAAGCTTTCCTTGATTACCCAACTGCTAGTTTCTTTCCCCCAAATTCCCTTTTATCTATTTCATATGGGTATGTGTGTGTATATATATACATACATATGTACTATATACGTATGTGTATATGTATATGGACGTATGTGGTACTTGTGAATGTATGTATGTATGTGTATAAATATTTGCATGTATATGTTGTTTCCCCTAACTGAATGTATGCTTCTTGAAGGCAGGAACTGTTTCATTTTTGTCGTTGTATCCCCAGTGGTTGGCACATAATAGGTAAATTTAATAGGTGATTGTTAGTTGCTTGATTGCTGGGCATGACTAATTTGCGGAGGACTGGTCCCAGATGTGTTTTAACGATAGACCATAGCCTAGCATGGCTGGAGAATGGGATAAGGCAGAGTGTTTGGTCCCATCTTACTGGAGTTCCAAAACAGTTGTTTCTCTGTTGAACCCTGTGTCTATCTCTGGGCAACACCAATGACCAAGTGGCTCCTTTGACCCTCAGCCTCTACAGCCTGCCCTATACTGGTGGTACCTCTTGCAGCTCAGCTTCTATCTCTCCTTGCTGCTCACTCTGACCCAAGATGTGAAGAGGAAGGTGAGTCTGGAGGGATCCCAGGTTTTGGGGAAAGCTCTTATCTTCCTGGTCAAGGGAGAAGAATAGAGGGAAGAAAAGCCTGGCTTCCAGTGTCTGTCCCATGAGAAAAGTCTTATGCTTGGTCCTGGCCCTGAAGGCCAGTTCCTGAGGAATGGGAAGCAGTAAGGGCAGACCTGGTCACTTGAATGTGGTAAGGGGGCCAGAAACTAAGGAGCCAATTCCATCTGTTCAGTTCAATAGCCGAGGTGTTCTTTCTGGAGGTCCATATCCAACCCAATCACCAGCTCTCCCTCCAACATACTTTCAGCCATTTGACTCTCCTTCTTCATCATCTGCTTGTATCTCACCTCAATCTCATCCTCTTCACAGACTGGAACTTTCCCTAAAAGGACTGTCGTGTAATCAGGGCAGAACTGGTGGGAGGAAAGGCACACCTACACTGTGGGTCAGAGTCTAACCCTAAGGATGGGCAAAGTGAGCTATATCCTCTGGAAAGTAAGCAAGGTCCTCATGTCTGCCCTCCTCTTCCCAGGACTTCTGGCAGCACATCATCCACCATTTTATGAGTATCACTTTGATGTTCTACTCTTATTCTGCCAACCTTTTGCGCATTGGTGCTCTGGTGATTCTATTACATGACGTGTCAGATGTCTTCCTGGAGGTGAGTGGGTGAATCCAGCCTGGAGGAGTATAGCTGGGGTCCACCTGAGTCCCTGGGAGCTTCATGTGCGCAAGGCCACGGCCTTAGGGAAGGGAACAAAGCTGTCCCTAAACTCCCCCACCATTATTGTATTCCACTGTGGCTGGTAGCCCAGGAGGCCTTAACAGAAGTAGGGACTCAGGGCTCACATGGACCTGACACATCCCTGGAGAGGGCGGGAATGACCCAAAAGAGAGAGATGAGACTTTTTCTCTCCCTGGATCTGCCCCTTTGTTCTTGTTGTTTAGTTATTCGGTTGTGTCTAACATATGGACTATGTACTATGTCCATGGGGTTTTCTTGGGAAAGATACTGGAATGGTTTACAATTTCTTTCTCTAGCATGTGCACAGAAGAAGAACTGAGACAAATAGGGGTTAAGTGACTTGCCCAGGGTTACGCAGCTAGTAGGTATCTGAGTATAGATTTGAACTCAGATCTTCCTTACTCTAGGCCCTGTGCTCTATGTACTACACTACCTAGCTGCCCCAACTCTGTTTACTCTCAGAGAGTAAAAGTCCTGGGAAATCTCTAAAAATAAAACTTAGCTATGGTTCACATCTAGTGTCTCCCCAAAATAGGTGAGGAGGCGTACTAACTGGCTCACTTCTAAAACAATGTTCTCATTATGTAATACAGGTATTAGGTATAGGACAGCCCTTTATTTCCCCCACCACAGGGAATGTCTGATGCAAAAGACTCTGTCTCAGTGCATTAGCAAACACAGTCATTCTGCTATAATGTGACATGAGCATTCCCAAGAAACACGGTGCCATTCAAAATCACCAATGAAAAAAAAAACACAGAGTTTATGAGGATAATGAGGCTAAAGGCACAAAACTCAAAAACTAGCAGTGATACACCAAAAAAAAAAAGGTGGGAACCTAATTTTTAAAAAGCATACACAGTTTTACATATATGCAAATGATTATGAAATGCATAAATAGTACAACAAGTGGAGGTTGTGCCATTGGCTGTGGGCTGCTGCTAGGCCCATCTAGGCCCCAGGTGCACAAACAAGTTGACATGAGGCCACAGCAGAGGGGAGTAGGGGCAAAGGTGGGAGTGGTGTAGCCCAGCCTTTCTCTGCTCTCAGCTCCTGCTGTACAAAAAGATGCACAATGACACTTTACCTTGACAAAGACCTGAATGTCGTTTGTGGAGGTAGAGGTCAAGTAGGGTTGCAGCTTCTCAGCTGCTGTGAGTGGTGCCATTTTCTGAGCTCTTTCACTGTTCTTTGCAGAAAAAAAAAATGAGTAGAAACAAACTTGAAATTCCTGTTCTGCTCAAAGTGTTCCTTAACATATCAATCGTGTTGAAACAAATTCACATTTTCAAAAGACACACAAGAGCAACACTAACTATACAGTTATAAAACATCATCGTTAGCTCTCTATGCTCATTTTACTCCTCCTGGAAGGCATGGGCCCTTTGTGAAACACTCGGACAGATTTTTCACACTGACTGCAGGCTTTTGTTGTCAAGATCCAGATCTCCTAACCAGCCAGGGCATAGATTACTTTGGTCCTTCAGCTACAGCATTGTTATAGGAATGACTGTCTTCTCTGAGAAGCTCTTCTTCTTCTGATAGGTTGATGCCTGAATTCAGAACACTGGAACTCTTTTCCTATAAGGCTACGACCAAGGGTGGAAATAACTATTTCTCAAGATCACGGGTCTGTGACCTGCAGTAAAGATGGGTGGACAGTAAAGAAATCCCTTCCCCAACCTTGCTGGAAGTCCAACAGAGCAAAAGTGTTAGCAAAGAACCTAATGGTGAAGGGTCCCAAAGGAAAGTGGACACAGATGTTTCCACAATTCCCATGGCCCACTTCAGGGAACAAAGTTCCATCCCAAATCTATTTTTCCGATTTTCCGTGGACAGTCAACACTCCAGCGCTAATCAAGACTTACTGTATCACTCTAGCATAGTCGATGTCCCTCAGTAAATAATAATAATAACAATAGTCAAGCACCAGTCCTACTTGTGAGGGGTTCATGCAGCACGGCAGTGATCAGGTCTCTTGCTTAGCCTTCCTACGGGGGATGGCTAGTGTCTCTGTGTGAGCTCTTCCAGGGCAGCATTCTTCAATTCTCCCCTTTATAGGCAAGCCTTGGCAGGAGTCATGGGGAGGCAGGATAAGAGAGAAGGTATCTAAGTGTGGGCAGGGGATAGAGCTGAAAGAGGAGGAAAGTTGGGTAGGCTGAGCATAACTCTGTAGACCTACACAGAGGCCCTGAATAACTTGGCTAATAGAATCAATGGTGGCTTTGCTAATGTGCTCATGGCAGAAAGTGACAGAGACTGGAAGCAACAGGTTGAATTCCGAAAGGGTCCCAAAAGATTCAGCTCTAGGACAAAGGATACACAGAACAAAGGGCTGTAGTTGAGATGGGGGGGAACATCAACTTGCAAGCAGAAATAGTGAAGTGCATCTGAACAATTCTTCTTTGGAAGAGCTCTGCAAAGCTAGTGAAGAAAAAGTACAGTGGGAATT
The DNA here is from genome assembly GCF_011100635.1 of Trichosurus vulpecula. NCBI lineage: Eukaryota > Metazoa > Chordata > Mammalia > Diprotodontia > Phalangeridae > Trichosurus > Trichosurus vulpecula. The sequence goes on along the minus strand of NC_050573.1, from coordinate 51,476,535 downwards.
CAGGGATGACACTGGCAACCACAAAAGTGAATGCAGTTTGGACCGCATTCAGAAATACCCACTGACCAAACAGGGGAGATAACAGTTAATCCAGACATGCATCAATCAATCAACAAACATCTATTAAGTGCCTGCTAAACATCAGTCACTTAAGGTGGTTTCCCTCAGTTTCTTCATCTGTAAAATGAGCTGGAGAAGGAAATGGCAACCACTCCAGTATTTTTGAGAGTCAGACATGACTGAAAAAACTAAACAACAATAAAACACACATGCTATCTATTATTGTTGTTTGGATATATTAATCATATTCTTTAATGATTTTGAGGAACAGGAAATAGGCCAGACTTGGTTATAGAATAGAGTGTAGGAAAATGAGTAATAAGTTTGGAAAGGTAAGTTGGAGCTAGGTCATGAGAGGCTTTGAATGCCAAACATGAGGATTTGTATATGATCCTAGAGATTATAGAGTGCCACTGGAATTTTTTAAGCAGTGGGTTGATATGGTTGGATCTGTACCTTAGGAAGATTACTTTGGCAGCTGAGCAGAGAATGAATTGGAATGGGAGAAGGCTTGAGGCAGGGAGTCCAATTAGGAGGCTGCATACAGTAATCCAGGCAAGAGGAACTAGCCCTAATTCTGGTGGTTGTGTAACTGGAGATAAAAAGATATCGATGAGAGATACTGTGGGTATGTGTATGGGGGGGGGCAGCAAAAGTGAGAAGTCAAGGATGACAAGGTGTCAAATCTAGTGATGAGAGATGTGGTGCCTTTGAGAGAAATGGAGAAGTTCTGGAGAGGGGTAGGTTAGAGGGGGATAGATCCACACTAAATGTCACAACCCATTCATGTGCATCTATCCTGTGACTAGCTCTGTCCTACAAAAATAAAAAGGATGGAGTAGGGCTATTTCTCACAGGTCAATGCCCTAAATCTCAGCCCCACCTCCAAGGGGAATCTTTAGACTTCATATAAGAAAAAGCTTCCTTAAGGTACAAAGCTTTCCAGAAGTAGAATATATGGTCTGTGGAGATATGAGTTCTCCATCATTGTAGACCTTTGAATGAAATGATGACTTCTCTAGGGTGACTCTTGGACAAGTGTGGGTTGTACTAGGTACCTTCTGAGGCCCCCTCCCAACTCTAGGTTTATGTGTTACCAAATTCCCTCTGTTGTCTCCTTCCAGGCCTGTAAGATGCTAGTTTACGCGAAGTGGAACATAGCTAAGGACATCATGTTCTTCATCTTTGGCCTGGTGTTCCTTGTGAGCAGACTCATTGTCTTCCCAAACAAGTGAGCCTGGTTCTAGGAGGTGGGATGGGATGAGGGCATGGAGGAGGAAAAGGGTCTGAGTCCTGAAGACCTTCTGCTGCCAAGAGCTGCCTCCTAGAAAGAGGAGAGAGTCTCCTACCTGACAAGTCCTGTGAAAAAGATGGGATAAGGTCAGGCCAGGGGTCTTTTGATGATCCCTGTGACTTTTACTCCACCCCTCCATTTTGGGGGATAGCAATGTTGTTTCTGATGACCTAAGGGTCTAAGCTCTGGCAGCCTGCCTCCTCCCTTCCCACATGGTGACCCCCAGTTCCTCTCTCTCTCTTACAGAGTCATCTACACTACCTACTGTGTTTTCCAGACCAACAACCAGCTCTTCTTTGGATATTATTTTTCCAATGCCCTCCTGATGGTTGCACAGAGTCTCAATCTCTTCTGGTCTTTCCTTATCCTCAAATTGTTCTTCAAGCTTTTTTCAGAAGGCCAGGTAGGTACAAATCTTTTCCTGGCCCACACACCCTACCCCCAACCCATGACCATCAGCAAAGGAAAAGGGGAGTAAAGGGGTGGTAAATGGAGTATGGAAACTCAGGCCTGGCATCCTAGCGCCAATAGTCACCCAAGTAGTACCAACAAGGCATCGTACAAGTGTCCTTGTCTTTCACTTCTTGTTTTTCCCAATCTCCATCTCAATCTCTCTCTCTCTCTGTCTCTCTCTCTCTCTCTCTCTCTGTCTCTCTCTCTCTCTCTCTCATTTCTTTCACCCCATCTCTGTCCATCCTTCTTTCCCATTATGTCTCATCCTACATATTCAGTCAGGTGCCAGATCTCATTACTTCTACCTCCACAATATCTGACCCTTCTCACCCCTTCTTCTTTATTCACACACCCATCATTCTTGTGCAGGTCCTCACCACCTTTCACCTGAACTATTTAATTCATCCTTCACACAACTGAAAAATGGTTTTCCCAAAACACAGGTTAGATCAGAGAGAAAGGAGATGATAGAGAGGACAGTATGCTTAAAAAGATGGAAAGGGATGAGATCAAGGGTACATATCAAGGAGTGTGCCTAGTAAGGAGGAAGACCATCATTTTTATGTGAGAGAAGGTGAAGGTGGAAATGTGGGAGAAGATGCCTGAGTAAGGTGAGAAGAGGAGGAGGGGAGATGAGGGAGCTCTCGTTGCATGACTTCAATTGTTTCAGTGAAGTAGGAGGTCAGGTCCTCAGCTGAGAGACTAAAGGGAGAGACTGCTGCGGGAGTCTTGAAGAGGGATGAAAAGGTTTGGAATTTCCATTATGGTTAGTGGTCTAGCAAATCAGTTAGGAAAATATAGAAGGATTCTCTTGTTCAGTGAGAGCCCAGTTGAGGATGTGGAACAGATTTGCAAGAAATCTCAGTAATTATGGTCTTGTGGTTTTCTCAATCTCCATTCAGTAGCATGTGAATAGGAACAAAGGAGGTGGATGGTGGGAATAATCCAAGGTTAGTGCTGGACAAAGCATGATAGTTAATAGGACAAGGTGGCAAGAGATTCAAATGGAGAGGATACAATCCAGTTGGACTGATTTATCAAGAGGTCAAAATAGGAAAGAAAGGAGAGTGTAGCCACTGCATGGGGTGATAACTTGATAAGCAACTGAGGGGTTGGAGGTCACAATGAAGAACAACACTGGATGTTATAAAGCAGAGGGAAAGGTGCAATAATAAAAGATGATTGGATGAGCTTAATCTCAGAATTTATGTACAGGGAAGCGGAATATTTGTGCGTGATGGCAAGCTCAAGGGTATGACCATTTATTTCCATGTGTGGCTAAGGTGGAGAGGAGTAGGTCATGGGAGTTGAATAGTTGAGTTGTAAAATTAAGGTATTTAAGAGAGTATCAGCAGGTGTATTAAAGTCCCCCAGTATGAAGGTAGGAGTTTGGGGTGAGTTGGGGGTGGGGAGACACTGAACTCATTCAGGGTGGAACGAAGAAGAATCCTCTGTTTGTTGATTGATAACAGTCACCAGGACCCAGACTTGGTGATCAATTCATTCACCGAGGAAAGAATAAACTCCTACCCAATGAATGAATGAATGAAAAAAACACTTATTAAAAGCCTTAACATTATACTAAGCTCCAGAGATATCAATAAAAAATTGAGGCTGTATGCTTAAGAAAAGAGAGGCAACACATAGAGGATAGTGATGGCCAGAGAGGTTTGTTTTGGTTTGAGAATAACAGCTAGCATTTATGTAGTGATTTAGGATTTACAAAGCACTTTACAAACATTATCTCTTTTGGGAAGCCATTGGAGTTGTAAAGGGAGTCATAATCTATCAATATGTCCTTTCCTGGAGCAATGGATCCAGGAGCAATGGAATATTGATGCATATCTCAAAGCTGGAAATCAGTGAAAGTGCATTTGAGGGTTCACACAGTGCCAGGGCAAATCCAAGGTCTAGTGGTCCAGAGGGTAAAACAGCAGGCAGGATCGATGACAAAGTAACAGTGGCCATCCCAGTAGCTCCCTATTACCACCAAAAGAAAGTATAGCCTTTATTTGTCATTTAAAACCTTGTACCACTCAGCTCCGATCTACTTTTCCAGCTCACTACACATTACTCCCATCACTTCACTCACAATTCTGTCTGGCCAAACTGGCCTTCTTGCTATCTCTCACTGAGGACACTCCACATTCCATCTCTGTGTCTTTGCACCTGTTTTCCCCACACACCTGAAATGTAATTCCGCCCCCCACATCTACTTTTTAGAATTCCTTATTTCCTCTAAGATTCAGTGCAAGCATCACCTAAATTAGGTATTTCCTGATTTCCTCCCTACCCCCTAACTTCTACTGCCACCCATCCCAAAATTTCCTTGTCTATTTACTTTGCATATATTCTGTATATAATTTTATAAGTGCAGTCTATATCTCCCAATAGAATGGAAGTTCCTTGAGGGCAGGGTCTGTTGCATTTTAGTTTTGGTTCCTCCATTGCTTTGCACAGTGATGGGTGTGTGGTAGGAGCTTAAAAGATGCTTATTGATTGATTATCCCTATGGTTCTCAGATAAAGAATGATGTGAGGAGTGACCTAGAGGAGCCAGACCTGAGTGATGATGAGCAGTTGACAATGAAACAGCAGAGTAATGGAAGACTCCAGTTCAATGATGTCACACATATTCGGCCCCGGGGAGTTCAAAGGACTGGCCAGCTCACTGAGGCTGTCCCTGTGGCATAACCTAGTTCAGCTTAGTGAGAATCCCTGGATGACTGGTCTCCTAACTGTCTGATGACTGAATCACCCTGGGAAATGTCTCAAATTCTGATTGAACATTTACTTCATAGAACAAGACTTGTAGTGGAGAGGGGCCTTTCACTTCTATCTCACTGTATTTGTCTGTCAGTCTGTACCCCCCTTTACTGGACCTTAGGGTAGGGGAGAAAGGATGGAATATTTCTGCTGAGGATTTTATGGTAAATTTAGTGATCTTTCTATTGAACAATCTTTTCCCCTGACCCATTGTCTTTGGACTCACCTGTCCCTTAGAAGAACAGAGTGAGAGGGAGAAGGAAGAGGAGAGGACCCTTTTAAACTTCCCAAAATGGCCTTTTTAAAGTTCCCTAAGTAACTCATTATTCCACTCACCACAGTATATTCAAAACATTTTTATCCCTTCTCAAACCTTCCATGGCTCTCATGGCTGACAACCTTGCCTGATAGTTCACTGAAAAGAAGCAGTTTGAATTCAGGCCCAGACCACACCCAACACTGCTGCCTTGGTGTGGTACAATAAACTCCTTTTTTCTTATTTCCTGAGTTTTCCCTATTACAGCATGTAGCCTGAGCAAAATTTTTCCTTTTAACAATTTGATGAGCCCACCAGGATGGGCCATTTGCTAGTATGACTATCACTGAGTAAGTCTGCTCTGCCTGCACAGCTGACACTCAGACCTTTGTCTGATCACCGACCAGAGTGAACTCTCCCAGCAATCAGCCATCCAGGAAGTGGTCAGAGAATTAAACTCCTTAAATTCAGGAAGGATAAGGAGAAAATAGGTCCAGAACCCAAAACTGATTCTCTATCTTTTGTGCATGAAGAAAAAGAATTGCATGGTTGCGGAAATGCGGCAATGGTGAGCAGAGGGTCTTGCTGAACCTTAGGTTGCCACAAGGCAAGGTGTATCAATATGGCATCAGTTCAGGGTAAACCTCAAACTCTTAAAAGCTGTGATATGGTAAAACTGCACATTCAACTGAGAATGTCCAAAGCACATGACTGGACTTGATACTTAAATACTTATGGGAAGCAAATTTGGTCAGATAAATATGGGGCCTTTGATTATTATTGTCAGCTGTGCATGTTAAAAACCAGGCCTGAGGAACTAGAGCCTAGGGGAAAAAAATAGACTATTGGTGCTATGAGGCAAGACTTTCAAGCCAAAACTGCCCCTCATTACCATGTCCATACAATCCAGATTTCTCAAAAAAACACAGAGACCATGACACTCTTAAAAAAACAACTTTTGGGCTCAGATTCCTTAGGAGTCTAGCCTATGGCATGGTTTCTGGAGGATCTGGCCAATACAGCTAATCCCTAATAAACTTTGTCTTTTATCTTTGGCTAAGAAGGCTTGAGTCGAATTCTTTCAGAAGGACCCAGCGTGTCGGTATTTTGGGGTCACGAGCACCCCTATGGTTCCCTACCAATAACCTCTTCATTTTTGGTTCCCTGAGACCAGGAATACTGCTCATCTCAAGTTCTTCTCCAGCCAAGACTGGAAGTTAAAATTATATTGTCAGCGAGAAAGAAAATGGACAGAAATTCCTTACATAATGACCTTCGTGGAGCTTTCTAGGAACCCCATTCTCAGAAAATATTGTAACATGCTCATAGCTAGAACCTCCCCACAAAGGGGTAATAGGGGTCAACAGGACATTTTGGGTAACCCCCTCCTTATGGCCCCCAGGGCTTCAGCCCCAGTCCCTCCTTCCCCAGAGCACCCTTGCTTCCTGTGCTCCCCCTTCCTTGGCCATCTCCTCTTTCCCTTGGTTTCCTGTAGTGCAACCCTCCTCTTTTCCTGCCTCCTTCACGGTCCAAGTCTCCTACCCTGCATCTGCTCCCATGGCCCCTCCCCACTTGGCAACCCCTGCTCAGGTCCCAGCCAAGGGTCTTGTTGAGGTGCCTCCTTCTGTGGCCCCTTCCCCTGAGGCAACCCCTACTCAGGTTCTAGCCTCAGGCCCTGCCCCCATGGCAGTACCTCCTCCTCTGGCCCCTCTCTCTGAGGTGGCACCCACTCAGGTCTCTCAGGTACCTCCGCCTCTGGCCCCTACCCCTCCTCAGGTATCAGCTGATCTCCCTTGCCAGCTGGATCCCCCCGCCTTGCAGTCTAGTCTAGGTCAGCCAGCAGCTCCCAGCACCTCCCTCACCAGAAGTGGGACTCCCTATATCCCTCCCCAAGCTCCAGGTCCCACAGTGCCTTCAAGGCTGTGAAAAACATGAGGGAAATGCCTGCCTCCCCTACTGGGACAAGGAGGGTGCATGTTCCATTCTCCATTTCAGATCTCATCCAAATTAAAGAAAAACTGGGGAGATACTCAGAAGATCCCATTAAGTTTACTGAGGGTTTTAGGGATCTGTCCCTACAATTTGAACTTTCTTGGTGTGATTTGCATATCCTTTTCTCTGCTTGTTGTACCACTGAGGAGAAGAGGAGAATCTTGGAACAAGCCCAAAAATTTGGGGATAGTTTGGCTAGCAATAACCCCATAAAATATCTCCCAGATACAGCTGCTGTCCCTACTAGTGACCCAGGATGGAATTATCAAAGGATTGAAGATAGAGAAAAGAGAGACCATATGGTAATTTGCCTGTTAGAAGGCCTAAGAACTGCATTTCAAAAGTAAATAAATTTTCAAAAAATTAGGGAGATTACTCAGGGAGAAAAGGAAAACCCTGCTCTTTTCCAAGCCCGGCTAGTAGAAGCTATTAAGAAGTATACAAATTTGGATCCTGATTCTGTTGAAGGGGCAGCAATACTTAACATGTATTTCATTAATCAGTCTGCCGCAGATATAAGGAGGAAACTGCAGAAATTGGCAATGGGACCCCAAACACCTCAGGCCCAATTACTGGGCTTGGCCTTTGGAGTGTATAACAATAGAGACCTGGTTGCAGCAGAGGAAAGAAAATGCAGGGAAAGAGCTAGAGACAGAGAACACGCTCAATTCTTGGCTGCTGCCATGGCCAGGAAAAGACCCAAGGAGTGCCCCTCCAGGGAGGCCCCTTGGAAGCCCATTGGCTTGGGCAGTGGGGAAACCTGCTTTCAATGCCACAAGGAGGGTCACTGGTCCAAGGAGTGCCCCTCTAGGGTGCCGCCCCTGGAGGAAGCCTCCAGGATCCAGGCCTCCAGGACCGTGCCCAGCATGTAACCAGGAGGTTACATTGGAGGAAGGATTATCCCCGAGGTTGGAAAAGTGGTAAAGCCTCCTCCCAGTACCCTGTCCTCCAGTCTTCTCAAGACTTGGAAGGAAGGGAAAGCCTGGGGCTTGGCTGTGCTCCCACTTTCTCCACCTCTCTTATGGAGCCCTGGGCAAAATCGAGGCTAAAGGTAAGGTTACCCACTTTATCACGGCTATGTTCTCTTGTTTTAACTAATTTCTCTGGCCCCACATGCCCCTCGACCCATCGGGTCATGGGCATCAAGGATCTGTTGTTTGAACACTCCTTCTCTGGCCCTGCTCCCTTGTTGGGAAGGGACCTGATGGTAAAATTGGGAAGCCAATTTTCTCTAGCTAAACCTCATAACTTCCTTTTCCCTCTGTTTACCAGACCTCCCCATGTTCCCCCAGAGGTGTGGGAGAGGGTTGAACCAATTGTCTGGGATCAGGGAATTCCTGGGCAAGCTACTTCTGCCACCCCAGCCATAGTTCCCCTCCATTGCCTTCAATATCCATTTAAGCCCAAGGCTTGGGAGGGACTGCAACCATTAATTGCCACTCAGGGCCCCGACTCACTCCCTCTAGAGTGGAGCCCCTACCCAGCACAAGCTTTTGGGACTTTGAAAACTAAACTGACCACCACTCTAGCATTAGCTTTACCTAATCTAGAAAAACCTTTCACTCGGTATGTTGATGAAAGGAGAGGACAGGCTTTGGGAGTCCTAACCCAGTCCTTAGGACCTGACCCCAAGCCAGTTGCCTGTTTTTCAGAACAATTAGACTCCATGGCTGCTACAGCCACTCTAATTGAAGCTTCTAAACCTTTAGCTGACCAGCCTTTAGAAGTTCTGACTCCCCATCAAGTCCAGAGCATCCTAGAAGCAGATGGCCACCAGTGGCTAACTAACTGCAGGCTCAACAAATATCAAGACTTGCTCTTAGACACCCCCGACCTAATTTGGATGTGCTACACACTCCTGAACCCCAAAGCAGTGTGGTACACAGAACAAGTGATTAGGGGAGCTAGGTATGAAATAGTCATTTTTAATTCCCACCAGGGATATTGTCCTTTCTCTGTACTCCTGTACTGTCTGTTTTGTTGTTTGCTTAACCTCCTTGCCAGGTTTGTGTCCTCCAGGCTCCAAGCCATCAACTTCCAGATGACTGCTCAGACCGTGTACCCCTTGAACTGGATCCATCGAGGCAGGGGCAGCTCTACACCCCTTGCCATCAGGAAGCAGTTTCAGAAGGTGAGACCTTCATCCCTGACCCCAAAAGAACTTGGGTCTTATTTGTTTGAGGGGGGAATGATGAAGGCACAGTCTCTGGGAACCCCCTTGAATCTGGAATACAGTCTCTGGGAGCCCCCTTGAACTGTCCTTGAATCTTCCAACTAGATCTGGCCTTCCCCAGAGACTATAGCCTCACATTATCAGTAGGCCTAAATCTCTACCTAAACCTTGCCCTCTATTGTTACTATAGATAATGTATGCCTTCAGTTACTTCCCAACCTTGATACTATCTATATCCATGCCTTTAGCTACTTCCCATCCTTAATCCCATTCTCTTGGTTCCTGGACTCTGACCTCATCTGGTCCTCTTTAGACTCTTCCTTAGACTCCTCCTCAAGACCCTCCCTAAAGCCCTCCTCTAGTCACCCCAGACCACCCCTCAATCCCTCCTACAATCTTTGTGTATATAATCTCCATCTTGCCTCCATGAAGGCTCTCAGGTTCAATCTAGCTCAGCTCAGGTTCAATCTAGCTCAGTAGGTTGAATCTGGCCCACTTGTGAAAACAGGTGTCACAAAGGGTGGGATTTCTTAAGACAACCCATTATGGTGAATCCTTAATAAACTTTCTCTTTTCTCTTGGCAAAAAAAAAAAAACAACAACACTTTTGTAGGGAATAATCAGAGAAGAAGGAACTTAAGAAAGAAAAGAAAAGAAAGGTTTAATTGAGTATATTTTGCTTTAAAATGGATGATAATACTACCTTGCTTTGGGGAAGAGGGAGTAGCAAAGACCTCTTAAGTTGTTCTTATCTGTGAAGGTTTTAGGACTTTTTATTCATGCAGGATCAGGTCATAAGATCCTATCAGGCCTGCTGAAGGTGTGTTATAAAATGCTAAAATAATGAAGCTTAAAAAAACTAGGACCACTCCCATTTGAAATGGAAGGAACTTATAAGTTTGGTCATACTATAGAGTGAGTTTAATCTGAGATATTTGACCATCATTTATGAAAATTATGAAATTGCATCTGTTAATGGACAATATATATTGAAGTTATACCTTTAAACCAACTTGGTAACAACAGACCTTGGATTCAAAGATTTCATTTTGCCTTAGGGGCAAAGAAGCAATACAGATTGGAGGCTTACTATAAGCAGCAGCATTTTTCTGGGGTTTTGAGTAAATTATCATGTATTTGCTCTATGTGTGAAATTCTAGAGTGTGATATTCTTAATTTATAAATGGAGGATAAATGAAATGTCATTATATGTGCTCATTGTTAACCATTATTTCAACATGAGAAAGATAATAGTCCTAAGCTATGTTAGTGAAATGTTGCTGCTTGAAGTAAACTCTTTTTGGGGCAGTAATTTGTTCTGAGTTTTTATTTCAGATATGATTGTCTGAATTGACATTAAGCCAATAGTCCACCATTCAAGGGGAGTGCTATGTACTACCAAAAGTGAGTGTGGTTTAAGAACTGCTACAGGTGAATATGCCTGGAAAAAGTGAGGGAATGACTTTGCATAGAAAAGGTAGCATCCTCTTGACTCAAATTCCCCATTGTGCCATTTTCTTTCTGAACAAGAAATTTTCCCAATTGGTTAATTCTGAGCCTGGATTTGGTACCCTGTGAATAATGTGGGATTTTGCTAAATGATTTACTGTTAATTATGACTCTTACCCGGAATCAAACTGAGCTAAGGGAGATTTTCCCATGTTATGGCTTATGTAAGATCATTCTATGCCCTTGAAGGGACAGTATTGATAAAGTCACAACCATGTCTCTCCCTTCTCCTTTCATAGAAAATTTTTATTATCAGTACAGATGAACAGTGGAAGTTTTGCCATTAAAATACTAGATCTATTCATTAACATATTAATACTAAAATACCTGAATTGCTATAATAGGATGCAAGTGTGAAAGACTCTACTATTTTTAATCTGAATTTGTGGCCAACTCCATATGCTGATCAACTAAATAAATGAGTTCTTAGGCTTGGTATCCCCTTGCTAATAGTTGTAAATTCATGTATAAGATTGTTCCCTTGAAGTATCTCATTCTCCCAGGCTGTTATGAGAATAATATATTTATCCTCAAAAAGAGAGATAGGATAAAGATGTAAAACATTTTTAAAATTTACTGAAGTAGTAAACTTTGCAAAAGCAATAAGATTAAACTATTAGAAATCAAAGCTCTAGGATATATATAAATGATTGTCTGCCAAATGTTTCTAATGGATATATAAGGCTTTGAGTATGCTCTACTAATAAGTTTTAAAACTAGATAAAGATTTTACAAGTAGGATTACATTAATAATTATAAAGATTTTAAAATTGCCTTTTTTCCTATTATGAAGTCTCTGATACTGTTAAGGGACAGAATGGCCCATTTTCCAAGTCAGGTCCTCTTCCTTCAGCCTGTGGCTGACATTGTCCATATCAAATACAGGGCTTACATAAAGATAGAAAGAAAAATTGCAATGTAAGAACTGAAATTCTTTGAAGTTTTGCCACATGAACTAATTACTGAAAGGCCAATCTGATTAGATTTTTGTCATGTTTTACCAAATTATACTAAGTTTTATTATCACTAGCAAGTTTTAGCAGCATTACCTAGAGACACTCCACAAGTGACCTGGAACCTGGAGATGGTTGCAGAAGCACCTCCACAAAACCCCTGATCCCTGCATAGCTATTTGAGAAATGCACAGGAGATGCTTACCATACTCCTGAAGCTCACAGACACTGCCAAAGGACTTGACCCCCGCTAAGGCTGCAACTATATTTGGTTTCTTTATTCACCCTGTTGTAATTTTGCTTGTTTTATTAGTTCAGTGTGTGTTACGGACTTATTACCTATTCTGTAAGCTGTTTATCATTTCTGTTTGAAAGGATACCAATTTAGGAACCAAGACCCTTACACTGCAAGTGTGCTGGTCATGGGTTGCCCACAGAGTTTATGCAGAGGCCCATAATGTGGTCTCTAGCTGCCTTTTTTATCAATAATTTAACTCCTCATGGAAGACTATCTCTGCCCTTATATTCATCTCTCTCATCTTGTTCAGGGGGCCTGCTTTCTCCCCTCTTCCAAATTCTCCTATTTCTGCAGAAGGCATCACCACCCTTCCCATCTCTTCCTCAATTCCTTTTTCTCCTCTCATGTCCAATCAATTGCCAGATCTTATAGATTTTATCTTCCTATCTCTCACATACAGCCCTTTATGTCCACTCACAGTTGCCAATTTAGTTCAGGCCTTCATCATCTCTCACCTCCTAAATGGTTTCAATGCCTCAAGTCTTTCTCCACTCAAACTATCCTATATATTGTTTCAAAGCAATTTTCCTTAAGTGAAGATTGGATCATGTGACTCTCCTACCTAATCAATATCATGGTTTGCTATTGCCTCCAGGATAAAATAGAAATTTCTCTATTTAGCATTTAAAGTCCCATACAATCAGGCCCTAACCAGGATTTGAAGAGAGCTGGCCATTGCTTTGTATGGGCCATAACTAGCCAATATTTATTGAGTTCTCCTATTTGCTAGGCTGGGGCTGAGGAAGGGAAAGAAGAAGGACATTTGTCCCTGTCTTCTGTGAGTCAGCCCTCCAGTGAATCAGGAGAGAGCAAGCAAGTGTCAATAAAAGAATCTTTATTAGATGTATTTCCTTCTCAGTACAATGAGGGGTTGGACTCTGAGCTCTCCTCTCCTGAACCACAAGATTTTGAGTGAGTCTGGGTTTAGCAGGGTCCAGAGGCATTTTCTTACAGACTGACCCATAAGGAATCATAAAAATGAAGAATACAGAAATCATCAGGTGAATATTAGAAACTGATGTCATATGAAGTAAACAGATGCAGAAGAGTATTATATAGCATGACTACAACATTGGAAATGGAAAGAACAGAAATCAAATTGATGGTTTTGTGATTAATGATCAAGCCAGGTCACCAAAAAGCGGAAGAAGATGTACTCCTTTCCTTTCTTTGCAGAGAGATAGCAGTCTACAGGTATGGAATGCCATATACACTGTCAGAGGTGGTTGTTTTGGTTAGTTTTGCTGACCTATTTTTTCCTCTTTCATTGTTTGTTATAAGGATTGGCTCTCTGGATTACATTATAATGGATAGGAGGGAGAAAAAGAAAGAACAAACATTTTTAAGCACCTAGTAGGTGCCAGGCACTGTGGTAAGCACTTTACAAATATTATCTCATTTTATAATAGGGGAAGACAGCTCCTAGAAGGGTAATGAAAAGGGAAGTGGGGTGGAGAGATCCCAGTTCCAAGACAGGAGGAATAGATGTAGAAATAGAAATGATGTAAAAACAAAACACAAGGATAATTTTTTTTAATCCTAAAGGTCCTTCAGGCTGATGGAGAGGAGAATAACGAGGAAGAGTTAATAAGAAAAATGGGTCTGTGTGGGTTTGTTGTTGCTGCTGTTGTTATTGGCCCCTCTTTTCTTTCCTGCTTCACTGCCAATTGTTTCAACAATCCAGCTAGCAGCTTCTGTGGGGGTGTAAGATCCACCCATAGCCTGCACCCGGAAAGCTGCCAACAGCTCAGGTTCTTTTGATCTGCTTAACTAAGGAAAGCAAGGTGAAGGGGTTGACAAGTTTACTTTAATCCAGCATATAGACAGCATTCACTTAGTTCAGGGGAAAAAACCAGCATCATGAACTTCAGAACAAAATACAAACAAATTACAAACATCAACAGACAGACCCAATACAATTCATAGTTACCAACATCTAGGTTCAGCCCGGGAGCTCAGAACAAGGGCTGGCCCAGAGTCACACGTGCCACCACTGCTGTGGGTAAGAGAGCTCCAAAGAACAGACAGCCAACCCCTGGTTTTTATATCTTTTTCAGCATCAGGGGTGAGTCACACATGCGACTCATCCACGTGACCTAGAATCGTCACAAAGAGGCGACTTAAACCCACGTGGTCTAAAAGCCAGAAAGGGACCAGAAAGATTAGATTAATCTAAAATTCCTTCCTAAACCTCTAACCCAACCATGACAACCAGCAGAAAGATTAAAAACATACATCTTCCCATTCTATGCCCTCACAAACTGTAATAGGGAATTGAGCCAGACTACAGTGAGTTAGACAACAGAGCAAGGCTAGTAGGAGCCAATAATAAACTTTCCCCCAGTGGAATGATCTAAGATACAGGCCCTGTTGATTCCGATAGTCTCTGGCCTTCTGCCCAAGTAGCCAACAAGGGCCACCCTTTCTAGCCCCCCTCAGCTTCTCAGACCTGATGGTACCAGCCATCCTCACACAGTTCATCTTCACTGGGTAACAGGAAAAAGAGTATGCTGCACTCACTATAGGTGTATCATAGTGTCATTGTATCTGCATCATTCTATCACTCCTGAGGATACTGCCTCAGTAAAGTAATTGCTTTCTTATCTGCTTAGATGCATAGTACTTCAAGAGCTGATTACTACTGAAAGCCATTGGAGTAGAATCCCTACAGTTTAGAAAGGTTGGGAGTCAGGACAATAGTCCAAATTACTAAGGCATAAAAATAACAACCACAATGACCATGATGACCATGATGACAATGACCAACATTTCTCTAATCCTTTAAAGTTTGCAAGGTCTTTACAAATACCACCTCGTTTGACCCTCACAACTCTGGGAGGTAGGTTGTATTATTGTCTCCCTTTTCCAAGTGAGGAAACGGAGGCAGGCAGATGGTAAGTGCCTTGCCTAGTATTTGAAACCACATTTGAACTTGGATCTTCTGAACTACAGGACCAGCATTGCATCCACTCTGCCATCTGCCATCTAGTGGCCTCTAGGTGGTATATATGATACCCAATTAAAGAGCAATGGACCCTGTGGGATAAAACCCATCAATGGGACTGGGAAGGATATCCCATTGGATTTAAGGACATATGGGATCAATGGAACTGTAAAGAGAAGGGCATAGAGGGAGAAGGTACTTCAAGAGAGATCATGCCCTGTTTACTCTTTGTAGTCTTTAGATAAGCAACAGAAGGAAATAACCTGGTTTTTCTAGGAAACAAAGGAGACAGGGTAAAGAGGGGTAAGCCCACACCTGTGGGCAGGTTGGGAGAATCTGCTCCTGACTCCCATGAAGTTAAGGTGGTTAGAGTTGAAATTGGGGAACAACAAGAAATCAATAATGAAATAGAATACCATTATGTGGTAGCTTTGGGGCCTAGGGGTGACTGGGAGTCAGCCTTTCACCTTTAGGAGAGAACCCAAAATTATTTGACTTGGTACTTATATGACAGCTTTGGTCTACTAGCTTTAAGGTGCCTAGGGTTTTTATCCTCTCTCTTCCCCAAGAAGGGGATCCTCTACTCAGATACCAAGAGCTACAGTGAAACTGGCACCAGGTCTGTTATATTTCCCCCTCTTCTGTTCCCACTAAGGGAATACTGTTCAGTTTTAATCATTGACTTTGAAAGAAAAGAAGTCAAGCTTCATATCTCAGAAGGAGAAGGAATATGAACATTTGCCAACGAGGCATCAATCTTTTAGGGACTAAAAATCCATACTTCTCATATTAGCTGAAATACTCATACCAAGTACAGTAATATAATAGATGTTAGCCCATAAGTGAATAACCTCAAGAAGGCACTCAAAATACTAGCTAATGCCCCAAGACCAGCTACAAGCAAGAGTAATCTGACCCTTTAGCAAACATCCAAACCTCCCAATAGCACAACTCCCAACAACGACACCCCTGTGGATTACCACCACCCTGGCAACACACAGTTCCGTCTTGGCTCTCTCAAGGAAGAGCTGTCCTGAGTGCTAGGTATGAGGGTATACTCTACCCAGAATCAAATCTGGCTTTTTAAAGTAACTGAGAATCATGATTAGATACAATGCCAATTCAACCTCTAAGATTTGAGTTGGTCTTGAGGACTGGATTCATTTATATCTTCCATCAGGGAGTAAAAACCTTCTGCCATCTTCCTTAGAGGAAACCAGGTGGCACAGCAAATAAAGAGTGCTAGATCTGAGGTCAGGAAGACTGAGTTCAACTCCAGCCTCATTCGTGTATGACCCTGAGCCAGTCACTTCACCTCTGTCTGTCTACTTCAGCTTCCTCAACTGTAAAATGGGGATAATAATAGCACCTATCTCCCAGGGCTGTTGTGAGGACAGGATGAGATAATATTTGTAAAACCTGGAATATAATTAGCGGGGCACGTGCGTGTGTGGTGTGTATAAAATCCATTACTTATTCATGGTGTGTTCACACTCCAGTAAATAAATAAACTGCAGTTTCTAAAGCACTCCACAAATATTATTTCATTTTATCTTCACAATAACCCTGGGAGGCAAATGCCATTATTATTTCTATTTTGCAGATGAGGAAACTGAGGCTCAGAGAGGGTAAATGACTTACCCAAAGCAACTCAACTAGTAAGTATCTGAAGCTGGATTTGAACTCAGGTCTTCCTGATGCCAAACCTAGCACTCTATCCTCTGCTCCACCTACTGACAAATACAAAATACATATTCAGCTTCTGAAAGCTAATTGATTCTTGCTGACTAACTGGTATCAACTTGTAATCATAAAGGAGAATCCCACTGGTGAGGGCTCATTAGCTATAACACTACAGAAGATACCTTTAACCCATCAGTGGAGGCATGCTCATAGGGAACATATGTATGTGGCCAAGGCATGTGAGAGAAGGGGCAACTCATTCTTCCTCTGCTGCAGAATTACGAGTAATTAATGTTCTTGCACTGCTCCTACTGACATTGGCCTCATTCTCCTTTAGAGGCTTCTCCACGGCACTGTGCTGGATGCTGTTTCATCGTTTGGCTTATTGTGATCCCTGTCCCCTCCCATTGGGGCTCACCTGGCCAAGGGGACTGTTGTGCACCTTCAGAAGGAGCCAGAGCCTACATCCTAAGACCAGTAGGACGCACCACGTGCTTCTGCTACAAGACACCTTGGGGAGGAGGGCGTGGACAGAAATCCTCTTCCACACCTCTTGCTTTGGTCTCCAAGAGGCACAAGGGAAAAGGTAAAGAAACAAGTCAAGACCTGAGGTGACTAACTCCATAACTCAGTTCTAGCAGTCAGTTCTATTGATTTTAAATTCTTAGTCTCTTTGATTTGCCCATGTCAATGAGAGAGAAAAGGCTCATCTCATGCTCTCTGACACCTCAACTTAGTATCCTGACAGTTTCATATGCAGATAATTCACTCAAGGACAACCCACAAAATCGACCATTTAAGAGCCTGAAAGGGCTATCTCCTTATCTCACTGTCTCTGATGCCTGCCCTTTACACCCTGTAATTTCATCAAGTAGATTGAGGGGACTCAGTTGATCAGAATTGCCTTAATCAAACTCCTCCACCAAACACACTTTTATTATTTATTACTTTATCATTTACTTTACTGTTCTGTAGGAGCTTAGATAACCTCAAAGATATGCTGATAAATGTTTAACAGCTGGTTGGGAGTGGGGAAGTGGGAACTATACATGACATATTTTAAGCTTAATCTGCATTATTAATATTTTCTCAATTAATTTCTTTTTTAAATTAGTTAATCATTTATTTAGAGCTGGAAAGGGGCTTTAAATCAATTACTTTCTTAAGACTAGACCAAAGGTGTCAAATATGGGACCACAGGCTGCAACACTTCTGACTGCAGCCTGAACCAAATTAAAATGTAAATGGGAAATATTTAATCAAATAAATAAAAAATACAATAGAATAAAAACGTTGATATGTGGTTTTCTAAGTCAATACAGGGCTAGAAGGGATCCTTAGGGATGGTTTAATGACCACCATTTCTATTTGGGTTTTATATCACTGGTCAACCAAACAATAAATCCATCCCTGGTTTGTAGTGTTTGGCAAGGTATAAATGGTCACCCTCTAACCATAACAATTAACTCAAATCCTATACTAGCTGGCTGTAGTACACCCGCATGTGTCCCTCACATATAAGGTATATGAAGTTTTCCTCTACACCTCCTCAATTTACTCTCCCCCTACATGGGCATTAGAGAAGGGAAGACAGATGGATAAGAACTAATGCCCATAAACTTGTCAGAAGTACATCTACATCCCTGTGTCCTTATGCTTTGGCTCAAATTTCTTGCTCAGCTTGATTCTAGGGCTTAAAATATATCCTCATATCATATTTCCTAAGTTTGTCATGGTTGGCTCATATTTTCCATTGATACTTATCTCATTCCCAATTTTACATGACTCAAAAAAGAAAACACACATCATAATTCTGAACACATGAAATTTTCATTTAAAAGGTTCAGTACTAAAAACCTGCTATTGCTAAAGAAGTCTGAATTCTCAATTCAGGTTGTAACTTCCCTTTCATGGATAGAACAAAACTTCCCTGAGGCTGTTGGCAGAAGAAAGCTACCAAATTATTCCTTGCTAATATCACAGTCAGAGATAGGGTAAAAGGGTTGGTCTGTACCCACAGCTCAAGTGGCAACTGCACTCTAGAAACATCTGTTTCTTCCTGAAAAGGGCCCAGAGAAACTCTAGAGCCAGAAGATCTCTAAGAGGAGTGGGTTGAGGAAAGGGGCTTTCCTCAGAAATCTCCAACTTCAACCTCAAGTTCGAAGGTGTTGCAAATTCCCTGATAGAGATTGCAAATCAGGATTGCAAAATCCTGACAGAGATTCATACAGAACTTTTTATGAGTCCTGGCACCAGCAGCCTCTCTGGTACCATCTGGCCGCAAATTCCAAGTAACCCAAAGAAAAGAAAGGGTCCCCTATTCCACTGCTAGTGCCTTCTCTCTGAAACTGCCTATGTATGCTACATTTTTCTTATACACACATATTTGTTTTCATGTTGTCTTCCTCATTACATTGTGAGCTCCTTGCAGGGAGAGATTGTGCATATTTGTTTGTCTTATTAATATCTTTTTTTAAACAACCTCATCATTTTCCCCAGTTATCTCTCCCCCTCTGGCTCCCATTCCATAAAAGATTTTAAAAAAAGGAAAAGAAGAGGGAAAAAATCAACATAACTAGTCAATGCATTGAAGAACTCCAAAAATGTATGCAATACGCAACAATTGTGGACCTCTCACCTCCACAAAAGGATGATACAGGAACCATCCTTTCATATATCTTCTTTTGAGTCATGTTTGATCTTTGTAATTTTGCAATATTCACTGTTGATGTGTGTGTGTGTGTGTGTGTGTGTGTGTGCGGTTGTTCTTTTCATTGTTGTAGTCACTATGCGTTTTTTCTTGGCTCTGCTCACTTCATACTGCATCAATTCATATAGATCTTTCTATACTTCTCTTTTCATCACATATATCGTTTCTTATAACATAGTAATATTCCATTATATTCATGTACCACAATTTGTTTAGTCATTTCCAAATCAATGGGCTTTATTTCAAATTCTTTGCTATCAGAGAAAGTACTACTATAAATATCTTGGTGTATATGGGCACTTTCTTCTTGTCAATGTTATACCTTGGGGTATAAGCACAGTAATGGAATTTAGTGTCTCAAACATTTTAGTCACTTTGTTTGAATAATTCCAAATTGCTTTCAAAAAGTATTTTACCAATTCACAACTCCACCAACAATGTATTAATATACTCATCATCTCAAACCACTCCAACATTAGCAGTTGTCATTTTTTGTCATCTTTACCAATTTTCTGGGTGTGAGATGAAATCTCAGGGTTGTTTTGATGTGCATTTCTCTTATTATTAGCAATTTGAAGCATTTTCTTATGTAGTTGTAAATACTTTGCAATTCTTTTAGGAATTGTTTGTTCATATAATTGTTTATCATATACATGTTGGGGAATGGCAGGGTGTACAGATGTTCAGAGAAACCTAGTACCTCTGGTCGGAGGGCTGCCAAGTCCTTTTCAAGGCTGCTTTCCACTTTTGGTGTCCAACTGGTTACCTGACTCTCACCTGTGATCCAAGAAACTGTAGCATGCATAGCTACCACATCCTAGAAAACCATTTCAGCAGATGAGCTAAACCAGGTTGAGGGTAACCATGTGGTATCAAATCCATTGATGAGTTAGAAGAGTATCTACCCCAAATGTGTGAAGACTTCTCTTGATATAAACAATTTTTTCCAATGGGCCATGAAGGTGATGGAAGCAGAGACTATGGAGCACTTAGAGTTTGGTTAGCCATCAAAGATGCCATGGTTATTCACTGCATCCCAAGCCATAGCCAGTTGTTTTGATTTTGTCTTGCCACTGGACTCCAATGACTCTGGAAGAGAGAGTGAGGCCAACAACTTCAAGCAACTCTGCCTCACTTAATCCAATTCATGCACAAGCCAAAAGACATCACCCTGTATTGGCAACCAAAAATGGGCTCCTTAGCACTTAGTCAACAAGTGCCCTTGACTAGTTTGGCTTTTTCCCCTGAACTGAATGCTGTTTGTATGTTGGACTGGAGTAAGCTTGTCGGCCCCTTCACCTTGCTTCCCTTGCTTAAGCTGATGGAAAGAACCTGTGCTTTCCCCGGCGTACCTTACACCCCCGCAGAAGCTGGATGGTTAAAAGCAGCTCCCGTTGGAGCCAGAGGCTGCTACAGCCACAGCCACAGCTACAGCTACAGCTACAGCCACAGCCACAGCTACAGTCACAGCCACAGCTGAAGCAGGAGCTGCCAGTAGCAGAGCTGACCTACGGGAGGAAGCTGAACAAAGACTTCAGGCCAGTGGGTAATCTTTTTACCATAGAGGGGGAAGCATGATTTTGCTTTATGCAATCATGCTTCTCTGTAGCCTCCTGGTTACTCTTTCAAGGCGTACTTATTGGGCCTGGAAGCTTTTGATCAATATATCAAAATGGGGTTGCTGGTTCATGGGTTGGTTACTGTGGAGCCTAAATATATGTTTTGATTCTTCTGCCTTTTACTTTGAGAGTTTCTTATATCCGGCGGTTCCGAACCTTTCAGACATGTTTATGATCCTCTTTGAGATTATAAACTCTGCCCTCCTAATACACACCCACACCATTTTACTGTTTTTTACCTACCTCAAAGTCCTGAGTTGATGGGCAAGTGATAAAGCAGCAGGTGGGGATACCCTGGGAGCCGTAATCACAACCCTGAACACAGGTAGCCCAGGCCAAGGAGTCATCTTCTCACTAGGCTGAAGCAGCAGCGGGATTTGGCAGCCTCCTGAGTATCTGAGTAGGCTTTTTTAAGAACTACTCTGCTCACCTTCTGGTGTGAGGAAGAGGCTAGAAAAGGTGCCCTAAAAATTGTCTGTTTCACCTAACCCTAGCCTGCTCACCATAGCAATCAGGGATCCTACCCTGTAGTCAAAACACAGAAAAAAAATGTACAAAAACTTTTGCAAAGATGGTTCCACTCAACATTGATACATGGAATGTGCATGTGCTTTTGGACAAGAAATCCAGTAGCTCTGAAAGATGAACAATTCGTGTGGTGAGAGAACTCAGCAGGTATCACATCCAAATAGCAACCCTGAGTAAAACAAGGCTGGCAAATGAAGCCAGTTTACTGAAGTCAAAGGTAGATACACATCTTTCTGGAGTGGCCTCAGTGATGAGGAGCACTGTTAAGGTGGCATAGGTTCTCCATTATAACTAATCTAGGCCACAAGTTTGTATGCCTCCATAAAGGAGTGAACAACAGGCTCGTGACAATGTGATTGCCACTTGCAGGAAAGCACCACACCACCATCATCAGTGGATATGTTCCTACCATGATGAACCCCAAGGAGGTCAAAAAATTTTATGAAGACCTGGAGAGCTGGAGAATTCTGGGAAGATGGTGAAGTAACTCAGAAATTTCCAGGCTCTCCACAAACAGACAGAAAATCACCACAAAAGTAAAGCAGAGGAACAAAAAAAAAAGAGGTCAAGCAGTGTCCTCCTAAGATATCTTGAGAGAACCTCAGAGAAGAGTCCAGAAGCTGAGGTTTGGCCTGAGGGAAGTGTAAACACCTGTAAACAGAATCAACTGAATTAACAAACAGTAGGGCCCTGAGGGAAGCTGATTAGGAGTTTCACAAACCTTTACCTCATAAACTTTCATTTAAAGAACAGCAGACCCATAAGTGAGGAAAGATTGGAGGACCTTCTGCTGTTTCCAGAAGTCCTGCCTAGATGCTAACCAGACACAATCCCTGGCTCTGGCTATGGGTGAGGAGCAGTGAACACAAACCCCGTGAGTGCATACCGCAGGGAGCAAGAACATTTTCAGGATAGTTAGGTCTTAGGGGAGGAAGAGAGGAGTTCCTGAGGTGGAGCTCCCAGAAAGAATTCAAAAACAACAGTAAGTAGGATCTGAGGACTAGGGCAACTTGGGATTAAAATTTCATTATAATAATATTAAGTTGCTAAAAATAAAATAAGACAAATTGAAAATAAAAATTAGTAAGCAAAGGAAAAACAACCTGATCATGGATAGCTACTTTGGTATAAAAGAAGATCTGGGTTCATATTCAGAGGAAGACAGTGGGGTGAAAAAAAGCCACTCTTACTCTAAAGAGTAACATCAGATGGTCGAAAACCCAAGAAGTCTTGGAAGAACTTAAAAAGGAATTCAAAAATCAAATAAGAGAGAATGAGGAAAAATTAGAAAAAAAAAAAGCAATTCAAGAAAATTATGAAAAGATAGTTAACCAATTGGAAAAAGATATACAAAATCTTAAGGAAGAAAATAAAAAGGAATTCAAAAATCAAATAAGAAAGAATAAGGAAAAATTGGGAAAAATTAAAGCCATCCAAGAAAATTATGAAAAGACATGCAATTAATTAGGAAAAGAGAAACAAAATCTTAAGGAAGAAAATAACTCCTTGAAAATTAGAATTAGACAAGTGGAATTGATTGACATTATAAAACACCAAGATATAACAAAACTAGAAAAAAGAGAAAAGAATCTGAAACATATCATTAGAAAAACAACTGATCTGGAAAACAGATCAAGGAGAGACAATTTAAGGATCATAGAACTACCTGAAAGTTATGATCAAAAAAAAAAAAAAACAATCTGGATACAATATTATAAGAAATTATTAAGGAAAATTGCCCTGAAGTTCTAGAACAAGAAGGTAAAGTAGAAATAGAAAGAATCCACCCATCACTACCAGAAAGACATCCTAGGAAGAAAACTTACAGGAATGCCATAGCCAAGTTTCAAAATTCCCAGGTTAAAGAGAAAATATTGCAAGCAACAAGAAAAAGAAACAATTTAAATGCTGCAGAAAAACAATCAGGATTTCACAAGACCTAGAAGCTTCTACGCTAAAAGACCGTAGGACTTGGAATATTATATTTCAAAAAGCAAAGGAACTAGTATTGCATCCAAAAATAATTTACCCAGCAAAGGTCAGTATAATCCTGAATGGGAAAAAAAAAATTGGATTTGATGAACTGAAAGATTTTCATGTATTTGTAACAAAAAGACTGGAACTCAATGGAAAATTTGATATGAAAGATCCAGAAGAAATATAAGGAAATCATTAAAGACTAATTAAAAGGCAATGATTAAAGTTAAACCGTTTATTTATAATATATGAAAGTTATTAATATTAGTTATTATTAGTTGTTATTAGTAGTAGTAATAGTATTCTTAAAACTGTTATCATAAAAAAAAAATAAAAAAAAAAATAAAAAAACTGTTATCATTACTATGGTTTGAAAGAAAGGTTAGGCTGAGTTGTTCATGATGAGGTGAAAAAAAACAAAAAAAATTGGGTAGGAAAAGGTTAAAAGGAGAAATTATCTCATGAAAACAGCACATGAAAGGAAGAACTAATATAGAGGAGGCAGGTGGGGATAGAGGGCTGGTAATGTTGAAACCTAACTCTCATCTGGGTTGAAGAGGAAGCAAAGTATATATATGAAGAGGTTTAGAACTCTACTGAACTTCTACAGAGGTGAGAAAACTGGGAGATAGAATTGGGGAGGGACTTTTAGATGGGTATATAGATTAAGATTAGGAGGGTGGAGTGAATAGATGAGGGAGGGACTTTTAGGTAGCTAAAATAAGGAATAAAAGAATAAGAGGAGAAAATAAGATAACAGGGATAGAGCAAAAAGAGAGGCTGAGAAAGAAAATAGTAAAAATAAGATGGAGGGACATTCACAAATAGTGATTATAACTTTGAATATGAATTAGAAAAAATAATAAAATTCATTTGGTAAAACAAAAAGTCGAGAATATCAAAGGAAATGCTGAAAAAGGATAAAGGAAGGAGGTTTAGCAAGAACCAATCTTAAACTGTATTGTAAGGCAGTAATTATCAAAACTATCTGTTACTGACTAAGAAATAGAAAGGTAGATCAATGGAATCGATTAGACATACAATTTACAGCAGCAAATAAACACAATAATTTTGTATTTGACAAGTGTAAAGATGTAAGATTTGAGGATAAGAATTATTTGTTTTTAAAAATTGTCGGGAAAAATGGAAAACAGTATGGCAGAAACTGGGCATAGACCAATATCTTACATCATTAACCAAGATAAGATCAAAAAGGATACATGACCTATATATAAAGAGTGATTTTACCACCAAAAAATTAGAAGAATATGGAACATAATACTTATCAGATTTATGGATAGTCAAAAAATTTACAAATAAACAAGAGATAGATAACAAAGTTACGTGTAAAATGGATAATCTTGATTATATTAAATTAAAAAGGGCTTGTACAAATAAAACAAATGTATCCAAGATCAGAAGGAAAGTAGGAAACTGGGGAAATTTTTCTATACACAGTTTATCAGATAAAGGTCTCTTATCTAAAATATATAAAGAACTTTGTCAAATCTATAAGAATACCAGTCATTACCCAATTGATAAATGGTCAAAGGATATGAATAGGCAATTTTCTGATTAACAAATCAAAATAATTCATAGTCATATAAAAAAATTCTCTAAATCATTGTTGATTAAAGAAATGTAAATTAAAAAACAACTTTGAGATATCATTTTGCACCTACCAGATTGGCTAAAATGATAGAAGGAGAAAGTGACAAATGTTGGAGGTGATGTGGAAAAATTGGGACACTAATTCATTGTTGGTAGAATTGTGAACTGATCCAATCATTTTGGAGAGCAATCTGGAATTACGACCAAAGAATTATTAAACTACCTATACCCTCTGACTAAGCAATACCATTACTTGGTCTGTTTCCAAAGATAATCAGGGGAAAAAGAAAAGAACTTATATGTTTTAAAATGTTTATAGCAGCTCTTTTTCTGGTGGCAAAGAGTTGGAATTACAAGGATGTCTATCAATTGGGGAATAGCTGAACAAATTGTGGTATAAGATTATGATGGAATACTACTGCACTATAAGAAATGATGAGCTCAATGATTTAGAAAAACATGGAAAGACTTGGACAAAATAATGAAGAGTGAAATGAACAGAACCAAGAGAACATTGTATACAGTAACAGCAATATTGTTTTAAGAACAACTTTGAGCAATAAGTTATTTTACCATAAAGGTAATATGAAGAAAGAAACTATCTGCATCCAGAGAAAGAACTGATAAATAGAAGTATGTATAAAATAATTTTACATTTGTGTGTGTGTGTGTGTGTGTGTGTGTGTGTGTGTGTTTGTGTAGTCTACTGGTAGCCATCTCTAGGGTGGGGGGTGGGAGGGAGGGAAGAAATTTTGTTGTGTATTTGAAAGAAATAGCAAGTTGTGCACAGTAAATTTGCAGTTGTATGTGCAATCATCTTTTTTATTGCATTATGTTATGGAAATGCTTTTATTCCATAAATTTTACAAAATTAACAAAACAACCTGGAGACCTTCATCATCAATGTGCTGAAAGAGGACAAGCTTGCAATTCTGCATGACTTTAATGCCAGAATAGGCACAGACTATCAGACATAGCAAGGAGACCTCAGGAGGAAT
The DNA here is from genome assembly GCF_011100635.1 of Trichosurus vulpecula. Taxonomy (NCBI): domain Eukaryota; kingdom Metazoa; phylum Chordata; class Mammalia; order Diprotodontia; family Phalangeridae; genus Trichosurus; species Trichosurus vulpecula. The sequence goes on along the minus strand of NC_050573.1, from coordinate 51,450,712 downwards.
GGAGTTGGAAATAGCAAGTCATTTACTACTAAAGACCTGTACATCTCACGACCTTATCACCAATACCGTCTTCCATTTATCTAAATGCAATAAAACTTCATGGATGCACTCTCCCAGCAAACATTGGCACTTAATAGACTATGTCACTGTAAGAAAAAGAGACAACAAGATGTGATAGTGAGAAAGACAATGTATCATGCAGAGTACTGGACTGATCATAGACTTATCCTCTCCAAGCTAAAAATTCACCTTCAACAAAAGTGGTGACCTCAAGGCAAGATGACCCAAAAAATTGTTAACAGATTCTCTGAGTGTAAATAATTTGTTGTTAATCTGGAAGGAAAGCTGAGACAATATATTGTTAGCAACAGTGAACCAGAAAAGGAGTGGGCAGCTTTCAAAGATTTGGTATACAACATTGCATTTACTTATCTGGACCAGAATATTCACAAATATCAAGATTGTTTTGATAAAAATGATAAGGAAATTCAGAAGCTACTAACTGAAAAATGAGAATTCCACAGGGCTTACCGGCAGGATAGTTTTTCCATCTCTAAGAAGGCAGTGTTTCATTCCATCAAAAATAAAGTGCAAGTGAAGCTCAGAGAGATGCAGGATTCTTGGATCAATAAGAAGACACATGAAATTCAGTTTTCCATTGATAATAACAATACAAAGCACTTCTATCATGCCCTGAAGACTATTTATTGCACAAAGAACTATGGTGCATCTCAACTACTCTGATGGAGCCACATTGAATAATGATAAGGACCTGATCCTGGAGAGTAGGGCTAAACACTTCCATAGTGTTCTCAATGGATCATCATCAACCAAGCTGAAGACATTTACCATATACCTCAGGTGGAAATCAGTCCCTTCCTAGCTGAACTTCCAACTGAAAAAGTGGTTTTGAATGCCATTAGGCTTCTCTCATGTGGCAAAGCCTGGTGCTGATTCTATTCCAGCTGAAAAAAAGTGGATTAAAATCTTCTGGGTTATATAGCAAGAGGAGGTTAGCCCCAAGGAGTTCAGGGATACATTCATTGTCCATCTCTATGCAGAATCCTCTTTAATAGGTTGATCCTTCACCTGGAAGGAAGAAAGTTACCTACTTGAGAGCCAGTGTGGCTTCAGAAAGGGCTGAGGAATGATTGATATGGAGTTTGCTGCCTGACAATTTTAGGAGAAATGCCAGGAGCAAAATTGAGGTCAGTACACAACTGTAGTGTTGGTTGTGAGGGTTTGTGGAAGATTATGGCAAAATTTAGTTACCTGGAGTTCATCATCATAGTATGCCAGTTTCACAACCGCATGCTTGCATGGGTTTTTGGATAATGGATGATGCTCTCCAGTTTTCCCAGGTACCAACAGAGTAAAGCGGGGCTGTGTGCTTGCTCCCATGCATGATGTTCTCAGCAATGGTGTCAGACATCTTCACCAAGATCAAAAACAACATCATAGTCAGCTACCACACTAAAAGTAAATTATTTAACTTGAAAAGGCTACAAGCCTAAAATAAAGTGGAGGAAAAGTTGGTACATGACTTTTTTTTTTTTTTTTTGAAATTGATTTACACTTAATGCAGCATCTGAGGCTGAAATGTAACAGAGTATGGAGTGATTCTTTGCTGCTTGTGCTAATTTTGGCCTGACAACACAAAGGAAACAGGTTCTCCACTAGCCAGCACTACATCATCCATATGTGGAACCATCAGTTAGAGCAAATGGAGAACTTTTGAATGTTGTGGATAAGTTCACTTACTTTGGCAGTACATTTTCCCGAGATGTTCAAATTTCAAGACATTTCCATTCCAAATGTTCATATGGACTATTTGTGCCCAACCTGTGGTAGAGCCTTCCAAGCTTATATTGGTCTGATTGGTTACAGTCGGACCCAAAGTACCTTGACCTCAAAATAGTGGTGTCATTTTGGTGTACTTCTAGCATGAAGGACAACAACCAACCAACCAATCATTGGGGAAGGGCTCCTAGTTTATATACGCACATATTTTATATATATATGTGTATATGTGTATATGCATGTGCCCACATATGTTATATATGCATATACACATATATGTATATATGCTAATTGTTCATATATCTTAGATCCCCAACTCTTATCAGACAAATCTGATACAAAGTTTTTTTTTTCCCATCCAACTGCTTTCCTTCTTATCTTAGGTGCATTGATTTTGTTTGTGCAAAAGTTTTTCTGGTTCAGTTATCAAGGTTATCTATTTTATCTTTTGTAATTTGTTTCTATCTCATTTGGTTAAGAATATTTCTCCTACCCACAGCTGTGAAAAGTATATGATCTGTTCCTCCTCTAATTTTTTTATAGTATAATCTTGTAATAGGAGGGCAGAGTTTATAATCTCAAAGAGGATCATAAACATGTCTGAAAGGTTCGGAACCGCCGGATATAAGAAACTCTCAAAGTAAAAGGCAGAAGAATCAAAACATATATTTAGGCTCCACAGTAACCAACCCATGAACCAGCAACCCCATTTTGATATATTGATCAAAAGCTTCCAGGCCCAATAAGTACGCCTTGAAAGAGTAACCAGGAGGCTACAGAGAAGCATGATTGCGTAAAGCAAAATCATGCTTCCCCCTCTATGGTAAAAAGATTACCCACTGGCCTGAAGTCTTTGTTCAGCTTCCTCCCGTAGGTCAGCTCTGCTACTGGCAGCTCCTGCTTCAGCTGTGGCTGTGGCTGTAGCAGCCTCTGGCTCCAACGGGAGCTGCTTTTAACCATCCAGCTTCTGCGGGGGTGTAAGGTACACCGGGGAAAGCACAGGTTCTTTCAATCTGCTTAAGCAAGGTGAAGGGGTTGACCGGGAAAGCACAGGTTCTTTCCATCAGCTTAAGCAAGGGAAGCAAGGTGAAGGGGCCGACAAGCTTACTCCAGTCCAACATACAAACAGCATTCAGTTCAGGGGAAAAAGCCAAACTAGTCAAGGGCACTTGTTGACTAAGTGCTAAGGAGCCCATTTTTGGTTGCCAATACAAATCTTTACCATTAAGATCGCTTGTCCATTTAGAAGATATTGTGATGAAGTGGTCGTTTTGGTTCTAAGCTTAATTTATGCTAGATTACTTTCTAGTTTTCCCAGCAGTTTTTTATCAAGTAGGGAGTACTTCCTAGGTTATTTGTATTTTCTACTTTACTGAACACTGGGTTATTGGATTCTATTTTTTTCTGATTCTTCCTTATCATCTGTTCCATTGATCTACCTCTCTATTTTAAAACCAATACCAAATGCTTTTGATGACTACTATTTTATACTATACTTTGAGGTCTGAAAGTATTATTCCTTTTTTATTCCTAACTCTTTTTATCATTTCCCTTGATGTTGCATATTTTTTGTTTCTCCAAATGAATTTTGTGATTATTTTACCAAGTTCTATAAAGTATCCCTTTGATAATTTGATTGGTATAACATTAAAACTGTAAATTAACTTTGGCAGTATTATCATTTTTGTTACGTTGGCACAGCCCAGCTATGAGTACTAAATATTCCTCCTAATATTTAAGTTGTTCTTTATTTCTTTAAGGAATACTTTGTAATCAAATCTATACGAGTCTTTTGTATGCTTTGGTAGACTGATCCCCAGATACTTTATGCAGTTTTTAATTCTTTGGAATGGGATTTCCCTTTCTATCATTGCTTCTTGTAATTTTTTATATTGTTCTATAGAAATATAGTTGGCTTTTGAGGGTTTATTTTGCAACCCGCAACTTTGCTAAAGCTATTAATTGTCTCTATTGAGGGACTGTGTTTTTACCTTTCTGTCCCCAGAGGTTATCACAGTAAGTCCTTAGTAAATGCTTATTGACAAATCAGGTCATAGAACCCTATCCAAAATCTGCTTGTGGTCAATCCACTGTCACTTGGTCTTTCTCTGGTATGCTCCTCTGGCAAGGCTACCTGATATGATGTCTTGGCATGCTATAATATTGACACCTTAAAGCAGTATGTTCTCTCAGCTTTAAATTCTCAACTCAGTGCCGTAATGGTGGCCTTTTGACAGTCTGATTTGGTCCTTTATGGAAGCTGAGTCATTCCGCCTCCTCTTCCACTTCCATTTCTGTAGCACCATAACATAAATGGAGGGGAAATATCCAGAGATCACATTCTACCATATTTCTGAACTAAGGCCCTAATTTGTTAATAGAAATCCTTCGTAGTATAGCTAGAGTTTATGCAGGGTACATTACTGCCCTTATAGGTTAGGTACATTTTCATATGGGTCTGTCTAAATGTAGGAGGCATGGAGATGTATCACTTACCCTTCTCCATACCTGAAGGAGAGCAAGAGAAGAGTCCACAAGGCCCGTTTACTCTGTGTTCCTCACAGAGAGGATACCAGATTATAATTACATCTATCTGGTGCCCAAAATATTGCAAGTCAGGGATGGGAGGTGGGGGGAGAATTGAATTCAGGCCACTTTTCCTGATTGCTATACCTTAATAGGAAATGAATGCTCCAAACTATATCCAAAGGCTTCACTCCCTTCCAAACAAATGCTAATCATATAAATACCATCACACATGGTGAATAGCAAGTAAACCCAATTATCCAAACCAATAGCAATCAGAAGTCAGAGAAATTAGCAGATTAGAATATACTAGTCAATATACAAAATAAATGAGCTCTCTCACCAGGAGTGCGATGTCTCAGTTTAGCAAGGGGAAATTCTCCACAGTTTCTAGTGTAGTAAGCTCAAGGCACTGGCTCCTCTATACAGTGGTCCAAAGTCTTTCTGTCTTTTTTTAGGAGCCTCCTCCTGAAGAGAGCTTTGAATTTCACTTGTCTTCTCTTGAGGCTGGAAGCCTGAAGTCAGAAGAAAAAGAAAATCTCTCCTCTCCTAAAGTTTTTCCACGCCTCACATTTAATAGAGCATCAAGTAATCATGTAAATTATTATGCAAATGTAAAGGCTTGAGCCCTAGGCTACATTCATAAAGGGTGTTAAGGTTTCCAAAGTTCATTACATCATTATGTCACTTAATCTTCATAACAATCCTGTGAAATTGGTGCTATTATTATCTCCACTTTACATAAAAACTACAACTGAGAGAAGTTACAGTGACTTGTAGTAAACATTCAAGGTAAGATTCAAATTCAGATCTGACTTTGGGCCAACATTCTATCCACCATGCAGTCTAGCTGATCTTTAATCAGTGTTTCAGATGGGTGACCTACTAATGCCGGACATTGAGTCAGGAAGATCTGAATTCAAATCTGGCATTGGATATTTACTCCAAATGGCGTCAAAATGGTCAGGACAGACTGACTTTCCTCTCCACCCCTCTTTCAGTTCATCTAACTACGAGCAACCTCAATAAGTGACCTAATGATGGTAGCATAATTCTTCACAAGTTTTGAATAATAGCTACCAAACCCCTGAAGAGTCTTTAGTTTCTGAAGATCCATTGAATGGAGCCAACTAACCAGAACTGTCCTCTTCTGTAGGTCAGGGCTCGCTCCTTGCTGAGACATTATGTGAATCAGATACTTAGCAGAGGTTCTGCTGACCTTCCATTTGTCGACAGACAGCTTTAGAGCAGTAGCATCTGGCCAGTCTAACAATTGATTTGTGTCATTCTCATGTTCCCCTGAGGTCTTTCCGAAAACAATAAACGTTGGTGATTCTGGGTAGTTCAAGTTTCCAAATAGTTTCTCCATGAGTGGCTAAGATACAACCAGTGGTTCCTTAGAGAATATGCTCTAATTGGTGGAAACATGTAAATCAAATGAAGACTGTCTGCCCCTTGTCTTCCTCTGCCATTGAGATCTGATAATATCCACTGCCAATATCCAATAAGTGAAAGTTCCTAGCTGCTTAGCTCCTGGACTCATGGCATGGTATATTGGCCCAGTTTAGTTCCTAGTACAGAGACTGAAGTTCTACACACATACAGCTCTTCCCCCATCTTCTCCTCTAGCTTCTCTATCAGTAATCTCACCTTCTACAAGAAGCCCCCTTAAAACTAGTTTTTTTTCCCTCTGTTGATTGTCTCCAATTTATCCTGTGTGTATCTTGTTTGTACATAGTTGTTGGCATGTTGTCTCGCCCTTAGACTGTGAGTTCCTTGAGAGAATGGATTGGGTTGATGTTTTGTTTTGTTTGCAGGGGGTCTGGGGGGTGGGGAGTGCCTTTCACTGTATCCTCAACACCTAGCACAGTGCTTGGCACATAGTAGGCATTTAGTAAATGCTTCTTGGGCAGCTAGGTGGCACAGTAGGTAGAGTGCTGGTGTTAGGGTCAGGAAGACTAATCTTCCTGAGTTCAAATCCAGACTCAGTCACTTACTAGCTATGATGGGCACATCATTTAACCCTGTTTGCCTCAGTTTCCTCACCTGTAACATGATCTGGAGAAGGAAATGGCAAACCACTCCAGTATCTTTGCCACAAAAACTCCAAATGGGGTCACAAAGAGTCAAACATCACTGAAAAGTGACTGAACAACAACTAATGCTTCTTGGCTGATTGACCACTGACTGACTTCGGGTGTCTGTGATGATTTCATTCAGTCCTTTTGGGTGGTTTCTATGACCTTCCATCTGTAGTGGAGACAATTAGAAGAGCCCCTGATATTCTAGACTGGGGAAACTCCCATGGAGCAGGACATGCCCTCTGGTTCCTTTCTGTGATGATGACGCAGACTCTTTATTGGATCCCAGCGACTGGAGCCTTGCATCAAAGATGACTGGTGACAGATTCAGGAGACTGGGCTCTTATCCAGCTGTGGGGAAAAGATCTACCCTTCCTTTTTATGGACCTCTCTTTCTTTACCCAGCACTTTTCCTCCTTTGAATTATACTAGCAAGGGCTGGGGGCTGGAGTGAGTATCTCACCTGTCTCTCCACCAGAGTCAAGGGCAGCTTGCAGTATAGACATATGGCAATGGAAAATGTGTGTGACTCAGTGAGCCTAAGTCCTTGGCTGCCTTCTTATGTCTCTCTGTTTCCTTATATAAATACAGGTCAGTGACTAGCAATTCTAAGTTAACATTTCCAGCCTTAGTGGTAATGACATGGCTCAAGGGTTCTTGAGCTCCAGACTATTACATCAGCCAAAAAGCAGGAGGATAATTCTGCAACACTTTTCAGAGAAGATGGCCACTGCCAGGATCAGCCTACAACCAAAGAAGTTTAAAAAAAAAAGCCATGCCATGGCTGGCCAAGAGATTTGGAACTAGTAAGTTGCTTGGATAGTGAAATATTTATTTGGTAGTTCCACAAAATTGTCTTTGATTTTGATGGAAAGAGGGAGTATAATGAGTTGAATGGGCTATTTGAGTGTTTTATGTTTCCTGTATTTTATCCTTTGAGTCCTTGGGGGGGTTACACATTTTCTTCAGGGTAAAATTAATAGCTGTCATATACTGAGAGCTTCTTCCTCAAATGATCTATTTATCCCTCAAGCACCGAGCAATCACCCAGTTTAAACTTCCTTGGATCCACTCTCAAGATGGAGGAGTCATATTTCCTGTCACCATTGAAGACCTTTCTCAATAAAAAGTAGAATATTATTTCAAGAGCTAGCATGTTCTCTCTGTATGAATGGAGAGTTACACCAAAGATACAGAATCTTCCCTAATTACCTCTATCTTTATCAAGAACCATCCTAAAATATTGCACTCTCTGAAATGTGTACGCCATGGCTCAAAAGTCCCTAACAAGCAGTTCCACACTCGTGTGGACCTGGGTTCATCTGACTCCTAGAGAGAATTATACAACAAAGCATGCTTCAGAAAGAGGGAATAAGAGAAGTCAAAGATTTGTAGATTAAAGAGAAGCCTAACACCTTTACATTGTGAACATGTTCTTCTAGAAACTGGTCGACAGTGAACATCACTAGAACCTTTCTACTGAGAAAGATCTTCAATGGTGACAGGAAATATGACTCTTCCATCTTGAGAGTGGATCCAAGGAAGTTTAAACTGGGTGATTATTCAGTGCTTGAGGGATATTTAAATTATTTGAGAATCAATCAACATGATAAAGCATCAAAATGAATGAAATTGATGATCATATTTTGGAAGACAGGAAAAGATTTATTATTGATGTAGGATTTATCCCTCAGTGAGCTCTCTGTGAACAGTTAGACTATCAACTCATCAGAGGTAAAATCGAAACTAGTAAAAAAAAAAAAAACAAAAGGAAAAGAAAGAAAAGAAAGAAAAAACCATACACTAAGAAAGAATGAGAATATGGTACAACTGAAACAAAATTGACCCTGAACTGAATAAACAATTATGACACAGGTACTGATTATAAAAATTTTGTCCAGAAATTCAAACAATGTGAATTAATTGGCACAATAAGGAGACCACGAGAATCTAAAAAGTATATTACTCAGAAAATAGGTAACTTAATTTGCTGGCTGGGAGAGAGAAGGCTGCCTAGAGAAATACTAGGTTAAAACATAAACTTTGGTTTTGGGGGATATGTCATTGTACTAGGATATGGCAGATACCAAATCCCCCAGAAAGAGCTCCACCAGGCTTAGAAATGTACCACTCTACTAAGCCATAGAGACAATCACCTGTAGACACCCTCACTCAACCCAGGAATCCACAGAGGGACCCATGCCTCCCAGTCCTGTGGATATCCTCGGATAGACAAGCACCCCTCAAGGTGGAGTGTATAGCAGGGAAAGATCTTAGAGCCAGGTGGCAAGAGGGAGCCTTCAGACAAAGCCTCAGAGTCCCTTAAAAGAGGGGCCTAATCTGGTCCATTGTACTCAGGACCAGGCAGGTGCTGCTCACTTTATTCAGTTTCAGAATTTGACCCATGCACAGTTTCATGCAGGAGAAAACCAAGGAAAACACCTACAACCATGAGAAAATACCTTGATTTGAGACCTACTCAAAGGATAATCCCTGAAGAAGATAGTGACCCCACAATAAGTCCAGGTAAAACCTCAGAGGAAAAAAATGCCCGAACCATAGAAACTACAGAACTTTTTGGAGGAAATGAAATAAGAGATACAGAATTAAAAAGCTAAGGAGGAAAGAATGGCAACAAAATCCCATGGCTTAAAAAAGATGGTGGAAAACATCGCTCAAGAACTGAAAACCCTAGATATTAAAATGGGCTGGATAGAAAACAATGACTCAACAATACAACAAGAAATATCAAAATAAAACCAAAAATCTGAAGGAGCAAAAAAACCAGAAGAAAACCTAAGAAATGTGATATTGAAAACAGCCTGGAAAATAGGCCATGGAGAGACAACCTAAGAATTATCATATTATCTGAACATTTTGATCAGGAAAAAAAAAGTCTGGATACCAAATTTCAGGAAATTATAAATGAAAATTTCCCAGAACTCTTGGGCTAGAGGCCAAAGTGAAAATAAAAAGAACCTTCTAGTCACCTCCAGAAAGAAACCACAAAATGAAAACTCTCAGAAACATCACAGTCAAAATCCAGAGCTTCCTGGTCAGAGAAAAAAAAAAATGTTCCAAGCAACTATAAGGAAGTTCAGATATTAAGAAGTTATAATAAGAATTACACAAGCCTTTACATTTGCCATTATAAAGAAAAGGAGAACTTAGAATATGATATTCCAAACGGTATGAGATTAAGGTTTACAGCCAAGGATAATGTGATATCCAACGAAACTAATATTAAACCTACAGTAAGACTGTGTATGGGGAAAACCTTTCATGAAGTAGAGAACTTCCAAGTATTCCTGATGAAAAGAGCAGAAATTAGTAGACATTTAGAAATGAAAGTGCAAGCACCAAGATAAACACAGAAAGCTGTGCATAATCTAATGATTGAACAGGAATGCATGGGGATGAATTGTTTACATATTAGTGAGGGATAAGAAAGAAATGTCTTCTCAGAGCCTAATATACTTCAGTTAAAATGACAGCAGGTCTATGAATAGTATTGCCCAGTTTTAATGGCTTTAAGAAAAAATGGAAATAGGAGTAACAGGGGACTTACTGTGTAGGAAAGGAGGAAGAAGGAGGGAAATTACTATTACATAATAGAGGTGCATAAGATTAAGAGCATGAAGCCATGGTGAAAGAGGTGAGAGGAAATGGACTCTCATAGACCTCACTTTCATCTAAATAAGATAAAGAAAGATTGAATATAATTATACACACATAAGTAGAAATCTCAGTATAGAAATATATTAAACTCAAAAGGGAAATGGGGACAGGAACAAGAGAGGGATAGAGAGAAATCTAAGAGGAAAGACAGGCTAGATAAGGGAATAGTCATAAGCAAAATAATATAAAATGTTGGAGGGAAAACTATGAAGAGAGAATTAAAAGGAAAGTGGGGAAAGAGAGTAAAAACCTGGGATCAGGGTAGAGTAAGGAAAAGAGTTATAAACAGAGTAGAAACAGGTTGTTTCAGTTATAAAATCATAAGTGTCAAGCAAATTCCCTCTCTCTAGCACCTTATTTATTGAGAGGAAGGTGGTAGCAAAGAAAGGGAAAAGTAAAGAGGATAAGATAGAGGGAAATATACAATTAACATTCATAACTCTGGGTGTGAATTGAATTAAGTCACCTATAAAATGGAGGAAGACAGCAGAATCAATTAGAAAGAAGAATCTGACAATATGTTATTTGCAAACACTTGAAACACAAAGATTCACTTAGAGTTAAAATGAAGAGCTGAGGCAAAATCTATTTTGTTTCATCTGAACTTGAAAAAACAAGAATAACAACTATGAAATAGCTATAGTAAATACAGAAAAGATAAAAAGAGATAAGCAAGGAGATTACATTATGCTGAAAGGTACTATAGATTAACATCAATATTTAATATATATGCACCTAATAACATTCAATTAAATGAAAAGTTAGTTGTATTGGAGGGGTGAAATAAATAATAAAACTATAATAGTGGGAGACCTTAATGTATCCATTTCAGATCTAGAGAACTCTAACCAAAAGATAAACAAGAGTGGAGTTAAAGACCTTGTCACACCAATTTAAGATAGCATTTGACAAATGGTGTGCATCAACACTAGGATGGGTTAGAATGATTTATTGATTATCACAGCCAAGTGCAGCTTAGGAGGGTATGGACATATGCAGTCACGGACAGAGTCATATGAAGCCTCCCTTACCCATACCATCCAAAGTGATGACATGCTGTGGATGATGGCCCAAATGAGAAATGGGATGTGTTTTCCAGGCAAAGTCCCAGAGATTCTGGGGACCTAGTTACACAGAATTTTCAGACAAAAATCCTGCCATGGAAGCTATCACATCAATGATGGGATAATGAGGTCAGGGAGCCTGGACCAATAGCAAAAGGGAAGGGTTGAAAAAATTAACCAAGAAGGCCTACTAAGAATGAGGAAGTTGAAATTTTAGCTATGCTACATCAGCAAACTTCCTAGAGAGTTTTAGCAGCCAATTCTAACTAGAACAGGTGCAGTTTAAAACTTAAATGTACCAGAGTTGTGTTATAGGAGATAGTCCTAAGAGATTAGGGCCATAGACCCCACTTTCTCTCAGAAATGAATAAAACTTCAGAAAAAATAAAGATAATTTAATCTCTGGTGATTATTGAATGGGAAGAAAAAGGAATATACAGACAGACAGACAGATAGATAGAATATATAGTGAGAGCTGATATATGTGTGTATATGTGTATGTATGTGTGTTTTTGTGTGTGTATGTGCGCGTGTCTGTGTGCATGCATTAAATAGAACACTGGCCCTGGAGTCAGGAAGACCTGAGCTACAATATGGCCTCAAACATTTACTAATTGTTTGACCCTGGGCAAGTCACTTACCTCTGTTTGCCTCAGGTCTTCATCTGTAAAATGAGCTGGAGAAGGAAATGGCAAACCACTCCAATATCTTTGCTGAAAAAACCCCAGATGGGGTCATGAAAAGTCAGACATGACTGCAATGACTGAACAACAAAGCTATCTATATGGCGCCTTTACAAATAAAGGCCTCAACAAAAAAAGAAAAGCAGAAATACTAAATATATTATTTGGTTATCATAATTCAATTAAAAATATATTCAATAAAGGGTCCTTTAGGAAAAAATTTAAGTGATAGGAGATTTGAAAATAATTCTAAAGAACTGGTGGATCAAAGTACAAATTATAAAAATAATGAAAATTTTATCAAAGAATATGACAATAATGAGGCAACATGCCAAAAACTTACAGGACTTACCTGATGCAATCCTAAGGGGGAAATTTCTACTTCTAAACTCATTTATCAACAAAAGAGAGAAATAACAAGTCAGTAAATTAGGTATATTTAAAAGATTTCAACAACAAACCAACTAAATAACAAATTAGAAATTCTGAAAAATTAAAAAAGAAATTAATAAAATTGAAAGTAAAAAGGCTATTGAATTTATAAACAAAATAAAATAAATTGATAAACAAAATAAGGGAGGTCGTGGGGAGGAAATAGCAAAATAAATAGTTAGCTATGCTCATTTTTAAAAGAGAGAGAAAAATCAAAATTTTTGTATCAAAAATGAAGAAAGAGAATTTGCAACAATTGATTAGGAAATAAAGAAAATTATCATAAACTATTTTGACAAAATATATGCTAACAAGATTGACAATTTTGATGGAAAAGCTATATACTTACAAAGATATAAAATATACAGATTAACAAAGGAAGAAGTAAACTACTCAAATAACTTGACATCAGGGGAAAAAATGAATTGGATATAAATTAACTCCCAAAGGAAAAAAGTCTGTAGGACCAGATAGATTCACAAGTGAACTGTATCAAAAACATCCTAAAAACAATTCAAATACTACATAAAATGTTTGCAGTGATAAGAAAAGGGACCTTTCCAATATATTTACATGGTATAAATATAATTTTGATACCTAAAGTTGGGAGAGATGAAGCAGAGGGGGGGAAATAATCAGACTAATATCCCTAGTTAATACTGATATAAAGAAAATAAACAAAATATTAACAGAAAGGCTAAATCAGCATGTTAGAAAGATTATATACTATGACCAGATTGACTTTATATCAAGTATCCAGAGTTGGTTCAATATAATGAATACCATAAATACAGTAATAATAAAATTAATATTAAATTGCACTAAAATATCAAATATTAAAATGTAAATATTAAATTAATAATAAAAACAATGGAAAATATTACATAAATAGATGCCAAAATCAAATACTCATTTATTTTTTAAAATTCTAGAAATCATATGAATAAATAAACCTTTCCTTAATATAGTAAACAGTATTTCCCTAAATCCAAGAGCAAGCATTAAATGTGATGAAGAAAAGTTACCTTTTCCAATAAGATCAAAGGTAAAGCAAGAATGCCCATTATTGTCTGTACTTCTTAACATGACATGAGAAATGCTAGCTATAGAAATAAGACAAAGAAAGGAAATTAAGGGAATAAGCAGAGGCAAGGAGAAAATAAATTTATTGGATTTTGCAGATGATATAATGGTGTATTTAGTGTCTCCAGTAAATTTAATAAAGGTAGGTTGAGGTACGGACTCCAAGGAAGATCAATTTATTAATACAGACACAAATAACTGTTAACAAAAGGGGTCACATTGGCAACCTCAGCAAAGCCAGTGACCCCAAGAGAAGGAAAGGACCTTCTTCATTGGCACGCAACAGAAAAGGGGTCTTGGGAGGCATGAAGAAAAAGTCATAATTGTAGGACTGGGGCAGGAACATTATGATTGGCTATACTGAGGAAAGCAGGCTGGCATTCATGCTCCTCTCTAACAACTAAGGAAGTTAATTGTTTTATGGGAACTATCTGCATCTGTAGTCTTCGCTAAAAGATCACAACTAACAGACTTCCTTTCTCCTCAAAAAGATAAAACTTCCTTAACTACACAAAAACAGGAAAAGACAGATGACATATCTTTTGGTGGTGGTAATTTCTTGGGGCTTAATAGATATCCAGGAAATAAGAGATAACAACTTTTATTTTAAACTAACTTTAAGCTAACTCAGAAGGAGAGCTGAATTCTTGAACTAAATCAAGGATATAGCAAGGTGGCTTTAGACAGACCCTATTATAAAATCAGTACAGCATAAAATCAATTTCATTGTAGAATCAGTAGAGTATAAATCCACACAGTAGAAACTGGAGGTGATATTAATTTTTATATTTTCATTAGATAACCTAGAGAGTCAGCTAAAAATTAATTAAATAACTTCCACAAAGTCGCAGGATATGGGATAAATCCACATAAATCATCAACCTTCCTATATATAACCAACAAAACTAGCCAGAAGAGCTAGAAAAAGAATTGCCATTCAAAATAACCACATAAACTATAAAAGATAGACTTCAAAGGTACACCCAGGAACTATATGAATTTAACCATAAAATGTCCTTTGTAGAAATAAAGGCAGAAAATAAATAATTGGAGGCAAAAAAACTGTTATTCATGGCTAGATTAAGACAATATAATAAAAATGATAATAATATCTAAATTTATTTAGTGCTATGCCAATCAAATTCCCAAAAGAATATTTTATGAAACTATAAAAATAATAACAAAATTCATATAGAGAAGCAAAAGGTCAAGAATCTCAAGGATAATAATGAAAAAAAGTGAGAAGGAAATGGGGAAGGGGATGACAGGGGCAGCCTTCAATACCAGATCTCAAACTGTACTTGAAAATAGTAGTCATTAAAAAAAATCCTTTTTAACACCAAATCCAGTGTTGGTTTAAAGGGAAAAAAGCAGGCTGATCAATAGACTAGATTAGGTACACACTGATTGACTGATTGGTTGTTGTCCTTCATTCTCAAAGAGGACCAAAATGACATCACAGTGTTAGAGTCAAGGTACAGTGTGTCTGGACTGTGGCTGATCAGACTGATAAGCTCAGAAGGCTCTACCATAGGTTGAGCACAAATAGTACACGTGAACATTTGGAGTAGAGATGTCCCTAAATTTATCTCACATTTCTTTTGAGCTGCTGCAATTCTTCTTCACTCATAGAACACACTGCCTTCTTGAATTTGGGTAGGCCATGCTGGCCAGTCCTTTGCCCATGTCTCCCATGCCATAGAATTGATTCCAAAGTTCTTCAGAGGGACCCTGAGAGTGTCCTTGTATTGTTTCTTCTGACCTCCATGTAAGTACTTGCCTTGTGTGAGTTCTCCATAAAATAGTCTTCTAGGCAAACCTACCATCAGGCCAGCCCATCAGAATTGTGCCCTCTGCAGTAGAGTTTGAATGCTTGGCAGTTTAGCTCAAAAAAGGACATCAGTGTTCAGTACCTTATCTTGTCAGGTGATCTTCAAACTCTTCCTAAGAGAAGACAATTCAAGCGATTCAGTTTCATGGCATGGCACTGGGATACTGTCCAGGTTTAACAAGCATACAACAATGAGATTAGTACAACAGTTGTGTAGACCTTCAGTCTGGTAGGCAATGTAATAGCTCTTCTCTCCCACATTTTCCTTTCAAGCCTCCCAAACACTGAGCTACATCCGGCAATGCATGCATCGACCTCATCATCTATGTGCACATCCCAGGAAAGTATACTACCAAGATACACATGTGTTGGTAACCAAAAATGGGCTCCTTAGCACTTAGTCAACAAGTGCCCTTGAATAGTTTGGGCTTTTTCCCCTGAACTAAATGAATGTTCTGAAGTTCAGGGTGCTGGTTTTTTTCCCCTGAACTGACTGAATGCTGGATTAAAGTAAGCTTGTTGGCCCCTTCACCTTGCTTCCCTTGATTAATCAGATCAAAAGAACCTGTGCTTTCCTGGTCAACCCCTTCACCTTGCTTCCCTTGATTAAGCAGATTGAAAGAACCTGTGCTTTCCCCGGCGTACCTTACACCCCCGCAGAAGCTGCTAGCTGGATGATTAAAAACAGCTTCCGTTGGAGCCAGAGACAGCTACAGCTACAGCCGAAGCTGAAGCTGAAGCTGAAGCAGGAGCTGCCGGTAGCAGAGCTGACCTATGTGTGGATTGAGGAGTGCTGAACAAGGGCTTGAGGCCAGTGGGTAATCTTTTTACCATAGAGGGGAAGCATGTATATGATTTTGCTTTATACCATCATGCTTCTCTGTGGCCTCCTGGTTACTCTTGTGAGGTGGACTTATTGGGCCTCAAAGCTTTTGATCGATATATCAAAATGGGGATGCTAGTTCATGGGTCTGTTACTTTGGAGTTTAAATACATGCTTTGATTCTTCTGCCTCCTATCTAGAGAATTCCTTATATCCTACGGTTCTGAACCTTTCAGACATATATACGATTCTTTCTGAAATTATAAATTCTGCCCTCATAATACAACACATCATACAGAAACAAACACAAATTAGCATTTGACAGACCCAAAGACCCCAGTTACAAGATAAAGTTCTCACTATTCAACAAAAACTTCCGGGAAAACTGGATAGCTGTCTGACAGAAATTAGGTTCCAATCAATACCACATCATATACCAGGATAACTTTCAAATTGATACGTGATGCAAAGTTATATCATAAATTAGAGGAGCAAGGAAGAAATTACTTTTACAATCTATGGCCAGAGGAAGAGTTCATGACTAAGCAAATGATAGGATTATATAAGATAAAATGGACAATTTTATTATATAAAATTTAAAAGTTTTTTCAATAATGCAATAAAAATTAGAAGCGAAACAGGTAAGTCAGGAAAAAACTACTTGCAACAAGTTTCTCTAGTAAAGTCTCATTTAAATTTTTACAATTTATTTCATTTTACTTTCAATTCCAAATTCTCTCCCTCTCCACTTCTCCTCCCCTGCTCATTGAGAAGGCAAGAAACATAAAGGCCATTGCAAATATATAGAGTCATGCAAAACAAAATTCTATATTAGTCATGTTCAAAAAAAGAAAGAGAAGAAAATATACTTAATTCTGGGTCCATCAACTCTCTATTTGGAGGTAAAGAGCATGTTTCCTTATCAGTCCTTCGGAATTATGATGGGTTATTATTTTGGTCAGAATTACTACATCTTTTGAAGTTGATTATAATATCGCTATTATTCTACAAATTGTTCTCCTTGTTCTGCTCTCTTCACTTTGCAACAGTTCATAGATGTCTTCCCAGGTTTTTCTGAAACCATCCCCTCCATCATTTCCTACAGTACAATTGTATTTCACCACAGTCATATGCCACAACTTGTCCAATAATTTCCAATTGAAGAGCATCACCTCAGTTTCCAATTCTTTGCCACCACTCTAAGAGCTGCTATAAACATTTTTGTCCCTATGGGTCATTTTCTTTTTTCTTTGATCTCTTTGGGATATAGACTTCATAGCAGTATCTCTAGGTCAAAGGGTACGCACAGTTTAATAGATTTGGAGATTTAGTTCCAAATTCTTTTCAAGAATAACTGAACCAGTTCACAGCTCTACCAACAATACATTAATCTACTTACTTTCCCACATCCCCTTCAGCATTTGTCCTTTTTCTTTTCTATCACCTGAGCCAATCTGATGGGTGTGAGGTGGTACTTCAAAGTTGTTTTAATTTGCACTTTTCTAATTACTAGTGATTTAGAGAATTTTTTTTATATGGCTACTGATAATTTGTATTTCTTCCTCTGAAAACAGCCTGTTCATATCCTTTGATCATTTATTTATCAATAGGTCTTATTTAACTTCACTAAGATTTTTTGAATACCCTGTACAGGAAACTAATTCAAATTTATAAGACTAAAAGCCATTGCATAGTAGATAAATGGTTAAAAAAAATATGGACAGGCAGTTTTCAAAGGAAGAAATGCAAGTAATATAAATCACTAATACTTAAGGAAATGCAAATTAAAGCAACTTTGAGCTCCACTTCAAAGATAACAAAAGAGAAAAAATGACAAATGTTTGAGGGGCTATAGGAAAACAGATACACTAGTACACTGTTGATGGTGCCATGAATTGGTCCAACCATTATGGAAAGCAATTTGGAATTATGCTCAAAAAGTTATTAAACTGGGCATACCCTTTGACCCAGAGATACTGCTATGAAGTCCATATTCCAAAGAAAGTGAGAAAGGATCTATATGTACAAACATATTTATAGCAGTTCTTTTCATTTTGCCCAAAAAATGGAAACTAAGAGGCCAGTCTCCTTTCGCGGAATGACTAAACAACTTGTGGTATATGGATATAATGAAATATTGTTGTAGAAATAATGAAATGGAGAATTTCATGGGAAATTGGTAAGACTTTTATGAACTGATACAGAGCAAAGTGAACCAAAATAAAATAAACCATAAGTCCAAAAGAATGAAGATGAAACATACCACTCAGCTCCTTATAAATGGTGATGAACTTAAGATGCAGAATGAGATACTCATTTTTGGACATGGCTAATGTAGGAATTTGTTTTGCCAGACCATGTAAATATGCAGTGAAAGTTTCTTTTCATTTGCTCAATGGAGAAAGGTGGCTAATGGAAGGAAAAATTCATATGAAATATTTGTCACTTGAAAAAATAGAAAACAATTTTGAAAAGACTATAAACTTGTCTGAAAATTTTTGCAAAGACAGCAGATGGGTGATTATGAATAGTGCCATCTCACAAAGCACAGAGAAGTGGCAGAGGCCCTAAAAACAGTTTAGATAAAGATTGGCACAATGTCTAGTTGAACAAAGTCATCCCAAGGGCATTTAAGCATCAAAATGGAAGGAAGACAACAAGAGTGAATTAGAGATATGCAGAAATCATTTAAACAAAGTTCTCCATCAAGGACCTCTACAGTACAATCCAAGAAGTTCTTATGGAGGAGGAAGAAATCAAACTAAGTAGAACAGAGACAGGAAAAGCAGCCAGATTTGACCAACTCTACATAAAACGAATCCATAATAGAAATAATACAATTGTGAGAGGGTTCTGAGGCCAATACATAAGGCATCTGAACAAGGAGGGATATTATCATATATCACATATCAAAGGTGTAGAAAAAAATATGAGACCAAGAGAACATCATTAAGTACCTACCCAATCCTTACTCTCCTATCTATACAAAAGAGTTACGAGAGTTATTTATACGTGAATTAAGGAAATAATAATAGTAGATAACAACTACATAGCACTTACTATGTGCCAGAAACCGTACTAAGTGCTTTAAAGTTATTAATTCATTTGACCTTCACGACAATGCTGAAAGGTAGATACTATTATTATCCCCATTTTATAGATGAAAAACTGAGGCAGTGGTTAAGTGACTTGCCCAGGGTCACACACCAGCTGAAACCAGATTTGAACGTAGGTCTTCCTGACTCCTAACCTAGTGCTTTATGCACTGTACATACAGCTTAGCTGCCCCAAGATCCCACAGTGCTTATCGTTTGATAATAACAAAAAAGCATTTGATTCAGTAGAAAGAAACAACAACTTACAGGCTCCTTTACAACAAGATGCCTCCCACTCAAACATCAAACTCATTCAAAATTTCTTCGAAGATACAAAAACAGAAATAACCGTGTTCAACATTCTGAGAGAGCTGAACAAACAGAGTAAAGGAACTCGGGAGCAGAGTGTACTTCCAGGGTATGGAGGCTGCTGTGGCATGGTGGAGAAAACCCAGAAAGTCAGCAGTGGAGCCCAGAGAGGAATAAAGCTGTCAGAAGTTGCTTTGTAGATTTGCCAGAGTAGAGTGAGCCAATGAGAGAAAAGGACCTTCTTAGGTCTTGTGTATACCCACATGAGTCAAGAGTCTTGGGATGTGGCCTCAGACATTTGACACTTAACTAGCTGTGTGACCTTGGACACATCACTTAACCCCATTTGCCTTGCCTTCCCCCCTCCAAAAAAAAATTATAAAATTTGGGGAAAAAAGAGTCTTGGGGGTGTCGTTATTATTTGATTATATAAATTATATAAGGATCATTATTTTTTTTAAATCTCATTTAAGGAGAAGTGAGGGACTGATAAAGTCACAGGTGAAAAGGCACAATTGTATATAAGAAGGAAACAATCATCTCCTACTAGCCAGTTAAATCCCTTTCTCTTAGTGAATCAGAAAGGGAACCCTAAGTAGTTGACTGGTGATTCTCAAAAGATAGTTTGAGAGTTCAAGGCAGTTAAAGAGAAAGATAACAGAAAAAAAAACCCAGCTCCTCACCCCTTGAGGAGGAGGTGTGATGGTATCTAGCCACATAAAGAAACATCCTTTTGAGAAGTTAGATTCTGAGAAACAATTGAGTAAGACACACTGCCCAGACAGACAGATACAGAGAGACAGTCACCAGAGGCCAGAAGCAGCTTCAAGAAGCATAATAATTGGCCCAAAAAGAAAACCAGCCAGCTATGAGCTGGAGAGTCACTGTGAGGAGGAGACCCCAGAAACCCAGCTGAGCAACCCCTCCATTAGAGATACTGTAACCAGCGGGGAGCTTTGTAAAGCACTCCACAGGAGAGAAAGGACTTTCATGCCCTGTAATATCAAATTAATGAATAACTATGCAGAGATCCTAGAATGCACCATTGCTTCAAACAATTTACAAAACACAAGCAGTTCCTTGTCTGGACCTTTGTATGTTCTGACAAATACCAACCTTTTTCCCCAAATCTCTCATAGCATCTTAAAGAGCATACTCAATATCCTTGTCCTGCTGTATATTCAAATACCTCATTATATGATCCCCCCAAAGGCATCTAAGTCCATCATTTCACACCAACACAGTGCTAATTTTAGCTTAACTTGTTATCACAGTGTACCCAGCTACGCAACAGGTATCATAACTTAAGCACACAATCATACAGCCATGCAACTGTTATAATAAAATAACTAATCTAGTCTGTCAAAGTCACTATAGAAAATCCTACTGTCCATAGCATAGGAAAAGGGGAAAAAACTACAACTATGCACACATTCATATGTATATATGTATTGTTCATGTATGTACATATACATACAAAACGTGTATGCCAATATATTTGTGCATGTGCATATATTGTATATACATGTATATATGTACATGTGCACCTGCAGCATGTACATGTATTGTGTGCACAAACATACATACAAGAAGTTGACATGAGAGCTAGGAAATTTAGTATTTGGGTTTTTTTGTTTTTTGTTTTACCTTGGTACCTTCTTTTGTCTTTTGTCTCTCTTGCTTAAAAGCAACAAAGAAAAATATCTGTCTTTATGTGAAGAGTTTGTGGGCAGAGAATGATCTTTGTTACAAAGAGAACCTATAGCAAGTTTTTAAGGTCACTAAGTAACGTGGAAGAGAAATCTTGAGTTTGAAGAGTCTGAAATGAGATGCTTCTGTAGCCAACAACCAACTTGACTCAAGGCTCCTTAGTTTTCCCTTTTTCTCAATAGCAACTTGCTACACATTCTAAACCTTTGGTTCTCAACTTTTTTCGATCCCAAATGAGCCATTTTACGAGGCAAAATGCCCTTACGTATATGTAACGGCTCTTCTGTATATGATATAGAAGAACTTTTATCTATTGCCCATCTATCTTCCATCCCACCACTGACCTACCCCACTTCTTTACTGGAAACAAGACCAAAAAAACTTCATGAGATTGAATGAAAAGAACAATGGTGGTTTGGGTAAAAAAAAAAAAAGTGAAGAAACTCACATGTAAAGGAAAGTGGAGGGCAGAAACAAAGATATCACCCTCAACACACCATCAACATTAAGACACTAACAGATAAACCTTTCAACCGCCTGGGCAGCTGCTATGGACCAGCTTTTGGCAAGCATCCTCAAGGTAAGAGTTCAAAGTTCTTTGATTGCCTATGGTTTTACATGACTGATTTATACAGTCTGGATTTCTTTAACTAGATAAAACATTGGTATCATAGCTACCATGGCTGCTTGAATAATACATTGGGAAATTGGGAAATTGTAAAAACTTTGCAAGTAAGATTTTTGTAAATGCCATTTTACATTTAAAGTCAAATGTCCAGTTATAAACCTATCATAGCAATGGCTATGGTGGACACACAAGGCAGTTCTCTCCAGCTGTGCCCTTCTCTGGTTTCTGTAATGGGAAAGGAACAAATTCTCTACTTGAGTCAAGAATTCTCAGCAGTGTGGCAGCTGGTTACTTCATGCAGTCTTCCTCAGACACTCCAAGGGTTTCTGCAAACAAATCAGGTCAGAATCCCAGTGAAAGATTTTATCCCGAGGGACTCCTCTGGGAGATAGCTGGTATTTTTCAGTCATCTGTCTTGTTTTTGCAAACACTGATTTCCATCAAGGGTCTCCCAACTTGTGTTGTACTTCAAATTTGTAATGTACAGAGTAGGAACCACCTGAACTAATTGCATCAGTTATAAAAAGGCAGGTAATTTGGGAGTGTGGTAAAGGGTTGTTTTGATTTTATGGGCAAATGATCATCCCAATGAACATTGCTCCATCTCTGGAAAGAGAATTCTGGTATTTGGCCCTGGTATCTATATCCTGAAATGAAAAGTTAATATTGGAGGTAGGATGTACCCTCTGGAAGCCGAGGTCTGAACTTGGGCTTGGGATACAAGGTCCATCTCAAACCATAGCCCTATATTTAAACTATTACAAGGCTCAACTGCACAGATATCAACTACCTTATCAGCTTGTGTTGGTAAACAAAATGGGCTCTTAGCACTCAGTTCAACCAAGTGCCCTTGAAGAGTTTGGCCTTTGTTTCCTTGATTAGACTGAGAATCGTTGGTGACCTCCTTGCCTCAGGGGAGGGCCTAGTTTACACATGGGTTTGAGAGGCATGTTTGGGACATTAGAGGCTTTTAGATCACTTGGGTTTAAGTCACTTCTTTGTGACGATTCTAGGTCACGTGGGTGAGTCGCATATGTGACTCACCATTGACCCTGAAAAAGATATAAAACCAGGGGTTGGCTTTCTACTTTTTGGAGCTCTTACCCACAGCCATGGTGGCACGCGTGACTCTGGGCCAGAGTTACTTGTTATGAGCTCCCAGGCTGAACCTAGATGTTGGTAACTATGAATTGTATTTGGTCTGTCTGTCAATGTTTGTAATTTGTTTGTATTTGTTCTGTGTGGGACAATAATTCCCCCAAAATGAAATAACAATCAAAGGTATCTCCAGGTAAAGACAAAGGCTTTATTTGCAAGTCTCGTGGGAGAACTGGGCATCGCCCACTCCAGAGTGGTCTGAGGTAGGGAGGCAAGTTTCAGAAGGCAGACATGCAGTTTATATACCCTTTAAAGGCCTCCCCCCAAAAAAACCCTTACAAAACAATTCTAAGAAGCCCCAAAAACCCCCTTACAAAACAATTCTAAGAAGCCCCAAAAAACCCCTGGACCTCTATCCCCATCTGTGGGGGTAGTTGGCCTCACATTCTTGAAACAAGGAAAGATTCTTAATCTAACACCTTAACCTCAAACTAGCAGACAGCAGTTACAGGCATGCTCACCCTATCTGCATGCAGGATGTGGATATATGTGGTGTATATGCAAGTTTAAGCGGGGGGGGGGGGGGGGGTAATTTTTAAACTCAAAGATATAGTTCAAACGTTATGGAAGCTAAAATATTAAGTATCCTTTTCCTTAAATGAGAGACTTTCATCCATTCCACTCAGTTCCAAAGTTCAGAGTGCTGGCTTTTTCCCCTGAACTAAGTGAATGGTATTTGTATGCTGAATTAAAGTAAGCTTGTTAACCCCTTAATGTTGCTTTCCTTAGTAAAGCAGATCAAAAGAACCTGGGCAGCATTCTTGTTGTTGGGCTTGTGTTGGTCTTTCACCCCCATAACAGCTGCTAGCCAGATTGTTGAAACACAGTTTCAGAGTATCTTCCTCCTAAGAGACCAATCACTTCTGCCGTAGAAATATTAACATGCAAATTCATTATTAAAAGTGCTTCTGAAGCCACTTACACCTGAAATTTGTTTAACTGAAGAGGCTTCAAGAAATCACCTAGAAGGGATCAAAGGAACTTTTGAGTCGCCTGGGCACTTTGGGAGATTTCATAGGTTTGTTTTTTCCATCTTCCCTTCTTCTGGCTAACTCCTCAACTGAGAGATACTCAAATGTCTGTCCTTCTAAGTCGCTTGTATCACACCAGTTCCCCCATGAGTCTCCTACTTGACACCTGGGCATTAATGGTCTAGCTGGTACACTTCTGCATCTCTTCCTTCTCTGACTCATGTCTTATCAGCTGGCTGAGGTCTATTATATAAAGTCTGCTCACATCCAAAACTGATCATCCCTATTAATTCCAGGTATGTGTTATCCATCCAATACAGTTAACATTATCACAGTTCTTCAGTCCTTGATGCACTGAGGTCTTATTCAAATATTTCAGGTTGCATCTTTCCCACTGATCTAAAATGTAATTCCTAATCTTCAAATATCATTTTGGTGTCTTGGTTTGGTGGCCCTCAAAAAACTCAGGGATGGTTTGCTTCTCTTCCTGCTGAAAGGCATTTGTTTACTTCTACCTCCTGTTCAAGCCACTTGAGCTCCTCCCCATCCTCCTGGTTTGTCTCATCCCCTTGACAAGAAGGATGAAAAAGCTTCTCACTATCAAGGACATCCTTTTACCCTCCTCTAGTTTCTGGGTTGAGCTCAGTGTCCCCCAACATTCTTCTTCCATCCTGCTTGGTGCTTCCTTCTGTACCAAGATTAGATGTTGAATTTTGAGTGACTGATCAGAGCTCCCACCACTGTTGCTGGACTTCCGCAATCAGGAAGCAGTTCCCAAGGCAGAGAGCACTTTCCTCCAACCTTGTGAAGGGCTAAGAAGATCCTTCCTGGGAGTTGCAGAAATGACACGGTCTTGTCCCTCAGGAGGAGTGAGTCCTTGGGGACCATTTTATGGTCTGTATTATTGAGAACATCAAATAAAAGAATATTGCTGGGATTCCTTAGGGGATGTGAAAAATTCATCTTATTCATCAGAGATGTTCACTTCTTCATCATCAGATAATATCTCAATTTTGACAGCATTCAGGTTAGGTTCAGCACACCCTCATGAGCTTAATGAGGATCAGGACTTCTCCCCTGAAAGCTCATCTAGGGCCTGAAAATGACTGCTGCTCTTCTGTTTGGGCAAGCCTTTTTCCAGACCATCTAATTTGTCTTGTTAAAGTAGTCTGGTGTAACTCTCATAAAACAGCGCAACCACCTATTAGTTTTGCAATTTTTGTCCACCTCCGGACAAACTTGTCCAGACCTTGTTCAAATAGGTCTTTTTTCTCCTACCATCCACTTGACTGGGTGACTGATTGGCTTTATAAATTACTATAGTCACGAGTTTTCCTGATTTTTTGTGGACTTTTCATGTACGTTTTATTGCTTTCCTTTTTGATCAAGTCAGACTTTGTCTGGAGGTGGTTTGTTAGACATATAATATTCTTCCAATAACATTTTCTGGATGACAGCCCTGTTCTCAGCACTCCATCCAGAGTTCAAGGAATGAGGTTATTATCAGTTCTCCAGGTTAAATCAAGATAGTGATCTTGCAGTAAACCAGATGTATTTTCATTGCCTCTAGGTCTCCCTCAAAGTCCACATCCACCTCTCAGCCACCAGGATCATGATCATGACTTGAGACCCACCACATAACCCCTAGAAGTCAATTTTTCAAATGGGGTTTGACACATAACATAACAGGGGTTTTACACATGTGCAGAATGTCTTAGATGGTATCACTTCACGTGGAGAGGCTGGGGAGCTTGCTTGTAGAAGAGTCACACTGACATGTAAGGGAGCTGCCTTGGAGGGCACATATTGTGGCTGGTTCTGGTCCACTAACCACAAGGCAACTGCCAGATTCTTTGACTGGTTTCAGGAGCCTAGTGTCTCTTGTCTTACTCCTTCAGACTTCTCTATTCCTAGTGTCATGAATCTTTTTCTCTAAGTCCCTGGAAAGAGACCATGATATAAGAGGAGAGGCTTTGGGGATTTCTCACCTTTGAGGTCATTTGGCCCCAAGAAATGTACCTTGATTCTTGGTGTCTGCATTGGTTTTTGGTTTTTTCTGTGTTAGGTGAAATGAGTATAACCTCCAGCATCCTGAGTTTCTAAAGCTCAACAAGGCACTCTGGTGTTCCAGTGTTCCAGGCCAAGTTTTGCACCCAGCCCAGCCTGGCTGCCACAAAAAGCAAAGATCAACCTTTGGGATGACCCAGGCCAGCAACTGCAAAGACAAGAACTTGGCAAACAGCAATGCTATTTTGGGATGTGAACTTGGTGAAACCAATACTGTATAAGAACTGAACTAAGTTCAGAGGATTCCACCCCAGAGAGAAGGTAGTATATAAAGGAAAATATGTCCCTGAAGTATTAAGGAAAAAATGCTATATCTTTGCTATATTTTTGCTGTATCTTCAACGTAAATATACCTTTGTAAAAGCTAATCCATATTAAGTGATTAAAAGATGGAAAAAGTCAGTGTTGGAGGGGTTGTGGAAAGATAGGCACACTAGTGCATAATTGGTGGAGTTGTAAATGAGTACAATCATTTTGGAAAGTAATTTGGAATTATGCAAATAAAGTGACTAAAATGTCCACACCCTTTAACCCAGAGGTTTCTTCTTGGCACGTATCCCAAGGCAGTCACTGATAAGAATAAAGTCCCTATAGACACCAAAATATGTATAGCCAGCATTTTTTGTGGCAACAAAAAACTGGAAACAAAGTAGATGCCCATTGATTAGGGAGTGACTAAATAAATCGTGGTATATAAATGTAATGGAATATTACTCTGCTATTAAAAAAAGGTGAATATGGTGAATGCAGAGAAGCATGGAAAGACTTACATGAACTGATGCAGAATGAAACAGTCAAGAAAGCAATATAACAGGATAAATACAACAATACAAATGGAAAGAACAGCAACCACAAAATAATCAAAAGAGAATATTGCAAAATTGCAAGGAACTAGCATAGTCCTAAGGAAAAGAAATAAGCATATGCCTTCCCTGCCCCCACCACCACCACCACCACCACCATCAACTACTGTGTACAAACAGAAATCTATAGGTGTGGAACATTGTATATATTTTCATATTTTTTCAATGTATTGCTCAGTTTTGCTGATTTTTCCCTTTTCCTTTTTTAAAAAAGAAATTCTTTGTTTAGAGGAATAACTTTCTAAATGGTAAAGAGATGCTGGAAGAAATCTTGCAAAGTAAAAACAAGCAATTTTTTAAAATTATTTACAAAATAAATAGAACTGAAGTGTTAGTAACTAGCCCTTAACAGTGAGAACATAGCTGGGGGATGGGGGGGGGGGGGGCACTTAATCCAATAGCAGTGGAGAGACACCCTCAGACCATTCAGGATTCCCTGAAACCCTGAAGGGAGAGACGTAAGATACTAGAGAAAAGAAAGAGCCAGGGCATACTCACTACACAACCATATGGAAGAATCCTTCAAATCACCAATAATAATAGAAATAAAAATAAAAATAACCCCAAGCTTTCATCTTATATCCAACAAATTCTCAAAGAAGATAAAAGATAGAAATACACAATGTTGGAAGAATCACATAAAGACAGGTACACTGAGGCATTATTTGTGAAGCTGTAAATTAGCACAACCATTCTGGAAAGCAATTTAGAATTGTGCAAATTAAATGTCTAAAATGCTCATACCCTTTGACCAGAGACTCCACTTCTAGGTATAAAACCCAAGGCAGTTATTGATAAAAAGAAAGTTCCCCAAAATATTTATAACAGAACTTACCGTGAAAGATCGCCACCTAAGGGAGGAAGCAGTTCCAAGAAGCGTTACCCTTGTACCAGAAAAGAATACTGGCTATAGACTCAAGAAAGACTTTCAGTAATTAAGAGCTTTGAGTTATCTCTTTGGCACATGTGTAACCTGCAGGTGCACCACACCACCATTTTATTTTAAGTTTGTGCCCACTCTGCCCATTGACCTGAATGCATTTTGGGGAGAAAGTGCCTCCCAAGCTTCTGGTGAAAAGTTTTGTACCAACTGTTCTTAGTCTACCACCATAGTAAACATCTTTGCTAATTAAAGAAAATAGCTGATTGTTAATGGGAAGCATTCCCATGTTATTCTTGACCTTTGTTCTTCCAGATAAATTTTGTTACTATTTTTTTCTAACTCTACAAAATAAAATTCTTTGGTAGTTGGATTGGTATGATACTGAATAAGTAAATTAACTTGGGTAGAATTGTCATTTTTATTACATTGACTTGGCCTACCCATGAGCAACAATTCACATTTTCCCAGTTGTTTAGATCTGTCTTTATTTGTGTGAAAAGTGTTTTGTAATTGTGTTCATATAATCCCTGGGTTTTCTTGGAGATAGACTCCCAAGCATTTTATATTGTATGTAGTTAATTTAAATGGAGTTTCTATCTCTTGCTGCTAGAAATGCTGATGATTTATAGGGATTTATTTGTGTACCCTACAACTTGGCTGAAGTTGTTAATTGTTTCAACTAGTTTTTTAGTTGATTTCTCTAGGGTTCTCAAAGCATACCATCACATCTTCTGCAAAGAGAGATAGTTTTGTTTCCTTGTTGCCTAGTTTTATTCCTTCAGTTTCCTTTTATCTTATTGCTATAGCTAGCATTTCTAGGTCAGAATAATAGTGGTGATAATGGATATCTTTGCTTCACCACTGATCTTATTGGGAAGGCTTCAAGTTTAACCTCATAACAGATAATGCTTGCTCTTGATTTTAGATAGATACTATTGATCATTTTGAGAAACGCTCCATTTTTCTAGTGTTTTTAATAAGAATAAGTGTTTTATTGTGTCAAAGACTTTTCCTGCAACTATTGAGATAATCATATGATTTTAATTGTTTTGTTATTGATATGTTCAATTATGCTAATAGTTTGTCTAATATTGAACCAATCCTGCACTCCTGGTATAAATCCCACCTGGTCATAGTGTGTGATCTTTGCAACATAGTACTATAATCTCCTTGCTAGCATTTTTTTTTAATTTTTGCTTCAATATTCATTAGTGAAATTGGTCTATAGTTCTCATTCTCTGTTTTTGCTCTCCCTGGCTTAAGTATCAAAATTATATTAGTGTCATAAAAGGAATGTAATAGGAGTCCTTCTTTACCTATTTTTTCAAGTAGTTTATAAAGTATTGAAATTAATTATTCCTTATACGTTTGGTAGAATTAACTTGTAAATCCATCTGGTTCTGGGGGGTGAGGGGGTGCTGTTCTTAGGGAGCTCAGTTATAGTTTGTTCAATTTCTTTTTCTAAGATAGGGCCATTTAAGTATTCTATTTCCTCTTCTGTTCATCTGAAATTCTTTGTAAGTATCCATTCATTTCACTCAGATTATCAGTCTTACTGGCATGTAATTTGGCAAAACAACTCCCAATAATTGCTTTAGTTTCATTGGTGGTACATTTACCTTTTTCTTTTTCAATAGTAGTAACTTTGTTTTCATATATATATATATATATATATATATATATATATATATATATATATAAAATTAATCAGTGGCTTTTCTGGTTGTTGTTGTTTTTTTTTTTCCATAAAACCAGCTCCTAGTTTTATTTATCAGTTCAATTTTTTTTTACTTTTAATTATATTAATCTTTCCTTTGATTTTCAGGATTTCCATTTTGGCATTTAATGGGGGATTTTTAATTTGTTCTTTTTCTGGTTTTTTTAGTTGCATACCCAATTCATTGATCTGCTTTTCTCTCTTTTATTGATTTACATGTTTAGAGATATAAAATTTCCCCTAAATACTTCTTTGGCTGCATCCTACAAATTTTGGAATGTTGTCTCATTGTTGTCATTCTCTTTAATGAAATCATTGATGGTTTCTATGATTTGTTCTTTAAGTCTCTCATTCTTTAGGATTAGATTACTTATTTAGGAGTACAGACCCACAGAGTACTTTCAACTAGGAACAATCTTTCCCCAGGGGATCCAACCTGTGAGTTTAGGCTTAGAGGTAGTCCAGAAAGGGGATACTACATAAAGAAGAAAATAGTGCAGGAAAGGATGCAAATAGAACAGTTTTCTTACTGCCTTATTAACCTTTGCATATTTCATTATTTCTTCAAAAAAAAAAACTCTACATGACAGAAGTTTAATTTCTCATGCAATATTTTTCCTGTTCTTTGTAACCTGGAATGTTTCTGTTTATTGATGTCTGTTAAGTTCATAATAAAAAAAAATTAAACTTACTTTAAAAAAAGGATCAGATTACTTAGTTTCAATTAATTTTTCACCTAAATTTCCATGGCCCTTTATTGAATGTAATTTTATTGCATTGTGATCTGAAAAGGATGCATTTAATATTTCTACTTTTCTGCATTTGGTTGTAAAGTTTTTAAGTCCTAGTATATGTCAATTTTTGTGAAAGCACCATGTATAGCTAAGAAAAAGGTATACTCCTTTCTATTCCCATTCATTTTTCTCCAGAAGTCTATCATATCTAATTTTTCTAAGATTCTATTCATCTCCTTGGCTTCTTTCTCATTTATTTTATGGTTAAATTTGGCTATTGTTTTCTTCTATTTCTTTGCATTGCTCATTTAAGAAATCCTTATGTCTCCTCGATATTCTCTGGAATTCTGCATTCAGGTGGGTATATCTTTCCCTTTATCCTTTACCTTTTGCTTTTCTTCTTTCCTCAACTATTGGTAAAGCCTCATCAGACAGCCATTTTGCTTTTTTGCTCTTCTTTTTCTTTGGGATGTTTTTGTTGCTGCTTCCTGTATAGTATTTTGAACCTCTGTCTATAGTTCTTTAGGCATTTCATCTACCAGATCTAATCCCTTAAATCTATTAGTCATCTCTACTTCATAATCATATGGGACTTATATGGTCTGATGGTTTTCCCTATTTTCTTATTTAAGTCTGAATTTTACAATAAGAAGCTCACGATCTGAGCCAGTCAGTTCCAAGTCTTGTTATAACTAACCGTATAGAGCTTCTCCACATTTGGCTGCAAAGTATATGATCAATCTGACTTCTATATTGACCATCTGGTAATGTCCACGTGTAGAGTCACCTTTTAGGCTGTTGAAAAAGAGTGCTTGCTATGACTGACAAGAGTTGTCTTGACAAAACTTCATTAGTATCTGCCCTGCTTCATTACTGCAAGGCCAAAATTGCCTTTTACTCCAATTATCTTTTGATTTCTTACTTTAGCATGCCAACACCCTACGATAAATGCGACATCTTTTTTGGTGTTAGTTCTAAAAGATATTGTAGTTCTTCATACAACTGATCAACTTTGGCCTCCTTGACATCAGTGGTTGGAGCATAGATTTCTATTACTGTGAGGCTGAACAGTTTGCTTTGGATTTGTACAGATATCATTCTATCATTTTTGAGATTATACCCCTGTACTGCTTTTCTCACCCTTTTATTGACTATGAGGACTATTCCATTTTTTCTAAGGGATTTTTGTTCACAGCAGTATCTATAGTGATTGCCTGAATTAAATTCACCCATTCCCATCCATGTAAGTTCATTAACATCTAAGATATCAACATTTAGTCTTTCCATCTCCTGTTGGACCACATCCACCTTACCTTGGATCCTAGATCTTACATTCCAGGTTCCTATGCAATACTGTTCTTTACATCAGATTTTCCTTTCATCACCAGACACATCTGCAACTGAGTTTCCTTTCAGCTTTGGGCCAGCCACTTCATTAGCACTGGAGCTACTAGTAGTTGTCCTCTGCTCTTCCCCAGTAGCATATTGGACACTTTCCAACCTGAGAGGCTTATCTACTGATGTCATTTCTTTCATCACTTTAATACTGTCCTTGGGGTTTTCTTGGCAAAGCTACTAGAGTGGTTTGCTATTTCCTTCTCCAGAGATCTCTTCAAGAAAATTAGAGACACCAAGGGAATATTTCATGCAAAGGTAAGTACTATTTCTATTTCCTTTTTACAGATGAGGAAAATTAAATGGACAGAGGGTGTGACTTACCCAAGCTCCCATTGCTAGCAGTGTATGAGACCAGATTTTAATTCATGTTTTCCCATCCACTGAAAGACTCATATGAGCTTATACAAATGAAGTAAGCAGAGTATACACAATAACCACAAGATAAATGCAAGGAACAACCACAAAACAATCACAACTGGGTGTTGCAAAATTCTAATGACTGAGCTTAATTCCAGAGAAGAGATGTGAGGAAACATTTCCCCTATTCTTTTGCAGAAGTGAAGATTTGCAGGCATGAAAAACAATGCATATATTTTAAGATTTTTTTTCAGTTGGTTTGTTTTGCCGGTTTATTTGTTTCTTCTCTTTTATGTATACTAATGCACTCTTGAGCTGTGAACTGTGAACTGTGAACCGGTTCAGCCATTCTGTAAAACAATTCAGAACTGTCCCCAAAATGTTACCAAACTCTATATATCCACTAAGTCAATGGTACCATTACAGGGTATATATCTCAAAGAGATCAAAGATAGAAAAAGCCCATATGTAAAAAAAATCATAGAAGTATCTTTTATTGTAACAAATAACTAGAAACTAAGTGAGTTCTAATCAATTACAGAATAACTAGATACTTTATAAAGTGTTATCCTAAAATCTAAGTAAAAATTAGATTTACAGCAATTCGTAACCCTGTCAAAAAAGAAAATAAGACTGGCCTGACCTAGTTTGTTCTTAATGCAGTCATATTCTTTGGGATCCTCTCATCCCTTTCCAAATATTCTCCAACCATCTCTTTCACCGGTTAGCTTTGTTCTGCATGGCCCCAGAGAGCAGAACTGGCAATAATGGGTAAAAACTGCAAAGAGGAAGATTTCCAGTTGATACTCAGGTATTAGTAAGTAATGCTACTTAGTAATAATTAGAGCTATGCAGTCACAATTGACAGGTACTTACTACGTCCAATAGTAGAAAGGGCTGTCTCAGGAGAGAGTGGGTTTCCCTTCAATGGAGGTCTTCAAGAAAAGACTGGATAACCATCACTTGTCAGGCTATTGTAGGAGGGATTCGTGCACAGACACCAGAGAGGACGAAGATGGCAGTGAGCTTTCTTCCCAATCTGGGATTCTGGGATGCTGTGATTCTGAAATACACCACACGAGGGAGCCAAGGAACAGCATTAAAATGAGGAGGAGATAAGAAAGAGGAGCCAGGGCCAAAAAAAAATGCCCTAAACAGCAGCCTAACAGAGAAACGTGTTCCAATCCCATCGGACAGAAAAAAAGAGGGCGGAGGAACAGGTCAACACCTTGAAAGGCTGGAAACCCTAAAACCTGTAAGATTGGCAATAAAGATTAAAGGAGGCTGAAGCGTTTAGAAGCACTTCTGACATACATATTGCTCTATAAATTCCCAAAAGATAAAGACTGCTTTTACTTTTGCCTTTGTATCTCTAGCACCTAGCAGAGTACCTGACACATAGCAGGTAGTTAATAAATGCTTGGTGAATCAAGGAAGTTTTTAATAAACTTTAGCATGACAAGTAGATGTAAGTTATGATGATTACATATAATATTTTGTACCTATAAAGCATTGCAAGTGTGATGTTCCTTTTGGCCCTGCACCTTAGAACCTCAGTCATGTGGCAAGAGTGATGGCTTCTTTAAGCCTAGAGTAAGACAGACTATCATTGTATGAATTATGCAGCGAGGTAGTGTGATATCTTAGCTACCGGTCAGGGCATAAGCCATCAGCACAGTGGTCTTGTTAGGTATTTTTTTTTTTTTGTCTAACATATGCCTTTCTAATGAGATGGATTACCTTGCTGGCTGACCCTGGAGCTCAGCCTGCAAATGCCTAGAATGCACCTCCACCAATACTTTTTGTTGTTGTTGTGTTTAGTTGTTTTCAGTTGTATACAACAATTTGTGACCCTTTATGGGTTTTCTTAGCAGAGATACTGGAGTGGTTTGCCATTTCCTTCTCTAGCTCACTATACAGATAAGGAAACTGAGGCAAACAGGGTTAAGTGACTTGCCCAGAGTCATACAGCTAGTAAGTGTTGGAGGCCAGATTTGAACTTAGGAAGATGAGTCTTCTTGATACCAAGCCCCGCATTCTAGCCACTGCACCACCTAAATGTCCCCCACCAACACCAATACTACCACAACAATCACTATCACCAAGCCCAAACAGCTTGATGTTCAGCAGCAAGGACTCATTTGGATCTTCAGACCCACTGGCTAGGCCTGAAACAAAGCAAAAGAATGAAATGGGCTATTACTTAAAAGGTTAAGGTATAAAAGTTAGATGGCACAGCGGATAGACACTGGGCTTGGAGTCAGGAAGATCCACCTTCCTAAGTTCAAATCTAGCCTCCAACACTTACTAGCTGTGTAACTTTGGACAAGCCACTTAAACCTGTTTGCCTCAGTTTCCCCATCTGCAAAATGAGTTGGAGAAGGAAATGGCAAACTACTCCAGAATCTTTGCCAAGAAAAGCCCAAATGGGGTCATGAAGAGTCAGACAGAAATGAAACAACTGAACAATAATATATAACTCACCAGTCTCTGCCCTTTCTAGACTGCCCTCTCTCAGTTCATAGCACCCCCTACATTCACTGAATCCAGGGAATCTGTATGCTATGATAACATAGTTTGTTTAATGTAATATAAAGTATAAAGGACTGTGAGGTAAATAAATGAAATGTGAAGACTTCACAGGGGAGGAGGTGTATAATATTCATATCTATTCATATCTATATACAGGAGTGTTTAAAAATCAAGATACAAGGAAGGGGAAGATTCTGAGGCCATGAGAGGCTAATGGCTCAGCCTCTGGGAAAGTTTACCCTGAAACTTTTTTGTTCTTTCTTCTGGTTCCGGTTTAAAGATTTTCTCAGTAAGAACAGGGTCATAACGACCTGTTTTCCTCTACTGTAAAAGAATGGAGAGGGTCTCCCCCTCCCCTTATCCAAATCTCCTTCTTTAGATTTATAGATGTCACCTCAGTTGTAATCATTAACTAAGGGAATGGGAATTGGAGTTTCTGTGCCTCAATTTCCCGGTTCTTTGTCTAGCTTTCATGCTCAAATTGTAAGCCCACCTCCCAGCCAATGGTGAGAAGGGTCAGAGGTGGGCAGGAATTCTCTTGTGTTAGGTATAATTATGGGTGTCTAGCCCCTTGTAAAGCACCTTCCTTGCTGGATTTGTTCTAGTGGGGGATGCCCAGTTCTCGAGAATTGAATAAAATTTATTTCTGTTCCAATCCTGAGATAGCTCCTTATTAACTTTTAATTGGTGAGGGTCTTTCATCCCACACAAAGGGAAAAGAGCAAATATTTCCAAATGGAGCCATTCACCTCCAGCCTTCTTCCAAACCTCATTCTTTTAGTTACCCTCTCAGATCTTTGGGTATGGCTAGTGGAGCTCTTGATCACATGCATCAGCAACTCATGGAAAAGAAAAAAGGAAAGGGATGTTTACACACAGTCTTGGGATCATAGACTAGAAACAAATGAAAGCTGAAGACATAGGGGTAAATGAGTCATCACACACACACACACACACACACACACACGCACGCACGCACGTTCCCTTAACTCACCTGCCCAAAGGGATTCACGATAGTTGGCAATGTTGGTAATTCTGGATCTCGTCTCCTTGTGACTACCCATCTCAGTCTCTGCTAGAGCAACAAGAGCCCTCCCAAAGCTTCAGGACAGGTCTTTTCCCTTTCCCGCAAGGTCTCAGGCACCAACTATAGCAGTACAGGATACTACACTGTGTAACGTTGGGGAAAAAAAACCCCACTAGATTTGGAATCAGCAGTCCTTGATTCAAATTCTGCCTGTCACTTACCACTGGTGTGACCTTGGGCAAGTCACTTCATCAATCTAGGCTCAGTTTCCTCAGTCATAAGATGAGATAGTTGTAGTAGATGACTCTAAGACTCTGACCCATAATCTTATCACCTGCGAATTCTTTTTCTCTGTCTTCATGTAGAGTCCACAGTAGGTGACATATGAATAGAAAGTCAAACTCAGATAAAAAGAATGGGTGGATATGAAAACCCTTCATTCCCCTGCCTATAGACTCACCCCAGGACAATCAGAAAGTCCTTCCCCTTATCTGACTCATGCTTCTCCCTGAGATCCTCTCTGGCCTTCCTGACTTCTCCTTTGGCCCTTTAAGCTAGAACAGCCTATGGTGACTGAGTCGGGGCTTTCAGTGATTGCTGGCCTCTTGGCCCTTCCAGTACTGTCTATTCCAGGCCCTACTCCTTCCAAACTTGAACTTCTCAGGACAAGCAAGTTGGTCTAGAGAGCTGCACTCTTTCCTGACCCTGGACCTAGGGAAGGAGACTAAACCCTACAATTGCTGGCACTCTGACCCTCTGCTGTATCATAATCATGGGTTTTAGAGGTAGGAGAGATCTTAAAGTTTATCTAATTCAAATATA
The DNA here is from genome assembly GCF_011100635.1 of Trichosurus vulpecula. Taxonomy (NCBI): domain Eukaryota; kingdom Metazoa; phylum Chordata; class Mammalia; order Diprotodontia; family Phalangeridae; genus Trichosurus; species Trichosurus vulpecula. The sequence goes on along the minus strand of NC_050573.1, from coordinate 51,414,440 downwards.
TCATTTTATAGGTGAAGAAACAAGCCCAGAAAGAGAAAGCTGATGAGGATACAGTCTCTGGGAAACCCCTTGAATCTGGAATACAGTCTCTGGGAGCCCCCTTGAACTGTCCTTGAATCTTCCAACTAGATCTGGCCTTTCCCTAAGGCCATAAGCCTTACATTATCATTAGGCCCAAATCTCTACCCAGCCTTACCCTTTATTGTCCAGCTACTTCCCACCCTAGATAACATCAACATCCATGCCTTCAACTACTTCCCACCCTTAATCCTGGAGCCTGACCTCATCTCGTCCTCCTTAGACTCCTCCTCAAGACCCTCCCTAAAGCCCTCCTCTAGTCACCCCAGACCACCCCTCAATCCCTCCTACAATCTTTGTGTATATAATCTCCATCTTGCCTCCATGAAGGTGCTCAGATTCAATCTAGCTCAGTAGATTGGATCTGGCCCCCTTGTGAAAACAGGCATCACAAAGGGTAGGATTTCTTAAGACAACCCATTATGGTGAATTCCTTAATAAACTTTGTCTTTTTCCTTGGCTGAGAAAGCTTGAGTCGAATTCTTTCAGCAGGACCCGGCATGTAGGTATTTTGGGGTCTCAAGTGCCCCTAGAAACCTACAGTTCCCTACCATCATCATTTTGCTTAAACCTCTTCAAAGCGACTTGATGTCATATGAATAATAAATAACAAAATTAGCATTAAACCAGATTACTCAACTCAAGTATTTTTTCCATTACATAATATGGTCTCATTTGCTCTAGCCCTAAAAATTGGCAGGTCTCAGTGCTAAGGAAAGGAGCTCAGGGCTGGGATCCCCTGGTATGGGATCTCAGGATGGAGACCTCTTATTGACAGACTCTCAGAATTGGAAATGTCTTAAAGGGCCATCTAATTGTAATGGTAATCAGATCGAGCAGGACTTTTTTGTTTTCTCTTTTAGAATGCTAAGGTACCTTTGATGAATCTTGCCTTTCAAACGTAATGGCAAGCAAAATGGACTTTTTGTTGTCTTTTGTTTCAATCAAGAGTCTTTGACCTGCTTAAGAAACAAGAAAGCCTAGTTCACATAGGTTTGAGTCCCATGGTTGTGATTCCTGAAGAAGCCTCACATGGTTTTGAGTCACATGGTTGTAACACCCTATGTAAACTCAGAAGTTAGCAATTTGCCTTTGGGGGCACACTCATTGAAAGAGTGTTGGTGATGAAACTCTGGGTAAGCCATTGAAGCAGGCCCCTCCCCCCATTCCTCCCCCCACCTCCCACCCACCCCCCCTCGCCCCGCCAGCTTTGAAAACCCAGATGTTGTATTGTGATTTGGTTAGACAGAAATGTTCATCTGTTTATATTGTCTCTGTTTGTAATTTCTGTTTGTATTTGCTCTGAAGTTCGGAGTACTGGCTTTTCCCCTTGAACTAAATGAATGATATATGTATGTTCAATTAAAGTGAGATTGTTAATCCCTTAAAGTTGCTTTCCTTAGAAAAGCAGATCAAAGAACCTGTGCTAGCAGCCCTCCTGTGCCTCCTGTGTGCTGGTGTTATTGGCCTTACACTCCAACAGCAGTTGCTAGCAACGTTGTTGTTACACTAATCCAACCCATTCCTGGAAAAGAATCCCTTCCCCAACAATCCTGATAAGAGTTCATCCAGGATTTGCTTTTGGAAGAAGAACACACTGTCTCCCAAAGCAGCCCATTTGCTTAGTGCTCATTTTTAGGTCTCTCAATGCATCTTGGGCCATCTCTAGTTATCCTGGTGAATATCAGGCCACTGGACCCAGATGACTCTGGAGGAGAAAGTGAGACTGGTGATCTTGCACAGCCCTCCCTCACTCAAATCACAGTCAACTGCAGTCAACCCATTGTTCTGCCTTCTGAGATCAAGAAGAATGAGTCTAATCTCTCTTCCATATGAGATACCTTCAAATACTTAGATGCAAGTGTTACCTGTCACTATTTTCTTACTATGCTATTTCATTAAATGCCTTTATTTTGAATTAATTATGCCCTGTGGGTAATCATTGAAAGTGAACACATTTACCCAACTCTACCCTCAGGACCACCATCTTTCTCTTCCTACTTCCTCACCCATCCTATAGAGTTCTCTATCCATTATATCATATATTTCCTTCCTCTTATGCTTCCAGGGGAAAGGTGGTCACCCCTGGCTCCCTTAAATTCATCACCACATCTCACCTTTCCCTCACTACCCTCTCTAAGTGGCTGGTGGCATCGCTTCATTGGAAATGAGGGTTTAAGTAAAAAGTACCCAGTCTCATAATCAAAGACCTTGGAGATCATTGAGACTCTAAGAAGACAATTGCAACACTAGGAGGAAATTTGCCTGGAGAAAATGACATCCTGGATGCTGGGGGGAGGACCAAGGGAAGGGGAGAAAAGTGGCCAGCTGGGAGGGATTTGTTGGGGAAGGGCATAACATCAACAGGACTTGCTCACTGATGTGGGAGCAGAGAACAATAATCCATCTTTATATTGTTCTGATTAATCATAACAGTTGTACTAAATAAATGTGTTCATTATAACTGTCATACTAATTATAATCCTGGTTCCAGGATTATAGTTTTCTGAAATGCATAACCATGCCTCATCCTCTCAATCATCTGCATTATTATCTTCCTCTGGGCTCAGGTTGTCGATGATTCAAAGAGAGAGAATCTGGCAGAGTAATTCTGAGGATCCCAGTCCACAGGAGACTTTAACTGTCTTCATCCCCAACCCCAGGAGTCCCAGAGAGCACATAGTCAAGGGGCAGGAAGCTACACAGTAAGATAGATCAGGAGACCTGTATCTTCAAATGATGGCTTGGCTGCCTCTCCTCCTTTCTACAGCCTTTAATATTCAGATTTCTGACCATCTCCCTGGAGGCAACTGTCAACCAGTGACTGCCAAAGGAGTAGCGGAGACTGTGGTTATGGCCATTATTGCTGCATCATCCCAACACGCAAGCAGCCAGTAAATAAGTCTGCCAACCAGATGTTAGGAGCAGAGATGGAGACCCGAGTGTGAGGGACAAAGATTTCAAGTCTCAAGACTGGCAGCTATTTGAGAACTTCATCTAATGGTGAACAAAGAAGGAAGGACTGATTTCCTCCGTTGTTCTTCCCATTTTTCCTGGAACCCATCAAGAATTCCCTACCCCCAATAATACCTGTGGACAAGATCTGTGGTTATAACCAGAGAGAAGAGATATGTAGTGGGAACTTAAGCCCTCCTACATACTATAGATTTTATAATTTTTAAAACATATCATGAACAATATTTCTTTCCATCCCCTAGATAACTCCAAGTCTAGCCAACTGGAGTTTGAACTACTTACTGTCAATATAGAAGCAGAGGTTCAGTGGTAAGGGAAATAGTTTAAGTCTCTACAAGATGAGCACACTCTAGTGACCAGAAAGGCATTCCAGACTTTTAGATGGTTATAGATGCCAGAGAGGAGCTGAGGTGTTACCCAGTTGCTGACTTAAGCTCAACACTGCTTAGAAAGGAACTTATGTGTTGCACTCTCTTGCTGGATAATTAATACATTGATATATCGTCATATGGGCTTAATGAAGGAAACACAAAAGCAAATTTTGTCTATATCTTTCTTCCCCTTCTTGGCTAGTTATCTTGAGAAAGCTGTCTATACTAAGTATTTCCACTTCTTTTACTTGCTCCTAAACCCCTTGCAACCTAGCTTCTGATTTTATTGTTTGAAATTGCCTTCTCCAACATCACTACTGACCTCTTCATTGTCAGATTTAATGGTCTTTTCTCAATCTTCATCCTTCTTGACTCCTTGGAAGACTTTGACACTGTCAATCATCCTCTCCTCCTAAATACTCTCTCCTCTCTAGGTTTTCATGGAATTGCTTCCTCCTGGTTCTTATCCTTTTTGTCTGGCTGCTCTTTCTCAGTCTTCTTTGCTACATCTTCATACAGGTCATTCTCACTAACAACGAGCATCCCCCAAAGCTCTGTCCTGGGCCCTCTTCTCTTCTCCCACTGTGCTGTCTTGCTTATGATCTCAACAGCTCCTATTGGTTCAATTTTCCCCTCTGTGCAGATGATTCCCAGATATGCATGTGTACACATATGTGTATATGTGTTTGTATATATGCATATGCATGTTTGTATATATGTACATGTGTGTGTCCAAGTCTAGTCTCTCCTAAGCATCAATCCCATGTCTCCAACTGACTTTTAGACATCTCAAACTCATAGTGTACAAAACAATTCATTATCTTTCCCCAAAACCCTCCCTTTCTCTGAACTTTACTGTCATGTGTATCACTATTCTCCCAATCACCCAGACTCACAGTCTTGGTGTCATCATAAACTCTGCACTTGAACTCACCCTACATATTTAATCTATTGTCAAAATCCATCAATTCTTCCTTCATCACATCTCATACATATGTCCTTTTCTCTCCTCTGACACTACCACCACCCTGGCAGACACCCTTATCACTTTATGACTGGACCATTTCAATAGCCTCTTGTTTCATCTCCATATTTCAAGTCTCTTTCCATTCCAGTCCACACTACACTCAACTGCCAAAGTGATTTTCCTAAAATACAGATCTGACTACCTCACTTCCCTTTACTAAATGAACTCTTGTAACTCTCTATTATATCCAAAACCAAATAAAAGGTGCTCTGTTTGGCATCTAAAGCTCATTATAATCTTATCTTTCCAGTCTTCTTAAACCCTACTCCCTTCCATGTATTCTAGGATCTAGTAACCATGGTCTCCTTCTATCCCTCAAATACAACACTCTACCCCCCAACTTCCCTCATGTCCCCCACATGGGCTGTCCCCTGTACCCAGAATGATCTTCCTCTTCACCTCTACCTCTTAGCTTCCCTGGATTCCATCAAGAAAAGGCTCATATCAAGAGATCATAAGAAAGAGAAAAGGACACACATGTACAAAAATATTTATAGCAGCTCTTTTTGTGGTGGCAAAGAATTGGAAATTGAAGGAATGCCCATCGACTGGGGAATGGTTGAACAAGTTATGGTACATGAATGTAATGGAATATTATTGTTCCATAAGAAATGATGAGCTGGTGGATTCCAGAAAAACCTGGAAAGACTTACATGAACTGATGCTAAGTGAAGTGAGCAGAACCAGGAGAACATTGTACACAGTAACAGCAACGTTGTATAATAATCAACTTTGTTAGACCCAGCTCTCCTCAGCAATACAATGATCTAAGACAATTCCAAAAGACTCATGATGGAAAATGCTATCCACATCCAGAGAAAGAGCTATGGAGTCTGAATGCAGATTGAAGTGCATTATTTTCTTTTTTTGTTGTTTTTTCCTTTCTCGTGGTTTTCCCCTTTTGTGCTGATTCTTCTTTACAACATGATTAATGTAGAAATATGTTTAATATGATTGTATATGTATAGCCTATGACAGATTGCTTGCCATCTTGGGGAGGGGGCAGGGGAGGGAGGGAGAATAAATTTGGAACTCAAAATCTTATAAAAGTAAATGTTGAAAAATATCTTTACATATAATTGGAAAAAAATAAAATGTTATTAAGTGGGGGGAAATTTTTTAAAAGGAAAGGAAAGGGAAAGGGCATGGGAAAGGGAAAGGGAAAGGGCATGGGAAAGGGAAAGGGAAAGGGAAAGGAAGGGAAAGGGAAAGGAAAAAGGAAAGGAAAGGGAAGGAAAGGAAAAAGGAAAGGAAAAAGGAAAGGAAAGGCTCATATCCCACCCTCTACAAAAGGCTTTTCCAGTCCGACTCAGCTCACTAATCCCACTACTATTGCCTTCCCTCAGTGATCACTTTCCATTTACATATACTTGTACATTATGCATATACATAATTATTTGCATGTTTTCTTTGTCATTAGAATATGGGTTTCTTGAGGGCAAGTACTGTGGTTTTGTTTTTCATTTTGTTCTCAGAGTTTGGCACAATGCCTGGCCCATAGTAAATGCTTAATAAATGTCAACTGACTGAGTACCACATGCAATTAAACATTCATCACATTCAAATCAATAAGAAGGCAAAGTGAGCCTATATAATGGTCTTCTCAACAGAGAATTATTCCCTTCTACTTTACTGACAAAATAGAAGCCATTTATGCAAGCTCCCTCTCCTCCCCTACTCTACACTCAGAACCTCTCCCTATAATCTTTTAGTCTCTATCTTTATTTGCTGTAGTCTCTGAAAAAGAGGTGACCCTTGTCATCAAGAGTAACCCCTCCACATGGGTCTCTATCTTTTTCTGATAGCTTTTTCAGCTCTCTTCTTTTTCTCATCTTTAATCTCTCCTTCTCTCTTGCTTACAAACATAGTCCATGTCTCTGCCAACCTTAAAAGAAACACTCACTTGATCCTACCATCCATCCCCAAAAGCAACCATTCTATATCTCTTTTCTCCTTTCACAACCAAAATCCTAGAAAATATTCTCTAACTGTGGCCTCCTTTGCTCAAATTCCACTCAATTCTCAATCACTTCTCACTTTGCAATCTGGCTTCTGACTCCACTACTCCACTGAAACTGATCTCTCCAAAGTTAACAATGATGCCTTAGATGGTATAGTCAACGCGCTTTTCTGGGGCCTTATTCTACTTGCCAGCTCTGCATCATTGGACAACCACCCTCCTTCTGGACATTCTCATCCCTTTGTTTCTGTGACATTGCTCTTTCTTGGTTCGCATCCTACCTACAAGACCACTTTTCTGTCTTTTTTTGCTAATTTATCCTCCTCCTCCTCCCTCCCAGGGAGTATAGGAATCCCACAAGGCTCGGTCCTGGGTCACGTATTGTCTCTCTACATTTTCTCTCTTAGTGTCTTTATCCACTCTCATTAACCTCTCAGTTACCATCTCTATGAAGATGACTCCCAGCTTTTTACACCAAACTTGAATCTCTCTTCTAAAATCTATTGTCAGTTGCCTGTTTTCCACCTTTACCTGAATTATCCTTCAGCTCTCAATAGCCATAAAAAATTCACCATGTCCAAAAAAAGCTTATAACATCCCCTTCTCCTACCTCCATCAAAAACCTGCCCATCTTCCAAACATTCCTGTTTCTGTTGAGGGCGTCCTTCCAGTCACCTAGGTTTGAAACCTTGAAGTAATCCTTGTCTCTTTGGCCTTCTTCCCACCTCCCTGTCCCACCCCACACCCATCCATCTAATCGGTTCTCAATTATTAGTGATTCAGTCTCCACAAAATCTCTCCCACATCTCCTCCTTTCTCTACTTTCATGACCTCTTTCCTCTACATCATCACCTCTTTCCTGGACTATTTGCAATAACCTCTGAATTGATGTCCCCACTTTGAGTTTTTTCTGTCTTTTTTCCCATCAGCATTGTCAAATTGATATTATTAAAACACAGATCTGACCATATCACCACTTCCCAGGCTGTCCCAATATTTTCATGATGAACACAGTTTTAATCATGTCAGAATAATGAAAAATAAAAGAGAGCAAAAGAGACTCTCATCAAGCTAAAGCTGAAGGAGAATGCACTTAACACTAGGCAAAGTGTCAATATGTTGTAGTGAATAGGACCCAACCTAGAGTCAAAAAGACCTAAGTTTGACTCCTAACACAGATACTTACTAACTGTGAGATGCTGGGCAAGTCGCTTACACTATGCCTCAGTTTCCTTATCTGTAAATTAAGGGAGCCAAACTTTAACTCTAAGTTCCATACCAGCTCAAAATAAATCTATGACCCTTTGAGAGAACATCTTCTGATGGCTTGCACCAGGGACACAGTAGAGGGTAGCCAGTTCCACTCTATGCTCCATCCCAATGAATAATCATTTCTGCTACTCACTTCTTTGCCAACTTTTATTTCCTTCCTGGTAGGAGTGGGAGGTGATTCCTTAACTGAACCTCTTCATACACTATATAAGAAATTCTTCTATGCACCCATGATATTTGACGGTCCATCCATTTCCACTCATCAAACAAATCTTTATTGAGCATTTACTGTGTGCCAGGCCATTTCTGCTTAAATTCATTAGGGAAGATGACAGGCATGAAAACAACCAGACCAAGGCAGGTTATGCTGGGTGCCTCAGAAAGGCATTGGTTTGGGGCTAAGTCTGCAACTTTAGGGTATCATTAAGATTACTAAAAGTGGTACATCCAGAACCTGGTCCAGCTCTAATGACCTAACTAGCTGTGTAATATGGGCAAGGCAAATCAATCCCTTTGGGCCTCAGTTTCCTCATCTCTCAAATAAATGGGTTAGACTACATCATTTCTAAAATCTATCCATACATTTCAAGACATTCACTGTCTTTTATGTACAATCCATGGCAGAGAGTTTCCCAAAGCACTATGAGTTCACACATTCCTGGTCTGATCCTGGAGACTAACCACCCCACCCCAACCCAAATCATTTTCTCCCTTTGGTTCATTATGCCCCAATCCAGAGTTTACTATAGGCAATAGCCAAATTGTATTGCTTAGAAATAGCTTGTGTCAAGTTTTTTTCCAAGGGCAGTTAGATGCCGGGCCTGGAAGTAGTATCTTCCTGAGTTCAAATCTGGCTTTACATGCTTATTAGCTAGCTATGTGACCCTGGGCAAGTCATTTAGCCTTATTTGCCTCAATTTTCTCATCTGTAAAATGAGCTGGAGAAGGAAATGGCAAACCATTCCAGTTATGCCAAGAAAACCCCAAATGGGGTCATGGAGAGTTGGACACAACTAAACAACAAAAGGTCCCAAATGCTGTCCACTCCCCAGCTCCTACATAAGCACTCAAGGTTGTGTTGGTAACCAAAAATGGGCTCCTTAGCACTTAGTCAACAAGTGCCCTTGAATAGTTTGCCTTTTTCCCCGAACTAACTGAATGCTGTTTGTATGTTGGATTGGAGTAAGCTTGTCGGCCCCTTCACCTTGCTTCCCTTGCTTAAGCAGACCAAAAGAACCTGTGTTTTCCCCGGCGTACCTTACACCCCCGCAGAAGTCAGATGGTTAAAAACAGCTTCCGTTGGAGCCAGAGGCTGCTACAGCTACAGCTACAGCCAAAGCTGAAGCAGGAGCTGCCGGTAGCAGAGCTGAACTATGTGAGGATTGAGGAATGCTGAACAAGGACTTGAGGCCAGTGGGTAATCTTTTTACCATAGAGGGGAAGCATGTATATGATTTTGCTTTATACCATCATGCTTCTCTGTGGCTTCCAGGTTACTCTTGTGAAGCGGACTTATTGGGCCTGGAAGCTTTTGATCAAAATATCAAAATGGGGATGCTGGTTTATGGGTTGGTTACTGTGGAGCCTAAATATATACTTTGAATCTTCTGCCTCCTACTTTGAAGATTCCTTATATCTCACGGTTCTGAGCCTTTCAGACATATATATGATCCTCTTTGAAATTATAAACTCTGCCCTCATACTACAAAGGTATTATGGGTATTAGATATAGGGAGGTTTTACTTCACCCAACTGAATATGCAAAAGATAGAAAGTATTCACAGGAGCCTATTAACAGATGCAAAAAACACAGAAGGCACTCAAAGGATTCACAGAAGTTCATTAATTCACACAAAAAGCACATGAAGCAAATAAAGAGCCCATAAACTCCCCTCAAGAGACAATCATAGTTTAGGGTTACTTAGCAAGCAATACCCCTTCCCATCAGACCTGCACTGTCCAAATCACTCAAGTCCCTTACTGTCTCAAGTCATGTATATTCTTAATTGCTTCTCCAGCCTGGGCGCCATCTTGACAATCCCTTTTTTCCTCTAAGAAGCATGATGTTCAGGAAATTGCACCCCGTCTCTCTCTCTCTCTCTCTCTCTCTCTCTCTCTCTCTCTCTCTCTCTCTCTTTCTGTCTCTCTCCATCTCTCTCTGTGTCTCTCTTCATCTCTCTGTCTCTCTGTTTCTCTCTGTCTCTCTCTGTGTATGTCTCTCTTCATCTCTCTGTCTCTCTGTTTCTCTCTGTCTCTCTCTGTGTATGTCTCTCTTCATCTCTCTGTCTCTCTGTTTCTCTCTGTCTCTCTGTCTCTGTCTCTGTCTCTCTCTGTCCTTCTCTCTCTCTCTGATTCTTTCATGGAGAGGAGATCCATCATTGCCTGGTTGCTACCATCCATTGGGCTGGAAAACTCCACTCCCAGGAACTCTTCTCTAATGTAAACATTTATCCATGCCTGCCATGTGCTTCTTCTCTAAGTTGCTATCAACTGCCAAGGGTGGAGGAGGGAAAAATTCCTTCCTCTCTGATCCCCACTGTGGAACTCCCTGAGAAAAGCAGAAGGAAAAAGGTGAAAAGGGTTCTGGGCAAGGTATTGCTCTCCTTTTCAGGCAAAGGATGAAAGGGAGGGCTCAGCTAGCCAACCAATCACCTTGGTGGCAACTCCAATCACTGGTACCAACCAGGTGTTGGCATTTGTCTTCTTAGCAAGATGCCAAAGCATATGTCCTTCCTCTATAATCTATAAACCTGAGAGAGAAACCAATAGTCAAATCTCCCTCTCTCACCAAGTTATATGAGAGAAGTGGGTAGCCCTTTTCTAGTACCCCATATATTGTATAGTTTGCCTATCAAATACAATATGCATGTGCAGGGCTTTACGAACTTTAAAGCACCATGTAAATGCGCTCTATCATTACCTGTGCTGGTTCCTGAAAATACAGCAAGATTTTAAGCTCATATTTATATGGACTTTGTAGTTTGTAAAACTTTTTTTCAAACCATCAACTTCTTCATTGTTTTACAAATGTATAAGCATTAACTATGGAGAATGGGAGGAATAGTTTAATAATTCTTTAATGACTTTTAATACCACTACTCCGTCTGTTTCCCTGTTTTTGGGGAAAAAAGGAAAAGAAATTAGATATTATAAAAGGTTTATAGCAGCTATCTGGATAGTGCACGGGTGCCCATCAAACGGGGAATGGGTGAACAAGTTGTAGTATATGATTGTGATCGAATACTACTGTGCTATAAGACATGATGAGCTCACAGATCTTAGAAAAACATGGAAAGACTTGCATGAAATAACGAAGAGTGAAATGGGCAGAACCAAGAGAACACTGTATATAGTAACAACAATATTGTTTTAAGGATGAGCAAATAACTTCTTTACAACTGGACTATTATGTAAATAAGTTCAATGCGAAGGTATATGTAGAACCTATAGTTGATTACATGCCATGTGGAACTGAGTGTTGTAAACCAAAAATAAAAAATAAATTAAAAAAAGAATGAATGAATAAGTCATTTTGACTATTATAAATATCCAAAGTAACTATAGAGGACATATGAAGAAAGACACTATCTGCATCCAGAGAAAAAAACTGATAAATAGAAGTGTGTATAGGATAATTTATATATATATGTATATATATATATATATACATATATATACATGTGTGTGTATACATATACATACACACACGCATATCTATTTGTGTCTAATGGCAGCCATCTCTAAGGCAGGAAGGGAGAGGGAAGGAAGAAAAAAAGAAAAAAGAAATTTACATGGTAACCTTATTATATATTTTAAAAGAATGACAAGTTGTATATAATAGATTTGTAGTTTCATGTGCAATCATCTTTTTTATTACACTATGGTATAGAAATGTTTGGTTTTTTCCATAAATTAAAAATAAAATAACAAAATTTGAAACCTGTTCTCTCATCTGTAAAATGGAGGATGATAATCCCTGTCCTTGTCTCAAACGCTTGTTGAGAGTGTTAAATGTGGGAATGGAATTGAAAGTGTTATTATAGGTGAAAGAGTAAGCACGAATGGCTCCATTACTGTCATCATTATTTTATTATCATACTTGGGTCGAAAGAAATTGAGAGTAAGAGAAGAACACTCCTACAAAGAGGGCCTGGCTTTGATCTCAAGCAGAGACAAGTCTGTCCTGAGGAAGCCTGACCCTAATGACAGAGGATCAAGCCTTCCTCTCCACATACATATTCTCTAGCTCATTATACCCCAACCAGAGAGTTGAGGAGGGAAACAGAGAGCTGAGATAGGATTCATGTCTAGGGTCTCCCCAAAAGGATTCTGAGTCATCATTTAGCTGAAACTGCTGTGTCCAAAGTCACCAATTATGTCTTAATTGCCCAGTCAAATGGCCTTTTTCCATTCCTAATCTTCCTTGAACTCTGTGCTACATTTGACACCTCAATCACTTTCTCCTTCTAGATATTCCCTTCTCTAAGTTTTTGTGAGCTGCCCTGGGGCTTCCTAGCTATCTACCTGATCCTTCTCAGTCTCCTTTACTGAGTCTTAAGTCAAATCCTTTCATCATAGTAAACCCCAAGACACTATGTTAGGTCCACTTTTCACTCAGCTACTTTGTAGAATTTGGATCCACAGATGTAGAAAATTACATATGTCAGATTTTTTTCCTCAAAGTGTTGATTGTTTTTGCTAAATCATTTTCTCTTCTTCCTCTTTTTCTTTTTAAACCTATTATGGCTCTCAAAGAGAGGGAAGGAAAGAATAAAAAGAGAAACCTAAGTGATATAAAAACAAAATGTGTTAATCAAGTCTTTTTTCATAAAACAAGGTCTGTTCTAGAAAAGTTTTTCAATCTACCAAGTAGTAGATTCAGGCATAGGACAGCTATTTACTTCCTCCACTACACAAGAAATGTTTAAGGCATAAAAGACTCATAAGCAAGTATAAGAGCAACATACCACACCATTCAACCTTAATTAATGTAACAAACAGGATGCTCTGGCCCTGATAATTTTATTAGATAAGAATATTTCTTTGTTTGAGTTCACCAATAAATCAATCAAAAGTGTACTGGGATAAACAATTCCTAGACCCATGTATTGAATCACTCAGTTAATGCAAAGCATAAACTAAGTACAGATTGAACAAAAGCAGATGATGCCATATGGTAAATGTCTCGTAGTTGGTTGAAAAGAATCAGCTGTACGCTATGGAACTACCCCCTACTACTTAGAATCATAGCACATCAGGTCTACAAAGGGATGTTGGAGACCTAATGCCTTTATTTTATAGTTTGAAAGTTGAGGCCCAAAGAGCCAGTAGGAAATCTAGGGTTAGAGACCAGGTCAGCTGTCTTCTAGTTTTTCCCTTTCTGTCTCTCACTAAGCTCCCTTAGGGCAGCTAGGTGGCAGTGGATAGAGTGCCAGGCTGGAGTCAGGAAGATAAGTCTTTCTGAATTCAAATCTGACCTCAGACTCTTACTAGCTACGTGACCCTGGGCAAGTCACTTTCCTCATCTGTCAAATGAGCTGGAGAAGGAAATGCCAAACCACTCCAGTATCTTTGCCAAGAAAACCCCAAATGGAATCATGCAGAGTCAGACACAACTGAACTACAATAAAGCTTCCTTTTTGCACATGAGCAACCCCTGGGCTTCTTCACCAGAACCAGAAGACTCTCTTCCAGCCTACGGCTCAGACAGACATCAAGGGAGCTGACTCAGACCTGGGATCAGGACCCTCTGAGACACTACAGCCATTCTCAACAGCCTGAAAACCCTCAGAGTCCACCCTGTACTCAAAGTCCATTTTCCAGGCCTCCCTTCCTCCACTAGTTCAATTCCACAATTCAACAAATATTTGTAGAAGATTACCTCGTACAAGCCACAGTGCCAACTGGTCAGGTGACCTTGGACAAGTCATTCTCCTTTAGTGGGCATCAGTCTCCCCAACTGGAAAATGATAATAGAGAGCCCTGCCCAGAGTCTCAAACAATTCAATTAAATTCCACAAATATTTATTGAGTACTTTGTGCAAGGCACTTTCCTGGAGTCAATTCTGTGAGGGGCGTTGAGCCAGAATTTTTATCTGCATTTTACAGCTAGGTTCCACCCCACCTCATCCCACCCTTACCCCCAGCAAGTAAGTACCAGAGCCTACTAAATGGTAGAAGGTGGGTCCTGAGGGAAGAATGCTGGGAAACAGGGCAAAACTGATTCAGGAAGGAAGGAAGGAACGAACGAAGGATCGAAGGAAGGAGGGAAGGAAGGAGGGAAGGAGGGAGGGAGTGGAAGAGAGAGGAGAGGAGGAAAGAAGGAAGGGAATGGATGCCAGACAGAAGGGAGAACTCCCCTTTCCAGAGAGCTGCACTGTAAAATCTAGAACTGGTTGCTTCAGAAATTTTGTGTACTTAGCTAGCTGCCCCAGGAAAGGGCCTGAAGAGGGAAGGATCAGAACAAATAGGTCAAAAACAATGGGCCTTGTTTCCTGAGCATCCGTCCTCTGCTTACCTCTGTTTTACCTAAGCTGTATTCTTGATAGGATGGAGCCCCTTTATGGGCACAGCCCTCCCAGAAAGCCCTGCTAAAAACATCAAGCCCAAGAAACGGAGGACAGGGGCCAGGAAGATGAGAGGAGATTATAGACAAGCTCAGAAACAGAAGATACGACTACCTGAAGAAAATACTATATTTCCTCTTTAGGGGCTGGAAGCACAATTTGGAAAAAATTTATTAGGCATCTATAGTGTGCAAGGAATGTTGTTCAGTCATGCCCAACTCTTCATTGTTCCATTTGAGGTTTTCCTGGCAAAGACAATGGAGTTGTTTGCCATTTCCTTCTCCAGCTCATTCGACAGATGAGGAAACTGAGGCAAGCAGGGTTAAAGTGACTTGCCCATGGTCACACAGCTACTAAGTGTCTTTGGCTGGATTTGAACTCAGGAAGATGAATCTAGGCCCAGCACTCTGTCCATTGTGCCACCTAGCTGTCCTAGGAATGTACAGTAATGGAAAAGGATACAGTACCTGCCCTTAATAATACTAACAGCTGGTATTTATATAGCCTTTTAAGGTTTGCAGAATGCTTTACACATATTATCTCATTTGATACAACAACCCTGGGAGGTAGGTGCAACTATTAGTCTTATTTTACAGGTGAGGAAACTGAGGCTCAAAGAAATTAAATGACTTGCCCAGGGTCACTTAGCTAGTAAGTATTTGAGGCTGGATTTGAACTTGTGTCTTCCCGTCTCCAGGTCTAGCTGTCTATTCAAGGCATCCTTTCAATTCCTTAAGTAGCTTACATTCTACTAGGGGATTACAAAGATCACATAGGTAACTATAATACAAAGCACAGAGAGGGATGGGACAGAGGAGTGAGTCAATTTCACAAACATTTATTAAGTGCTTACTATGTGCAAAGCTTAGTTGTCTTTTTTTGAAGAGGATCAGCGATTTCACATCACACAGTGTTATCTTGATTCAACACGAATTGGATCTAAGTGAGGTAGAGTTGCTTCACTCTTTCTTTCAATAATCAAAGTCCAGTGGCAGGACAAAAGTCAAGACAACTGGAGGTGGTCCAGGATGCAGCGGATGACCTTGGCATCTTCGGTGTCTGACCAAACTCCACAGTGCCTGCTTCAGCGGCCTTCATGGCCATTAGAACAAATTGTTCTCATCTGCCCACTGCAACAGAGGAAGTCTTCACGCGCTGGGGGCAGACATCACCCTCACCAACAGGTTTGAGGCCTGTCAGTTACCTTCAACCTGTTTTAGCCCCTCTGCCAAGAAGGTCTTGCCAGGGTGTGGCTGCTGTGCATGCTATAGCTTCTTGGAGCCACAGGTCGGAGTTAGGTGAAGGTGGACACCAAAGCAGCCCTGAAAAATGTGCAAAGCGCTGGAGATACAAGGATGGAAATGGCATATTCCATGCCCTCCCTCCTCAGGGAGCTTGCATTCTGTTGTTGTTGTTGTTGTTGTTAGAGGGAGCTGGGTGGCTCAATGGATAGAGTGCTGGGCCTGGGGAGTCAGGAAGGCCTCAGCTCAAATCTTATCTCAGACACTTAGTAGCTGTGTGATGGTCAACAAGTCACTTAACCTCTGTTTGCCTTAATCCTTCAGAGAAGGAGATGGCAAATCACTCCAATATCTTCGTCAAGAAAACTCCATGGACAGTATGGTTCACAGGGTCATAAAGAGTTGGACACAATTAAACAACAAACAACTGCCCTCGGGGAGCTTATATTCCAGGGGAAGGAAAAGTGGCACATGTCCAGAAATAGATACAATAAAAGGTATAGAGTGTTGGGGGCAGCTCTACCGCCGAACTGCAAATCCACCTCAATTTCTTCCACTGTTCAACAAGAAGGTTGGGCCAGATGATCTGCTGGAATCATAGAAGGCCTATTAGTTCTTGAATTGAGTTCAAATGAATTGTCTAGAAAAACAACATGGCTGAGGTAGAAAGGACACACTATCTCTGGAGTCAGAGGAATGGGCTTTATATCCTTGCTCTGCTACTTACTTTCTGTGTGACCTCCCACTGGCAGTAAAATCCATCTGGGAGCCTCAGTTTCCTCATCTGTATATTGAGAAAGTTGGACTAGGGTCTCTAAGGTAGTCTCCAAGTTGAAATCTATGAACTTGTCTGTGAAGTTCTTCTCAGCTCTGACAGTCTATGTTCTATGGCTAATGTAGAAATGTTTTGTTATCTCTTCATATGTTTAATGGGTATATTTATAGCCTTCAGCAAGGCAGAGGCTGAAGGGAAGGAGAGAATTTAGAACTGAAAAGAAAAACTAAATTTTAAAATATCATATGTTCTAAAGGTCTTTCTAGCTCTAACGTTCTGTGTTCCAAGGTTCTTCCCAACTCTAGCCTCCAGCGTTCTAGGGCCCTCCCATCCCAGCACTTAGCATAGTGCCTGGCACGTGGTAGTCGCTCAAGCTCAATGTTTATTGATTGAATCTGTGTTCCAAGAGCCCTCCCAGATCTGCTTTAAGGGTTCTCCCAGCTCTGACATTCTATGCTCTAAGGCAGGTTGTCAAACAAGCAGTCTTCAGTTTAGCCCACAACACTCCCAGAGGCTGCCCAGGCCAGATTAAAATGTAATTGGGAAATATTTAACAAAACAAATAAAAATATAATAAAAACATAGATATTACATTTTAAAACTAAGCCAATATGTGGCCCACAAGCATACTTATACACAGATTAGTGAACTTCATTTCTATTTGAGTTTAACACCATTGTTCTAAGGGTCCTCTGAGTTCTGACATTCTGGGTTCTAAGGGCCCTCCCAGTTCTGACATTCTGGGTCCTAAAGGCAATCCCAGTTCTGAGATTGTAGGTTCTAAGGGCTCTCCCAGCTCTGACATTTCAAGCTCTACAAATATTGTTTGAATGTAGCTGTCAATCCTTATTATCCCTCTCCTGTCCTGCCAGTCCTCAGGTAGAAATTTTAACTCTGAAAGGAAGTACCTTACCCCAGACCACACAGCCTTGGTGGCCAAGCTACTGTAAGTTAGAACCTCCTGCCTGCTGGTTTAGGGCTCTCTCTTCTACTTCCACTATCTCTGACTGAGTTAAATAAACAATCATAAGGTGAGAAACAGATTATTAAGCCAGCAGCAGTGCCCTCTCTGGTCTCTGGGAACAACAGCTACTGACTGGTCAAAACAGCCACCTCCTCTCTCTAATCTCTGGCCTCTGGCCTTCATACATAGAGGGGACAGTCAGACACTTATGTTTGCCATGATGACACATAGAAACTTTCCGGATATGGTAAGGTGGGAGAGAAGAAAAAGAGGGGAGGCTGAGAAAAAAAGGAGGTTGAGATTCATGTCCCACATGACCTGACCTTCCCCTACCCACTAACTCTAAGGATTGTTAGGATTAAGAGCTGGAAGGGATGCTAGGCAAGGACTCATCCAACCCTTTGAGAAAGATTGAATTGATTAAAGAGAAAACTGAAGATAGGAGAAGGAAGGTGACTTGGCCAAGGTCAAAGGCAGGCCTTAAATTCTTCTGACCAGTTTTCCGTTCTACTATGTTGTCACCTCCACCAAAGCCCAGAGATGAATGGGAATCCAGTAAGTTACAGAGTTGAAATTCAAACCCATATCTTATTTTAATTCAAATGCTCTTTTCACTAGTGATTGCCTAGTGGTTGCCCACCCTTCTCTCCAGAACTGATGCTATTGAAAAAAAGAGCCATATTCCTCATTCAGCCTAACCTCAAGAGCTTTTCCAGTCTGACCCCATTATCTGTGTAATCAGCTTTCTCCCAACTCCCAGAACAGACCTCGGCCTTGTCCTGGAGGTGTACAGGTCACCTGGATTGCAGCCTGAGGCACGTCCCCTTAGGTCCAGGCCTCACCTCTCAGTTTACCCTAGGCATCTCTCCCTGGGAGCCCCAGGTATCGGGCACTCCTCCCTTTCCTGTAATCTGTAATTCCCTGAGCACATCTCTGGTCCCGGCCAAACTCGGGTCTATTCAAAGTTAGGTGGCATGACTGAAAGACTTCTGGGTCCAGCCTCTCACAGTACAGAGGAAATTATCTTTTAATGACTCTTTTATCTCCTCCTGTTGGCTCTCGTTTTTTTTTTCTATGAGGGTCTACAAGTCAGGGACCGGTCCCCTTCGGCCCTGTAGTCTCCCTCCAGGCCTGGCTCAACAGAGAAGGCCCACCCAGAGAAGGGGCCGGCTCTTTTCAATTCAATTTAACAAAACCTTTATTTTACACCTGCTACCGTGTGCACTGTGTTATTGGACACTGAGGTCTGCAGAGACCGGAGGTTGGGGCGGGCAGAAACCAAATTTCAGGATCTTGCCTCTGCCAGAAATGGGGGTGGGGAAAGGGATTGATGCACACACAAGACGGCGTCTTTGTGTGTGTGTCTAGTTGGTAAACAACGGAGGCAGACAACGGTTTGTTGGCTTCAGACACTCACTCCAAAGTTCAAAGAACGATAAGAAAGGAAAAGATAGGCGAGATCGGGCCTGCACCAGACTGTCTATATGAGGCGGGGCGCGTGTACGCATCTAACTGTAGCCGGGAAGGTTGTGCCAGGGGCCATGAGCCTGTGTCTGGGAAGGCTCGGCACAGGTGGGAGGGCCATGTGGCACATAGAGATTTGTCTGAGGGCCCCACAGGTAGCTCGTGTCTCCAAAGGGGAGGTTGGCAGTGTGCCCCCATGTTCTTTTCATGATGGAGAGGAAGGGATCTGATGCGCAGGGTGGGGGGACTGAGGTGGCTTCGGGGAAACCAGGTTGGTGGAGGAGGGGTGAGGCAGGATTTGGGCTCCCGGAAGCTGCAGGAGGAGCCCTGGAAGCCAAAGAGGGCGGGCAAGGAACGGGGGGCCTCGGGGCAGGGCTCTCCGCCAGCGTCCCGCCCAGCGATGTGAGTGGAGGCGGCGCCGAGGCCGGGCCGGACGAGGAGGAACTGGGCGGGACGGGGCGGGGCCGAGGCTAGTCGGCAGCTAAGCTCCAGCCGCGAGTTCTCGGAGGCTCTAACCCCACCTCCTACGGACCCCGGGCCGGCTCCCCATCCCCGTCCACCCCTTCCCCCCCTTTCCTCCTCCAGCACCTGCTCCTGCAGCCTCAGCTTCGCGTGCCTCCCCCGCTCCCAGCCACCGCCCGAGCTCCGCCAGGGCTCTCCGAGGGGCCATCCCCTATACCCGTTAGCTCTCCCCTATTCCAGGCTCCATCACACCCTGAACCCCATCTAGGTTCTTATTACCCCCTCATTGGCCCCTCCAGACCCACCACCCCAGCCCATTCCCTAGCATCCTACCCAATCCCGGCACCCCCGCCCTCTCCCTGCGCCCCCGCCTTCCCAGACTGCCCCCCGCCAACTCCTCTGAGCCTCATCCTCCGTTATCCAGGGCCACGCCACCTCCAGAATCCCCTCTGGGGGCCCCGCTTCGCTCCCTGGATCCAAGATTCGGTTGCTCTGAGCCCCCAGTCCCAGCGCGGATCCCCAGCCCTTCCCCCTGCCTTCCAATAACCACGCTTCTCGCCCCCCCCCTTTTGTCCAACCTCCCCCCCCCTCCCCAGCCCAGGTCCCGCCCTAGCCCCTCCTTCCCTCTCTTGGAACTGAGTCCTGGCTGCCGGGGGTGGGAGGGGAGAGAAGAGGAGGGGAGGGGAGGCGCGTGTCCAATGACCCATCCAGTCGCTGCCTCGGCAAGGGAGCATCCTGGGCAGCCACGTCTGCCTCGGCGACAGGGACTCGGAAACCTCCACCACCGAAGCCCAGCTGCCCGCGGGGAGCATCTGCCCTAACAGCTGGCTTGTCTGTCTGCGCCGCCGCTGCAGGTAGGAACTCCCTCCTCACTCCCTCTAACCTCTGCCCGCCGAGATAACCAACCTCGAGCCTTGAGGGGCTCCGCCGACTCACACCCACACAGTCGGCCCTTTCCCTCTCCAGCCCCAGCGCCTGGCGTCTACACTGCACCGCTGCCTAGCCACAGGGGCTTTCAGGGGCCCTTAAAGGCCTCTCCTCACAGTGGCACACACACCTCCCCTTTTCGCTGTTCTATTTTTGTGGCTCCCAGATGACCCTCATTCCCATCAAATAACCCTCATTCCCATCAAATAACCACCACTCCCTATGCACACACACACACTCTTCTGTCACAGCTCCCATATCATATTCGCCCCTGTGTAAATTGTACACACATGCTTCTCTCTCACCCTTTTGTGCATGCATTTCAAGTATCCCATAGATAAGAGCTCTAGTACACTCAGGTTACACACACACACACACACACTCTACCCACCACTCTGCTTCTCAAGCACACACACTCCTAGGAACAATAACTGGCCTAGGTTTGTTCCCAGTTCACAAACCTAACCTGAATCTGGCAAAATTCCTGGAGAATTTCCCACTTGTGGAAGTAATAAGGGAGGGACATAGGACTCATCTCTCCCCACCTTGGTTGGGCTCTGAGGCAGGAGAATGTTCATTTGGAGGGGAAATCGGGCACAGTGATGCCAGTGTATGCCTGGCAGGTCTGAGCTGTTACTGCCTTGGGGGTATGTGGGTTGAGGAGGCCTGGGAAAAGGAGGCCCAAACTGGACCAAGTCTCCTGCACCCTTTGTGAGCATTAAAAGGGGGCCCTGCACTTAGAGTTGCTAAAGCCCTGTTTACGCTGACCTCTCCCTGAACCGGGCCTGGGCTTCAGTTCCTGGCAGGAGAAATCTTAGGCAGCCCTGGCCTGTGACTCATCTTACATCAGAGCCAAAATTTGAACACGGGTCTCCTGTAGTTCCAATGAGCCATCCACTACCATACCTAAATGCAAAGATGAGACCAGGTACAACTACAAATTGAATACCTACCTTTCTTCCTTGACCTTGAATAGACCCTCCTTCCTCAAATTTTCCTAAAACACTTTCTCCACATCTCTTCTTCATTCCCATCATGCTCTATCTTTGTAGAATCATACAACTGGAAGGTGTCATCTTCATTTTACAGTGAGCAAACTGAGGCCAACCAACCTGCCCACAATCACACAGTTAGTAAGTACAATTATAGAATCAGAATTTGAACCCATGCCCTGTGACTATAAAACCAATATTTTTCCCATTGCGCTGAAGTTACAAGATTCCAAAACGGTATCTCTGAGAATGTTGTGGACTCCAATGACTAGCAAAGGCTAGCAAACCTGGAGATAAATATACAGCAAAGACTCATCAACAGTGCAATTAATTAGAAAAGAGTCAAAGGTAGTACCCCCTTCAAATTGCAAGAATAGATGTCCCGAAAAAAGGGTCTGAGAGCCTCTGGTCAAGAACAGCCCCTGTTGGAGCTCTCTCGAATACTCTTTCAAACTTGGCCCATAATCCATCTGGTTTTTCTGAGGGTGAGATTCACCTATCCCTGAAGTCCTAAACTCAAAAGAAAATTAGTTTACTATTATCAGAAGAAGTTGCTGACCAAGAGAAAAAAACCAACATGTTTGGTGGTAGGAATCAGAAAAACTGGCTAGGCAAGTGACCTAGAAACTCAGCTTCAATCCTTTTTTTCCAAATAGAGCCTGAACCAGTGGAGATTAGTGATTAAATTCGTGGCCATCCTGTTTACCACTCTTGGAAAGGCTTTGTGGTGAGACAAAGACCGAGCTGAAGCTATGCAGTCCCTGCCTTCTGGGAGTTTCCATTCTGCAAGAATGAATCTGAAAGCCTCTTCACCCTGATTTAACTTCTGAGTGACTTGTTACTCCTAGGCCACCTCTTTGGGCTACTTTCTTATCTTAGATTATAGTTGGAAGGATACTGGAGGCCGACCCTTTGATTTCACTGGTCCTTGAAGCTAAGCCCCACAGAGGGACTGAGCCAGGACTGGAAAATAAAGTCTTTTGGACTCCAAATTCAGAGTTTTTCCCATGGCAGAATCATAGAATCTCTGCAGTTGGAAGGGACCTCAGCTGCTATCTAGGCAAATGCAAATTACATCTACGAACTACAAATCATCTACCCTTTGCTTGCAGAGCATTGAGGCAGCTGGGTAGCTAGAGGGCTTAGACATTATTATTGGGAGGGAGCCACTCCCTCCCAAGACTGCCCATTTCACTTTTGGACAGCTCTGATGTTAAGCTGGGGCCAAGCTGAACAAGGCTGATCCATCTTCCATATGACAGCCTTTCAAACATTCCTTGCTGGTGCCTATCACACTCTTTCTGGACTATTGTCTAATGTCAGATGACTTCAGTTCTATTCCAAATCCCTCATCATCCTCTCCTTTCTGAATTCTTTGAATTCTATTCATCTATGTATGAGTCACATCCTGGGTGTATGTCATTCTCCCCACCCCTAGCCCTGCCTCTCCCATGGAATATAAACTCCTTGAAGGCAAAGACTGTTGGTTTTTTAATTAGTTTTATATTCCTAGATGGCACTTAATCAATAATTAAGTAATTAGTGTTGAATGAATGAAGACTATGTAAAACAGGTAGGGAGTAATAATGATACCTGCCAGCTGTCCCTGTGCTGTCAGGTAGGGAGCAGTAGTATGGTTATGCCTAGTTTACAGATTGAGGGAACTAGGACCCAGAGAAGGAACCTGATAATGGTTATCAGGTTTAACAGACCCAGAGCTAGAATTGGAACCCAGGGCTTTTTGCACTACACGGTTTACCCTCTTGGGGAAGGAAACAATTCTCCATAGTCACGTCCAGGGCTAGGTTCTCCACCAGCCCCTCCTGACATGACATCTCTCTCTCTCACCCCTTGAGCCAAGGAAGGTCTCCAGGGTTCACTAGTGGGAGTTATGCTAGGTCAGCTCTCTTGATTCCTCGTGGCTTCCCCAGGGAGAATGAGGTGAAAGATAAATCACTCTTCCTGGGAAGAGATAAAGGATAAAAGCAGGAAACTTCTGGGTTCTTGGGGCACTAAAAGAACTAGATGTGGTTGCCAAGCCACAGCCAACTGGTATTTGAAAGGAGAATGGGAGCAGTGCCACCCACCAGGCTGGAAAAAGGCTAATAACCCAATTTAAAGAAGAGAGTCTGCAAATTATATGTCACTGAGCTGGACTTCCATTCCTGGGAAAATTCTAGAATGGATCATTAAAGAGCTGGTTAGTAAGCATCTTATAAAAGAAGCTGTGATTACAAAGAGCTGGTGCACCTTTATCAAGAAGAAGTCTTGCTTGAGAGACAAAATGACTTATCCACTTAGAGCCAGGAAGACCTGCTTTCAAATCTTGTCTCTGACACATGCTAGCTGTGTCACTTAACTCCTTAGGTGCCCAGACAACTCTCTAACATTATAAGTTATAAACTAATTGTCAGATAAGACTTAAAATGGGGGGGGGGGGTGTAGAAGTGGAGAAGGATCTAAACCAGGACTTCTGCACCAAAGATCTTTTCTGTTTACTCTTTTTTATTAATGACTTGGTTAAAAGGAAAGATAGCATGCTCATCAAATCTTCAGATGGCACAAAACCAGGGAGGGATAGCTAACACATTAGATAACAGCTTTAGTATTCATAAGGATTGTGAGAAGTGTAATCATTGAGTTGTATTAATGAAGGGTAAAATCTTACTCATGGTATCAAAAAAGGAACTTCACAAATACTACATGAGGGAGGTTATGGGGGATGGGATTCATGGGGATGGGATTCATACTGGGCCCCTAAAAGGACCCCAAAGCTCACAAACTAAGTCTGGCTTTTGCCTGAGGCTCTTGGCCCATCCCAGTATAATCCTTTTAACTGCCCTTTCAATGTGGCCCTTATTGTCTACACCTGGCCCCACCCCAGACTATTTCACCACTAGATGGAATTAATCCATCTTGGCCCCTTCTCCAGTCACCCCAAGCTATAGGCCACTCCTTGATCATACCCAGATCTTCCCACAGTCTTTCTGTATATGTGTCCATCTTTCCCCCATTAAATTATGCAGATTCCTTAAGAATCTGGCCTGCTTGCATTAGCAGTACAAATGGGCAGATTCTTAAAATCTCACTCACCCCAACTGAAAGAAGGCTCCAGTTGAATTGTTTTGAGGGCACCTTTTGCCCTTGAACTTCAGGGTTCCCAGAATCCCTAGACCACAACAGAGGCATGGCTGGTTAGACAACAGCTTTCATGAAAAATATCTGGGAGCCTTAGTGAGCCACAAGTTCAATATTTGGGAACTGTGATGTGGCAAGTAAAGCTCTGGGCCTGGAGTCCAGAAGACCTGAGTTCAAATCTGACCCCAGACAATTACTAGCCAATGCAACCCTGGTCAAGTCACTTGACCTCTATCTGCTATCATTTTCTTCAACTGTAAAATGGGGATAATAGTAGCACCTTCTCCCCAGAGCTGTGAAGATCAAACATATTGATAAAGCGCTTAAAACAGTGTCTGGCACACAGTAAGTGCCAGTGTTAACAGTGTTAGCTGTTAGCTCTGATTAATGTATCATCTCAGACTTCATTAAGATAGATATAACTTCCAAGAATCGGGACATTCTGGTCTTCTACTCAGATCAGAACTCATCTAGACTATTGTGTTTGGTTTTGGAGGCCACAATTTACGAAGAACTTTGATGGGCTAGCGAACTTTCAGAGGAGAACAACCAAGGATGGTAAAGGGCCTTGAGTCCATGTCAGGATGATGGG
The DNA here is from genome assembly GCF_011100635.1 of Trichosurus vulpecula. NCBI lineage: Eukaryota > Metazoa > Chordata > Mammalia > Diprotodontia > Phalangeridae > Trichosurus > Trichosurus vulpecula. Next base: position 51,389,635 of record NC_050573.1, on the reverse strand, counting down.
TTGGAGTGACTGGGCATATTTAGCCCAGAGAAGAGAAGGCTCAGAGACACATGCTAGGTGTCAAAGGTATTTAAAAGGCTTTCATATAGGAAAGGGATTCACCTTGTTCTGTTTGGTCCTGGGAGGAGAACTAGGAATAATGGTGATATATTTAGGCATTTAGAGGTATATTTAGGTTCGATATCAGGAAAACTTGACTAAACATTAGATCATCTATAAGTGAATGGGCTCAGGCAGTGGAAGGTTTCCCCCACACTGACACATCCTGGATGGTTACTTGCAGTGAACACTGTTCTCTACCTGACCTCTGAAATTCCTTCCAGCTCTAAAATTCTGGGATTCCTTCCTTGAGACTAGTTAGAGGCATCTTGCAGCAGCAGAAAAGTTGCCGACTTGCCTCGAGTTGGGTGACTAGAACAGGGCCTAGATTACTTGACAGTAAGGAGCAGCCTAGTACAAACTGAGGCCATAAATAATCATAATTATAACTGAGGCTTTTTTTTAAGGTTTACAAATTGCTTTCTGTTTTCTCCTTTGATGTTTAAACCTACCCTGGGAGATAATTGCTACAGTTATTTCCCATTTTATAGATGAAGAAATTGGGTGATGGCAGGTATAAAGCACCTAATTAAAAGGAGAGTCCTTGGGGATACAGAGACAAAAATGGAATAATTCCTGCCTTCAAGAAGCTTGTGTTCTACTGGAGGAAACAATGCATGCACATAGACACATACCTACACACACATATATTCGTGTGTATGTAGGTTGTTGATGTTAGTCCTTTGTTCTCCAAGAGAACTATCAGGAAGGTGATGCCATGACTTGCAAGTGACTTGGAGCCTCACTTTCTCCTCCGGAGCCATCTGGGTCCAGTGGCCAGATATAGATCAGGACAACTGGAAATGGCTTCCACATGTGTATGTATATATACACATGTGTGTGTGTGTGTGTGTGTGTATGTGTAGCTTTATACAAAATGGAAATATCCTCCCACTAGGAGAATCTGGAAAGGCTTCATGTAGAGGGAGATATTTAAGTCAGACTTTAAGAAAGCTGGGGAGTCTAAGATGTAGTTCTAGAGGAAATTATGCATTCCAGCCATGGGGGATAGTCATTGCCTTCTCAAAGGTGAGACGGAGTGTTACCCTGTGTGCAAGGAGCAGTGTCTTGGGCAGAATCTGAAACCACATCTTCCTGACACCAAGTCCAGTACAACATGCAGGCACAGTTGCAGAGTCTGCTTTGGATCATCAGAGAGGACTCTTGGGAGGAAGAGAGGGGACAGTAGATTGGCCAAGAAGGGGGCTGGGTCACAGGCATTGGGATTTAAAGCTGGGAAGGATTTTAAGGTTCATCAAGTCCAACCTTATTTTAAAGAGGAGGGAAGCTGAGGCCCAGAGAGGGATCCGAGTGTATGCCTCTAGGAAGGAACAGAATCTGGTCTCCTTGATTTAAACCTAGGTCTTCTGAATCCAGATCTGGTTCTCTTTCCACACTAGCAAGGAGAAAATTGAAAAGGGTATAGGAGGTTGGAGGATGCAAAATCTGAGTTGAAGCTAATTAGGTACTGGGAACAATGTGGTTTCCAGTTGCTTCTGAGAAATAGTATGGTGTGGTAAAAACTGGACTGGAAATGAAATGTGGAGCAGAGCCTTGCGTCTAATTTCTTCCTAACCATTTGCTAGCTTTGTGCTTGGGGAAGTCAAGGTAGTTGACCGTTAGAGGCAGCTAGATGTTGGAGTGGATAAAGTGCTGGATCTGGTGTCAGGAAGACTTGAGTTCAAATCCAGCCTCCACTACTTCCTAGGTGTGTGACCCTGCGCAAGTCACTTAACCTCTATCTGTCTCAGTTTCCTCAACTATAAAATCAGAATATTACTAGCACCTACCTCTCAGGATTGTATTTGTGAGGATCAAGTGAGATATTTTGCAAGTACTTTGCAAACCTTAAAGTGCTATGTAAATGCTACCTATGTAAAGTCATTTCCTTCCTCAGAATCTTTTTTTTTTCACCTGTAAAAATGGAGAGAGACATTGGAGCAGCCAGGGTTTAGGAGAAGGAGCACTAGATTTGAAGTTGGGGCTGAGCCTCGATTTCTCCCATTTGTAAATGGAGAGGGGTTAAAGTAGATGAACCCTAAAGTGCTTTCAGACTCTAAATCCCATAATACTGTGGTAATCCTCACCCTAGCTCCTGTACCTCCGGAAATGTGAGCTGTTCTTTTTGTTGTTATGCTGTGCCTAACAAGAAAGGCCCAGAGGTATTTTGAGATATACGGTGAGGTTGGGAAGGAGGGGGGAGGAGATAAGGGGTGGCCCTGGACTTCCTCTGTAGAGTGTGGACAGGCAGAAATGCTAAGCAGCTACCGCCTTCCCTCCTTATGTGGGCCCCACAGGCTTGCTTCCAAGCTCTAGCCTGATCTCCTGAGCCTCCAGATCAGGATGCTCTAGTTTCTAAGCCCCTAAGCTAGGCCCAGGCAGGGAGGTGGGAGGGGGGAAGGGGGGGTGCTGAGAAAGATGGTCTCCTGAATCCCAGGTCTTCTTCAGTTCCCTGGGGAGGATAACAGCTGAAGGGCCCTGATTGGCCAGTGGCCTCTCTTCCCTGCCCCATCCCCCCAAATTGGGTTCCACCTCCCCTTCCTTGTCTCATCCCTCAACAATCACCTGCTGAGTGCCTACTGTTGGTAGGGGAAATGGGAGCTCACAGTCCACTCAGTCCAGTTCAACAACCTGCTATATATACAAGACCATGCTAGAGACTGGGAAAACAAAAGAGAAAATTGAAAAGACATCTGGTTCTGAGAGCTGACCTGTTATTGGGGTATACAGCACACAAACAGATAAGTAATCTAAGATAATTTGAGGAGGGAGAGAGCACAAATAACCAGGGGCCTCTGCCTTCCCAAAGTTCCTGACTTGAGTTTTGGAGGATTGTCTTAGAGGCCAAACTATAGGAAACAGGATCTTGGTATGCTGGAGGAGATAAACAGACCTGGCCGAAGATCCTCAGAGTGGTCCTTGAGCTGAACGCTAGAGTATGAGGAGGATTCGGAGAGGGGAAAAGGGGGGAGGGGAAGCTCAAGGCATTGAGACAGACAGACACTCTCTCTCTCTCTCTGTCTCTCTCTCTCTCTCTCTCTCTCTCTCTCTCTGTCTCTCTCTCTCTCTCTCTCTCCCTCTCTCCCAAACCTGAACAGCTGGGAAGCAGAGAGGTAAGGTGCAGCCAGAGGAGAGTGGGTGTGTGCCCAACTTCCAAGACTGACCAAGGAAGCATAGGAGCAGACCTGACTTCCTCTGATCTAGAATAGTCCATCAGACATTTAAAGGCAGTATCATGGCCCTTATGAGCCTTCTCTTATCTAGGCTAAACACCCCAAGTTTTTCCAACTGATCCTTGTGTGGCTCGGTCTCCAGCCCCCCCACCCCCTCTCATCAACTGAGTTACCTTCCTCTGGACACATTCCAGCTTATCACTGGCCTTCCTTAAATATGTCCTCCTGCTTCTGGTTGCTTTGTTCTGCATCAATTCATTTGAGACTTACATGCATACGTCTGTATGCCTTCATCCATGTTATTGATAAGAATGTTGATCCATTCAGAGATAAGGGTAGATCTCTGAAGCTCTCCACTTGAGACTTTCCCCCTGGCTGACATCAATTCATTCATCTCCATTCTTTGGGTCTGGTCATTCAGGCAGTTCGAAATCTACCTAATAATATGGTTTCCTAACCCACATTTCTCTATCCTGTCTGCACGTTATGAGATTTATCAAATCCCTTTCAAGAAATCCAGGCATCCTATAAGAGCTTTGGTTTATGATTTATGCAGTGTTGTCAGGCAGGTAGGGTGAACATTATTATCCTTCCTATGAAAAAATCGATTCTGAGAGAGGTCCATAGTATGGCCCTAATATCCACCAGAGTAGTAAACTTGTTTTAAAAAGAAAAGAAATAATAGGTAAACATTTTTGCTTTCCAAGAATTTCAGAGTTTAGACTTGAAAACCCTTCTAGTATTACATAGGTTTTCTTGAAATGGAAAATTGTTTTACATTGAATCCTCCCCTTGGTTCTGCTGTGTACATGGAAATGTTCTTTTCTTTTCTCATTTTGCATTTACATTTAAAATGAATACATGAATAATAAATTGAATAAATAAAATATAAAATATACAAAATATAAAATATAAAAACATAAATAAAATAAGATTAATAAAAACTTTACACACACACACACACACACACACACACACACAAAGAAAACCCATCTAGGCCAACTCACCAATCCTATCTCTGACATAACTTCTCAAGAACTCATCCAGCCTTTGCTTGAATTGGAAGAACCTTATACTTCCCAAGGCAACTCATTGTACTTTTCCATAACTCTGATTATTGGGAGAGTTTTTCCTGACATCACCAAATTTGCTTCTTAGTCATATTCACCCATTACCCCTAGATCTGCCCTTGGGAGACAAGTATTATCGTCAAATACCTGAAGACCTCCATCACCCCCACTCCCCAGGCTAAGCATCTCTATTTTCTTCCTCTCCTTGTCATATGGCATGGACTCAAGGCCCTCTACTCCACTGCTTGCCCTCCTTTTGTCACTTTCCAGCTTATAAATGTGTTTCCTAAAATGTGGTGCCCAGAAAGGAACACAACACTTCATTTGTTTCTCCCTGTAGTCAGAAATTTTCATCTATTTTCGTTCTGTCCTCCCAAACCATGGGCTAAGCTCTTCTGACTCCCTACGTAACTTTAAAAAGAGACCTTTTTGTCCTCCTATTTATTACAAGCCTGAACTCATTCCTAACACAACTGGATCTAGCAGACAAGCCTTTATTAAGTTCCTGCTATGGGCTGGCACTGTGTTAGCCTCTGGTGATAGAAAGACCAAGAAGAGGGAAATCATCCCAGGCTTCCATTGTAATGGGAGAGATACCATACTGATTATACTATTTTAACTTGGGTGTGGCTACAACCTCCCACTCTCCTATGGCTTTTTCTCCCTGAGCTAGAGCAGGTTTACTCATTTCACCTGCAAGTTTTATTGTATTTAAAAATATAAAAATCATTTTAGCTCACTGGTCAATATATATAGCCCATTGACCCCTGGGTTGCTGACCCCTGCCTTAGGAGGGGACCACTATTTCCCTGCTTGGCTATCATAAACCCCAGGAGGACATGGCTACCTCCCTCTAAGGTCTCCATCACTTCTACCTTACTCAGCAGTCCCTCCTTGTTGGAGGAGCTACCTCAGTTTCCTCCCCCAATCTTTAGACATTTGTAGGTTCAGCAGCTAGAGATGGTGACTTCCCTGGTGGAGTTACCTCCTCTAGGATCATAGGTCTATGGGGATTGCTTACAGGCTGGTTCCTGGGACCTCTGCACCTGTTGACCTAGAAGTTTGGTTAAAAGAGGCAAACAGGCTAGGTGTTATATATTTATATTATTTATTCCCTTAAAGCTAGCAGCATACTTGTATGGAGCCAGATAAAATCTTACTGCCTGACAAAACAAATGAGAAGGCTTAAATACGTTTTAGAGCCATCCCAATTCAGGGTGGCTGTGTCAGTCAAATTTATGATTTCCCTATATGTTTGGTCATGATATGAGAAAGGAATTTTCTTAATTGAATAGATGGTAAATACAATAAGATATGAGAGTTGGCAAAGTGTCAGTTGAAATTACAACCCAGGACATCTGTGTTTTCTTTACCATTAACATGCCATAAAATGTCCATAAAACATTAAGATAAGAAAAGTCCCTTTATTCAAGATAGTGTCTGGAGTTAAGAGTCTCATCCTTAATGGCCATAAACAGAGGAAAAAATGCTCTCAAGTCAGCCCCATTTGGCTTTTGACATAGGAAGAGGTATTCTCTGAGTATACTCAGAGAACAAATAAGGAAGTATGTTAGCCTGAGGGACTTCTTCTTCTGCTTGATTTAGTTCTGGCTCTGGCCCCTATTGGGATTCACATGATATAAAGTGATTATCACACCTAAAAAGGCTCCTTTGTCTGTTCACCTGAGCCCTGAGAGGTCCAGAGACACTCCTAGGGTCACCGGAGATGCATTGTTGATTATTCTCAATCCCATGACCCCTACCCTGACCCAGGTTTGATCACCTTTCCCTCTCCTAGACCATTTCCAGTCTCCTGCTCTCCCTCCTCCTGGCTATTTCACCCGATCTTCTAGATTGATCTTCCTAAAGTCCAAATCTGTCATCTTTAGTGGTTCCCTGTGTCCTTTCAGCGAGGCCAAATTTCACCTGGTATTCAAGACCGACTCTCACCTCATTGCTCTCACCTCCTGCAACCTACCTTCATGTAGCTTATTAGTCTTTTATTCCACCAAGACCCAGACTCTTGAAGCTAGATGAGACCCAAGACTCCATACCATTCACATCTAGGCCTCTCTTCTGCAACATCTCTGTGGGGAGATCATCCAGCTTCTTTTTGTTAGGGGGTGGGGGGGATCGAATCGGGATTAACTAACTTACTCAGAGTTGTCAGAATATCATTAGGAGACACCCTGTTTTTCAGAGCAAGTAGGTTATGCCCTGAGTTTGTCATAACAACAATCCTTTGCTCTCACCTTCTGAAACTGATGTTCCCTGAGCTCAGGCAAGCACCAGCAGACCCAGACATGAAGCCCTGCTATGAACAGACTTTTTGTCACTAGACAACCTTGCCTCACTGTTTTTATACTACGTTTGACTCTTTGTCTAGCCACAAGTATATAAATCAAGGTTCAGCCCCACTGCCTCAAGTCCTGCCACTAGGGGCAGGACCCTGGCACATGCATCTAATTTGCCTCCTTGCTTGAAAGCCTTTTCCCTCACTTTGAAATTAAAGTTCTGTTGGATTCCTGACTCTCCTGTCTCTGGCCTGCTCTGTTTGGCCTCAGCCCATCCACAGGCTAGAGACCAGTTTGGTCCAGTTGACAGGGTCACACAGCTAATAAGTACCTGAGGCCAGATTTGAACTCAGGTCCTCCTGAATCCAGGGCTAGTGCACTATCCAGTGTGGCACCTAACTGCTCCCAGCTTCCTTCTCGAAGACTTCCAAGGAAGGGGCAGCCCATTCCCCTTTAGGAAGCTCGTCCTTAAATTGAACCTTAATCTGTCTCTGTAACTTCTGCCTGTTGACCTGTTGGGCCAAAGCCAAGTCTAAGACCTCTTCCCCCAAACTGACACATGCAGGGCTTTAGAGTTTGCAAAGCACTTTATAGATTCTGTCTCATCTGAGCCACACAACTCTGCGAGGAAGGTCCTAGAGGGAAGAATATCCCTCTACAGGGATATCTATCTATCTACAGCTGAGGAGACTGAGGCCCAGAGAAGTTGTAACATGCCTATGAACACATAAACAGTACATGTCAGAACCAGGATTCAAACACAGGTCTTCTGTACTTATAATCTAACATACTTTCCACTAGGACTGCCACAGGGCACACAACAGACTCATTCCTGCCTTACCACCTTTTTTCTTCTGTTCCTCCTGCCTATCCAGATTCTCCGGATCCTTTGGAGAGTATCTCCAGGCCCACCTCCTCCATGAAGCTTTCCATTATTGCCTAGATTCTTCCTTAACCTGCTTCCTGAAAACTCCCCCAACATTCACAGTTGCCTGCACTGTGGGCCTCCTTTATGTGATGCCTTCTTCAGGGTCTAGTCTCCCCCGGTTAGAACAGGGAAGTCCTTGCCTGCAGGGAATGTTCTTCCTCCATCCTGTCTCCCCCTCCATAGCCTCCAGCTTGTCCAGCACAGACCTGGGCACATTGTAGGACTCACTCATTGTACTCAGGATGAGCTCTGCCCCCATCTAAGTCATTCCCAGGTGTCTATCCATATGTGAACCAAATGGACACTAGATAGGTCTGTGTGTGTCCCTCAGGAAGACTTAAAGGGTCTGAGGCTATTGGGGTGGAACCAGGCTAAAAGGTCCTTTTGTTGTTTAGTCATGTCTCACTCTCCATGACCCCATTTGGGGTTTTCATGGCGAAGATGTTGGAGTGGTTTTGCCATTTCCTTTTCCAGCTCACTTTACAGATGAGGAAACTGAGGCAAACAGGGTTAAGCGACTTGCCCAGGGCTTACATTTTTCATTCTATTTCATTTTTGCCAATGGGTCCCTTTCAGCAGCAGAGGACTGGCTGAATTTCCACATGCTCCTGGATGGTGAATGCATAGCGGGATACACATAGCTGGGAAGTATCTGAGGCCAGATTTGAACTCAAGTCTTCCTGATTCCAGGCCTGGCACTCTACCTACTGCACCACTTAGCTTACCCACCACCCCCCCTCCCCCCAAAAAAATGCTGTAATGATCTAAAGTTTCTATTAGAGCCTGGAAAATACTCCTTGAGTGTTTCAATTTAGGGAGAACATAAAATGGGAATGTTAATCTCAGCCCTTCCAACCAATCCAATCAAAATTTATTAGGCACTTACTGTGTGCCAGGCACTGTGTTAAGCCCTGGGGATACAATTAATGTAAAGGCACCCTCTGCCATGAAAGAGCTTACAGTCTAATGGGGAGAGACAAACACACAAAAGGAGACAGGGAATCAGGTAGGCAATGGGGTGCCAAGGGACACCCTGCATGGAGGGCATCTTGTTCTAAGGAACTGAAACCAGGCAGAGTAGCAGATGCACAGTGGAGTGAGCCAAAAAGTCAAATTTCTGCCCTCTGTAAAGGAAGACGTTGAGAGGAGTTTGGTACTTCACTCTCCAGGCAGAGAACAGAGGAATCGAAGGAGGTGGTATCAGTCCAAGCCTGAATTGGAAGCATGGTGATGAGTTTTGGGGAGGCTAGGCAGCTCAGTGAATAGAATATCCTGCCTGGAGTCAGGAAGACTCACGATTTTGAGTTCAAATCTGGCCTCAGACACTTACTGGGAAGGTCCTATAGGGATGAATATCCCCATTCTAGAGCTAAGGAGACTGAGATCCAGAGAAGTTATGATTTGCCTGTGAACACATGAACAGTAAGTGTGTGACCCTGGGCACAGTTTCTTCATCTGTAAAATGAGCTCGAGAAGGAAATAGCAAAACATTCCAGAATCTTTGCCAAGAAAACCAAATGGGGCCATGAATTATTGAACATAACTGAAACAACTGAACAACAATCTTAACATCCCGTAATTTGTACAGGCAGCTAGATGGTGCAGTTGATAATGTGCTGGGCTTGGAGTCAGGAAGACCTGAATTCAAATCCAGCCTCAGGAATTTGCTACTTGTATGACCCTGGATAAGTCACTTTTGTTTGCCTCAGTTTCTTTCATCTGTAAAGTGAACTAGAGAAAGGGGCAGCTAGGTGGTACAGTGGATCATAGCACCAGCTCTGGAGTCAGGAGGACCTGAGTTCAAATACAGCCGCAGAGGCAACTGCCTTCCCACCCTACTCCCCAAAAAAACAAACTGGAGAAGGAAATGGCAAACCACTCTGGTATCTTTGCCAAGAAAATCCCAAAGAGTCCAACAAAGAGTTGGACATGCTAATTGACTAAACCACAACAATGAGAAGCTGGGGAGGTGGGGGCTGGGTCAGGAATCTTGTTCCCTAGGCAGAGCCACAAATGCAGGGTGCAGTGAGCCAACTTTCAGATCACGTGGAGGGATTATGTCCTGTCTTAGATGGAGAAATTCTTTGTATAGTGAGATCATACAATATGAGAGCTGAGTGAAACTTCGTGAGGCGCCTCTTCCAAACTACAAATTGTTTTGTTTTGTTCAGTCATGTCCAAATCTTCATGACCTCACTGACCATACTGTCCATGGAGTTTTCTGGCAAAGATACCAGAAGTCATTTGCCATTTCCTTCTCTAGTGGATTAAAAGGCAAACAGAGGTGAAGTGGCTTGTCCAGGGTCACACAGCTGGTCAGGAAGACCTGAGTTCTAGTTCAATGCTATATCCAGTCTCCACCTAGATGCCTCCAAGGAGGAACTCTGTTGACAACATCTCTGACCAGTGGTCATCCAGTCTCCACTTGAGGACTTCTGGTGCCTACCAAGAAAGCCTATTCCAATTTGGGATGATCGCATTGGTTAGAATGTTTTCCTTTATTGAGACCCAAAGTGAATCCTCCCTATGATAGGTTGTCAGAGGAAAAGGTAGCTCTTTGGGAACAGACCTACCTAAACAGATGGGGAGACAACTCTAGGTTCCCTCCATTCAGAGAGAAAGAATTCTGGCCCAGAGAGAAGACAAGCTTAACCCAGAAGGTCCATGCCATTGTTTAGAGCACATCTGTGAAGTAACCATGGTGTGTGTGTGTGTGTGTGTGTGTGTGTGTGTGTGTGTGTGTGTGTGTGTGTCTATGTCCCTCACCCATTCCCCTATCCACAGAATCTAGGGAACTTATAAACTTTCTACTAACAACTTCAGAGGCCCTCCAAGACCCAGAGATCCATGTTTGATATCATGAAAAATATCTTAACAACTGAAGCTATCCAAAAGTAGAAGAAACGATCTTCAGTTGTTCCCTGTGTCTTATCAGCAGGAGATAAAAAGAGATACTGTTTGTAAAGTGCTTTGCTATGTAAATACTAATGATGATGGTAATGATGATGATAGCCTGGCACAAGCATGTTGGCTCTCTGCCTCTGTGGCCCAGGGCAGGTTTGACTCACCCCAAAATTGATGTAATCTAAGGCAAAAAAACCCCTGGATTTTGAGTCTGAGGCTCTAGATTCAAATCCTGACTTTGATGTTCACAATGTAATGTAGGCAAATCACTCTCCCTTTCCAAACCTCAGTTTCTATATTGGCAGGGTTAGAGTTGATTAATATTATAAGCATGTATTTAGTACCTGCTGTGGATGAATAGGGTCCTGGCCTAGGTACTGGAGACACCAAGATAATTAGAAAAACATTTCCTTCCTTCAGGGAGCTAACAATCTACCAGATGATGCAGAGAGGGAGTCAACAATAGGTCTACAGATAAGTAAAAAAAAAAAAAAGATAATTTGAGGAAGGAGAGATAATTAGTAACCAGAGAAAGCAGAAAAGGCTTCATGAGACTATGTAACACCTGAGCCTTCCAGGAAGAAAAGGATCCTGAGAGGAAGAGATAATGAGTAAGATCACTCTGAATGCGAGGGGTCAGTTGTACAGAGTTGGTCAATGGAATGCTGACTTCGGGAAATAGCAGCAGTTCATAGTCCAGTTTGACTGGAATTTAAAGTGCAGGAAGAAGTATGATGTGACAGACAGGTGGAAAGGCAGGCTAGCGTCAGATTATAGATAGACTGCAGTGTCAGGCCAATTATATCTTTTGTAGAGACATAAGAAGCCATGGAGAGTTTCAGAGCAGGAGCACGAAATAGTCAAACAGGTTTCTGTAGGTGACCTCTAAGGCCCTTTCCAAACCTAGATCTTTTGACCCTATGATCCTTTGGGCCAACATGGTAACAATCTTCCTGAAGATAGTTTTGTTCAATTGTTTCAGACTCTTGGTGACCCCAGTTACATCTTTTTTGGCAGAGATACTGGAGTGGTTTGCCATTTCCTCCTCCAGCTTGTTTTACAGATGAGGAAACTGAGGCCAACACAGTTAAGTGACTTGCCCAGGGTCACATTGCTAGTATCTTTTCCATGACAGCCCTACAAATTACCTGAAGAAAGCTATCATGATCCATTTACACCAAGTCTTCTCCAAGTTAAATGTTTGCAGTTCCTGCAATTTTTCTTCTGGGGCATGAGTTTGAGGTCTTTCATCATCCTGGTTACTCAGTGGCTCACCAGTATCTATAAAATCATCTGAACCCAGGGTTCTGCATGTGGTCTAACTAGCATAGCCCACAGGATGACTGCCACTTCCCTCTTCATGAAAAATTTAATAAACTATGAATGGGAGAAGTTAAATGATTTGTCCATGGTCTGACACTTGGCAAGGTGGGGAGTCAGGATTTCTGAGCCAATACCCCCCTGAACATTCTTGCTACTTCTCAGCCTTGAAACCTTTATCTTGGCCAAGGGGTTGCAGGTGGAGGGTCAGAGACCCTATGTTTCCCTGCAACCCACCTACGGGTCATGCAGTGATTAGATGCTCAATGCAAAGCCTAGCAAGGCAGGCCAGAAAGTGGGTCTCAGCTCATTCCCCTCTGTGAGGTGGGCCAATGTGTCAGACAACAATAGAAAATCCATTATACTTAGTACTGCTTTAAAGGGGGTTAGCACTGATAACCTGGCAAGTGACCTGCTCCTCAGAGATTTCATTAGGCAGAGATGGTAGAGGAGACATTCCAAATATAGAAGAGAGTTTAGGGCAAAGGCACAGAGGTGGGAAAGTATGAGTCCTACTGAGCTGACACTATCCATGCCAAGCAAAAATAATGAGTGATAAAGAGAAAGGTTAAGTTGTTGCCGGTTTGGGAGGTGGAGGGAGGTGTCCTCAAATACCTTCTTGAGGAACTGTCCATGGTAGCTCTAAAAAAAGGCAACCTGAGAAGCTCACTTCCCCTACATATAAAAAGCAGGTCAAATTTTGCAGCAATCTGCAGTGACTCCATGATGCTTATATGATTGCTACCTGTGTTCAAAGTATAGACTAATCTCCCTCCTAGAAAAAAAGGAATTGGTATAATTTAATTGAAAGGGAATTGGCTCAGGAAGGAAGATTTGAGTAAAATTCCCACCTCTGATTTGTGTGGTGTTAGTTGTCACTTAATCTCTTGGGGTCTCAGCCAGTAGTCTCCTCCCATTGATTAGTTCTTCCTGGAGGCTTCATTCTTCTCCAGGCTCTCTGGACTTTGCCACCTTCTCTCCTCTCCACCCCTCACCCCCTGCCACTTTTTTACAGCTCCCTATTATGTGCAGTTTTCCCTTTTTGGAATGTAAGTCTCTTGAAGGCAGGGGACTGTCTTTCCTTTTGCTTCTATTTGTATCCCCAGAACTTAACACAGTGCCTGACACATTGTAAGCACTTTGGTAAGTAAGCTGACAATCTCCTGGGTCTCAGTATCTTGATCTGTTAAATGAGAAGTTTGCACTAGATGGTCTTTGAGGTCCCTTACAGTTCTAAATCCATGATCCTACAAGATAGTGGGGCTAGGGGAATGCCTTTCCCCTTTCTAGGCCATCAAGAAAGGAAAATTTTCTTTTATTTAAAAAAAATGAGAAAGGGGCTTCAGTGTGAAAACTGATCTGAGAGCCAAGAGAGGAATCCTGACTTAGGTTAGAAGGCTGGGGCATAGAAGAATGTCACAGAGGAGAGAGAGGGAAGATACACAACTGAACATAGTTGGAGCTGAGAAACAAAAATGAGATTCTTCCTGAGGAGGAAGTAGCAGCTTGGACTCCAAAGAACTAGAACCGAGGGTACTGTCAAGAGATGAGTAGGAGTGGTTGACAGCTTCCTACTGAGAAATACAGAGACAGCTATTTGTCCACTGACTTTCTTGGAGAACACATGCAAGATGTGACAGAAGACCTCTCAAGACTTGCCAAACAGGATGACCACTACCTATTTCAGGTGATTTGTGTGGGCACAAATGATCTTTCCGGAAGGAACCTAGAAAACATTGCCAAAGATGAAGTCTTGAGCAAGAAGCTGCAGATTTCAGGGGCTCAGACAATGTTTTCATCGTTGCCATGCCTAAGACGCAAAGGATTTGGAAACGAAATGTTTATTTATGGCTGGTAAAGAATTTGGTTTCTGAGAGTGGCATTTGTCTCCGTTTCCTCATCTACAAAACAAAGGGATTAGATTTAGTGACCTCTTAAGGCCCTTTCAACTATAAATCTGTCATTTATGACCTTGATTTAAAACAGGGCTGTCCAAAATGGGGCCCCCAGTATGATTTATGTGGCCCACCTACAAGCATAGAAATTCACATAAATGCTTTAATAAACAAAGCTGAGCTACCATGGAGTTCTCACTAAAATGGCAAATCAAAATTTGTTGTCTATTGTTTCAATAAAAATCTAAGGTTGGACAGCCCTGATTTAAAATATGAAACTGACAGGCTCCTGAGTAGGTGTGAAATGTAACTAACAAGGATTAGTTAAAATATATTTGCCTGGAGCTTTAAAAATCTAATCAAACGGGTTTTAAACTGAAAAGGGGAAGGAGGAAACTTAAGTATGTCTATATGCCAGGCTAGATATCTTGGAGGGTGGCTACTATAAAGGAAGACTAACAGTTATTCACAGGAGACAAACTCAAAAAGTATACAAAGTATTGGTAACAAGCAAGATGAACTAGGGGGTCTAATGCAAGGAAGCAAATTTGATCTCATAGAGATTTAGTGGGAAAAGAAAGACCCATGACTGAAATATGGCCCTGAAAGGTTATATTTTATTTAAAAAAAACTTTTCTTACCTGGGATAGGTGCCTTTTAACACACAACCTTTAATTTTCTTTCCTCAGGATTCTATGAGAAAGTCATTGGAAAATGGGAGCACTGTTGGGGGGAGGGGGAGAGTATCAATAGAGCTTAATTAAAATTAAAGGGATTTTGAATAGCTATGTGACTAGGTGACTTGTTTAATTTCCACAAGCCTTAGTTTCCCCAGCCATTCCAAGGTGGAATGTGGTGGAATGGCTGGGACATGGAATTCTTGTCCCCTGGTGCCACATGGAACAAGTCTGGTTAGGGAATCTTCATTCAAGTCCCAGTTATACTACTAGCCAAGCTGCTGGTTTTCCAGGAAAGATAGGTTACTCGGGAATTGCAGAGGATTGGGGTATACTGGAATTAAAACAACATTGCCTGGATCCTGGACAAGCCAGGAGAGGAGTGGGGTTGGCCTTGACGTGTTGGATGGAGGTACAGAGCCCAGAGCCCTCTTGGCCTTTCTTCGAACCATCCCAGTTTGGGAGGCATGGCAGGGCAGGGCAGGGCAGACAATTCTGTGAGGCATAGGAGAGGAACCTGGGAGGCAAAAAATCCCTGAAGGAAACTATTGATTTCTAGACTAGGCTTTCAAGTTTCCTAGATTTTCTCTATCATTTGACTGCAAATGATCCATAGACAGGAGAGTGAAGTAGTAGGCAGTGGGGAGTTGTGGAGGGATGGAAAAAAGAAAGGGGGAAAGAGAGAATAAATAGAGAAGGGTAATGAAGGTCTTCCTAAACATGACCTGTCTTAAAAAGGACAATGATAGCCCAGTGGGGACCATCTGATAAACCCACAACCAGCTAGGCTTCCCTTACAGTATAGCTGGACTAGACTTTAGGAGGCCAGATGGGGGCCCAGGATTGTCTGAGGAATGAAGAGAGGCTGTGACAGCCTAACCCTTCCTTCCCACCCTAAAATCATTCCAGAAAGGAACTTCTGGTTAAGTGACTTGTTCAAGATCACACAGGTAGTCAAGGGCAGAGCCAGGATTTGAATCCAAGTCGTAGGATAATAGATTTAGAACTGGAGAGGATCTTAGAGACAATTAAGTCCACCCAGCTCATTTTACGGATGGTAAAACTGAGGCACTCGGAGGTTAAATAACTTGCCCAATGTCATTAGATTTATTTGTGTAAAAACTTTATTTTATCTAATAAAAATTATCTATTTTATTTTTCCCCAATGGAAGTACCTATAATCTGCCTGGCATTGGGCTAAGATCTGAGGACACAAAAGCAAAAGAGAGTCCTTACCCTCAAGGAGCTTACAGTCTAATGAGGGAGATGATGAGCAAGCACATATGTACAAACAAGCTATAGAAAGGAAAAATAGGAAATAAGGAAAGGAAAGTGCTAGAATTATAAGGGATTGGAGAAGCCTTCTTCTAAAAGGTGAGATTTTTACCTGGAACTTGAAGGAAGCCTAGGAAGAAGACGTGAGCGGGGAGAGCATTTCAGGTACGGGGACAGCCAGTAAAAATGCCCAGGAGGTGAGAGATGGAGTGTCTTGTGTCAACAACAGCCAGGAGGCCAGTGTCACTGGTTTGAAGGGTGTATAGGGAGGTGAGAAAGAAGGGGGATAAATGTAAGATACAAGAAAACTGTTAAGGGAAGAGGGGCTAGGTTATGAAGGGCTTTGATCAATAAACACAAGATTCTGTATTTGATCCTGGAGGCAATAGGGAGTCACAGCAGTTAATATTCAGGGGCAGGGTGAAATAATCAGACTAGTGCTTTAGAAAAATCACTGACAGCTGAATGGGAAGGATACCCTGGAACAGGGAGACACTTGAAGCAGGCAGACGCATCAGCAGGCTGTTGCAGTAAGCCAGGCATGAGGTGATGAGGGCCTATAGCAGAGTGCTGGCAGTATCAGAGGGGAGAAGAGGGTCTTTGAAAATCTTTAAAAGCCTGAAGAGCACTGTCAGGGCTTCAAGGTAGAGACAGATTTTGATTACCAAAGCCTGATGATTGGATATGAAGGAATCACAGAGCGTAAGTTGGCTCTTACTACTCATCCATCATGCTTTTCAAACTGACTCAGAGAACATCGAAATTGGGAGAGTCAAGAGAGTTCATCAGGCCCAGCTCCCTTATTTTATGGAAGAGTAAACCCAGGGTCAGTGGGGAAGGGATGTCTCAAAGGCCAAAAAGTCATGTGTCAGTTGAGTAAGGACTGGAAGCTAGGTGTCCTAACTCCCTTTCCCCCACACCTCCACCCCCACACACCACTCTCCCATCTCTGTGATGGCTTTGTCTAGCTTCTATCCTGTCTTTCTCGTTCCCTGTCTCCTACTTATTGATCCCATGATTTAGGTATTCCCTGGGGCTCTCTTGTTCTCAGCCTTCTCTGCTCTTTTTTTTTTCCCTCTCCATGTTCTCGTAGTAGGAGGAATACTGACTGGCTCTGAAATCAGAGGACCTAGGTTCAAATGCCATGGCTGGTAGTTATTACTTATGTTGCTTCACCACTCTGGGCCTCAGTTTCCTCATCTATAAAATTAGGGGATTGGAGCAGTTAGGTGTCACAGTAAAGTACAGGCCATGGAGCCAGGAGGACCTGAGTGCAAATCCAGCCTTTGACACTAATTAGCTATGCAACCCTGGGCAAGTCATTTAACCCTGATTGCCTCAAAAAGGATAAAAAAAAAATGTGGGGATTGAACCAGAGGGCCTCTGAGGTTCTTTCTGGTGACCTCCATGACCTCGAAATCCATGGTGATCCCTTCCCCTCCCACAGTTTCACTTCTTCCCTCTGTGATAAATAAAAATTCAGATGTAAATTTGAAGGCCCACAGCACCCTCAGGTTCAACAGGTCCAAATCCAGAATCATCATCATCTGCTGAAACCTGTCCTCCCCCTCCACAAAGCTTCCTGCCCCATTCATCCCCACCAGGCTCTAAGACTCCAAGTCATTCCTGACTCTTTCCCCTCTGCCATTCAGCCATGAAATCCTAGCCAGGCTACCTCTGCCAAATGCCTCCAACCTACCTCTTTCCTTCACTCATACAGACTGTCAGCCTAGTTGAGGCCTCTCCATAGAACTGTCGCACCAACCTTGACATTGACCTTCATTCTCCCTCTCCCATCCCTCAATTCCCCAACCCACAGTGACCTAGCCCCAATCTGAGTCCCTCATCCAGTGTCCTTATCTTTTTTGGCCCATTCTCCACTTATGTCTTATTTCCTCTGGGTAAACTGAGAAAGCAAGGCCCCCATCTTGTTCTCTGTCCCACCCATTCCTGGCCTTCCTTTAGCCATGACAGGAAGAAAAGGAAATTAGCATTTAGAAAGTGCCTACAATGTGCCAGGCACTGTGCTAAGTGCTTTTTACAAATACTATCTTATTTGATATTCACAACGACCCTTGGAGGTAGGTACTATTCTTATCTCCATTTTACAGTTAAAGAAACTAAGGCAGACAGAGTGGTTAAGAGACTTGGCCAAAGGTCACATAGCTAGTAAGGGTCTACTCTATTGAACTCAGGTCTTCCTGGCATCAGGCCTAACACTGTTTATCCACTGTACCACCTAGCTGCTGGTAAGGAAGATGGCAGGAGGTATCTGCTACCTGAAGGAAGAAATGAACAAATCTTCTTCCCAGTCTAGGGCATAGTCCTGATCTATATTTTGCCACTGGACCCAGATGGTTCCACTGGTGACTTTGCACAGCTCTCTCCCACTTAAATCCAGTTCACTTACATGTCATGGCATCACCAACCTGATGTCATGGTCCTCTTTAAGAATGATGGGCAAACAACAGTAACAATAATCCCAGCTCTGACGTCCTATATACTAATGCCTCTGCCAGCTCTGACACTCTGCATTCTACAGTCCCTCCCAGCTCTGACATTCTGGGTTCTAACGCCCCTCCCAGCTCTGACCTGTGTTCTAAGGGCCCTCCCAGCTCTGACAGACTCTCTTCTAAGGCCCTTCCAGCTCTGACATTCTACATTCTAAAATCCCTCCCAGCTCTGACATTCTGGGTTCTAAGGCCCCTCCCAGCTCTGACAGACTCTCTTCTAAGGCCCTTCCAGCTCTGACATTCTACATTCTAAAATCCCTCCCAGCTCTGACATTCTGGGTTCTAAGCTACCTTTCAGCTCTGACCTGTGTTCTAAGGCCACTCCCAGCTCTGACAGACTCTCTTCTAAGGCCCTTCCGGCTCTGACATTCTACATTCTAAAATCCCTCCCAGCTCTGACATTCTGGGTTCTAAGCTACCTTTCAGTTCTGACCTGTGTTCTAAGGCCCCTCCCAGCTCTGACATTCTGGGTTTTAAGGGCCCGCTCAGCTTCCACGTTCTAAAGTCCCTTCTATCTTTGACATTTCCTGTTCTAAGGGCCCTCCCAGCCCTGATATCCCATGTCCTGTAATTAATAATAATCCAAAGCCTACAGTCAGGTGTGATCTGGGATTCAAATCCTGTCTCTGGCACTTACTAGTTGTATGACAATGGACAAACCATTTAATCCTTTGGCACCTCAGTTTCTTCATCTACAAAATGGAGGTGATGATACCTGTAGCACTTGCCTTACATGGTTATGTTGAGAATCCACTGAGATGATGTTGACTGATAAATGTCAATTATTTGAAGGGGGGGAAGAAGGCAGAACCAGCCTGGTAGGCAGAACTCCCAGATAGAAAACTATTAATTCAGCAGCCTGCCCTCAAGAGTCAAAGTCTTGCCTCAGCCAATACTGACTGTGTGACTCTAGGTAAGTCATTTGACTTTTCAGTTCTCCATGACTCTGAGTTGCAGAGTGAGTGTAAAGGTAGCATCCGGGGCCTCATCTGGGGTGGGGGGGATGAGGTGCTCCTCTGACCCATAAGATTATTCCACTGGTAAACCACCCACTCCCCTCGCCTTATGAACTTGCTCCTAGCAAAAGAGCTAGGCCTCCTCTTCCTCTGCTTCAGGGGAGATGGGTGTCACTGTGGAAGAGGTGACATCCAAAGCTATTCCCCCCCTTTCATGAGAGGAGCACAATATGGGGCCCTTGGGCCCCGGAGGCTGGCTTCTTATCCTCCTTTTAATAGCCAGAGGATTCTGAGTGCTCTTGGCCTTGGATCAATACTTGTTCCAGACAGCCCTGATCTCTCCGGATTTGACTGAGTGGGGAAAGTAACCCTCTCTCTTCCCTCCATGTGCACTCACTCTTCATTTTTGCCTTTTCCTTATCTCTCCTGCCTTACTTCTCTTCCTTTTTTTCTTCCTCTTCCTCTCCTGCATCACATGCTCAGGCCAATCAGCCTTGACAGTCACTACCCCATGTAAGGAAAAGGGCTATGAACCAGACTTCTTATCAGCTTGTAATCAATAGTAGCCTGTGATGGCACCCTGTTTTTGGTGCTACTGCCCAAGTGAAAACTCGGGCTTCTTCCTCAGCCTGACACTTCCTTAGGTCCATGCTCTATCCTGTATCTGGGGCAAAAGGCTTCTTCTGTTTCTTCCTTCTTCCATTCTATACTTGCCAGACTCTCTATAAGGGCTGTCCTAACGACTGACCAGAAGCTAACAGGGTGAGAGTAGTCCAAAGGCCCCAAGGTCCTCTGGGGATGGAACACCAGTCGGGTGAGGGTGTGAGTTGAATATACTATCAATGATGAGGAGGCGATGACTCCCAGGGCTGTAGGGAATGCCTGCACTAAGGGGAGGAGAAGAGAGGGAGTAGAGTCAGCTAGCTCAACTCCAGTCTAATTCAACAAGCATTTATATGTGTCCAGGCACTATGCCCGGTGCTGATGAAAAAAGACCAGTTCTTCTCCTCGAGGAGCTTATACTCTATATTGGTAAAAACTTCCCAGGGATTCCCCTATTGCTGGGCCTTCCTGCCCCTCTCTCCCACTAACCCAGGAAACATCTTCCAAAGATACTCATCAACCTTACACGTCTGCAGTGACTTTGCACCCATAGTAGACCTAAAGCCCACACCCACTGTGGGCTTTCCTCTCCCCAGACATTTTAAGCCATAAAATCACTGAATGCCAAAAGGTACCTTGAAGGTTAAAAACCATTTACTACCCACCATCTGCTTTCAGGTGGGAAAGTCAAATCCCAGAGATATGAGATTAAGATGTCCAAGGTCACTCAGCTAGTAAGAAGCATTGCTGGAGCTTGAGCCTTTAGACTCCATATCTCATGTTCTTTCCATCCAGTTTTCTTCAGTGGCTACTTAGTCCAGCCCAGAGCTATAACTAGGGTGTGGTGATCAGTAGTTTGCCTTAGGGAACCAAAATTTAGTGTTTTGACAAATAACTTCTTCAGCAGATGGAAACAATTGAATCTGGCACCTTGTGAGCCATCTCCTCCCTCTACCCACTGAGGAGTTCTTCCTTCACCTAGCCTCTTAAGCCCTCCCCTGGTGGTAACACTCTCAGGTTGTATGATCCCCACGGTAGGGCCTTCAGGTCTAAAGCGTCTTTCTCTTTTTCTCCTCTCAAACAAATTTGTCTTAAAAGTTGAATTGAGAGGTCCTTTTCTTCTGCTTGCCCTAGATTGGTGCATGGGCAGTCCAGCCCTTTTATTTGGGGAAACCCAGGTGGCAACACCCAGGGGTTACCTATACAAAGGAACCCTAGCCTAGCCAAGAGGTGGTGCCAGCCTTTCTGAAGAAGGAGCTAAGCTCTCCATGGCAGCTGCATGCAAGCCAGGGTCTCAGAGTTGGCATTAGTTTTGCCAGGCACTTCCTGCTGAGCAGATGGGGGAAAGGAGGTAGGGAAAAATTGACACTTGAATCTATTGGACCTGGATGGGGAAGGGAGTGAACATTAAAGGTGTTCTGGCCCATGAGGGGACCAGAGGAAGAAAACATAGAACTTAACAGGAGGCCTTCCTGGGATGGAGAGGCAGTATTGGAGGAGTTCAAAGAGCTTAGGAGTCAGAGGATTTGGGTTCAACCCCTGCTTCTTCTACTTACTACCTTTGTGATCTTGAGTGAGGCACTTAAACTCTGTGGTCCTCTGTTTCCTCTTCTGTTAAATGGGATAGAGGCCCTAGATAGCTTCTGAGGCCTTTTAACCAATGATCCTCCCAACCTCAGTTTTGGGCAGAAGGAGCATTGGATTTAGCATCAGAGAACCTGAGTTTGAGTCTTAGCTCTTCTTAATTAGTAATTTCGATGCTTCAACTAAGTCAATTAACTCTCTGGGCCTCAGTTTCCTCGTCTGTCAAATGATGAAGAGACTTCTAAGATCTCTTTCAGTTCTAAATCCTGTGAATTCCCATGGGGTGGTCCTTCCCTGGGACAGCCCAAAGGGATCCTTATCCAGGGAATTCACCTGGTAGAATGGGTCTTTCTTCTCCTCCCACTCTCCCTTCCTTCTCCCAAGAATCACAGAGTGTGAAAGCCCTTCAGAGAGACCATTCTGATACAGCCTGGTGCTGACCAGGAGCCCCCTTCCCGACACACTCCCTGAGTCCTCACCGAGTCTGTGCTCGGTCCTTCTCCACTCTAGGCTTGGGCTGGCTCTCATTAGGACGTTCAGCCTTAGTTAACCCTAAATCTGTCACTGTGATGTTCATCCCTTGCTCCTCCTTCCCTCTTCTCTTCCATATGACACTCCACTGACTTGAAGAGAGGAAGCCTGTCCCCCTCCCCCCAGCTCCAAGCCTTTTCTTCTCCAGGCTAAACATTTCCATTTCTCTCAATGGAATTTCAGGCGGCGTGGACTCTGGTCATCTCTCCAACCGTGTTGTTCCCAAAATGAGGCCCCTTGGGAATGAACATAATACTCTAGGTGTGATTTGACTGGATCCAAAGTGTATGGAGACTACCACTTCCTTCCTGTAAGCCTCCCTTAATGTATCCTAAGATCCCATCCAGTCCAGCCCCCTCATTTGACAGATGAGGAAACTGAGGCTCAGAGAGCTAGTCCTAGGACTAGAGCTGAAAAGAGGTCTCAGAGGCCATTCAGTCAACTTCTTCATTTGGTGCTTGAGGAAACTGAGGCACATGGAGGTAAAGTGACTTGGCCAGAGATTTTTGTGGCCACCGTCTCCCTCATCTTATATTTGTTTTTTGTTTTTAATCTAAGTGTAAGTTCAGGATAGAGACTGAACCTGTGATTTCCTTGATATAGGGAGCTTCCAGATGGGCTTCATCTACTAACAGCTTCTATTCAACTCAGATTTGGAGACTTGTCTTGAGCCTAGAAAGGACAAGTGATTTGCCTAGGGTCACACAGCTAGTCCATGTCAGAGGCAGGATTTAAACCCAGATCTTCCTAGCTCCAAGGATAGAGAGCTGTCTCTATCCACTACACTATACTACCTGCCATTTACTTTGTACTTAACATTTGTCCTTAAAGCATCCCATCTGATTTATCCAGCCTGGGGAGCCACAGCAACCTCTAAGCTGTGGGTGAACGTTCTCCAAGCCCTTTCTCCCTCCCCCCCCAGCAACAGTTCTGTTTATCAGTGGTTGTCAAAGGCAAAGGACTCGAATGTAAGAGGAAGGCTGCACCATTTCTGTACTTCCTCTTGGTGGTTGGCAGCAGACCAAGGATAGAGGAAGTGAAGCTACCATGGAGGTGGGGGAAGGGGCTATGTGTTTTACATGGTGAGCCTCACTCTAATCTAGTTTGTCAGCTCAATCCATGAAAGCCAGAAGGGCCCTTAGAGAATATCAAGTCCGGTCTTCTCATTTTACAGATGGGGAAACTGAGGCCTAGATTGGTAAAGGGACTTATCCAAAATCACATAGCACTAAGCTAGGACCCATTTCTCTCTTCCCCACTCATCCCTCTGCCACCCCCAGTCTTCATACTGTAGTTAGTTACTGTAAGAATGAAAAGCAAGAACAAAATGCTAACTCTGCCATCACCGCCCCCTTGTCTCAAGCTCCTCTCTCCCTTCTTAACAGTCGCCCTCCTTCATGCCAGTATTTCTCACCCTGATCTACCTTGTACCCCTCGCTGATCCAATCAAGCATTTATTAAGCACCAAGCGCATGCCAGGTGCTGGGGTTGTAACAACAAAAATGAAACAGTTCCTGACCTTAAGATGCGGTCTATGGGGAGGAGCCTTGTTCCCTATGACATTTACTACTTATGTGACATCAAGCCAGTTACTTTGCTTCTGTGCCTTGGTTTCCTTTACCCATAAAATGAGATTAGACCAGGTAGCCTCCAATTCCCCTCCCATCTCTGTAGCTATCATCTTAAACACATACGTAAGTATATTAAAATACATAATAAAACATTTAAAGGTATAGGGAAAATTTTAGAAGAGGACACAGGGAGAGCCACTTTGTTACTACCTTGTTAAAATTACGTTTCTTATATAGGCCTCATCAGTTCTGTGTTTCTTGAAACGCTTGAGTGCGTGAGAGATGATTGAGTTTACAATAACAAAGAAAAAATGTAAATAAAAACAAAACAAACACAAGGTCATTTGAAGGAGAGACATTGGCATCAGGGAGGAATCCAGAAAGACTTTGTGTAGATAGTGATTCTTGAGCTGAGTTTCGAAAGAAACAAAAGAATTCTGGCTTACAAAATGCTTTCCATGCAGCATCTTAGTGATGTAGGTCTAAACAGTACTATAATCCTGGTTTTACAGCTGAGGAAACTAAGGTCATTGGTGTGGCTAAGGTCACAGTGTTTTTTCAACTGAACCTTAATTCCTAGTAACAACCAATCAGCATGCAGTTATTAATTGCCCAGGAGAGCTGGGAGTACAAGTCAAGCAGAGGAACAGCAAGGGCAAAAGTTAGAGATGGGAAATGAAAGAATATTTGTGTAAGAAATATCAAGAAGGCCAGTTTGTTTGGTCTGTTGCAAAATATGGGCAGTTAGGTGGCACAAGGGATAGAGCGCTGGGCCTGGAGTCAGGAAGACCTGTGTTCAAATTCAGCCTCAGACACTTACTAATTGTGTGATCCTGGGCAAGTCACTTAACCCTACTTGCCTCAGTTTCCTTATCTGTCAAATGAGCTGGAGAAGGAAATAGCAAACCACTCCAGTATCCTCGCCAAGAAAACCCCAAATGGGGTCACAAACATTTGGACGTGACAGATAAATGCCTAAACAACAAAAAGAGAAATATGCAATAAGGTTGGGAAGGTAGGTTGGTTAGAATCAGGTTGCAAAAGACTTTCAGTGCCAAGATCCTAAAGATCACTGACTGTCACTGGAGTTTCTTAAGTAGAGCAGTGAAATGATTTTCACTTTGGCAATCTCTGGAGCTTGGATTAGAGAGCAGAGACTTGAGTCAGGAAGATGAGGAAAGAAGCTGTTGCAATAGTGTGTGGAACATAATTTTTAAATAATAGGAGAGGGGGCAGCTAGGTGGTGCAGTGAGTAGAGCACCGGCACTGGAGTCAGGAGTACCTGAGTTCAAATCCGGCCTCAGACACTTGACACATTTACTAGCTGTGTGACCTTGGGCAAGTCACTTAACCCCAATTGCCCTGCCTTTCCCCCCACAACCACACCCCCACAAAAAATAAATAAATAAATAAATAAATGAATGAATAAATAAACAAATACATGAATGAAAAATAGGAGAGACATCTTTAGGAGAAACAAAGTAAATTTATTTTACAAACCTTGCAAGAATTGGGCACACCTCCATAATGGAGGAGGTGGGTAAAAGGGAACCTACCTTAATTTATATTCTTAATGAAAAGATTCCCGCCTACCTCTATCCCTTCTCACCATTGGCTGGGAGGTGGGCTTACAGTCTAGGCCCGAAAACTAGACAGAGGAGCAAGGTTGATCCGGTCCATTCAGGTTTTCCCTATTGGAACTCTACTGCCAGGGGTGGTTTCTGAAAGTCTAGGAGAAGAAATGGGGTGGGGGGGAGGAGAGACCTTCCTGGAGCAGAGAACAAATAGTTCACAGGAAGTTCATTATCTTCTAACATCTGAGAGAGAGGGGGAAGGGCATGCCCACAGCTCCAGGCCCTGACCTTCCAGAATCACAAGGTCAAATCCCAAAACTCTTCTACTCCCTTAGACATACCCTGTGAAGTCTTCACAATTATCCATCCCATTCAATAGTCATTCAACCTTTATTACATATGCAGTATCTTACAAGGGGACAGAGGATAGAGAAGGCAGTACGATGGAAGAAAAGAGTTTATTAAGCACCTACTGTGTACAAAGCACTATGCTAAGGGCTTCGCAAATACTTTCTCATTTGATCTTTACAACAAGCCTGGAAGGTAGGTGCTATATTATCATCCCCATTTTACAGTTGAGGAAACAGGAACAGAGCTTTAGTAAAGTGACTTGCCCAGGGTCATACAACTAGTGTCTGAGATAGAATCTGAATCCAGGCTCTCCTGCTTCAAAATCTAACACCCTACCCCCTATACCCCTTCTTTGAGCCAGGAGTCAATCAGCACCTATTAAGTACCTACTCTGTGCCATATACTGTGCTAATATCCTACTATGTGCCAGGGACTATGCTAATATTCTCTAGCACTGTAATCCAGGGATTACAAAAAAGGCAATAGCTGTCCCTGTCATCAAAAATGCTCATATTCTAGAGGGAAAGATAAAATGTAAATAACTGTGCATTCAAAATATACATACAGTGCGAGTGGAAGAGGAAAGGTATTAACAGTGGAAGGAATTGGGAAAGGCCTTCAGAAAGTGGGATTTAATCTGAGTCTTGAAGGCAGCCAGAAAAGCATTCCAGGCCTGGGTGATAGCCAGTGCCAGGATGGAGTTTGGAGATGAAATGTGTGAAGAATAGCCAAGTGTGGCTGGATGAGAGCATGCAGGGAAGGGAGTCAAAGTTCATGGACAGAGAGGTAAAAAAGGCAGAAAAGGAATGAAGACCTGGGCAATATTGTTTCTCGACATAAGTTGGGAGGCTTTGGGGGTACAGTTGGCTAATGTATCAGAATGGGTGTGGCTGGATTAGAAGAGATCCAAGTTTATTTTCTATCATTTGGGATTCTCATGGAAGGACTGAGTGCCCTAGTAAGATAGTACTCATTCGACTTGTTTCATATAATCTCTAATTGAACCCAACCAAAACAAGGCATTAGCTTAGGCTACATATGTTTATACACAGCCTTATCCCCGTTGAGACTTTCCCCATCTCGGTTTCAGTATATCATGGGTCAGCAGAAGAAATTAAATGGGAATTTTGGGGGAGTTTTGCAGAATTTGACAACATGCAAAGACCAGCAGACAACACAGAAAAAGCTTAGAAACTCAAAAGTGCATAAAATATATATAGTATTGCATATTATTAACATGTTTCATCTTTCAATACAGTAAACACTCTATAAAAGAAAAAGAAAAAATTCAGACTTCTGGTGTGAAGAGAGGGCCAAAATTTTTTACAAGGATTTTCCAGATTGCAGGGGTGCTGCACCCCTAACCCCTGAGATGTGGACTAAGGAGAGTGGAGAAGTAGGAAGGGGCTAGCTTATAAAAGACCCTAAAAGACAAGCATAGGGTTTTTATTTGATCCTAGAAGTAATAGGGTATGTTGGGGGTGGGGGAATGGAACTACATGGGCAGAACTTCACTTTTAAAAAAATCACTGACAGCTGAGTTCCAGATGGAGAAGATGGGAAAAAGAAGTGAGGCAGAGAGCCAATCAGAAGGTTCTTGGTCCAGGCAAGAGGTGAGGAAGGCTTGTACTGGGGTGGTGACTGTGTGAATGAAAGAAGGAGCTAGAATTACGACCAAATTGCGTACTCAGCAAAGCTGGATATAATCCTTCAGGGGGAAAATGGGTATCCAATGAAATAGAGGCTTTTCAAGCATTCCTGATGAAAAGACCAGACCTGAATAGAAATTCTGATTTTTCAAATACAAGACTCGAGAGAAACCTAAAAAGGTAAACAGGAAAGGGAAATCGTAAGGGATTTAATAAGATTAAACAGTTTACATTCCTACATGGGGAGGATGATACTTGTAACTCCTAAGAACTTTCTCATGATTTGGGCAGTTAGGCTTATACATAGACAGAGGGCATGGGTGTGAGTTGAATATGATGGGATGATATCTTTAAAAAAGGTGGAGGAGAGAGAGGAATTCACTGGGAGAAGGGGGAAGGGAGAGGTAGATCGGGGGTAAATTATCACACATAAAAGAAGTTCGAAAGAGCTCTGACACAGGAAGGGAAGATGAGGGAGATGGGGGGAGGAGCACTTGAATCTTACTCGACAAGAATTGGTTCAAAGAAGAAATAACACACACTCTTATACTACAGGAAAGTAGGAGGGGAAGGAGAGAAGAGAAGGGAGAGTAGCTGATAGAAGGGAGGATGGATTGAGGGAGGTGGTAATCAGGAGCAAAATACTTTTGAGGATGGACAGAGTGGAAGGAGAGAGAGTAGATTGAACAGGGGAAAATAGGATGGAGGGAAATAAACAGAAATCATCACTGACAAATTTTACATCAAGCTTCTCTGATAAAGGTCTCATTTCTCAAATATGTAGAGAACTGAGTCAAATTTATAAGAATATAAGTCATTCCCCGATTGAGAAATGGTCAAAGGATATGAACAGGCAGTTTTCAGACGAAGTAATCAAAGCTCTCTGTAGTCATGAAAAATGCTGTAAATCACTATTGGATCAGAGAAATGAAAATTAAAATAAATCTTGAAGTACCAACCCACATCTATGAGATTGGCTAATATGACAGAATGGAGGTCATGTGGGAGAATTAAAACATTAATTCACTGTTGGTGAAGTTGTAACTATGCTCAAAGGGTTACAAAATCATTCATACCCTTTGACCCAGCAATACCACTAATAGGTCTGTATCCTGAAGAGATAAAAACGGAAAAGGACCTATATGTTTGTTTGTTTTTTGGAGGGGGGAAGGCAGGGTAATTGGGGTTAAGTGACTTGCCCAAGGTCACACAGCTAGTATGTCAGGTATCTGAGGCTGGATTTGAACTCAGGTCCTCTTGACTCCAGGGCCAGTGCTCTACTCACTGTGCCACCTAGCTGCCCCAGAAAAGGACCTATATGTACAAAAATGTTTATAGCCGCTCTTTTTGTGGTGGCAAAGAATTGGAAATCGAAGGGATGCCCGTGGGTTGAGGAATGGCTGATTGGTATACGTGATGGAATACTATTGTGGTCTAAGGACTGATGAGCAGGACGCTCTCAGAAAAACCTGGGAAGGCTTAGAAAATGAATTGTTGCGAAGTAAAGTGAGCAGAACCAGGAGAACATTGTACACCAGAACGGCAATATTATACAGTGATCAACCATGAATGAGTTAGCTATTCTCCTCAATACAATGATCCAAGATAATCCCGAAGGACTTATGGTGAAAAATGTTATTCATCTTCAGAAAAAGAACTGAGAAAGAGTGAATGCAGATTGAAGCATTTTTTTTTTTTGCTTTATTTTTCCTGGGTTGTTTTTGGCTTTTTTTTTTGGCTTGTGTTTTCTTTCACAACGTGACTAATGTGAAAGTATGTTTTGCATGACTGCACATGTATAACTCGCCTTCTCAAGGAGGGAGGGAGAGAATTTGGAACTCAAAATTTTGAAAAACAAATGTTAAAATTTGTTTTCACATGTAATTGGGGGAAATAAGATATTAAATATCTCAAGAAGTTTGGAGAAAGCAGTTTTAGTTGAACGATGAGCTCTGTGGCCAGGCTACAGAGAGATTTGGAGCCACTTAGTGCTGACGGGTTTGGCAGTCTCTCCGACATCAAGGGAGCAGAGATAGGTGGGGGGAGCCTAAGAAAAGTGGAGAGTGAGAACGGACCCCCAAAGCCATTCCCAATTTAATGGTCCGTGAATGAATCCTGCTTGTGTGAAGACTAGAGGCCCACCCCCACCTCCTCTTCACTGGGGAGAAAACCGAATTGCCGCGGGTCACAGAGCTGTCTGGCAGCCCTGAGACCTTCTACTGGGCCCTGGGGACTTGACTCTTCCGAATTCCGGGAGCATCAGCCTACGCGGAAGGTTCAGGGCAGGGGCAGGGGCCGGCTGTGCTGGACTGGGCTGGGCTGGGCTGAGCTGAGCTGTCCTAGGGGATGGGACTAGGCGGGGCAAGGGGTGGGGCCAGGTCGGGCTGATAGAGGAGGGAAGTGGTGACTCCTGAAGCCTAGACCTCGCTCCTCTGAGCCTCCTTAGAGGAAGGATCGCGCGGGTGAGTCTGGCCGACCTGGTCTCTCGGAAGGGTGGGGACTCCTACTCCCTCCGACCACTTCTCAACTGGGACCAGGTGATCCTTCTATTCCATTCTGCTACGCAGATTCTTACTATATGTGAGGAAGAGCAGCATTAGCATTTCCACTACTCTGTGATAAGGGCATTAGAGAGGAGGTGGGGAAGGTCTTTGTGACCCAGGGGAATTCAGGAAGACATCCCAGAAGAGGTAGCAGCTGAGCTGGGCTTTGATGGGAGGGCATTCCAGAAGGCTCAGAAGCCTTCAGTGAGGACCCTCTATAAGGTACGGAGGCTGGGTTTGGCTGAGGCTTAGGAGATATGGCGGGGAACCCAAGAAACATTCAAGCTGGCGTAGTAAGTTAGGAACAGTAAAAGGTCTTGGGTGCCAGGCTTAGAAAATTGGGCTTCTCTTTAAGGACCCCAAAAGAGGTATGGAGAGTGGACTTGTCTGAGCTAGGCTCTAATAAAATGAATGATGTGCTGTGAAAGAATTATTGAAAGCAGAGGGGGGGGGCTGTAATAAGAAGAGGTTAGGGTGGGGATAGATTGGGGTATGACAGACAGGACTTGGTTTCTGATTAAGTGTGGGGGAAAAGGAGACTGAAGACAGAATCCTGGACCTGGGCCTCTAGCTTGCTGTGTATCCCTCCCTTCTCTGGGCCTCTGTTTATTTAGAAACAGGATCAGAGATTAGAGGTGGAAAGGAACTCAGAGGCCATCTAGTCCAACTTATTCATCTTACAGATGAGGAAACTGAGGCACAGAGAGGTTAAATGATATGTCCAAAACCACACAGGTAGTAAATGTTGGAGGTCAAACCCAGGTCCTCCAACTCCAAAGCCTGGACCCACCTGAGTTTGATAGACCTTAAAACTCCTTCCAGGTCTAACAGACTGAGTCCAGGAAGGCCTAGTGTGCTTAGGACAAGTGAGGGAAGGCTCTCTGAGCCTTAGAGGAGAGAAGACCACAGATGGTAGTGAAGGCAAGGGGGAAACTTGGTTGTGGACAGACTTCACGTTGTATTCTTCATCTTCATCTCTGGTCGACTTTTTCAACACAACCACATCCTTGGGACTTCCTCTGGCTCCTTCCAGGGAAGGCCAGGAAGCCCCACTGGCAGAGCCTGTTGTATCTGAGACTATTACTCCCTGGCTGCTACTCACCATCCCAGCACCTCTCCCCTCCTTGATCCGGGGGCCTTTGCTCACACTTCTGGGCTGGGGAGCATCACTGAAGCCCTAAGCCCCTTCTCCTAGACAGCTGAGCTAATTTTAGCCTCTAGGCCACAAGGAAGATTATCCCCCATCTGGAAAACTTGAAGGGATAAGCCCGTTCTGAGGCCCACCTTTTGTCTTTTCAAAGAACCCTCTGCTTAGCAGAAATTAGTTTGTAAGGGAGAATGCTCCTTTGAAGGAGCTGCCTTCCCTAACCCCGTGACCTCCCCAATCAGTGTTCAAGTCAGCTGGGTCAAGCTAGGGGCTGGCAGATGCTGGACAAAGTCTGGGACACCAGGGTCTCTTTTGCCAAGGAAGATTAGACAGTAGCCAATGTATGAGATGAGGCCCACCCCTCTGCTGGCCTTGAGGGGGCAAGTGACCCCTGACAGGGAGTCACATTTGGGTACCAGACTCACTATGTGACTTCGGACAAATTCCTTCCACTTAGGGCCTCAGTTTTGCCATTTGCAAAAATAAGTGAGTTGGACTTACCTCAAGGTCCCTCTTATCTATGATATTCTCTTTTTCTAAAATCAATGATCTGTGTATATTGACTCTCGGTTAACCAGAGTTTTTGATTAACCAACACATGCTTTCCCTTGCCAATGTTGTGTCCCCTCCCTCTAGAGATGTTTCTAGTAAAATTCTTCACTTTTTGCCTCCAGGATGCTGACTGGCCTGTACGAGTGGTTTTGGAGGGATGAGTACTGGTTCCCTCCTGGGTACTCATGGGCTGACACAGAGGATTCAGATGGGGTCACCTACCCTCACCCCAGGGACCTGCTGGCATCCATTCCCATAGCATTGGTCTTAATGGTCATCAGATTTGGCTTTGAGAGGTAAGTCAATTGTGGGCTTCCTTCCCTGTTGGTCCTGGGACATGGGCACCTATGGGCAAAAAACAAACCAAAAAACCTGTTCATATCTGCCAATAGCCATCATGGCATAACCACCAACTAGAGCCCACCTGGCTTCATAAATCATGTCTCTTCTTGGGCTAGTCACTTAGCCTCTAGAGGCTCAGATTCTCATCTGCCAAATGGGAATATTTTTCCATGCTCTGCTGATTTTACTGGGCTGTTATGGAGAAGGCAGTACTGAAGGGAGGATTGTCATCCTTTTTATCCTGATGGTTCCTGCCCTTATCACAGCCTCTGGCCAGGCCAAAAGAGGGTGTTTTCTATAGAACTAAGATGATCATCTTCAAGCACCAAAGAGGGGTGATTTGTCAGTTTTCCAAGCTCAATGGGCTAACAGCTAACCCCCCTCCCCAGGATGGACAGCCAGCCTGGTATAGTGATACCCACAGCAAAGGAATCAATGCATTCAAGGATGGGGACTGCAAGGAAAACTTTTCTAAAACAGATCGTATTTTGTCACTGACTTCCATTATAAAAATGGAGAAGGGTTTGCCACACAAACAAAGAGGCCCATGAATTTACAACTGATATAAGGAAAGAATGAATACTTTCCAAGAAGATGTTAATGATTGTCTTCAAGGGGCTCTGTGTTGTATTCTAGTCCTTCTCTGGTGATTCATTATAGCTTGATAGTGGCCCTTAGTTTTTATAGGCTGTACCAGTGTAGGGCAAGCTCTGGCAGTCTAGGGGAGCCTATGACTCCGTTCTCAGAAGAATCTTTTTAAATGCATAAAATAAAAGGATCAGATTGCAGGCAATCAGGGTGAAGTGACTTGCCCAGGGTCGCACAGCTAGTAAGTGTCTGAGGTCGAATTTGAACTCAGGTCCTCCTGATTTCAGGGCCAATGCTCGGAAACCGGTTATATTGAAATAAAAATGTATTTCATCCAAGTTCTCAGATTTGAAATCCATCCAAGGCAGGACCCTTTAACTGGACCATGCTTGTCCAACCCCAATGATTTTACAGATGAGGAAACAAAGTCCAGAAAGATGAAATGACTTCCCCAATGCACTAAGCATAGGGCTTTACACACAATAGGCACTTAATAAATGCCTGCTGAAATCAAGGGGAGGAGAATGTTCTTTGGCTGTGGCCTAGCATCTCAGGGGCCTCTTCTGATCAGGAACTCATTTGCAGGGATGCTTCTTTCCCCTTCCCCAACATCTCAGTGTTCTGCTCAGATTTATCACCCTGTATTTACCCCTTCTGAGACCCCCCTGCCCCTGCCCCTTCCTTCCCCTGCTCACAGAGCCTCTTCACATCCCCCCGCACTCACATATCCTGCAGGCTGTATGAGTTAGCTGGGGCAGTCCAGTTGGTGGACAGTATTTGGCAAAAAAAAAAAAGCTCCCAAAGGACCAGAGATGGGGGAGAGGGGTTCTTGGGTATTCACATCCTCCTATCTTTTCTTTTAGGGCCATCGCGATGCCTCTGAGCAGAGCTTTGGGTGTGCGTGATCGACTCAGGATCAAGGCTGCCCCCAACCCCATCCTGGAGTCCTTTTTTTGGACCCACAATAAGGATCCGAAAGAGGTGAGCAGGTCCCAGGATTGGATGCCATTAAGGAACCTTGGATGACTAAACTCTTCCCTGTGGGAAATCCCTGCTGCTTATTGGTTCGTTAGAGGAGTTAAGTAAGTGCCCAGTGTGGACTCAGTCTCAGGTTGATCTAAGTACCAAGATCTACCAATCTCCAATGTCAGAGAGGACTAGAAGTCCAGGAGACTTTGAGTTCTAATCCCATTTCTTCCACTGATTGCCTGGATAACTTTGAACAAGCCAGTTCAACTCTCTGGACCTTAGTTTTCTCATGTATAAAACTAGGGGGTAGAAAAGAGTTGGATCTGAAAATCTGAGAATCATCCCACCTCTGAAAAGTCCCTGTTCTAAAGTTGATCTCAAGGGGATTCCTTTTAGGGAGATTTTCCCTGCGTATGGCCCTGCCCCAATCTCCACCTCCCTCCTTCCTGGGTGTGAATTGGGCAATGCTTTATTTTTGGGACTTGCCCTCTCTGGCAAGGGAGGAGTCAGATCCATTAACCCTGACCCCAAAGACCAGCCCCCTGTCTCTCAAACCCTCTGGTGTAGTCCTCACCAGGATCTATGAAGTTCCAGGTTCCTAGAGGCAGAGTGGCAACTTAGTGAGGAGGGCAGTGGCCTGAATGAGCTTGAGGGGACATCTTCCCCAGTATCACTGGAAATTTAGGTCTTGCCTTTTCTCCTCCTCCCTCTTTCCTTGTCCTTCTGTCCCCAGGGTCAGCTGAGTCATCTGGCCAGCCAGTGTGGCCTCTCTGTGAGGCAGGCCCAGCGCTGGTTTCGGCGCCGGAGAAACCAGGAGCGACCGTTACTGAGCAAGAAATTCTGTGAATCCTGGTGAGCTCAGGAGGGCCTTGGGGAGTGCCATTCATAAAAGGGAACCAGGCCAGGGTCTGGGGTGGAGGGCATGCCTAATTAGGAAACTAGGGGTCCTATTTTTTAGTCTGTCTGACCTCCCCCTGGTGATAGCCCTTTCTATCATTCCCCTCCTCCATCTCTCCTACCCCTGGACTGGGGCTTCCCAAACTTAGTCCACATTCTGTTCTGTATTTTCAGTTGGAGATTTTTATTTTACTTCTGTTCTTTCTTTGGAGGCTTCCTCGTGCTCTACAATGTGAGTATGTCCTCCCCCATCCTCACCACAGATTCCTCTGTCCCCCTCTTTTTTTCATCCCTTCTTCCTCCTCAGTTCTCCTCTTCCTTTCATCTTTTCCATCCTCTCCATCTCCATCCTTTTTATCCTTCCCCCTCATATTATTATATTTTCTTCCATCCCTCTCCCTTTGACCTCTCATCTTCTCCATCTATCCCTTGCCTTCTTCATTCCCTCCTGTTTGCTTACTCTTCATCTCTCTCCTTTCTAGTCATCCCCATTCTTTCTGTTCCACCATCCTCTCCATTCACATATTCTTCATTTCCCTTTATTTTCCTTTCCATTCTCTCTTCCTCTCTTCTCCCCTCCATTCCCATCCTCTCTCTCCCCAACCTCTCAGTCTCTTTATGACCCCATACTCTCCATCCTTCTCCTTTCTTTCTCTTGTACTTCCTTAACTCAATCCTCCTCTTCATCCTTCTCCCTGGTCTTTTTATCCATCTCCCTCTGACCCCATCACCTCAACCATGTCCTCCTCCCACCTTGGCCATTCCTCTCTCAGTGTTCACCATTCTCCCATACCCTTCTCCAAGTCACTGAAAGTTGGGGATACCAGCCTGGCCATAGCCTCTCTAGGGGGGCTGTAGCTTAACTGGCCAGCATGATCAAAAAGAATTGGAACTCTAAGTCAGAGAGAGACCCATACACAAGACTGAGCCAAATATGATGGGGAAAGAAGCTAGATAGAGGTGGAGAGATAGGCAGGCAGAATGGTCAGGTGATCGATTCATGTACCAGTCACTGTGCTAA
Organism: Trichosurus vulpecula; assembly: GCF_011100635.1. Lineage (NCBI taxonomy): Eukaryota > Metazoa > Chordata > Mammalia > Diprotodontia > Phalangeridae > Trichosurus > Trichosurus vulpecula. The sequence goes on along the minus strand of NC_050573.1, from coordinate 51,354,609 downwards.
GAATTGGGCATACAAATAGAAGCAAAAAGACAGCTCTTGCCCTCAAAGAGCTGATATTCCAATGAGAGGAGACATGCAAAAGGAAGCTAAAAATTGGGCTGGGGAATGAAGGTTGGGGGTGAGAAGGGAGGGAGTTGTTGAAGTCCAGAGAGTCAGAAACATGGACAGGAGGAAAATAAAGGTTGCCCAACCACCATCTGTTGCCAGAGCCAACAGATGGCTCTGAGTCAAAGTCAACAAGCATTTGCTAAGTGCTTACTAATCACCTAGCACTGTACTGAGAGCTGGAGGTAAAAGGCCAAACCAATGCTGCCCTCAGGGAGCTCCCATTCTAATGAAGGAGACTTCATTAAATATAGTGAACAATATGTAATAATTGTATGTCAACAAGACATATACAGGGTAAATTGAAGGTATTACAGATAGAAGGCACTGGGATTTTAGCTGAAAACTGAAGGAAACGAGGCGGCAGAGATGAAGAGGGAGAGAATTTCAGACATGGGGGAGAGCCAGTGAAGATGCATTGAATGCCAGAGTATTTGGAGGAAAGTAAAGGTAGGGAAAATGTAGGATTAGAAAGGTGGGAAGGGGCCACATTTTGAAGGGCTTTAGAAGCCAAACAGAGGATTGATAGTTAAGGTAACTTGATAGTTAAGGTATTAGGGAGCCATTGAAATTTATCCAGTAGGTCAAAAGACATGGTCAGACCTTTGCTTTAGGAGGGAGGGGGAAATGATTGCAGGAGTCAGGCAGCAGACCTCCTCTCAAATCAGGTTTCACCCAACAGGTTTAACTCTGACCTTGTCACAGCCTGGGAAAATGAAGAAGAGGGAGGCCAAGATAATGGCAGAACGTGCTGTTAAGAGGGGATGAGATCATTTCTGTTGAGTGCTTGGAGTTCCCTGAGGGCAGCCCTAAAATTACAGGTCAAAGTTATTACCTAGTGGGGACTGGCAATGCTGAGAGCAGTTTCCTGAAACCTATCCCTTGTTTATCTTCTAGGAAACATGGTTATGGGAACCCAAGACATGCTGGGATAGATACCCCTTCCAGGTAAGCAGCCCTCCTGTGGCCTCTGATTCTACTTCGGGGCACCTCTGATCCCAGTAACAATCCTAAACCTGCCCTAAATCCTACAATTTCCACCTATTGCTTTTTCAACTTCTTCTCTCTGGGGGCCAAGGGGACCAATCCCTTCAAAAACCTAAGTACAGTTATCCCAGTATCCAAACCAACCCCTCTTCCCTTTCATCTCTTCTCCTTACTAAGCATCTCCAGTCCCTTCAGCAGATCCTTGTATGACATGATTTCAAGGCCCTTTGCCATCTTAATTATACCCTCCTGGACCCCTTTTAATTTATCAGTGTTCTTCTGAAAACTGAACGTGATATTCTAAATGGGGCCCAGGGCAGAGTACAGCAGCACCATCACCTCACTAGTCCCAAAAACTAATCTCTGTGCACCCTGATATAACATCAGCTTTCTTGGTTCTTAACTCATCTTGGCCTTCCAGTCCAGTAAAGACCCTAGATCTCTTTCAGGGGATTTACTATCTAGCCACCCCATCTTCTCCTTACCTGTGAAGCTGATTTCTTGAACCTCTTAGACTTTACATTATGTCCTTTAAATTTGACCAAACATTCCAACCTGTCAGAAACTTTTTGAATCTTGACTGTCATTTGGTGTGTTAGCTATCTCTCCCTTTTTGCCATTTGCGTATTTATAAGCATGCAATCTGTGGCTTTACCAAAATTAGTGATTTTTTTAAAAATAAAATTTCAATGGCATAGGGCAAAGCACAAATCTTTTGGGCATCCCACTGGAGACCTGTACAAGTCGACATTGAACTAGTAACAATTAGTCTTTGAGCCCAACTATTCAACCAGTCATGAATCTTCCTAACTATTGTTATCTAGCCTATATTCTGTCTTTTTCCACAAGAATTAAGTGAGGGATTTATTGATAAATGCTTGGCTAGAATCTGGGTACACTCTATCTGTGGCATTCCCCAATTTTCCAGTCTTATAACCCTTTCATTAAAAGATTAGGTTAGTGAGGTTAGTGTGTCATAATTTGACTTAGGTGGGGATAGGTCTCTGGCATCCTCTGTGCCTTCTGCAGAGAAGTTACAAGGCAGCATCCTTAGCCCGATGAAATAGTTCTGTCTTTTCTAGCTCTATATCCAGTCCATACCATCTAACCATGTTATTTCTTTGATCCTCAGCCTCTTCAGCCTGCCATGTACTGGTGGTACCTCCTTGAACTTGGCTTCTACCTCTCTTTGGTGCTGATGCTACCCTTTGATATTAAGAGGAAGGTGAGTCGAGGACAGGCCTGCACATATGGCCTGCGAAAGGATTTCAGGCAGCCTGCAAAAAATGTAGAGAATGTAAAACAAACAGGCCTGTCCACCATACCACCGGTGGGCCACTTTGGCAGCTGCAAGCAGCTTGAGGGCTGTATGTTGTGCAGGCTTGGTCTAGGGGCAGCCCAGGCAGAGGGAAAAGGCCCCATTCCTTTAGTCTGATGGAGAGGCCAACTTTTCATACCTGCCTTCCTTGGGAAAGTATCAAGTTTGGCTTTGGCTCTAAAGGCCATTCCCTGAGGCCAGGCACAGGGAGTTGGCCCATGGAGGCAACTAGAGCAGGCTGGGTCAGCCAAAGCTCAGCATGCTCTGCCAGAGATTGAGCAAGGGATTCCTGGAACTTAAGTAGCGATTTTAGTACCTTCCCTTTGGAGTTCAAGGAAACCTAGCCTGCCAGCCTCTCACCAAATCTACACATTCCCTCATCTCCAACTTTCTCCCAATTCCTACCACGTTGTCTCCTCTCTTCCTCTTGGGCTCCTCTTCCTGCCTATCCTCTTTGGGTCTCATTGGGTGTGTATCTGATGACCCATGACAGACCTGGGCTTCTTCATGGTGGATACCCCTTGGCACCTGAGTGGTAGGATCTGACCCTAGGTATAGACTTGGCCAGTTTCAGTGGTCCTGGTGTGACGGCTGCCTTCCTCTTCCCAGGACTTAAAGGAGCAGATCATCCACCACTTTGTCACTATCATCTTGATTGGATTCTCTTATTCTGCCAACCTCCTGCGCATTGGTACCCTGGTATTACTGCTACATGACACAGGTGACATTCTCCTGGAGGTGAGTGAACCAGGCATCAGTTTTTTTCTGATCTTCCAGGGCCTACACCAAGCATCTGTATTAACCTATGGGAAGGCATGACTTAAAGAAAGGACGACAGGCAGAGGTGTATTAGAGCCAGCTCAAACCAGCTCATAAGAGCTAATTACTAAATTTTCAAGGTGAGCATTTACGTCACAGAAATTAGCAAACACTACCAGACAGGGCTTGATTTATTGTTCCATTGATTGTCTAGGCCTGAGAAAGTGATGGAAAAATTTTAATAATGTAGATTAAACTTAAGTATGTTGTGTATACTTCCCCACCCCCAGCAGAGAGCTGATTGTTAAACATTTACCAGCATACCCTTTGCTTCAGGAAAATTAGGTCTCTCTCCCCTCTGGAACTCCATAGGCCCAGATAGCATCAGGGCCTTCTGTCTAAGAAGCAGCAGAAATGTTTAGGGAGGACTGGCCTCAGACATCTTGCCTCTGCCGTTTTACTGACTGTGTGACCTTGGGCAATTCACCCAACTCCCTTCATTCTCTGTTTCTTCTTTGGGAATTCTAGTACCGGGGAAGTGTTGGTCCCACTGTACTCTGCCCTGGTCAGACCACATCCAGAGCTTATATCCAGTTTTTCATGCCCCATCATAGAAAAAGCATTGGTAAATCAGAGATTATCCATTGCCAGTATAATAAAAGGACTCTAGATCGTGTCTTTTGGGTATTGATTGAAGGAACTGGGAATCTTTAATCTGGAGAAGAGACTTAGAGGATCTTGATAGCTTCAAGTATCTGAAAGGTCATTGTGTGGAATAAAGATTGGACTTGTGCATGGCCCCAGAGGGCAGAACTAGGAGCATCAATGGGGGAGTTGTAAAGAAATAATAGATTTGATTTTGAGGTCAGGAAAAACCTCCTAACAATGAGAGCTGTCTGACAATGGAATGGATGGGATGTCTTGGGAAGTGAAGGGTTTCTCCCTCATCAGAGATCTTTAAGCCAAAACTTGCTAGCCCCCCCAGCTGAGCATGTTATAGGGATTCTTGGTCAGATCCAGGTGAGGCTCGATGGTTGCTGACGTCCCTTCAAATTCTAAGACTTCATGATTCTGTCAAATATTATGATCCTGTAGAAAAAGCACACAGCACATGAAGTCAGAAAACCTGGGCTCTAATCCCAAGATGGGGAAGAGAAGGTAAAGCTCAAATGAGATAAGGGATATAAAACACTTTGCAAACCTTTAAAGTACTGTATAATTGTAGAGGTAAATGGGAACGTATTAATGGAGGAGTGTGGAGGTCCCAGTAGAGTGTTCCCAAGGTCAGTCTGAGCCCAAGGAAGTTTTGCGTTTGGGGAAGCAGAATTACAGCCCCAAAGAAGGCCACAGAATGGTCTCCAAATCTCCCACCTCAATGGCAATCCATTAATTAGGCCTCCTGCTCAGTCTTCCTATAGTCATGGCCTACTTTTCTATTTTTCTCTTTTGTGTTTATCAATATGAAAAATTTTTGTATTGATATCTTTTGTTTTCATGTCACATTCTGGGGGTGAATATATCCTTCCCCTTTCCCTGTCCAGAGAGCCACGCCTTGTAACAAAGAATTATTTAAAAAGCAGTTCAGCAGAATTAACTAAATAAACATCAGCTGTGTTTGAAAATACCATACATGCAGTGTTCCACGTGCCCAGTCCCCCACCACTGCCCAGAATGGAGGGAGGTCCATTTTTTCATCTCTTCTCTTAGCTATTTATTACAGTGTTCAGTTCTGGTTTTTTGTTCTTTCCATTAATATGGTGGTAGTCATAGTGTATGTTTTTTTTTCCTGGCTCTGTATCAGTTTATGTAAGTATTCTTATGTTTCTCTGGATTTTTCATATTCATCATTTTATTATGGCACAGTAATAGGCCTTCACAGTCATGTACTGCAATTTATTTAGCCATTCCCCAATCAATAAGAATAGATTTTGTTTCCACTTCTTTGCTCCCACAAAAAAAAATTATTATAAATATTTTGGCGTATTATGAGACTTTTCTTCCTATCCTTTCTGTCTGTGAGATAGTTCCTAGCAATGGGGTCATAGATTTCAAGCCAAAAAGAACTTTAGGGGTCACTTAGTCAAACCTCCCTATTTTAAGGTGCACAGGGGTAATTTGCCCAAAGTCACATAGCTAGTAGAAAGAAAGAACAAGATGACAGAATGAAGATTTGAACCCAAATCATCTGACCCCAAAGCCATTACTTTTTCCACCATTTCATACTGGTTCTCTGGGTTGACAAGTAGATATTTTACTCGCTTTTTTACAATGACTCTAAATTGCTTTCTAAAATAGTTGGACTGAAAATAGTTCTACTGAAAGTGTGCCTATATTCCTGAAACTCTTCCAACAATTACTGTTTACTATCTTTTGTCATCCTCAACAATTTGATGGATATAAGGTTAAACCTTTTAAGTTGCCTTGATTTTATTTTTTTCTCTTTTTTGTTTAATGGAGGAAGAGATTTATCCAGTTTATTTATGTGTTTGTGTATGTGCATACATACACACATGTGTATATATATATACACATACATGCATGCATTCACACAAAAAAATTAATGCAAGGTCACTTGGGAAGGAAAACATTAGGAGCAGTCCCCATTCTTGTTGGGTCCACTAAAATTTATGTTACGCAACCTCAACTAGGTCCTTACTGCTGCAAGGCAATCCTACCATACCTCTCTTATCAACTTTCTGTTCCACTTACCACATTGGATTATTTAATTTAATTTAATTGATTCAATTGTAATCAATATTTTGATTGATTGAATTCAATAATTAATTGAATTAAATTTAATCGAATTTTTCTTCTTAATGATTTGGGATAATCTTTCATATAGTTGTTAATAGTTTGCAGCTCTTCTGCTCTATTCTCAGAACAGTCTGTTTGTAGTTATTTACCGCTTTTTCAGTAGGGAATAGCTTTTTATCATAAATATTTGTATTAATTCCTCATACATCTTAGATATTAAAGATACTCGATGCCAAGATTTTTTTCCCATCAAAAACTTCCTTTCTTATCCTGTTTGCTGTGAATTTTGTTGGTGTAAAAGCTTTGTACAAATCTCTTTTATCTTTTATGTTTACTTCTGTCCCTTGTTTGCTTAAGAATCTCCTAACCATAGCTATGATTGAAGCTCTACTTGTTTTTTATAGTGTGACCTTTACTCAAATGACATATCTGTGTCGAGCATATTGTGGTAAATGGTGTAAGATGTTGACCCAAACCTAATTCCTACCATACTGCTTTCCAGTTTTCTGAGCAGTTGTTGTCAAATCAGAGGTCTTCCATAAGTAATTTGGGTTTATCCAGCCACTGGGTAATTGTGTCTGTTCATTTCTGATTCTCGGCAAATCTGCTTCACTGATCTTCTTTTTTTTTTCAGTTTTTTAACCAGTATCAAATAGCTTTCACAATTATTCTTTACAGTATAATTTGAGCTCCAGAAATGTTTTGCCCCCCCCACTTTCCCCCATTATTTTCCTTGAGATTCTAGATCTTTTGTTTTTCCAAAATAAATTTGTTGTTGTTGTGGCTAGTTTAATAAATATTAGATTAATATAGCACTAAATCTGTAAATTAGTTTAGTACCAAATAAGATATTTGTAAAATGCTTGGTACACAGTAGGCACTTAATAAATGCTTATTCCCCATTGTCATTTTCATTATATTGGTGCAGCCAATTTCGATATTTTTTTTTTTGAGGGGAGAGGGGAAGGCAGTTGGGGTTAAATGACTTACCCAAGGTCACACAGCTAGTTAGTGTATCAAGTGTCTGAGGCCAGATTTGAACTCAGGTCCTCCTGACTCCAGGGCCAGTGCTCTATTTACTGTGCCACCTAGCTGCCCCCGATTTCAATATTTTTAAGAGCCCTCCTAGTTCTAATGTTCTGGGATTCTTCAATGTGTAATGAAGCTTTGTCAGGTGGTAGGGGCAGGAGTAAGGGGTAGAAATCTGTATACTTGGGCCTTTGCCCCATCTCTTTCTAGCCTGCTACCTCTGGACCAGAGAAAGAGCCCTATGCGCTGCTACTTCCCCTCATACTCAGAGGAGCAGCAGGCTTTCAATCTTTCCTCACCCTCTCTCACCCCACCATATCCAGCCGATTGCCAGGTCTTATCTATTCTCTTATATCTATTTCCAAAGCAATTAGGTAACACAGTAGATGGTACACTTAACCTTGAGTCAAAAAGACCTGAGTTGAAATCCAGCCTCAGTTACTAGCTGTGTGACCCTGAACAAGCCACTTTACCTCTGCCTGCCTCAGATTTCCCATCTGTAAAATAGGGATAATAAACTGCACCTACTTCCCAGGGTGGTTGTGAGGCTCAAGTGAGATAACATTTGTAAAGTGCTTAGTGCTGTGCCTGGCACATAGTAGGTGCTTAATAAATGTTCCTTCTCCCACTCACATGGCTACCACTCTAATTCAAGACCTCATTGTCTCTAATCTGGAGTATGGACTATCACAGTAGCCTCCTGATTGTTCAGTCATTTTAGTCGTGACCTATTCTTTGTGGTCCCATTTAGAGTTTTCTTGGCAGAGATACTGGAATGATTTGCCCTTCCCTTCTCCAGCTCCTTTTACAGATGAGGAAACTGAACTGCCCCGATAGACCTCCCTGCCTTCAAATCTCTCCCCGCTCCAATCTGTTTTCCACCATGTATAATCTTCCTGAAACACCATTCCTAAAATAGTCTGAATATTTCACTTACCTACTCCAAGAGCTTCAGTGGCCTCTCAGATCGGACTCTTCAGGCTCCTCCGTTTGGCACTTAAAGCCCTTTCTTCAAAGCCTGGCTCAGGCCTACCGCTCCAGGTTGTTCACACGCTCTTCCCTTTTACATACTCTCCAGTCGAGCCAAACAGGCCTTTCCGCTGTTCCTCACACACGGTGATCTCTCATCTCCTTGCTATCTCCCATGCTTAGAACACTTTCCCTCTTATTTCCACCTCTTAGCATATTGAGTTTCCTTGAATGTGTAACTCAAAGGCTGCCTCCCGCAGGAGGTTTTTGTTAATTCCTCCCAACTGCTGTTTAAATATCATTTTTATATACCTATGTGTGTACCTGTTATCTCTACTAGAGCAGCTAAGCTCCCTGGCAGCAGGGGGGGTAGTCTTTATATTCCCCAGAACAATACTTGACATATAGTAGGTCTTATTGAATAACTAAACAGAAGGTAAGTCTGGAAGAAGGGGGAACAGGGTAGATATTAACTTGGGGAAACCTGCAGAGGCTCCATAAAAGCAGGAGAAGTAGCTTAGCAAACCATTGCTGGGTATAGTTCCAACAGGCCACATGACAGTTAGGGTCCCTCACAATCTTCAGCAGTATGTAGTAATTCTGTTAAGTTTACAAGGACAAGATGGGGGAGGTGTGGCTAGGCTCTGAAAATACCCAGGGGATTTTGGATTTTGGTAGATGGCAGCTCAGTATGAATCAGCTGTGGGATATGGTGGCCCCAGAGAGGATAACATGATGTTGGGGGCTGCATTTGGAAAAGCCCAGTGTCCAGAATGAGAGAGGTAACGGTCCCTCTGGGCTCTGCCTTGGTCACACCCCATCTTGAGCATGGTGTAGAAGACTGAGTGCTGTATCTTAGGAAGTAAAGAATTGGAGAGCTTCTAGCCACAGAAAACCAGGATGCCAAATGCACTGTGGCAAACATGCATCAAATGAAGGAATTAGAAGACTTGGTAAAAAGTGGTCACTTGTTCAGGATGGCTTAAGAAACCAAACCTTGGAACAATGAGGGAAAGTTTCAGAGAGGCAGATAGAGGCCAGGTATAAAAAAAAAACTTCCTAAGGATCAGTGTAATCTGAAAATAGAATGAACTGTCCCCAGTAGTAAGTTTTCATCATCTGAGGTCTTCAAGCAGATCTTGGATGACCACTTGTTGAATTCCGAAGGGGATTTCTAGTCCAGTATGGGTTGGACTAGATGTTCTCTGAGGCCCTTCCCAAATCTTGAGATGAAGTGGTTCTAAAATTCTCTTTCTCTCTTCCCTCCCCTCCTAGGCCTGTAAAATGTTTAATTATGCACAGCGGAGGCTTATCTGTGACACACTCTTCGTCATCTTTGCCCTGGTGTTCATCGTTAGCCGGCTCATTGTCTTCCCAACCAAGTGAGCCTAGTCTCAAGAGATGGGGTAGGGTGGGCATAGGGGGACTCGGTATGATCCATGGGAAAGACTTGGGGTCCCAAACCCTCCTCATTTAGGACCTTCTGTTGCCCAGAGCTGTCCCTCCAGAGAGAAGTGTGGCTTCTGCTTAATGAGGGTATAGAGCAGGTCCCTGGCCAGACCAGAAGGGTCTAGGGGTCTTTCAGGATGCTATTCTCCTATATCTTGGGGTTTCTATTCCATTCTCTTCCATTTCTGGGGTAATGAAGACCCCCTGGTGACCAAGACTTGTTCAGAGACCAAGCCCTCAATGTGAGTTGGTGGTTTCTTGGGGTTTCTACTCTATTCTCTCCCATTTCTGGGGGAATGAAGTCCCTCTGGTGACCAAGACTTGTCTAGAGACCAAGCCCTCACCGTGAGTTGGTGGTTTCTTGGGGTTTCTATTCCATTCCTTCGCGATTCTGGGGGAATGAAGACCCTCTGTTGACCAAGACTTGTCTAGAGACCAAGCCTTCACCATGAGTTGGACAGGTCTCTCAGAGCCTGGCCCCACAGTGACCCAAGTTCCTCTCTCTCCTCAGAATCCTCTACACTACCTACTATGATTCCATGATCCAATTCAAGCCCTTCTTTGGATACTATTTCTTCAATATCCTCCTCATGGTCCTTCAGGTTCTCCATGTCTTCTGGTCCGGCCTCATCATCCGTATGGTCTACAAGTTTGTTTTAGTTGGCAGGGTATGTACATGGAGCTGGGCTATGTCCCTGACTTTGCTTGGTCCCTGATACTGTAGTAAGTCTCCTGTCCTAAGCCCATTTCAGACAGATCAGGGGCAGGTGAACAGGAAGCCTGGTCCCTGGGAACTATGAACTCAAGGGATTCTGGGTGGTGGAAAAGGTAGAGACTTGGGCTGGCATCCTAGTGCTAATAGGCACCCAGGTGGTCCAGGCAAGGAGTCTCAGCCCGAACCTTTGACAATCTCTTTTCCCCTACTCTCCCTCCATCTCTCTTCTCATCTCTTTCCCTGCATATTTTTTTCCCCATTCCTCTGCTTGTCTCTCCTGGTTCTTTTCTCCCTCTCTGCCTGTCTCTTTTGTTCCCCTCGTCTCCACTTTCCCCTTCTTTCTTGATCCATTCTCCATCTGTCTCTTTTCATTCTTCCTCATCCCTTTTCTCTCTCCCCCTCTCCCCACCCCCCTGTCTCCCTGTCGGTGCCTCCCCTCTTGGCCTCCGGTTTTCAGATGGAGAATGACATAAGGAGTGACTTGGAAGAGCAGAACACAAGTGATGAGCAGTCCGAGGCACCCCGACAGAAGAATGGGAGTCTCCAACCCAGTGACAGAACAGACAATTGTAACTTCCCCCGGGCTCGGGGTGCTCGGGGGGCTGGGTCCAGCCAGCTGGCCAATGGGCACGTCCCAGCAACATAGCCTGGTCTGGCTCAGGGCTATCAGATGGTTTGGCTCAGGGATGAAATCTGGATGACTGGTCTGCACACTGAGGATTTGGTTGTTATGGGAAATCTCCCAGAATCTAATGGAGCATGGACTCCATAGGCCTGGACTAGGGCCTTTACTTGTTTTTCCATCTCATCTCTGTCCCCACCTCTGCTGGACCTGAGGGAGGAGGAAGAAAGATAGAATCTCTGCAGATTTGGGGGTGGGCTTAATGATCTTTCTCCTGAACAGCCTTTATCCTGAGACAGTATCCCTGGACTGGCTACTGAGGCCTTAGAAAGCCAGGGTGATGGGGGATACTAGGGAAAGGCTCCATTTCTGCTAATCAGGTACACCTGAGGAGAGAACTGAGGGACCCCTCAGAGCACCCCCTCCCCCCACCTCCCAGGGTTGCCCTACATCCCCATGGAGGCTAAGAAGGAGCAGGCTTCTTCCTGAGCCAGTGAGAGGAACCTGGGCTTGTAGGCCTGGGTCTGGATTGGGCTGACCAGCCTAAGACCTCTCTTTCCATCCCAGTCTGAAGCCTCACCTCTGCAAACCCTAGGGAACAGGGAAGCCCATTCAGGATAGGGATTGGGGTGTGCATCCTGGGTTTCCCCAGACTCAGAGAGGGAACAATAAAACTTGAATTGGAGTAGTTTTCACTGTTTCTGAGATCCTAGCCTCTTTCATTCACTGCTCACTCTTCCAGAGCCTTCCTGTGTGATGGTACTAATCATAGAGCCCTAAAATGTCAGAACTGGAAGGGACCTCAAAGGGCCTCTATTTGAAGCCTTACTTTAGTAGCAACATCCCAATCAGCATGTGATCATTCAGATTTTGCTTGCATATCTACCATGATGAGGAGCTCACTGCCTATGGGGACAGCCCATTCTTTTTCTAGAACAGCTATTATTGCTAAGAATTTAAAAGTTCTTTCCTCTGTCAAATCCAAATCTCCCTCACTCCTCTGAGTCCTCCTACCACTAACGCCCATCCCCAATTTCATCCCTCCCCCAACCATGGGATAGCAATGGAGTTGGGGAGAAGCTCTTTGGTTGACCTCAGTTGGGGACAATTCGACCCCAAGACAAGCCAGACAGTGGTGTCTGGGACTCCTTGCTTGTAGCAAAGTCCCGTCCTCCCCCCTCCCACACACACACACACTCTCCTTTACCTCCCCAAAGCAGATTGCTTAAACATACAAAATTGAAAATTGGATAGATATGTAGAGAGAAAACATGGCAAAACCTCCCCCTTCCCTTAGCTCCCAGCTCAGTGGCCTGAAGTAGGGACACTGTTAGGAAGTGAGTCTCTGACATGGTATTAGGAATGAGAGTGGGAAAGGAACTCCAGGTTGGGGATAAAGAGCTGGAGAGATTCCCCTGGTAGTTTAACCACCCCCAGCTCATAGGGCCTCAAGCATTGGCTCCGAAAAGGGACCTTAGATTTCATCTAGCCCATACAGGTGGGGAAAATGAGGCAGGGAGAGAGAAAACTCATCCTATGTCACACACTGGTAAACCACCAAGTCAGTATTCAAACTCGGGTGTTCTAACTCCAGATGCAGTGTACTTTATGGTACACCACGTTCCCCTTCACCTCTCCCTCATCTCCTTTCTTCCATCGCAGTGACTGGGGCTACTGGGTGCCCCCACTCATTTCCTGTCCTACCTGATCCCTGCTAAACAGAAAGGAAGAGCTTGCTTCCCAGGTGGTCTCAGAAGATACAGAAGGGAAAGAGTTTGGTTCCCAACCCTCACATGTTTCACTCAAGAACCAATTGGGAAAGACTGACATGGGTGTGCTAACAGTACATGTTTGTGCAAAAGAATGAAGCCAGGTCCAACTATGTTTCAGGTCCAGCAGACTGCCTTGGGCACTTGTGGGCAGCCAGACCCAGAGTGTGGTGGGAGGGTCTCCCAACGGAGGGAGCAGAAGGGATGTAATAATCATGGGGTCTCAGAAAAGGAAAAGTGACTTCCCTCACCTCCCTAATTGTACTTGTAAAGACTTGTCTCCTGCCCCTGAAAGAGAGGAGGCAGGAGACCCAGATTTGAATGTTGGTTGTGACAGTGAGGTACCAGCTTAACCAGTTAGAATCCCCAACCTGGTCCTGCCAGGGTGAGGGAAGCCTGGAGAGCCCTTCTCCCAGGGTTATCCCTCAAACAGGCCAGAGTAACAGCATAAAGCTGAGTTTCAGAGAGGAGCTGGGAATAATCCTAGCCTCCAGGTATGATCTTAGGATGGCCATTCCCCCAGCCATCCTTGCCTCCTTTTACTTCCCTCTAAATCCTCTTCCCCTGCTGCCATCATCCTTTCTATAAAACCCCATCAGGGACTAAAGCTTCCATCCTCTTCCTCTTTCGTATATTTATGAATCCCATGGAAATGGCAACTTGATAAAGCTTCTTGAAATTCAAAAGCAGCATTTGAACCCTCTTTCTGTAAAGTGATTACTACCTCAGCCCTCCACAAGCCTTGGGCAAGATAAGAAAGTCAGATGGAGGAAGGGGTGAGGTTCCAGACATTAGCTGGAGGGGCAGGCAGGGGAGGATGTGTTCCCACAAAGCTGCACACGTGTGGAGTGCTGAACTCTTTGTTCTGCTTTCTCCACCATCAGCCCAATTTACCCTGGACACATCTTCACCCCAGGTGATTCCTCCCCCGGCTCTATCAGCTCCATCCCAGAGATTATCTGTGCCCCACAACAAAGCAGAGTCTCAGCGGGCAGGGGACTCCAGTTGGCCCTGAGATATGCCCTCCCACCCTCAAGTTTCCTTCCATCTACTCTATTTTGTTCATATTTACATATGTTGTCTACCCCGTTAGAATGTGAGCTCCTTGAAAGCAGGGACTATCTCACCTTTGTATCCACAACTCTAGTCTAGTGCCTGGCATATAGCATTCACTTAATAAATGTTCGTTCATTGATTGATTAAACATCAGAGCTTCCAAGAAAGGAGACCCTACAAATCTGACCCTCTACCCCCAAAGCAGGAGCCCATATCTAGAGCTGAGAAAGACAAGCTCCTACTGCAGAAGCTTGCTGCTTGGTCTACCCCAAATCTACCCCATGCCCAATCCAATCCATCTTCCACTCAGCTGTCGTCATCTTCCTAAAGAGCTGGCCATGTCACTGCCCTACTCAGTAAACTCCAGGGGCTCCCTAGTACCTCCAGGATCAAATATAAAATCCTCTCTTTGGCTTTTAGAACCCTTCAAACTTGGCCCCTCCCTCCTCTTCCATTCTTCTCATATCGGACTTCTCCATAACGTTGGCCTTCTTGCTCTTACAGAAGGTTCTCCATCTCCTTTTCACCAGCCGTCCCCCATTCCTAGAATGCTCTTCCTCCTCACCTGTGCCTCCTGGCTTCCCTAGCCCTTTCCCTCTGAGATAACCTCCCATTTTGCTTGTATATGCCTTGTATTACATAGCTGTTTGTATGTTGTACCCCCCATTAGAATGACCGGGGCAGAGATTTTTTTTTTTTGCCTTTCTTTGAATCCTCAGTGCTTATTAGCACAGTGCCTAACACACAGTAAGCACTTAATAAATGCGTGGTGGTGGTGGTGGTGGTGGTGGTGGTGGTGGTGGTGGTGGTGGTGTAGGAGTTTCCCAGCTTGGGTTCCATGGGAATCCAGGGAAAATCTCACCCACCATATGGTTAGTTAATAGTGTCTAAGATAGAGGATGCCTCCTTCAAGACAGAATTGGTCTGGCTCATCTTGTTGTTGCCAGTAAAGTGAAGAATAAAATACAGTCTGAGGGTCTCATTGATACAACCCCATAGCTCTGTGTCTTTGTCCTTGGAGCTTTCTTTATCTGGGGAGATGTTTTCCCAAAACCCACAGAATTCATGTTCATCCTCCTTCACAATTATGATGGGGCCGGGCCCTCTGACAGGATATTTCATGAAGTGGGGAAAGCAAAAGATTTGGAGTTAAATGACTTAGGTTTGAATCCTGGCCCTGCTTATTTACTGAGCAATGTTGGCCTCTCTGGTCCTATTTCTTTATCTATAAAATGGTCCATGGTCCTCTCCAGCCCTAAATCCCATGACTCTATGAGGTTGAAGGGATTTCTTGTTCAGGAGTGGATTGTCCTAAATGACCTCTGAGATTCTATGATCCTAGAAACGATGCTTCTCAGAGGTCCTTAGAATCTTCTGCCCCCAGAGTAGTGTTTTCTAGGAGCCTACATGGGAGCAACGCTCCCTTATTCAAGGGTTGCTCCCCGGGAGTCCTCAGAAAGCAGCTAGTATCAAGCGGAGGAGTTGTACGACCGGTATACTCTAGGGGCACGAGCCTTTTGTACACTGGAATGGACTTTGGAATATAGGACACAGAATGGTAGAGCTGGAAGGCACGGTTTACAGTCCAACCACCTCATTTTATATAGAAACAGGTCCAGAGAGGGGGTAGAGAATTTGCCACGGCCATGCAGCCAATCTAGTGAAGCCAAGGTCAGAAGATAGACTAGGATTCCTTCCATTCTAGAGTTCTGTCAGGCCCAGGTGTTGGTTGGCCCTCACCTGATGTGTCCCGTGGAAAGGATCTCAGTCCAATTGTGGCTCTGTGCCCTGGATCCATATCTCTCCCTGTCCCATAGTCAGTTCCAGGACCTTAAGGACCTTCTCAGGGCTTGCCTGCCCAGCGAGTACAGGGATCCAATGGGTGAGACCCAGAGCCCCAACCCTAGATTGGGAACAGAAGCAAGTCTGATCCCCACCCCCCAGCATCTCAGGGCCTATAGGCAACCACTAAAAGCCCTGATTCTGTCTACATCCCTTATTTTTTCCCTAATGTTCTCTCACTCTAACCCGGTCTTTGTTCCTGGGGAGCCCAGGATCAGATCCACTGTGGTTTGATAAATACATCGCATTCCTCTGACACCTGAAGTTTATCATGTGCTTTCCTTCCAACTGCCCCATGAGGGCAGTGGCGCACCGACCCTTATCCCTGTGTGACTATGGCCTCATTTCGTATCATAATCCCTCAGGTGTTCTTTGTTCCAGGAAGGCTGAAATGCTTAACTGTCTCTGGAACTTCACGTTCCATCTCCTTCCTCCATGGTCTGGCACAAACTGTTCCCGTGCCTAGAATGCCCCACTCCCTTGGCCTCTCGGAAGACTTCTGAGTACTTAGTGCTTTGAGGCTCAGCCCCTCCTCCCTACATGAAGTTTTCTCAACCCCCAGTTGACCACCACCACCATTGTTGGTGCACTCTCTCCTCCAATGACCTTATTTTCTATTTATCCGGGTTCTAGTTTTACCTCATCTCTCTGGGGCAGCTGCTGGCAAAGCAGGTAGAGCTCTGGGCCTGGAGTCAGGAAAAATTAGTTCAAATCCAGCCTCAGACCTTTACTAGTCGTGTGTGCACTAGTTGTACACATTCTATATGCCTCAGTTTCCTCAACTGTAAAAAAGATAATAATGGCACATTTGCAATGTTGTTGTGAGAATCAAATGAAATTGAGTTTTACAGATAAGGAAATCCATCCAGATTCCCCTAGCTACGCAGGAGGAGAGAGACCTAAATTCAAGGTCCCAGGAGTCCACCACAGTTGAGACAACTACAGAAAGGGCTAAATTAAGGAAGGAAATATCCCAGGCAAGGCACAGCACCCACCCTTTATCCCTAATAGGTAGACCGACTAGAACCGAGAAAGCCTGTCACCCAACCACCCACTGGCACTGGACCTTGGTTGTGCTCTCATCTGTACCCTCCCACACCCTGGCCAGGATATCAGCCAGTCAGTCAGTAAATGTTTATTTAATCACCTACTGCACACCAGGGTCTGTGCTAAGTGCCAGGGATACAAAAAGAGGCAAAAGACAGTCCCTGTCATCAAGAAAAGATCATGATCTAATGAAATGAACAAGATCTCTACTTCCGTAAATGTTAGTGCCTTCTCCCTATTGATTCTGTCCCACTTATTCTGCATATAGCTTGTTTGTACACATTTGTTTGCATGTGACATTAGACTGAGCTCCTTGAGAGCAGAGATTTATTCTTGCTTTGTATCCCCATCACAAAGCCTGGAGTAGGCACCTAAAAAATGTCTATTGACTGACTGACAACCAAGACAGAGCTGAGGTAGGAAACACCTTTCCAAGCCCCTCTAATCTAGGCTGAGTGTGTCTAAGGTCCAGCAGTTGATGTGGTTAAGAGAAAGAAGCCTTCACATTCTCAAGGGACAAATTAATATAATGTCACATGTCACAGCAGGAACCCAAAGGAACAATTGTCCTTTAAAAAAAAAAAACAACTCTCTGAGAGTAGCTAAGTGGTGCAGTGGATAGAGCACCAGCCCTGAAATCAAGAAGATATGAGTTCAAATTCAGCCTCAGATGCTTACTAGCTGCGTGACCCTTGGCAAGTCACTTAACCCTGATTGCCTTAAAAAAAAAATGAAAAACAACCAAAAAAACCCCAACTGTCTGTCAGAGCTAACATCATTTAGTGCTGGGAAGATTACCTAGACTCTCATTTTAGGATGAGAAAATTCAGGGTCAGAGAAGAAGGAAAAGATCAGATAGCAAGTGCCAAAGCTAGGGTTTGAACCCAGGTCATTGGATTCCAAATCCAGTGCTCCTTCCACTATAGATACCTTTGAGATGAATGAATGGGTGACTAATGAATGAAAAAGCACTCGTGTGCCAGGAAGTCAGTCAACCTGCATTTATTAAGGTCATACTATGTGCCAGGCACAGGATTAGGCACTTGAGAAATAAAGGCAAAACCACTCTCCCTTGTATTCAAGAAATTCACATTGGAATGAAAGCGACAACATGGAACTAAGTAGATATATAAAAGAATCTCAGGAGGAAAGGCATTGGTGTTGAGGGCCAGGAGTGACCCCCCATATTGTGGGATTTGAGCTGAACCTTGAAGAAAGCAAGGGAAAATAAGGATCAGAGGTGAGGAAGGAGAGAGTTCCAGGCAGGAGAAAGAGACACACACACACAGTGCTTGGAGAGGAGTAAAGTATAAGAGGACTAGAAAGATAGCTAGGAAGGGGCTAGCTAGGTTATTAAGGGTCTTAACTGCCAACCAGAGGACTTTATATTTGACCTTGGAAGTAATAGGGAGCCACACAGGGGTGTGACATGGTCATACCTGCACTTAGCTGAGTGGAGGATGGATTGAAGTGGGGAAGGGAGGCAATGGTCCAGGTGAGAGGTGATGAGGCCCTAAACTAACCAGAGTGGTGGTTCTGTGAGTAGAGAAATGTGAAGATGAGAGAATAAGATTTGACGCAAGATTGGACAAGTGGGATGAATCTGAGTAAGAAGGAGGCCATAGCACTGAGGTTCACAAGCCTGGATGACTCAGAATGACGGTGATACCCTCAACAGCAATAAGAAACATTGGGAAGCTGGAAGGGTTTGGAGGAAAGGATGAGTTATTTTGTACATTGAGACTGGGATGCCTGAGAAATCTAGGTTGAAATGTCCAAGAGGCAATTGGTAATATAGGACTGGGGTGCAGGACAGAGACAATCTGGCAATCCTCTGCCTAAAGATAATAATTGAAATTATGGGAGCTGATGAGATCACCAAGCAAGATAATAGAGAGGAACAAGAAAAGATAGTCCAGGACTGAACCTTGAGGGATATCTGTGGTTAAAAGGTGTGGCATGGATAAAGATCCAGTAAAGGAGACAGAAGAGGAGTAGTCACATTAATATGAGGAAAACCGGGAGGGAACAGTATTATGAAAACCAGGGAGGACAGAGTATCCAGGAGTTGGCAAATACAAACAGCAAGACAGACCCTGTTATCAAGGAGCTAACATTCTAATAGGGTTATAGAAGAGTGGTGGCCAGGGAAGTGTGACTTGAAATGATAAGGACCACGACAGATCCTCTCATCCAATCCTCTTATTGCATAGCTCTGATTGGGTCATTCCATTACTCCAAAATCTTCAATAGTTCCCTGTTGACTTCCAAATAAAAACCAAATTCTAGCCTGGTATTCAAGGTCTTCTCCAGTCCTTTTACCTTTCCAGTCTGATTTCCTACTCTTCATAAACTCTGACCTCCAATCAATTGTTCCACTGGCCATTCCTCAAATATATCTTGTACTTTCCTGAGCTCTATTTTAGCTAACAACTTTACTCTGCTGGAAATACCCAACAACCTCTAGTCCCCAACATCATTATTTCCAATTCTTGATATTCTCCCCCCACCCCCCATAAGGAACAGATTAAATCTCACCTCCTTTGTGAAGTTTTTCTGGATTGCACTGGTTGAAAGTAATCTCTTCTTCTAAACTCCTTTGGTATTTAATGTCTTAGTCATTTAACACTTGGTATATAAAATCACAGAATGTCATAGGTAAAAGGGGCCTTAAAGAACATTTAATTCAATACCACCACCCCCATTTCCCATCACCTGTTTCTCAAAAAAATCCTCTCCGTCTCCTCCCCACTCCACCCTGCCCCGCCCAATATACTGAATAAGCTTCATCTGCTGAATCTCACCTCCACACTCTGCATCAGTCTCCAAACCCTATCTCTCTCCTTCTAGGACAATTAGAAAACATCCCCTGGGGAGGGGGTGATGGCTGGAATGAGATGTTCTGGAGTGGAAAAAATGGGGAAACAGCCAAGGGAAAGATTTTTAAAAGATTTATTATTAACAAGTTTTGGACTGAGATTCTTAGAGGGAAAGGCGCTGACCTCCTGGAAACTGGAAAAAGAAAAATCAAGAAGTGGGGGAGGAGGAGGAATAAACCTAGCTACAACAAAATCTGAAATCTGTTTCTAGGGGGTGGTGACAGTCCCACTGTTCTCTGCCCTGGTAAGACCACACCTATAATATTTTGTTCCATTCTTTCTAGGTCCCCAGAGAAGGAAGCCAGAATAATAAGAGGTCTCAGAATTGTGTCATATGAGGTTTGGTTGAAGAAACTGGGAGTGGTTAGCTTGGGGAAAATTAGATAATAATAAAACAGTAACAAAAGCTAGTGTTTAAATGATACTTTAAGGTTTGCAAAGCACTTTACAATTATCATTTCATTTTATCCTCATAACAATCCTGGGAGGTAGGTGCTGTTGTTATTATTCCCCATTTTACAGATGAGGAAACTGAGGCAGAGAGAAGGCAGTGACTTGCCCAGGGTCACCAGCTAAGTATCTGAGGCCAAATTTGAACTTGGGTCTTCCTGACTTGAGGTCCAATGACATATCTACTTCTTAAGCAGGAGATGATTTTCATTTCAGTGTTCAAATCTTGGTGGAGTAGGGAGGAGATGAGAGGCATCTACTTTGGAATCGAGGGCACCCCAAGAACAAAAGTAAGCTCAGTTGTTGGTAAAAGTCACAAGGAGGGTAGATTTCAGCTTGATCTAAGTTCTTAACTATCTGAAAATGGCTATTAACCCAAGAGCCCAATAGGAGGGATCGGATCCTTTGATAGGTACTAGAAATAAATTTCATTTATTGTACTTGTGTTAGGCTCTACACACACCATAACAGGTGCTGTATTAATTATATTAATATTTATTTACTGAGTGAACTGGATTGACCTAGTAACCAAGGAAGGCCGGCAAAGCACTATGCTCTCTCATTTCATCCCCATAACAACCCCATGGGGTAGGTATAACAGGTTATCACGGTTTCCATTTTTTCAGATGAGGAAGCTGCGAATAAGACAAGAGAAGTGATTTGGTCATGGGCATCCAATGGGGGACTGTCCCTCTTGCTTGGATTTGACTCTAAATAAATCTCCTACCTCAAAGTCAGGTATTTTGGACACCATACCATCATCCTGCATTGACAGCCTGGGTTTTGAGGACCCCCAGTGTCCAGAAAGGACATGGCAGGTTCATAACCTTCTGCTCGTCTGGCCCTTGTGGCAACGGGTTTTTCTCCCCGATTCTCTTCCTTGTACCAGAACTAACTCCCATTATGTTGAGATTGTCAACTTCCCTGTTGCCCCAGTAGGGCAGAAATTGAGTCAATGCATAAGCGGTCACCAAGACAATGGTAGGAAGTCATGAAAGAGAGACTATCAGAGCTGAAAGGTCATCTAGACCAGAGGTTCTTAAACTCGTCATAGACCCCTCTGCCATTCTGGTGAAGCCTAAGGAACCCTTCTCAGAACAATGTTTTTAGATGTATAAAATATGTAAGATGATGACAGAAACCCATTGTATTGAAATACAGCTAGCAAAATATAAGAACCTTTGATGTAGACCAAACTATTCATTTTACAGCAGAGGAAATGAATCAAATAAACCTTGCCACCCTTCTCTGTAAAACAATGGATTTTTAAGGTTTGCAAAGCATTCCACATGCCCTGTCTTATCTAACCTTCATGACAAACACCATGAAATTGCTATAATAATTAGACCCATGCAAACAGCTCCCTCTGGAGGGAGGCCTTCAGGCAGTGGCTGGATACCCTTTGCCAGGTGTGTTGAACAAGGGGATTCTTGGGCCCGTATGGGTTAGCTTTCTGAAGGCTGTTCCAACACAGAAGGTTGTGAAATGGTCTGCCTTAGAGGATAAGTTTTCTTATCACTAGAAATGTTCAAACCCTGGAGATTGGATGACCACAGGATCACCTGTCTAGAGCTGGGACCTTCTCTGGGTGATCTCATCCACTCCCAAACATTCTAATATTTTTGTGAAGATGGCTCTGAGATGTATATATTCAGTCATAATACTCCCTCCCAAATTCCAGTCTATCACAAAATGCCAGGACATCCCAGCAGCATCTCAGATTCCAGATGATCGTGCTGATCCTCATATAAGACACTCCATCTCTTGACTCCACACATTTTTACTGGATGTCCCCATACCTGGAATGCTTTCCCTCTTCACCCCTGTTTTCTGAGTTCCTTCTAGGCCCAGCAAAATCCCTTCTGCAGGAAGCCTTTCCCAGTCTCTCAGTTCCAGCATCCTTCATCTGTTGATTATTCCTGTTTATTCTGTATATAACTTGTTTGTACATAATTGTTTGCATGCCGTCTCCTCCATTAGACTGTGAGAGCCTCAAGGGCAGGGACTGTCTTCAACCTTCCTTAGCAGTGCCTGGCATATAGCAGGCATTTAATAAATGTTTATTGATTGACTGACTACACGTGTAAAATAGAACTCATTGGAATGAGACTATCTCAGAGTTGGGAGGCACCTCAGAGGCCAACTTGTCCAACCTGGACTCCCACAAGGATCCCCTCAACATACCCTACAGCAGCTCATTCAGCTGTCTCTTGAAGACCTCCAGGAAAAAGAAACATCCTCCCAAGCAAAACACCTTTCACTTTGGGTTAACTTATTTTTAGGACATTTTTCTTTAGGCAAATCCTAACTTTGCCTTCCTACAACCTCCACCCACTGCGCCTGGGCGTGCGGGCCCTCTGAAACCAAGCACAAGTCAAAACCCTCTTTCACAAATATTACATTCCCCTGAGCCTTCTCTTCTATGGGCTAAATATTCCCAGGTCCTTCAACCAACTCATACGGTATAATCACAGACACCTTCATCATCCTGATTGCCTTCCTCTGGACACTCCAGACTATAATTCCTAAAACGGGATACTCTGGACTGAATACAAGTAGTCAGACCAGGACAGAGGACAGTGGGCTGACACTTCCCTGGTCCTGGAATTCTAAATGAAGAAACTGGGAGAGAGGTTAAGTAGCCCAAAGTCACGTGGTTAGTGAATTGGCAGAAGCAGGATCCCTGAGAAAAAGCCCCCTGAACACTCCTGCTACCTCTCCAGCTCCAAGTTCCTGTCTGGGTTCAAGGGTTCCAGCAGACAGGGATATCTCCTGAAACCTCTCCTGTGGGTCACTCCCCCCATGGGCCCCAGTGAATACTCAAGGCTCAGTATGGGCAACGATTCTTCCCCCCGCCCAGACCTTCCCCAAGTCACCATTTCTGCTGAAAGCACCACCATCCTTCCAGTCACCCAGGTTGGAAAGCCTGGAGTCATCCTTGACCCTTCCCTTCCCTTCATCTGACATATCCAAGCATTTTCCAAATCGTACCAATTCACCTTCACACACATCCCTCATCTGCACCCACACAGCCACTGTCCTAGCTCAGAACTCCAACCCCAGCCCCACCTAGGCTCTTGCAGTAGCTTACTACTTGGCCTTTCTGCTCCCACTCTCTCCCCTTTCCAATCCATCTTCCCTACAGCCACCAGATTACCACTTCTAACATGTAAGTCTAACTGTGTCACTCTCCTTTTAAAATCTTCAAAAGCTCCCTATTGCCCTTAGGGTAAAATACAAAGCTGACATTTCAATTCCTCCTCAATATGGCCTCCTACTGCCTTTCTGGGCTGATTACTTCATATTACTTCCCTTCACGCTTTCCAACAAGCTGCACACACACAACAGAAACCTCCGATCTCTGTACCTGTAAATAGGTGGTCTCCATCTCTCTTCCCCTCCCTGACCCATGCCTAGAATGCATTTCCACCCCTAAGAAGCCCTAGCTTTCTTCAAGGTGCAGCTCAGGTGCCACCTCCTAAAGGATTTCCTGATGGACCCCAGGAAAGCCCTCTCCCTCCTAAAATGACACAGAATTGACTTCTCTACGTGTTGACTTCTTCATTAGATTGCTAGCTCCTTGAGGGCATAGGCTGTCTTAGGGGCTCCTCCTTAGGTGGTCTTTGAGCAAAGACATGATGACTGCTTGTTGGGCATGGATTGAACTAGATGGTCCTCAAGGTCTCACCCAACTCTTGTGATTCAGTGTTGTCTCCCTCCCCGCACCCCTCAGTAGTGAATTCCTCATATTTTAATTTGGTTTTTCTATCCCCAGTGCCTATTACATTACTTTGCACATAGTAGATGCTGAATAAATGCTGAATTGAATCTAACTGAAGCCCTCGCTTTATAGATGAGGAAACAGACTGGGTTATTTGGATGAGGTCAAACGATTTAAATGGCAAAGTCAAGCAGGTCCGGTGAGCCCCAGACCCAGACCCTCTGACTTCCACATGCCACACTGCCTGCTCCTACCTAGCAGGGATGCTATCAAAGGGATTACCATCTGGAGTGGACACTTGAACTAGCTTTCAAAGATCCCTTTCAAGGGATTTCAATTCTATGGGAGGAAATATGGCATATACACTTGCAGTCAAGAAATCAGGGTTCAAATCCCAGCTCTGATGCTGCATGATGCCAACAAATAAACCATCTAACCTTTCTGGGCCTCAGTCTTCCTGTCCAAAAAAATGGGAATAATAACACTTGTACTACTTACCTAATAGATTACTATGGGGAAAGCACTTTGTATACCTTACAGTGTTACCAAAATGGGAGTGATTTTCATGAACCTAAGTCAGTCTGACTTAAAAGTCTGTGCCTCTATTTTCTAAGTTACTACCTTCAAAATGCCCGGCTTGAGTTTCTGTTGCATCTGTAACTTCTCACAATGGAGGGAAGAGGGCAGGGAACCGTTAACAGGGACTCCTAGAACCTTAGAGACTGTCTAGACCCACTCCCCCCACTTGTGATACTCCATTGGCCCGAAGGAGGATGTAAATCCCTCTAGAGTGAGGGTAAGTCTTCTTTCTCTTCTTGCATCCATCCCTACCTCCTGGGAGCTCTAGGTCAGATTTTTTCTTCTATGGGGAGATCTAGAAAGGAGTTCACGAGAAAGACTAGAGGAAAGGGCTTAAGTTGTGAGAAATTATTTTAATTACTGAACTGTAGATCATCCTAGGTATTGAGGCTGTCCTCCCCCTCACCTGCAGTCCACCTGGGAGCTGAACGGAGTGTCTCACCCCTGGGCCACTAGCCCTGCCCTGTGGCTAATGCCAGGGACACCCAGCCTTGCTCAACATAGAGTACAGCCCCTGAAACCAGCTGCATGAGAGAGCGATCGGGCTGTGTGACCAGCTCTGGAGCCAACAGCCAATTCCCACCCACCCCTATGCAGGCAGGATGTGTTCTGTTGGAAGGAACCAGGATCCACGCCCATCCGGCCCTATCCAAGGGGTGCCGGATGCAAGGCCTCCCAGGGTGGCAGAAAAAGGCAACAAGGTCAGGAGCTATAGCTTGTGATGGAGGCCCAAAGGGAAGAGGGTTCTGTGTAGCTAACAGTCTCTCTCCCCCACCCCTTTGCCTTTTCTCCTCCTGGGGGACTCTTGGTTCAGCCCTAGGGAGGCCTGGGCCAGTTTCACAATGGACCCGGAAGACCAAAAGCCGTTCTGGAAGCCCTCAGATTAAGGAAGAAGGTGTCCTCTCAGGCATCAGCAATGACTCCTTCACAACTTCTACCAGGTTTGGCTGGGGTAGGAGGCGCCAACGGACTTGAGCCCACGTCTGGCAACATACAAGGAGACAGGCAGCAGCCAGAACTCCACTCAGGGCAGCTGAAAAGGAAAAAAGATCATAGACTAAGAAAAGGTCAGCACAGGAAAGGATCTTAAGAAAATCTGGTCCAACCCCCTGATTTTACAGAGGACTGAAATGAGGGTTGGAGAAAGGTGTCACCTGCCCAATGCCACATGGCAGATTAGTGGTAGGGCCTGGACCTGAACCCATGTCTTTTGACTCCAGGTGTAGAGCTCACCACCTGTCCTTCTCTGCACTGCTATCAGAGGCACAGGGAAAGTGCACCTTACACTCAGCCCTGCTCCGATGCCTGCTCTACCCCGGGGCACACTAGCAAAGGTCACTTTAGGCTCCTAACAGATGCTGATCTGAAGGCCAGAAACTCCCAAGACTTCCAGAGAAGTGGCAGAAGAGGGAACTGTTCCCATGGGGTAGAGCAGGAAAGAGGGGCTTAGTCCAGGTTTCGAGAACATAATGGGTGCTAAATACAAACAGGGGCATCAGACTGCAGGGAGAACACACTGGGCACTGATGGGCACAAAGCTGTAGCTTTCTAGGGAAAGCCAAGAACATTTCCAACCAGGATACTTTCCTGGACTTCATCTTCTCCAGAAACTCCCTTCCCTTTCTGCAAGATGACATCAATTCTGAAACTGTTCTTTCCTCAGGCCCCTCTGGCCCTGGGGCCACTCCCTCCCTCTGCCAGGGAAGACGGAAGGAGGGAAGGGAAGGGACATCAGGGAGCCCCTCCCAGATCCTCCACCAAAGAAGGAGGCTGTGCAGCTTCTACATGTTGGCTTCCTCCATCTTGAGGCTGTCTTAAGCTTTTCCCTACATCCCAGGGCTTACGTTAGCAGAGTACCTGGCCATAATAGGTACCCTGTCAATGTTTATTGACTCTGACTCTGACAGGAACAACCAAAAGTGGAAGGAAGAGAGTTACAGAAGGATAGAACTGCTCCTAGCGACTGAAAATAGGGCAGCTCCATTCTTAATTGGCTCACTTTCTCTTCCCACAAGAATGAGCATCAGACTGGGAATGGCTAATAAGAGAGCTGAAGTCCAAGCTAAGCAGGGAAATGACAGAAGGAAACCACCTGCCTGATTTTAGGTCACCGGACAGCAGAAGTGGGGATCAAGGGAATGAACAGACAGAAGGAAGGCTGAGGCCCTAGTCTTGATCCCTGAGAGACTGTGGAGAACAGGGAAGGTGTTGCAGGCCTGGAGAGGGGCAGATGTGGGCTGACTGTCACAGAGGGCAAGAAAACAGCATCAACAAACAGAACTTTGATTCTTAGTGAAACTCTAGAGCATGTTATAAAAGGGATGCTTTGTGAACATTTAGAAAAGGAGGTAAGTGGTGATTACAAAGAAGCAGCATGGATTCATCAATAACAGATCATGGTGGGGCAGCTAGGTGGTGCAGTGAGTAGAGCACCAGCCCTGAAGTCAGGAGGACCCGAGTTCAAATCCAGCCTCAGACACTTGACACACTTACTAGCTGTGTGACCTTGGGCAAGTCACTTAACCCCAATTGCCCTGCTTTCACCCCAACAAAAAAAAAAGAAAAAAAAGAATAGATCATGGCTGACTAATCTCAGCAGCTCTTTTTAACAGCTAATAGACTGGGAGATCAGATATGGCTTATCTGATATTTTTTAAAAAACCATAACTGACAAGACGAAGTATCTTGTCCCCTGCTTGTGGACAAGACAGAGAGATGTGGGTCAGATGATAACACAGTAACGTAGCCACGGAATAGGCTGAGTGAACGAACCTAAAGATCATTTGTTAATGGCTCCGTATAAACTCTGGGACACCTCTCCAGACCAGCACCCTTGGGATCTCTGCTTTGCTTTGGATAAAGGCAAAAATGACATTCTTAGCAATTTTGCTGATGACATAAAGCTGGGAGGGAAAGCTCACACATCAGATGACAGTCAGGATAGAAAAGACCTTGACAGGATGGAATGCTGGGCTGAATCTAATAAGATGAATTTAAGAGGGACAAATGAAAAGGTTTACACTTGAGTTCAAAACACCAACTTCCCCAGTACAAGATGGGTGAAGCAGGCTCGAGAACAGCTCATTTGAAAAGAGCTGGGAGTTTTAGTGGCCTGAAGATTTAACGGGTCAGCAGTGTGCTCCAGCAGCACCAACAGCTAATATGATCTCAGGCGACAGCCAAGAGATGCCTAGGAAGAGCCAGTCTTGTGTCCTCTGCGCTGGTCAGACCAAATCTGTAGTATGGAGGGCAGCTCTGGGGACCACACTGAAGGAATGATACTGACAAACTCGAGTGTCCAGAGAAGGGAAATCAGGATAGTAAAAGGCCTGGAGATCCTAACAATAGCTAACATGCACATATTGCTGCTTTAAGGTTTGCAAAGCATTCTGCATATTTTGATATTTGATATTTGATCCTCACAACAACTTTGGTAGGTAGGTGCTGTTATAATCCCCATTTTACAGTTGGGGGAACTGAGGCAGGAGAAGGGTTTTGTTGTTGTTTTTTTTTTTCCAAAAGTGCCTTGCCCAGAGTCATACTGTGAGTACACGTCTGAGCCAGGATTCAAACTCAAGGCTTCCTTTTTTAAAGTCCAGGGCTCTAATCACTATGTGACTGAGCTACCTCATTTAGGAAACTAGACATGTTTAGCCTAGAAACAAGAAAAGCTGGGGGAGACTTGAAGGGCCAGCATGTGGATATGGGACTTAACTTGTTCATTTTCTCCCAGGGGGCAGAACCAAAAGCAGTGGGCAGAAGTTGGAGCAAACCATGCTTAGGTGTAAGCGTTCCTAGCAAGAAGGGGTCGGCCCAAGAGGTGTGTGTCACCCTTCCATGGAGATCTTTAAGCACAGGCTAGATGACTGCTTGTTGAGGAGGTTGTGAATGAGTTCCAGTTAGATAGCTTGAAGGACTCTTAAGTCACAACACAGGCGGAGCACAGCAGTCACACCGCCTGCCCAAGGGGTCTCACCTGCTGCCATGACCAGGCCATATGCGCTTCGTCTTTCTGAAGGTGTGAGGCTTCCATGTCCTGGGGTGGTGGTCTGATCTCCAGCAGTTTGTGTCACCCCTGAAATGGAAGAAACACCCAAGAGGAAGGAGAGCCTTAGCCCCCATGGTCAGCTACAGCTAGAGCTAAAGGGATCAAAGGCTTCCTGCATCTCTGAGCCTGGAGATACCACCTGAGCGATACAGGCCAGAGCTAGTCAGGTGTGGACATACAGTCACATATACCTCCCCCAACTGGAGCTGGAATGGGAGTCAACAGACTTCCCCCTCTCCCAGCACTGCCTCTGTCCTCCATCATCACTCTACCAACACTTATTGTCTGATTCAGTGCTCATCTCCGCCCAGAAAGGAAACAGAATCAAAGATTCAGGGAATTTCTGGTTTGGAAAGGACCTTAGAGGAAAATTAAGTGATTTTAAAGAGGACAACATGGAGGGCGATAAAAGGAGAGGAGGCTGCCCAAGGCCACGAGGCACAGTTGTCTCGGATCCCCTTGTCCCACCTCCCTGGGCTTGGCCCTTCTACCTCTCTCTGGGCTGTCTGAGGAAGTCCCTGAAGAAGCTACAAAGAGATGCCTTAAGGCATTCTCTACTCCCCACCCTCAGCAGAGAAATAAGTGCCAGGGCCTCCTCAGAGAAACTGTTCCAAAGGCTGAGGACTCCAGGTGCTTCCTGGCAGGAGACAAGGGGTTGCTGGCCCCTGTCCCAGGCAAGAGGAAGGACTATCCAGTCAGCAGCTGGTGGCTCACCTCTCAAAGTGAAGGCTCCTTATGGGAGGCACAAGAGGCTATGGCCACCTCAGCCCTCAACCTCCCCACAGCAGAGAAAATCTAAACCTACTACTACAGGGTAAGGCATCACAAAGGGTCCGTGGAGGTTCCAGATTTGATGGAACCACTATTCTGAAAAGCTGACAGAGCGGAGATGCTGCCCACACTCAGGGATATTTACCAGTGGCCATAGTCATCCCACTGGCATTCTGATTTCCTGAAGGGACAGCACTCTCATTACCCAGAGTGGAAGACATAGTTAAGGTGGTAGTCTGATTGTCGGGAGCTTCTGTTGTCCCTGCAATGAAACCAGGCAGCCTCCGGTCAGCAGCCCCAAGGGGAGAGGGAGCCTCAGTCCCTATGGACTTTGTCTTTCACCTTGGGATTTCTCTCACTGACCTCCACCATGCCTCAGGGAACTCACTATTGGGAAACCCTCCTCATCCGGCTGTGAGATTTCACCTCATCACTACCCTCTGTCCCTCTGACTGGAGGGGGGGCCATGAACTCCAACCCACCCCCCCTTAGAGAGGGAAGTCAGCTCAGAACATCTCCTTTCTCATTTGGCTGAACAACTTCAGGACTTGTCTGACTGACTTACCCCCTGTACCCCCAAGTCAGGTGTTCCTTACCCCCAAGCTTTTCAGCATCCTTTCAGCTTCCCCCACTAAATTATAAATTCCTTGAGGGCACATTTTCACATTTGTATCCTCAGCATTTAGTATGGTGCCTGGCATGTAGTAGGTGTTTAATAAATGTTTACTGACTACTGACCATGGCTGGCTACATCTGAGACTAAAGGGCCAGTAGCTGGGTGGGGGAACCTACCCTAGTCAATGTTACAGAGGATGTCTGTAAACTTAGAGATGCACCAGGGTCCAGCAGCCTGAGGGACTCCAGCCAGCACTGGCCAGATCTAGACTCCAGGAGATTCCCTCCCTAAATTGTAACTCTCCCATTTAATGGCACATGGCACTGAAGCTGGCTGGGATTGGAAGACAACCCACATTTCCTGTTTCCCATTATCATTCCACTCAAGCTTTTCTAATCCACTGTACAGTCTCTGCCTTCATCGTACCTTATCTTGTCACCAAAGCCAAAGTATGAATCCCACAGGAGCTTCTGAAAGTCTCTCCTTCCTGGGACACCCAAGGCCTAAGGCTCTTAAGTTCTCCTTCTCTCTGGTTCTCTAGCTGATTGAAAGGGTACAAGCGCATGCACACACACATACACACATACACACACACACACACACACACACACACACACACACACGAACACTCACCACAATGAAGTTCATCATTGCCACTAACACAGTCTGGGTGTCCATCACACACCCATGCATGTGGGATGCACACTCCTGAGGCACACTGGAAGTCCTGCCGGGTGCACCGTGGGGAGGACATCTTCGAACGGTGCTTCTTGCAGTCCATAAGCTGTTCATCTGTGCCGTTGGGACAGTCGTTGATGTCATCACAAAATCGGTATTCAGCCAGGCAGGGAGGCAGGGGGCAGCTGGCCTCAATCCATACATCAGTACATTCAGGTCCCTCACATCTGACTGGGGAACACGTGTCAGAGGGGCACCGCTTTTCCCCAGGGGCACAAGAGTCAGCCGCTATTCACAGGTAAGAAGGGATTAAATTATAGCAGTCAGGCTACAGGCTAAAGGAATTGTATTGAAAATTGAAATCTTTCCCCAAGTCTTGTGGAATGTGGCTGGCAGAGGAGAGGGAGGCAGGATGGCCTTAGTGAGTGGAATGAGGACTAATCCTGGAGACTCTCTTCAGACCACTGTAATCTATAGGGATATGACTGACTGATGGTACCACTTACTCTGCCCCAAACAGATTTCCCTCCCCAGGTGGTTAACTCATGTCTTCTAGAATTAGTCTACATTATCCTTATAGAAACTTCTACTCCTTTCTCCACAACACAAACATAATCCTTTACTAGCCTGAGGGCAAGCTAGCAAACATGTGTAGCATAGAAAGCTGCGGAGCCAGAAGGGGCAAAGAGGCACCTATACAGTTTGGTTCAGCTCAGTCCTGCCCCAGTCTGGGTGACCTCCAGCCCACCCCATTCCAGGCCTGCATGGTCCACTTACGGCAGTGAGTTTCATCTCTGCCATCTGAACAGTCCTTGTCACCATCGCACAGCCACTCAGAGGGTATGCAGATGCCACCGCCACATGGGAACTTAGAGGGTGGGCATGGTTCCTCAGTGCCTGGGAAACAGGTGAAAAGAAAACCCAGATAACAAAGCATCACCAGTCAGGCCAAAGCAGCACAGCTAGGAAGGCAGATGAGACAAGAGAACACGATGGGGGTGAGTGTGAGCCTGATGGGGAACCAAAAGCCCTTGTCCTTGAGTCTTGGTTTTACTACATACCAGCTCTAAGCTTTCTTCCTCTTGGATTATTCTCTCTAAAATGGTAAGGTGAGGGGGGAGGAAGGGAAGGGAGAGGAAAAGAGAAGGAAGGACAGAATGAAAGACTGGAGAAACAGATAAATAAATAAATAACAAAATAATGTCCTGGACCGCATTACTTTCTCCTGGAAAAGCTGGACTTTCATTAATTGTAAATGAGTTTGTTGCAAATGTAGAAACATTGACAGCAAGGAAGGATTCTTGGTTTTTTTTTTCTCCTGGAAGCTGTGTACCCCTTTCTACCTCAGCTCCCCCAAAGTTTCTCCTCGTCAAAATTACATAAGCTTCCCCCTTCAACATGGACCCTCTAAGCTGAGTGGCCCCACTATTATGGAGACTCATGGGGGAAATGGCTAGCTTGCTTGACTTGACTGAGCCTTGGTGACAGCTTGACCAGCTGCGGCCACTTCAGCATTACTGCAAAAGGGGGAAGGGATTCTCAGGGGCTATATGCCATTTCTGGTGAAGGGGCTTGGGGAGGGGGAAGCTGCAGGGCCACCTTTCCACGCCAAAGCTAGATGAGCTCAGCAGAACAGTGAGGGCCAGGTGGTGTAGACTGGGAGTCTAAAGAACCTGGCTTCAAATCCTGCCTTGGCCACTAGCTGTACGACCATAGGTAAGTCACTTCTCTGTGCCTCAGTTTCTTCAGCAATAAATATAGCTGTAGCTAACACATAGTGCTTTAAGGTCTGCAAAGCACTTTACAAATATTATCTCACTTGATCCTGAGGGGGGGTGTTATCCCCATTTTACAGTTTAGGAAACTGAACCAGACAGAGGTCAGGTGGTTTGCCCAGGGTCCCACAGCTAGTAAGTGTTTAAACTCAAGTCTTGCCCAGCATTCTATCCACTGCAATACCTAAATGATAATAATGATAATGCTTACCTCACACAACTGTTGTATATTTAAAATGAAATACTGTACATAAAGTGTTTTGCAAACTATAAAGGACTCTATAAACATCCATTTCTATTACTATTACTAAAGCTACTGAGATGATGCACCCCAGGGCAGAGAAAAAGATCACTTTATTGAGGACTGAATTTAGGAAGTGACTTAAGTCCTTGACTTAAATTCAAGGACTGAATTAAACTTAACCCCACATCTTCTAACTCCAAGAGTGTCCATGACTGTCCTATACTGCTTCCCAAATACCCCAGAGTCCAACCTGTCCCTGGAACTGTTTGAGGGACCCCCCACGAGGGAAACAAAGCGGGGGGCTGCAAACCCCTTATTCTCAGCTTGGTTCCCAGCAGTCACTTTCCATCCTCAAAATTCAGGAACTCAGTTGCCCTCATAGAAGTGCTTCACAGAAATTCTTCCAAAGTCTGAGAACCTGCTGTACTTCCTGGGGGAAGTGGAAGGGACTTGCCCCAGGCTGCATACCCTCTCCAACAACGAGGTGCTGTTCCCAAAGTGAGGGGGCCCCCAGGGGAATTGGGCAGGGGAACAGGACTACCTTAGCCCTGATCCTCTCCCCTTCTGGGATAACAGGCCCCTGAATATATCCTACAGCCCTATGCAGTGAAGGGAAGAGTAAATCAATAAAGGTTTCAGACTTGGTGGAGCCAACAGTCAGAGTGCAGGCAGAGTTAAGTCAAGCCAAGCTACCAGCTGGAGTGATTGGTCCATTTGTTTTCTGAATGGACAGGACTCCCATTACCTGGTTTGGGGGACACAGCTAATAAGGTATTGTGACCTCCAAGAGCTTCCATGACCAGTGAAATGAAACCAGCCCCAGCTCAGCAACTCTTAGGGAAATGGGAGGCTCAGTCCCTATAACTGACGCATCTGAGCTAATGCTCTGAGGCTTAGACTACCAGCACTGAGCCTGGGAAGGGTCCCCACGGGAGATCTCCAGGTCTCAAGATGGCCTAGAGCCTACCCAACCTGAGGGAGCCACGCCAGTCCTAGGCAGGGCCCTCCTGCCCAAACTAAAGCCCTTTTCTTGGTACCAGAACAAACCAGAAAGTGCAGGCTGCACTCTAGCCTGCAGCTCTTCACTTCCTATCCTGCCTCCTCACCACCTGAAATCTCATCACCATGCAGATGAACTCCGAACCTCCTCATCTCCCTCAGCAGCCACTCCCTGGATTGGAGTGCCAGAGGGAGAGCAGTCAACTCCTTCAAAAGCCTCCCTTCATGGAGGAACTTCACAGGTAATAAATGTTCAGTGTTATTGTCACTACTACCACCCCTACTTTCTCTGTCTCCCACCTTTATTGCCCATAAGTGAACAATCTCATTGACCAAACCTCACCTCCCAGCCACCAAGGAGAGCCAAAGGATGGATCACACAGGGTCTCCTTCCCACTGGGATCTCTCAGTAGAGGACCCTAGGCTTTCCCTCTCCAAGGGGATAAGCACATAAGGCACACACATGCACATGTACACACACGCACACATGGGCATGCACACATGTACACACACACACACACACACTCTCTCACTCTGTCACCATATTACTGGAAAGACATACACCCAAGAAGGAAAGAGGCCAGGAAGCTCCACAGAACAGTGTTAGACCTGAAGGGAACCTCAGAGAATCTCTATTCCAGCCCCTTCATTTTGCAGAGAAGGCAAAATGAGGCTCTTTTTGCTCAAGGTCACCCACTGAGTTCATCACAGAGCTGGGGCTTGAACCCAGGCTTTCTGACTCCCAG
Organism: Trichosurus vulpecula; assembly: GCF_011100635.1. Taxonomy (NCBI): domain Eukaryota; kingdom Metazoa; phylum Chordata; class Mammalia; order Diprotodontia; family Phalangeridae; genus Trichosurus; species Trichosurus vulpecula. The sequence continues at coordinate 51,320,682 of NC_050573.1, read as the reverse complement.
GGCGGGGCTCTTTCCAAAGACATTTCATGAGTACAGGTCTTGTCTTCCCACTATGAGCCTCTTACATTAACAAAATATCTCCAGTGGACTATTTAGACAGTTGCCTCCATTTCTTCAATATTTGCTCATTTCCTTGGTCACCTTCAGTTCCGTCAAGCCAAATGTTACCTCCTCACCGTGGTCCAGCTCTAGCCTGACCTCTCTGGAGCCTTCCCAGACATCTCCAGCCCAAGGACCCCAGACTTCTTTAACTCCTATTATACTGAGACATTGTATTCTTTGTGTACAATGTCTTCCTTCTCTAACTGTATGACTAGAAGGCAGGGCCCAGACATTCTCCCCTAAGCTCTGGATATCTCAACTGAATGAAGGCAGGTCATAAAACCCATGGTCAGAGGTTGCAGCAGCCCAGCGACTTTACTGGAGAGAAAACAGGTGCAACTTTTGAGCTGAACAGGCAGTGGCGGTTATTTTTGAGGCTAGTAAAAAGCATGGGTGTGGGGAGGGAGAGCGGTACTAAAAAGGAAAATAACACTGTGGAGCCAAAGACTCCCAGTTCTTTGGGAGTGGCACCAACAAAGTCTTTTCCTTCCTAGCCCAGTTTCCCCCTCTGTAAAAGCAGGGTTACACTAGATAATCTGTAACATGCCCTCCGGTTCTGACATGATCCTTCACCCCAACTATCCCGGAGTCTGCATTCCTCCATGGGCTTTTTCTTTCATCAGACTTCCATTAACTCCCCGAGGGCAGCAACTCTCCTTTGCCTCTTTTTCTATCCCCAGATAGCACAATGCCTGGCACACAGTAGGTGCTTAATAAATGTTTACTAAATTTAATTGAATGGAATTTTCCCACAGGCCTGGGAGGCTTTTAGGAGCACTGGACAGCAGAAGCAGAGCACACCTTGGAGACCACCCAGGCCAAACCCACTCATCTTAGAGAAGTCAGTGGAGTTCAGGTCACAGAGTTCTCCAAGTTCACAGAGAGAGTCAATGGTTGAGCCTGTACTATGATTGCCAGCCAATCTTTGGCAATGCCTCTTTTCCCAACCTGCCTGAGTTTCCTAGAAAAGGAGAGTAGTTTTAATCTGGAATGTCCACCCTCCTCACCTTTTCTTTTCTTTTTTAAAGAATCCTTAGGGCAACAGCTTTCTTTAAGGCTGAAGTCAGCTGCCACTTCTCCCAAGAGAAGCTTTTCCAGATTCTTCCGGTAATTCTCAAACTATCTAGTATTTAATGTCGGGTTCCATTTTTGCCCTTGGACCCCTGGTACTGGGCTTTACATACGCACTTAGTAATTGTTAAGGGGGGAGGGGGAATGTGAACAGGAAGGCCGGGCCGACATCAGTGAGCTGGCAAGACATAAGACACACAATTAACAAAGGGACAGGGAAAGTACGAGCAAACAGGGGTACCCCCTGCCATGCTTCTAGAGCAGGGCCCGCATGGAAATGGAGAGAGACAGATCTGAGCTCTCAAGGAGGAGGAGCCATCTAGGGGTCAGGGCTGTCCCAAAGAAGAGGCTCCTGAGGGGCCTTCGGAAGTGAGAGGGTCGCCAGTGGCCAGCTGGGTGACCCACTGCCAGTGCCTCCATCTCTGCGCCTCGGTTTTCCGAAGAGTACAAAACGAGGGGCTTGGACCGGATGACCGTAGGGGTTAATTCAGTCCGGACCTTTCCATCACGGCAGGGTTTCAGTGTCGGCTGAGCGGTGGTCGCAAGACTCTTGGCTAGGCGACCCCCGGCCTCCTCCAGGTCTGCACTCAGGTAGGAGCAGAACAATGTCCCAAACCATGTGGCGGCTCTGGGGGAGTGACCCTGACTGACGGGCGGCAGAGCCAATAGCGGGCTGCGGTAGTGGGCGGCGGGGCGGGCCAGGGCGGCACGGGGGCGGGACCTAGCAGCTGCCGAAAGAACACCGCCCGCCCCACCCCCCAACTAGAGGCGAGACTAGGGGAAAGGGGTTTGAAAGGGGCCGGGCTGGACTCACCTCGGCGGGCTAGGCTCCGGGGCTGCGCCGGGGCCGAAGGCAGGCTGAGAGCCAGAGTTCGCTGCAGTCCTGCCAGAAGCAGCGGCAATAGCCGCAGCAGCGCACGCGCCATTCCCCTGCGCCTGACTGACTGACCAGCCGACCTCCGCGCGTCCTCCTCTCTCCGCCCCCAGCCGAGGGCACGCGCACGCGCCCCCTCCGCGACTTGCCAAAGAGCGGGAGGGAGAGCGCGTGCGCAGCTGCAGTGCCCCTCGCCCGATACCTAGCGGTCGGGTCACCCGAGCGCCGCTTATCCACGGTGCGCATGCGCTCCCGTATCCGAGCTGTTTTCTGGCTCGCACTAGCAGGGCGCGCCCCCCGCCCCCCACCACCTCGGAGGGGCTGAGACGGGGCTGCACGTCCCCCTTTCACTTATAAAGAGACCCAAGGTAGAGCAGGCTGAGATTCAAACCACGCCCACCCCCAGCTCCGCGCTCAGCCAGGTTATACCAGAGCTCAGCGCATCACTAGCACGAGATGGGCGGTGGGGAGACTTGAATCGGTCCCCGGCAGTTCCCACTTTACCGGGAGCACCATGCGAACTCCCCAGCTCAGAGAAGTTAGGGGGGAAAGCGCCTAAAGACAGCTCCCACCACGCGACACTGACTTTAGTGTGAATTTTGTCTGGACACTTCCTAGTCCGAGTGACCCTGGGCATGAACTTAATCTCAGCCTCAGTTTCTCCGTCATGGGCATAATAATCCCTGCCTCATGAGCAGCAAACGAGACAATGTATGTAAGACTTTTGCAAACCTTAAAATGTCATATAAATTACTGGCTATCATCTTTAGCATGAGGCATCAGAGGACTTTGGGGAAACTGGGTGGCCCGAATAAAGATCGCTGGACCTGGAGTCAAGATCTGAGTTCAAATGCAGCTTCAGTCACTTACTAGCTGTGTGACACTGGGCAAGTCATTTAACTTGTTTGCCTCGGTTTCCTCAACTGTAGAGTGGGGCCCATAATAGCCTCTATCTCCCAGGGTTGTTTGGAAGATAAAGTGAGATGTTTGTAAAGAAAGCATTTCTTAATCCTTAAAGGGTTTTTGAGTGCTAGCTATTATTCTTAAAGGCCATGCTGCTGGTGGGAGAGGTCTGCCAAGTCCAACCAAGCTGGAAAGCCTTCCAGTATGAGCCCAGGAATGAACTAACAGACTTGTCTCTCTCCTCTTCAAAACTCTTCAGGAGCTCCCTTTAGACAAAATACAAACTCATAATCCTGGCATTCTAACTACTTTTTCTGGCACATCAACTAATCAATAAATATTTAGCTTCTACTATGTGCCAGGCACATATTACACTGTCCCACCATCATACAGCATGGGTTATCTTGTTCTCTCCCCACCCCTGACGGAGGAGGCAAACTCCATGAAGGCAGGCACTGGTTTTTGGTACCTAACCCAATTGGCCTGATAGTGGTTCCCCAAACATTCTATCTCATCTCCCTACCTTCAGGTAGGATGATACCACTGCCCGAAATGTATTTGCTGGCTTATCCATTTCTTGGAATCCTAAGCTTCCAACAAAGCCCAACTCAAAAGAAGCCCTTCTCCAGAAGCCCTTCCTGAGCCCCTCCCCCTCCCAAAGTAAGCTCCTTGAAGACAGGCACCAACTTTCCTCATCTTTGTACCCCCAGCACCTGTCGCATTGCCATACACATACTATGTCAACAAATATTAACAGTACAGCTACTTCACTATGCAGTTACTATCACGAATGAGTTCAAAATTTTCCCATTAAAATAGGGTCCATGAGTATGAACTCAAGAAGGTTTGAGTACCATTTATTCAGTTCAGCCCTGTACATATGACAGCTCCAACAAATGGCCATCCCAGGCTCCACTTAACCTCCAGAGACGGTGATCTCTCCCTCTTCTAAGACAGCTCAACTAAATTCTGAACAGTTCTTTATTGTGAGTTGTATTTTGCTACCCCATAGCTTTCCACCATTCCTAGTTCTGCCCTCTGGGGCCAAGGAGTAAATCTGCTCCCTCTTTTTCTATGACAGATCTTCAGGATGTGAAGATAGTGCTCACATATTCCTGAGGTCTTCTCTTGAGGTTAAATAGTGCAGGACCTTCAACTGATCTTTGTGTGACATTTTCTGAATTCCCACAGACCTCTCCATAGCTATCATCTGACTATGCTCCAGCTTGCAACTCAACTCAACAAACATCTATTAGCATTTATTTTCTTAGTCTGAACTTGTCATGTTACTGGCAGAGGAACTTCCTCTACTAATACAAATTTATCACTATTCTTCAATTAAGAGTTCCCTGGGGCCCAAAGAGATTAAGTGATTTATTTGTCCACTGTCACACTGCTAGTGTATGTCAGGGGTAGGACCTGAACCCAACTCTTCCTGACTCCAAGGGCCAGTTCCTTACTGGCTATGCTGCATGTGGCCTAGAACTATTATGTAGTGTTCAAACATAACTGCATTTAGTTTGCCATGCACACACACACCCCCCACCCCATCCCTATAGGAGAGGAGGGATTTCAGGAATGATGTAAGAATCCAAAAGTCATTTGGATCTGGTTCTGAGGGCACCAGAAATGTTGTTAAGCTCTAGGATTTAGGGTCAGGAAGTCCAGATGCCATGGCCAGCTTTATCACTTACTTAGTAATAATGGCTTTCAGACAAGTCACCTAACCTTGCTGTGGGGCAATGTCCTTTCTCATGTATAAAAACCTCAGTTTGGCCCACCTAACAGGAGCATAGTGAGGCTGGAGAGAGAGAGAAAGTGATGTAAAGCATTTTGCAAGCCCCAGAGAAGCATTCCCTATGATGATGGGGAGGAGGATTTTCTTACATGTTCACCACGACTCATATTAAAAGTGGGCAATGAGATGTGGTGAAAAGAATTCTAGAGTAGGAGCCAGGAAACCTGGGCTCTGGTCCTAGCTATGCTACTGACACTTCAGAATTAGGGGAAGACCTTGGGTAACTTTTTCTTTCCCTGGATCTCAGTTTCTCCACTTGTAAAATAATCTCATTTGAAATGGAAGTTCTCTTCTAGACTCCTAGTTCAGGCATAACAACAACTAACATTGACAGCGCGCTTTAAGGTTTGCAAAGTGCTTTACAACTATCATCTCATTTGATCCTCGAAACCTGAGAGGTGAGTGCTGTTATTACCCCCATCATACAGATAAGGAAACTGAGGCTGAGAGAGGTTAAATCACTTGCCCAGGGTCACACAGCTAGGAGTTTCTGAGGTCAGAATTCAACTCAAGTTTTCTGACTCCAAATCCCACACCCTATCCGCTGTGCTGACAAATTTCAGAGATGACAGTTTCCATAGAATAGTTAACAATTTCCATAGCATAATTAACAATCAATTCAAATGAATCAAATAAAAATGCAAATACTGGAGCTCAGTGTATTTATCATGTATTAGAATATATGTTTCTCCCCTACCCCCAAGATAAAATATCATGATATAATGTTCACTGCATGGTCCTCCACGATGCCTCTGCAGCTGAGCTGGCGCCTTCAAGTCAGTCCCCTAAAAACAATCTCTCAGCATCTGTATATCCATCTTCCCATGTCCATTTCACAAATATGGTTCATCCTTTGACAGTTCCCACTTTTTCATGGGGGGTCCTGGTATCGCAGGCTTTTTCCCAGATGTTTTCATAGTCTCAACTGAGCTAGAGAAAGAAGATAGCTTTAGGGAGGGCCTAATTTATAAAAGAGATTTTTAAAAAAACCAGCACACAAAAGAGACTATATTTGGGTTAGGCGACAAGCAGCTTTTTGAAATTTCCATTTTTAGAACAGGAAGTATAATTACTAAATTCAGTTCAACATATTTTTACTATAATCTTCCTGTCTGAAGAAAACTGATCAGTGCAAATAGAAATCTAAAGTCTAGATGAGACATACATTGTCCTAACGAGGCAGCTGAGCATGGTAGAAGACCTAGTGTCTAACAATAATACATTATGTGACCTGATACCGCTGTGAGCTGCAATACTCCAACCTGTGTAAAAGGAAGGGTCAATTTTCATGTTTTTACAATATGATCTAGGTTGTGGATTATTACAAAATGGTTAATAAAAAAGGCTGGAGAAGTAGGATGGGGTTACATTGTGGAAGGTCTAAAAAACCAGGCAAGGACTTGTCAGTCTTCTTCCCCATGTCCTTTTTCCCAGCTACTTGTTGGTCATTTTCAATACAGGCATCCTTCCATCCACAAAAGGATTCTAGTCCAGCTGATTAAAGAAAAAAACAGGGTCTCCAGGGCTCAGCACCATGGCCTCTCTTGAGGGATGGTGGAATACAGTGGAAAAAGCGCAGGAGCCCCGACTCTTCCAATAACTTGCCATGGGCACTCCTCCTCTCTCCTGGCCTGACCTTAGAGAGTCTCAGAATATAAGTCTCCGTCTTATATGAAGAACAGCAAGGAGGCCAGTGAACTTCACTAGGTTACTGCCTCACTCTAAGCCCACTCTCTCCCCTGTAAAGGGGGGATAACCCCTACTCACCAACCTCACAGAGTCACTGTGAGGACTCAAGTCATCAGATAATTATTATACGATCAAATAAAGGGTAAGAGGACTTTGAAAACTATGAGGTGCTCTACGAAATGCAAAAAACTGTATGACAACTCCAGAATCTCCGAGTTAGAAAGGACCTCGGAGACCTTCTAGGCCAACCCATGCCAGAACAAGGATATCCAGAAGTAGTAACTCCACATCTGCCTGAGGATTCTAATGAGAGAAGGGCCTGACTCCCAAAGCAGTCCATTCAACTTTAAAACAGCTGTCACAGTTCAGAAATTCTTCTTGGCATCAAGGCTGAATCTGCCTCTCAGCAATTTCTAGGCAAGGTCCCCAGTTTTGCCCTGTGGGGCCAAGGAGAATGAGCCCTAGGCTATCACAGGACAGCTTTTGCAATCCTTAAGACAATTATTAAGACCCTTCTAAATCTTTTCTCCAAGTTAAACATCCCAGTTTCTTCAACTGATACTTGTGAACATGAACATGTGAGGAGAAAAGATGAGAAAAAAACCAACAGTTTGCCTGAAAGATGAATAAGGTCAGAGAGCAGTTGGTGAGATCAGACGGTGTTACATTATAAAAGTTTTTAAAATCAGGCAAAGGAGTTGGCAAATTTAAGTTCACACACATGAAATCTGGGGTGGGAGAGGGTAGTGTGCCATAATGGATAGAATGCTGGACTCCCACACGCCTCACTGTCCTCACCTAGGATACCTCTCTCCCAGGGTTGTGAGGATTAAATGCTTTGCAAATCTCAAAGCAACGTGCAAATACAAGCTAAGGAGAGAAGGACCTGGGCAGGATCATCTAGTCCTGAGGGGACTAGATGGGGACACCCAGTCTCCCTCAGAGAAGACTTACCTCTTACCAAGAAGACCAGACTCCAAAACTTTCACAGTGGTCATTACGATTGAAGGAGGAGAGGCTTGCCGACGTCCATCACGAGTACAATAGTAATTGTTTGAAAATTTATGGCTAGGGCCCACTGGCAGCTTAGGAGGTGGCTGAGTTCTAAAGTAAACAATATACTTTAATTGTTATAACTTGTGCTAGCAATAGCCCTCACATGCATCTGTCAATGTCAATCCTATGCCTCTATACTTTTTAAATATTAATAAGCATTTATTAAGCACCTACTATATGCTATGCATTATGCTAAGGCATCTATATGTTATCTCACTTTATCCTCAGAACCACCCTGGTTGGTAGGTACCATTATCATCCCTATTTTACAACAAGAAGACTGAGGCAAACTGAGGTTCATAAGGCCAAATTAGAACTCAGTCTTCCTGACTCCAAGTCCAGACTCTGTGCGGCCTAGGTGCCTTGGAGTGTCTGAGAGATAACCAGGGCAGTATAAAGAAAGGGACCAACTGCACAGTGAAATCATTGGGAGCTATGTGTTCTTTATTCTTGCTGCTGACCAGCTAAGTGGAGCTTTCTTCTGTCTGGAAAGGTTTACAGGCAGAATCACAGAACTGCAGTTTGGGAGGAATCTGTAAAGGTCTCTGGTCTTCCCAGGAAGTGTTAAGTGCTAAGAAGTCCCTCCATCCTGAGCCCCACATCTGCCTCTCTGCAGCTCCTTCCCTACTAGTCCTAATTCAGCTCTCAAGAAGCCAAGCCAAACAAGCCTTGTCCCTCGTCCCCTACATCTTCTCCAATCAAACATGCCCAGCTCTTCTCATGTCCCCTCATGTGACAGTCTCTAGTACCTGGCCCTGCACTTCCTCTACTTTGCCTAAAATGTGTTGCCCAGAAGTGAACACAGTACTCCAGACCTTAAATCCCACACAGCCTTACTGGCTCAGGAAATCAGGTACTTTGGCAAGGGTTTCCACATTTTCTCTCCATTGAGGACTTTATGAATTATTTTGCTTCTAAGTACAGGATCTCATTTGGTTCTTCTGGACAGGAATTATTACCCCACTTTCCAGATAGAGAAACAGGCCCAGACAACTTCAGTTGCAGCGGCAAGTGTTCTTGGTGTGACCATGGCGGACACGAAATGAAAAGAATGAAGCGAAGCCTTCACAGCATGTACAGCCTTATCTACTAACTACAAAATGCCTTAGAGTTGGAAGGACCTAAGACTCCACCCAGCCCAGCTCCTTCATTTTCCTAATGAGTCTCCTCTAGTATTAACAATAATAGCTAGCAATTACCTAGCGCTTTAAAGTTTGCAAAGGCCTTTTACAAATATTATCTCATGTGATCTTCATAAGAACCTTCACTTTACAGATGAGGAAACAGACAAAGGTGAAATCACTTGTCCTGGGTCATACAACTAGCAAGTGTCAGGGGTAGAATTTGAATTCACATCTTTCTGATTTGAGGATTTAATAATAGCTGGCATTTATATAATGCTTTAAGGTTTGCAAAGAGCTTTACAAATATCTCACTTGGTACTTAAAACAACTCTGTCAAGTAGGTGCTATTATTGTCATCCTCATTTTACAGCTGAGGAAAATGAGGCACAGAGAAATGACTTGTCTAAGGTCACAAAGCTAATGTATGAAGCTGGATTTGAACTCATCTTCCTGGCTCCAGGTCTAACATTCTATCCACTTTGCCACCTCTAAGCAGCTTCCTTGAAGGAAGACTTTAGGAAGGCCTGAGCCTCAGGGAGTGAATGATGCCAAAGATCGTATAAGTGAGAACCAGCCAAAATTCAAACCCAAGACTTCTCATGAAAAATGCAAAGCTTTTTTATTATACTGAGTTGTTCTCTCCTACCCTGAAGCCAGGAGCTTCAACTAGGACATTAAACATTTTGATATTTTCATTTTTTTCTTTTGAACATCAAGGTATCCATGAAGGAATCTTCTATTACTATATAAATAATATATACATAGGAAAAACCTTACTGAAGAAATATCTGAGGTTATGTTTTGTTTTACCAAGACAAAGCCTTTTTTTGTAATCGACGCACACAAAGACCTTGTATTGTCTGCATCTCTCAGTCAGTTAAGTGACGATAAAGTCTCAAAAGCAGAGTGAAACACAGAAAGAGCAGCAGCTCTGAAGTCATTACCAGAGTTCAAATCCCATCCTTGATGCTTACTGCCTATATAACCTTGAACAAGTCAATTCTCATTCCAGAACCACCATTTCCTCATATGTAAAGTGAGGACTAGAGGCTTCTGAGATAATTTCTACTTCTAGACATAAGAGCTTATGTGTTATTCTATAGAAAAATCTATGAAAAGCTGCCTTCCTGTCTAATATTTTCATAAAAGTCACCCTCAAGGAGCACAAAGAACATTCTAAAAGAAAACTAAGAAATAAGAAATTGTGAGCTTGTTTTATTATTTTTTATTTCAAATTAAAGGTAGGAATTCAGAAAGCCAAAAGTGAGGGTTGGATTTAAGAATTCCCCATGAAAGTACATTAGTATCCTGTTTCAAAGATGTAAGCCCTCAAGGTTGACCTTCATTTTTACTGTCGCTAAATTCCTAGAATCTACCAAGCCTCTTCCCAAGAAGCAGCTAGTACAATTAATCAAAGAAACAATAAACGTTTATTAAGCACCTACTAGTTTCTAACACTAGAGTTACAAGAAGAGGCAAAACTCAGTCCCTGCCTTAAAGGAGTTTAAGTTTAAGCCCTAATAAGTTGATTTCATATCTCACAGTAAGCTAGTTTTATTGTAACTAATAAGCTAGTTTATGAATTCTGGCTCCTTCTTGGGGTAAGTTATTTCAGCTCTGAGTATTCATTTTCTCATCTTTCCTGTCTCATTCACAGAGCTGTCTGAATAAAATAAAGACAAAAAAAAAGCATACAGAAAATAGTAACGGGGGGGTGGAGAAATATGGAATTATTATTTTTCCTTTCTTCTTTGTTCTTCCTTCTTCCCTCCCACTTTTCCTCCTTTCCTCTCCTGTCTACCCCTGAGGCAAATTTCTGGACAGACAGAGCTGACTCCGCAGCTAGACAAAGAAGGAAGTGATGGGAGGCTCACCTTTTAGCGATCTCCTGGTAACGTAACTGCAACTTAGCTTGGAGATTATGCTGTGAAGAAGAGAAAACAGTAGTGACCACGGGGTAAAAGCAGGGAATATATGGCAGGGGGTGTGCCCAGCGGGTTAGGTCAGGGGTATATCCCAGGGCAGAAAGAGGTAACGAAGGGAGAAGCACACCCTGGAGCAAGAGATGAAGGCTCTCGAGAGGTAGGTGGACTCCACAAGTTGGAAGGCAGAGATTGGAATGAGGTCATACCCAAGAGAAAAGGAGAAAGAGGTTACAGGTAGGAAGGGCAGGTAAGCCCTGGGAGGAATATGTACATCCCAAGGCACAGGCAAAAGTGGAGTGTGCAGGAGGGAGGGTATGGAGGGCAAGAACTGAGACGGGGACGCGAAGAGCCTCCAACAGGGATGGATGCGCTGGAGAGGGGTGAAGGAAGGTGCCTGGGAGGACTGGAGGTCGGAGCTCGGGGTAAGTACGGAGTCAAAGGTGGAGGGATATAAGATCATGAGGAAGGAGGTGGAAACAGTGACAAAGGACCGCTAGGTGCCCCAGGTACAGGGTCAAGGGGTCAGGGGCCAGGGGCAGCGGGGTGGGAGGTTGGACGGACAAGGGCAGAGAGAAGGGTCCCGGAAAAGGAGCGGGGCAGAGTCCGCGGCAGAAACGGAGGGGGTTTAGGGGACAAGGTTAGAGGCTGGGATGCGGCGGGAGGGCCACAGGTACAGAAGAGGCAGGGGGCGGGGTTTACAGGTCAGAGGGTGCAGGTAAAGGTAAAGCGCGAGATGAGGGGGCAGGGGGTTCACAGGAGGAAGACGGGGACGTCAGTCCGTCAGTCCATCAGTTCTCCGACCCCCAGCGTCATCATATCCTGCCCTCGTCCCTAGGGTCGTCGCCGCACCCCGGAGGCCGAATTCCGGAGCCACTGGATGAAGCCGGTAGCGGACGCCATCTTGGGTCCGGGCTGAAGGGCAACCACTGCAGACGCAAAGGCCGCTGGGAAGGAAGAGAGGGAGGGCTCGCGCCGAGGTCTCGCGAGCGTCGGAGGCGGGACTTGAGGAAGCGTATAAAGAAGCGCCTGGGGGCACGTGACTCTCTCTCGTCCCTCCGCTTTCTCCTGTTGCCGCCGCCATCATGGACACCGGCCGCGTGCAGCCAATCAAGCTGGCTCGGGTGAGGAGAAGACGCCGGGACGGGGGCTCGGGGCCGAGGAAGGAAGGGCAAGGGGCGGCTGCCTGGTTGCAGCGAGGGGGCTGAGAACCCGAGCTGCTCCGGGGCCTGGGAGGGGAGGGAGGCAGCGGGGGGGTGGCCCCGGCCTCACGCTCTGCGCCGTCCGTCTCTAGGTCACCAAGGTACTGGGCAGGACCGGTTCTCAGGGCCAGTGCACCCAGGTAAGTCCCCGGCCAAGCGCCGCTCCCCTCTTCGCGCCCCCTGCCCAGGCCCTGGCCCCGGCCCCTTCCCTCGGCCTCCGCGCCTTGCTGAGGCCTCTCTGCCTTCTGCGCAGGTGCGCGTGGAGTTCATGGACGACACAAGCCGGTCCATCATCCGCAACGTGAAGGGCCCCGTGCGGGAGGGGGACGTGCTCACCCTGCTGGAGTCGGAACGTGAGGCCCGAAGGCTGCGGTGAGACCGACCGGTGAGTGCCGCCGAGCCGCCCTGCGTCGGGGGAAGAGGGACGGGGTCTTCCGGTGATTGGAGAGGGGGGGGGGGGCTCTTCCTAACCCTACCCATCATACCGCACTGTCCCCCAGAAGGTCCGAGAGCCCAACCCCTTTTGACAGAGCGGGGAGCTGAGACCCAGAGAGACGTGCAGAGCCCCAGACAACGTGTAGGGGAGCTGGGAAAGGCCAACAGATGCTTAGATAGTACCGTGGGGAGGCCGGCCCGGGGCTCTCAAAAGAAGCTTGGTTTTAGGCCAGACCCCAATTAGTAAAATTAAAAGGCTGGTGGTGGTTGGGGTGACTGTGGTAGATGCTGTGAGCTGGAACTTCTCCTAGAAAAGTCCTAGTACCTTACACTGACTTTATTTTCAGGTGGAGGCCCCTAGGCTGCTGGTCGTGGAAGGACTGCTAAGGGATGTGTAAAATAAAGAGTTTTGTCTAAGCTGCTGAGTAGTGTGACCTTTTAAAGGAGGGATAATCAGGTAGAACCAGGCCCTTTTTATTCCCCGGAGGGGATAAAGAAGGGGAGGATGGAACGCTGGACATAACCAAGCAGGATGTAAACAGGTATCCTTTGTAAGCTAGTGTGTCTCCCAAAAACAGAAAGGAGAAAACGTAACCATGTAATAGCATTTTATTGGAAAGTTTCTGTTTCCCCAGATTGGATGGGGAACCTCCTATCTCAGAACAGGACAGCACTGAAACCTGGTTATTCATGACCTTGGGCTGGGGTGAGGACCGTAGAGCTAACCAGCTCTGCCTTTGTAAGGTCTAAAGCAGGAGAGACCTTGTGTAGATGGCTATCTAAAGAAATGGAGGCTGGACCTTGCAGTAGGACTCAAGTACGGGTCACCTGAGCCTAAATTGGTATGCTCTACACTACCATCCTTTTCCCTTTCTGAGCAGCTGGAGGGTTTTGATTGATACAGAGTTGGGACAGGAACTAAGAATGAGAAACCATTTTAAATGGCATGGTGGCTCGATGGAGCACTTGGGGAAAATAAGAACTAGCAGTTCACAGAGTGACAAAGAGTGCTAGGGATAATTCTCGGCATTCTTGTATATCTCTTGGCCTGTTGCAAGCCTGGAATTGGGGAGAGCAAGGTTATTGCTGGGTGACTTCCAGCACCCTTCCCTGAGGTACTTCATTCCCATTTTCCGATCAAGTCCCTAATTCCTGAGAACCTTGGGATTCCGTTGTGCCTGCTCCCCTAGTTTATAAAGGCTCTTCACTTTAAGGTGCTTTGTGGGACACTAACTGGAAGCCTATACCAGGTCCAAGCTATTCTCTATCGGGAGGTTAGTGGAAAAAAGAACAGAGCATTAAGTTATGTTTAGCTGGGATGGGGCCAGGGAGATGATGTGGCCAGTCACATAGACCCAACATCTTGCTTGCTCTCACAGCACTTGTCATCAGTATCGCTGCTCTCCGAATCAGGAGAAGCTGGTGGTGTCTGGAAAATAGGATTGTAGTTATGAATTGAATGGGATGGGAAAGGCCATCCCATTTACTAACCTAGTGCCTATTGTGATAGGTGGTATCGAATATGAAATCCTAGCCTGTCTTTTTCCCTCCCATCCTCTCCTTTAGGACCATGTTCCAGATGGGATCTTTTTTAACTTCACTCCACCCTGGCTGCTTCTCCTTTGCCTGCAAATATATTTTGATGTTTCCTACCCTTAAAAAAAAAGGTGCACTGTATTTGACTTATCCCTTCCCCCTACAGAAAAGGTTACTTTTGAAACAATTTAAATTGTTTTCTGCCCATGTTCAAGAAGCTTTGAGGTCCCCAATCTATGATGCTAGAATATTTACTCTTCCTTCTATTTATTATGATTTTTCTGTTTTCAGTCCTTCCTATAGCTTCCCTTCTTTGAACCTCTATCTCCAGCTCTGACTTTTGCCTAGGGTCCCCATGTTTCCAAGTCTATGTTCAACACCATCTGGATGTCTAAAATGCGGCTGTTCCCTTTATCCAATAACCCCCAAATAGTTGGTGAGCACCATTCTAGTGGCTAAGGCTAGAAAAGCTGGTGGTTTTTGATTTCTTATGTTACCGTCCTCTCCCCAGGTCTAGCCAGTCAGCAATTCTGTCACGTCTTTAAAATGCTTCATGTCGGCCTCTGACACTGTCCACTACCCTAGCATTTATCGCCTTTTTCCTGGACAATTACAATAGTTTGTTTACTATATACTTCAGATTTCCTATTCCAGTTTGTCCCATACTGCCAAATAAAAGTCTCAAAGCACTTAACACAATCAATCTGCCTTGTCTTCCTTCCTCTACAGGGTGTTGCTAATGGTGGAAGAATCTTTGTAGGGTTCATGAAAAGGTGGCTTACCAAAGGCCCTGATTTAGCTGAGCTTAAGTGTGCATGCAGCAGGGCAGCGACTTCTTCCTGTCCAGCTTCTAGGGCTATGGCCAGGGCACTGGTGCCTTCCTGGGGGGAGGTGGGGGGGGGGGCGCGGGATCAGGACAAGCTATCCTGGGGGATGAGACTGACCCAGACAGCTCCTGAGGTGAGGGTAGGTTAAATTCATCTGTAGCATCAGGGAGGAAGGGAATGATACGACGGGCCCCACAGTGATCCCAGGAAGAAGAGGTGAGAAGTGGAGCTGGAATTCTGGGCAGGTTAGAGGGTGGTGGTCTGAATCCCATTCCTCCCCCAATCATGCAAGCCCCTAGCCTCACATTGTCCAAGACAGCCTGGTCACAGGTTGGCTGGGCCAGAAGGAGCTTTACCATCTCCACACGCCCATGTTCACTTGCACACATCAGGGCTGTGGACCCTTCCTCATCCTGCAGGTTCACGTCAGCCCCACAGGCTAGCAGGGCAGCCACCATATCCTGCCGACCATGGCTCACTGCCAACATCAAGGCTGTCTGTCCTGCCTAAAGGAACCAAGGATAGAACATGGGCTGGGAGCACCTACCCCAGCTCATAGGGGAAGGGACCAGACCAAGGCCAAGGATGGTTACCCAATCAGAATAAGGAAGTACTGTTAGTCTGGACACCCTACAGCAGCCTGGATGGATTTATTTGGATCCCTTGGATGTTGAGATTGTGGGCTCCCCTAGGAGCAGGGAAGGGGCCTCACCTGGCTGGCTTTGGCATTGACATTTCCTAAGCTGAACAGCCTCCTAATTACATCCATGTCAGCCTCTCCATCCACAGAAGCCAGAGCAGCCAGCATGAGGGCTGTGTACCCTGCTCTATTCTGATGATCCACCTCACACACTCCTGCAAGGAAGAAAAGACAAAGTGAGGGTGATGCCCTAGCTCTCATCCTCCGATTGCAAACTTGTGCATCACACCTGTGCTCTCCAGCCTCTCACAGAGCCCTGGAAGGTAAACAGTGGACTGGAAGTGCAGACAGTTATTAGCTGTGTGACCTTGGGTGATCAACCTCAACCTCAGTTTCCTCATCTGTAAAATAGGAATGATAGCAGCATCTGCTTTCACAGGGTTATTCTGATGGACAAATGAGAAAGTGCTTTGTAAGTTTTTGCATTTGATTTTTTTTTTTAGTTTACAACACTCAGTTCCACGAGCTTTTGAGTTGCAAATTTTCTCTCCCTCCCTCTCCTTCCCCCGGAAGATGGCATGTAATCTGTCATAGGTTCTATATATACCTTCACATTAAACTTATTTACATAGTAGTCAAGTTGTAAAGTAGAATTATAACCAATGGAATGCATCGTGAGAAAGAAGGGGAAAAAAAGAGCAAGTAGTTTGCCTCCATCTGCACTGAGACTCTAATTCTTTCTCTGGAGGTGCATAGCTTTTTCTATCATGAGTATTTTGGAGCTGTCTTTGAACCTTGTATTGATGAGAGGAGCCAACAATGAGTTTAAAATGTCTATAGACTATCCAGTTTGAGTGGTCCAATAGGCGGTTTAGAGAGGTGATACTGGAGGTCAGCAGAGAAGTTGGGGCTGGTTACGTATATTCGATAATCACCAACATAAGAATAATAATTGAATGCACAGGAGCTGATGGGATCCCAAAGTGAAATAGGATGGAAAAGAGGAGGGCCTATTGGGGACTCCCACAGTTACTGGACATGACCTGGATGAGGATCCAGCAAAGGAGAGTAAGAAGTGATCAGATAAGTAGGAGGAGAACCGGGAAAGAGTGTCACAAAAACCTAGAGAGAAGGGACTGGAGAATAGTGTGAATGACAGTGTCAGAGGCGGTGGAAAGGTCACAAAGGATCAGGATTGAGAAAAGGCCACTGGGTTTGAAGATCAGATCACTGCTAACTTTGGAGAAAGTAGTGTTGGTTGGAAACCAGATTAGAAGAAAGAGAGAAAAGGAAGTGGAGGCACCTATTGTAAGCAGCCTTTTCAAGGAGTTTATCCACAGAGAGTAGAGGCAATATAGGATGACAGCAGGGATGGGAGGATCTTTTGAGGGTGAAGGAGACACGGGTGTGTTCGTAGGCAGTAGAGAAACAGCCTTTAGATGGGGAGAGACTGAAATGGGGACAACAGGAAGCAACACGTGAGAGAAGGTGGGATGTGCATGTAGGGTGTAGGGAGGGGGTGTGCCCTGGCAAGGAAAAGGGCCTCCTCATTGTGACTTCAGCTTACCCATCCAGCTTTACTCCTCCCATTCACACAGTCCATGTTCTATACAACTGGGCTGCCTGTTCCCCAAACTCCATCTACCATCCTTTGCCTCCACACAGTGCAGGCCATCTCCTATGCTTATTCCTCATCCCTGCCTGTTGAAATCTTTTTTCTTCAGGTGCCATTCATGAAACTTTCCCAGCGAAGTGTTCCCTCCCACCTCTACTTTTCCCAAGGAACATTATCTGCACTTTGTCCCCGTTTGTATTGTACTTAGCTTGTTTGTGTCCTATGTGTTCATATTCTACCCCTCCCCCATAGATTATAAGCTCCCTGATTGCAGAGACTGTCCCCCACCATTGAACACAGTGCCTTGCGCCTAGTAGGCACTTAGTAGACATTTGTTGAAAATCTGCCATAAGCTTCAGGAGAGGCCCTGAGGACTAAGCTTAGTAGGATTCCAATATTGAAATGTCCAGAATACCTCAGGTATATGGATGTGGATGGAAGGTTCCCAGCTTTAGGACCTACCCCTTCTTGAGTATTGCCACCATGTCTGCCAGGCCCCAGACTCTAAACAACAGGATCTGAATTCTTCTGTGGAAGGTAGAGAGGTTTCATTTTTGTCTCTAGCTCCACTGCCCAGCACAATTCAAGGTAATGAATGAATGCTTGCTTACTTGATTGATTGATTGATCGGATCTTCCTCATTCAGCCCTCTTGCATCTTCCTAGTGTCTAGCAAAATGTCAACTCCTAACACTGGCATTAAAGACCCTCCAAGATGCGACTCCAGCCTACCTATCCATTCTTCTTTCATATTGCTTCCCTTCACATAATTACTGAGACTTATATAGCACTTCACACACATTATTTCATCTCAGCCTTGAACCAACCCTATGTGGAAGGTACTGCAGGTATGATCATCTTCCTTCTGAATGAGGGAACTGAGGCTCAGGGACCCTACATGCACATCCCACCTTCTGCCAATGTCACCCTACTACAAAGCATTAGATGCCAGATTTGCATCCAGGTCTTAGTGGTTCCATATCTAGCCCTCTATCCACAACACCGCAGGTCTTCTCATATACTCTACACATCTCAGTACAATTAGACTGCTTTGCCCCTCATTCTTGTTGCTGTGCCTTTGCTCATATCATCTTGCAGGCTGGGGAGAGATTGGGCACACAGCACAGGCTGGAACTGGACAAACATACAAGCTTCATCACACACTAGGAGGAGAAGGCAAGATCCATTATCTAGCAGGTGGAGATGTGAATTCACACAAGGGACAAGGTCAAAACAATGGCCTTTCTTTTGTCTGAGCCTCAGTTGTTTCACCTCTAAAATTAGGACCCCAGACTAGCTCTCTCAGATTTAGAGCTGTTATGCAGAGAAGAAATGGGGGAAAAAAAACACAAGCAAGACAGCTTTGAAAGCTACAGGTCGAACTAGTACATTTCAAAAGAAATGTAAACTGTACGTAACAGAGACCTGCAATTTCCTGTACAATCCTCTCTTTCTATTATCCTATGTATGTGGAAATCCAGGTTATTTGGTGTTTAAGATCAGATTTATAAAATGAAAACAAAACAAGCAAAAGGGTTTAGATCCCTTAAATCCCATGCTGCTTAGCAGAATGGAAGCTCCTTGAGACCAATGACCATGTCATTTTTTATCTTTGTATCCCTGTTGCCCAACATGATGACTTGCAAAATATTAGGCACAATCAATTTGTGTTGATTGCATGAATCTGAATTCTAAGAGAGGTAGGAGGTCATTGGAAGAGCAGAGGTTATGGGAATGATCACTTAGGTGAGGCACAATTATTAGCAGTGAACTGTGTCAGTACCAGGGAGAGTTCCCAGTATGTTAGTACCAGTACCATTGGGTGGGGTACTATGCTCAGGGCCTCACTGGGCAAACTGCTAAGCAGACACCTCCCTAGGGACTTCAAGTCATGGCTATAAGCGCCTTGGAGGAAGAGGAGTTTCCTCTCCCAGCAGACTTTAGGAGAGCCTGCTCATCTCCTGGCAAGGACAACAGGGATCAGCACATGGGTTGCACCCTCTACAGGTTATGATCTAGATATCACAGGATTTAGAGATGGGAAGGTGTGGATGATGTCAAGAAATTCTGTAAATAACTCCCATTCCCACCAAGCCTTAAGGTTACAAAGTGATTTCTTCAAAGGTAGGCAATATGTGTTTTGTCATGCGCATTTTACAGCTGAGAAAACTACCCAGGGGCTCAGAGTAAGTGATTTATCCACAGCTAGTAAATGTCTGAGGAAGGACTCAAACGTAGGACAAGAGAATTTAGAGCTAAAAGAGCATTTGAATCCAAACCCTCCACTTCCCCATTTTATAGACAGGGGAAATGAGTCACAGGGAGGGGAAAAATCTGGCCCAAGTCACCCAACTAGTAAAATGAAGAGGTTGGACGAGATGGGGTCTGAGGTCATCTGAGCTTTAGTCTCCAGCTCTAAAGCTATAACCCTAAATAGCTGATCCATGACTAAAGCCCAGCTCTTCTGACTCCATATTTATTGCTTCCCACTTTAGCACAATGTCCCCAATATATCTCCAGCTCCCTTAAGCTCCCCAAGGTTAACCTAGAGAGTCACACTGAGCCCTGACTGCCACCGCAGGAGCACAGAATGCAGGGCACCTCATCATGTCCTGCCTAGAAGGCCGGAGTTCAACACTGACTTCATCACTGAGAAAGGGATAGTACAGAGATGGAGCCAAATAAATGCCCAGCAGAGCACTGGACTGGGAATTGGGAGACCTGGGTTTCATTGGAAATAGCAGAACAAAAATGACTCACAGGGAGTTGTGAGACAGGATGAGCAGGGAGCTAGAAAGAGAGCATTTAATTGTCAAGTCACCTGGCCCTGAAGAAGTGCATCCTTGGGTTCTGTAAGAATGGGCAGATGTGATGGCTGAGCCACTGTCAGCAACATTGAAAAGATCATGAAAAATGGGCTATGCCACCTAGCTGCCCCCCCTTTCTTACAGGATTATTAAACTAGTAGATAAGGATACTGTAGGTATACTTTGTCTAGATTTCAGCCACACTTTTGATAAAGTAAAGAGGATAGAAAGATATGGATTAGAAAATAATACAGTCCAATGGACTCAGAACTGGTTAGATGGCTGGACTCAAAGGGTCCCTAGTTCAGTGTCAACATTTTAGGAGGCCCCCTTGGGATCCTTGCTTGGCCCTGTGCTGTTTAACACTTTTATCAATGACCTAGATAAAGACATAGATGGCATGTTCATTGAGTTTGTAGATGACACAAAACTGAGAGGCAGAATTAACACACTGGATGACAGAGTCAAGATGTAAAAGACTTTTGAGAGGCTAAAACATTTGGGCTAAATCTAGTTAAGATGAAATTCCATAGGGATAAATGTAAAGTTCTAACCTTAGGTACAAAAACAGTCAATTTCAGAAGGGGGCAAAAGGTGAAAGGCATGGATAGACAATGGTTGTTTTGAAAGAAGATTGGTGTAGAAGACTGCACAAGCACCTAGGTGGTACAGTGGGGAGAGCACCGGGCCTGGAGTCAGGAAGACCTGAGTTCAAGTCTAGCCTCAGGTACTAGCTGAGTGACCCTGGATGAGTCACTAACTCTGTTTGCCTCAGTTTCCTCATCTGTAAAATGAGCTGGAGAAGAAAATGGCAAACCACTCTAGTATCTTTGCCAAGAAAACTCCAAATGGGGTCAGGAAGAGTCAGATGTGATTGAAATGAGAGAAAACAAGGATGAGCTGCAGACACAATACGAATCAGCAGCGTGATAAGGCAGCCAGAAAAGGTAACACCTTGGCCTGCACTGAGGGGCCTAGCTTCCTGCAGTAGATGCATGATACTCCCACCATCCTCTGCCCTCATCAGACCTCATCTGGAGCCTTGGTTCCATTCTGGGCACCACAGTCTGAGCACTGAAACACTGGAGTGCCTAGAGGAGGACAATCAAGATGGCGAAGGCCTCGAGTCCACATTGAATGAGGATCAACTGAAGAAGCTAGGTATGTTTATTCTGAAGGAAAGAAGGCTCCAGAGGCCATGATGGCTGCTTTCAAGTCATCCGAAGGACTGTTGTGTAGAAAAGGAATTAAGTTGGTTCTGTTTGGCCCCAAAAGTCTGAACCAGGAACAATGGGTGGAAGTCTCAAGGAAGCAAATTTAGGTCTGATGTCAGGAAAAGCTTCCTAAGGATTAAAGCCATCCAACAGGGCGATGGGCCGCCTCTAGAGGTGATAGGTTTCCTTTCATTGGAGGAAAGACTCTTTGTGACCCCATTCAGGGTTTTGTGAAAGACACCTTACCAGGCAATGAAGTCCAACTCCCTCAGCCCAGGGTCACACAGCTAGTAAGGGTCTAAGGCCAGATTTGCACTTGGGAAAATGAGTCTCCCCACCTTTCCTCCTTTTGGAGGAAATGTTATAAATGTATATGTTATATATATGTATATGTTATAGTGTATTTGTTATGGTGGGGAATTTCTTTTGATCCCAGGTTGGATTAGATGCCCACTCTTAAATTCTTGGACACAGCCAAGTCCTTCCCCTCTTCTCAGCCTCAGTTTTCCCATCTGTAAAATACAGAAGTTGGGGAAAGGTGGACCAGATAACCTCTGAGGTCTCTCTGAGCTCTGAGGTTCTGACTGTGGGAAGGAGGTAGCATGAGATAATAGAATAAGCACTTGGACAGGCATCTCACAAACCTGACTTGTAAATCTAACTCTGACACTGACCTGTCTGGATCTTAGTTTCTTCCATCTGTGTATGTTGCGGAGGCTGGGTTTGGACTAGGTAACCTGGATAGTCCCTTCCAGCTCTACATCCTGTCCTCCCATCTCTAGACTCTGGGGCATCCATTTCATATCTGGAATAGGCACTGCTATGGATCTGGTCCTGCCCTCCAAGGGGGAGGGGACGGAAGGGAGTTGGGAAAAGGGCTGGATGTAGTCCTGGTGGTTTAAAGATGGGAGCGACCTAAAAGAATGAGGCCTCTCCCATCTGGGGAGAAGAAAGGACAGTGTGAGTTTACAATACTAGAAAGGGGTTCAAATAAGATGTGTTCACTAAATTCCAATACCAGGATGGCATTCTGTTCTACTCCTTCAGCCCATGAAGCCCAAGAAAGGTAACCTGACTTAGATAAGGATGCCCTGTACCTCACCAGCAAAGGTTAACCATATAGCCTCACATTCATTGCTTTCTTCCAACCTCTGAAGGACTGTCACAAGGAAGAGGAACAAGCCTTATCCTGCCTGGCCCCGAGGACAGAACCAGGGGTAAAGGGTAGAAGTTACACAGCCAGAGTCTGGCTTAATAGAAGCAAGGACTTCCTAACAGTCATCCCACAATGAAACAACCAACATCGAACCCCTATCATCCATGGAGATATAAAGAGAAAAGCCCTGGATGGTGCCAGAAGACCCTACTTCAAATGTGGGCCCTTACTTCTGTGAGGCTCCAGTGGACTTTCAGTTATTCAGTTATTTTTCTATCATGCCTGACTCATCATCACCCCATCTGGGGTATTCTGCTTAAAGATATTGGGGTGGCTTGCCATTTCTTTCTCCAACTCATTTTAGAGATGAGGAAGCTGAGGCAAACAGGGTTAAGTAACTTGCCCAGGGTCACACAGCTAGTAAGGGTCTGAGGCCAGATTTGCACTTAGGAAGATGAGTCTCCCTACCTTCAGGACCAGCGCTCTGTGCACCACAGCACCACCTAGCTGCCTCAGCTGGACTGAGGTAGCATCCAAAACCTATTTGGCTCCTAAAGCTCCTCTGAGTCTGGCTCCAGCCCACCTTTCCAGGCCTCTTGTGCATTTTCCTTCTTTCACACACACTACAACCCGGCCACACTGGTCTACTAGTAGTTGCCCCAACACTCATTCCATCTCCAGCCTCAGCTGGTCTCCCATCCTCTCCTTCTTCACCTCCTGATTATTTCAGAATCTCCAGCTTCCTTCAAAGCTCAGTTCACAAATGAAGTCTGTCCTTATCCCTTCATTTGCTAGTGCCCTCCCCCAGAAATTAACTTGATGTAAATTCACATTTAATTTTTTCGGTACACCTTGTTGTCCACCAATGCAATGCAAACTCTCTGACAGCAGAGACGGTTTCATTTTTGTCCTTGTATCTTTAGCAGCTAGAACACTAGGTGGCACATAGTAGATAAGTTAGTAAGTTCTGGTTGAATTGAATTATTAAATCGAATGCCCCTTTCCATTTCCAAATTCTGTGATTCCTCTAGGTAGTGAGCTCTCTGTCACTGGGATTATTTAAGCAGAGGTGGAGGGCTCCTTTTTGGGGCGATTATAAAGAGAACCCCTGTTTGGGGAATGGGATCACATTAGAGAGTTCCAAGGTTGCTTTCTGGCTCTAGGAATCTGATTCACCCAGGAACCTTTAGGCTCTGACTAATCCAGCAACCCTCATGGATCCCCCTCCCCTCAGAGTTCCTGGAGCCCTGAGTCTGAATCATAACACACATTCCAGCACTGGTTTCTATACTCTTGTACAGCTCCCATCTCCCCTTCCTCTTCCACATCACAAATGGCTATTCAAAGGATACTGATTGATGCAATGAAGCCCCCAAAGGGAAAGCGGTGACAGTCGTGGTCACCTCCAGCTCTCAGACCCCAGACCTAGCCATATCTTTGACTTCCATCTCTGGCCCTGACTCCTGAACCACGCATCTCTTCCCTCAGATCTGGGTAGCCCCTTTGCCCACAGGAACCAGGATAGCCGGGTTCAAAGTACATACTCAGTGGAAACCCCTTACAAATTCCAGTCAGACCTGGACTTTGAGGGCCCACTGACCAGCTCCCAGCCCTGCTTCCCATGCCTCAACCTAGGCCCCAGGCCCCACTGACCAGTATCCAGCAGTAGGCGTACAATGTCAAAATTGGAATGGGAGACACTGTAGTGCAAGGCCGAGTTGCCGTTACCATCAGCCAGGTTGACCACGTGGGCCAGCAAGGCTGGTGACTGTGCATTCAGAGTGGCCAGGAGGGCTGCCACAGGACCAGGGCGGGAGTGCTTCTGGCTGGACACACGAAACCATTCCTGCTGCACCAGACGTGAAGTGCAGGTGGCCTGTGAAGTGAGATGGAAAAGCAGAGAATGACAGGAGATTTTACCCATGACCCTGCTCACCTCCTTAGAGCCTTGATGGGAGGGGTTCTGGGGGACTGAGCACTTACCCCCTCCTGGTCCCGGCTGCCCCTGGGCTGGCTCAGCTGCTTCTGGAGCACCAGGCAGGCTTCCTTCAGGCGGGGACTCAACTCAAACCTGAAGCAAATTAGATAATGGGGCCCTAAGGCACAGGGAAGAGGCTCCCAAAGGGGTGGAAAAGGGGCAGAGCAAGACTCTGGATAGGATGGAGACCCTCCCAGAGACAGAACAAAACTGACTTACTCTTCCCTTCACCCCTACTCACTTCTCCCGGCTGTCAGGGGCATCATGTCCAGGCTCTGACTGGTCCTGGACACCAGATGAACCGCTCACTGGGGAGTGAGGTGGGGAGTGGTCGGCAGAGCCAGAGCTGTCATCTGAGGAGCCCTCAGGGTCCCCTGGTTCTGAATCACTGTCACCATCACTGGCTTCTTCCTCTTCACTGGATGAGGAGCTCTCATACCTGATGGAAGAAGGACTTGTGGGTGGAGGAAAACAAAGAGGAGAGGCCCTAAGTGCCAAATAGAAGTCTAGAATCTCCAACTCTCAGAACTGAATGTAATCTCCAGGCATGCCATATGATGTGTTTCTGGACTGGCATCTCCACTGCCCAACCTTCCTGACCAGTGATCAACCATGCTCTAGTGAGGGGGAAACTACATCTATCCAAGGAAGCCCATTCCGTGTTTGAATCATGGAAGGAATGTATAGTCCAGAACAAGGGCTCTAAGCTAGAGAAAGTCAAGCACTGTATCATAGGATTTAGACTTGAAGGGACCTTTGAGATTATCTAGTACTAGCCCCCTCTTTTGTAGATGAGGAAGCTAAGGCCAAAGATGGCAAGTGACTTTTCCAAGGTCACACCACTAGTGAGTGGAAGGACTAGACCGGGAAGCCAGGCCCCTGATTTCAAATCCAGTGCTCTTTACTTGGGACCAAGAGAGAACCCAGAGCCCAGGAGGAGGGAATTGGGTTCTAGAGTCTCACTCTCCATTGAGGACGCCTACAAATTGCAAGCTCTTAGGGCCAGAGCTGGGCTCCGCCGCTCCATCCCGCTTCTTCATGATGGATCTGAGGGTACCTAAGGACAAAGTGTGCTTGTTGGACTGGGCACCACTCAGGTATGCCCAGAGCCAGGCAGAATGGAAGGTGAGGGGTAAGCCAAACCTACCAGCTTGGGCTGTGATCTTGCTCTGCTGAGCTGGCACTGGATGCGGGACTTCATGCCCCGTTGGGGCAGCCTCTCCAAGGCTCAGCTCCAGGGACCCCAGCTCAGCCTGTGTGCCCTTGTCAGCCACAGCCTCCTGCCCCAGGTGGCTGGGGGTCTGGGTGGCAGCCTCTTGTCGTTGTAACCTCAAAGCTGCCTCCTCTTCCTTCAGGAGCTGAACGGCCTCTAGCTCCTGGAGTCGCCCCTGCAGGAAGGCACTCACCCCACGCTGGTGTTCCAGACTGTTCTTCAACATCTCTAGTTCCCGCTCAGCTGCATCTGGCACCCCCAAAAGCTCCTCTGTAACCCATGTGGCTGCCTCATGGGTGTCAGGCACTGCCAATGTGCCCTCTTCACAAGTCTTGGGTGTTGCCAGTATTCCTGCCTCGCAGGTCTCCGATACTGCCAACACACCCACCTCCTGGGTCTTGAGCGCCATTAATGTGCCTACTTCCCGGGTCTCAGGCACTGCTAACATGCCTGTCTCACAGGAAGCCCCCTGGGCCTGAGCTCGGGCCTTGGTCCCCCTCTCTGATGTGGCCAGTCTTTCAGTTAGCCGGCGTAACTCAGCCAGTTTCCCAGGCCGAGCCACGGAGTCTGGCTCCAGCTCGAGCTCAGGTTCAGGGCCCAGCTGGTGCCCTGCCTGGATGAGACGAGCCCTCTCCTCACGTAAGGTGCGCAGCTGCTGCTGCAGAGCAGGAAGCGACCTCACCTGGCCCTCCAGCTCTCGAAGTCGCCTCAGCGCAGCTGCCATCTGCTCCCGGACATGCTGTAGCTGGGCTGGGCTGGCAGCTGGGGCAGGGCTGCTGCGGCCGGAGCTCAGTGGGCTCTTCCAGCCCAGACCAGGGCCAAGTCCGGTGCTGACAGGTGCCTGCTCCTGTTCCTGTGCCAGCCGCCGACTCGTCTCTAGCAGTGTCTTCTCCACTCTGGGGTTTCTCCCTAAGACTGTTCGGGGTGATGGTGGTGGCAGGAGGCCAAGGCTAAGGGGAGGTGCTGGGGCAACGGACAAGGCTCCCCCAGATTCCCCCAGGCCCTGAGATGACCCCCGTCCATCCTCACTAGCTAAAGACTCTGTGGAAGTCCAGGGTCCTGGGCTACGGGGACTTCGGGGGCCAGAAGGCCGAGGTCCCCGGGGTCGACGGGTGGGCAGTGGGGCTCTACTACGGAGGCCCTGCCCACTTTCAATATCCTCCACATACTTCAGGAAATCTAGATCCAACTGGAAGCCATAAGGAGTCTCCACCGAGTATGGACTTCGAGCCCCACCATCCTGGTCCCTGTATAGAAAGGGTCCACCTAGGTCTGGTGGGGAGAGATACATGGTTCAGAACTAGCAACAATCAGGGTTAGAGACCAAAAAGGTGACATGGGGTCAGACCCAGGTACTTGGGGAGCAAATGCAGGGCCAAACTCAAAGGCCAGAAGGAGGGGGAACCCAGAGTTCACTCATATCCAGGACAGCAAAAAGGATGCCCTGCTGGAATATTGGAACTACCATCTTCCCACCACTTCCCCTTCCTGGTTACAGAAAGGAAATGGCCTGGACGGCCTGGGTTTCCTTGCCCTTTTCACCAGCTCAACCACTTTAGCCCCTTGGGAAAAGAAGGAAGTTTTCCCTACCCCCAATTCCTCTCACCTGGCAGGTTCTGGTTCATAGCAAACTTGGCCATTGTCACTGTGGACAAGCAGGAAAAAATGGTATTAACCTAGGCCAGCAAGTTTACAAAATGTTTAACCCTGATCCTGTCCAATCTGCCCTCTCCCCTGGAACTATGGAGTCTTCAGTGGCCCCTTCCCTGGCCCTCCAGGATCTTAGGCCTTTTAGCCTAAGGCAGTATTCTGCAGCTGGGAAGGGGAGGGTAGATTTGGAGTCAGAAGCACCTCAGTTCACGTGCCAGCTCTGAATCACTTACTACCTGTGTGACTGAGGACATCATTTAACCTGTTTAAACTTCATTTTATTCCTCTATAAAATGAAGAGGTTGAACTAGTTTGGGGGTCCTTAACCTTTCTGTGTCACAGTCCCCTTTGTCAGTGTGGTAAAGCCTGGGGACCCCTTCTCAGAATCATGTTCCTAATTGAAGGAAATGAGAAATTTCAGTTAGAGATGATTAAAAATAAAAATAGAATTTTTTTCTTCATCCAAGTTCATAGACTTGAAATCTAGCCTCGAGCCCCTCAGGGTTAAGAATCCCTGGATGAGATGATCGTTGAGATCCCTCCCAACTCTGACTTGCAACCAAGGTCCCGCCCAGCTCTGACATTCTATGTTCCAGTGACTCCAACTCTATTACAAATGATGCTTCCCCAGGGAGTGTCAAGACCCCTAAAGACTAAAAGCAAAAACAATGAGAAGCCAGACTAAAGGGAGCACCCCATTCCCCACCCAACCCCTATCAAAGGCACTCCCTCCATTTTGCTTGAGAATTCATGGCTCTTTGGAGGAAATACAGTGGAGTCTCCAGGCTCCCTTTTCTACTCACCTGGCTGCCTCTAGGACATGGTGACCTACCTCCTGATGGGGCAGAGTGGGGTGAGACTTAGAAGGCTATACTGATGGGGCTTCCCCAGATCCCCTCTCTCAGCATCGAAGAAGAGGAGAAACAAGCTGGCATGAGGATTATCCCCAGCAGGATCCTTGAAATCAATCCAATCAAAATGCATTTATTAAGCACCACTTGTGTGCCAGACTCTATGCCAGGTACTAGAGATACAAAGAGAGAAATGAAACAGTCTCTGCCCACAAGAAGCTTACATTCCTTGGGGGGAACAACATATATGAATATGTATGAACTAGCAATGAAGTAAATACATAGTAATGGGAGCAGGGGAGGCCCTGGCAGCTGGGAGGATGAGGAAAAGTCTCACATTGTAGGGGGCAGGGGGAGCCTGAGCTGAGCTTTGAAGGAAACAAGGGATTGATTCTAAGAGTCAGAGACGAAAAAGGAAATGTGCTGTAGACAGGGACCAGCCTGTGCAAATGCCTGGAGAGAGGAGATGGAGAACCATGTTCAAGAAATAGCCAGGCCAGTGTGGAGGGACCACAGAGTGCATGAATGGGATGAATGTATAATAGGGCTGGAAAGGTAAGCTGGAAACTCTAAGTGGATGGAGGGGCAGCTAGAATGGGATGCATCTAGTAAGCACGCTCAGTTGGAACACCCATCTCACACTAGGTCTTTGGCCATTGCAGCAAGAAGGTGTGACTTGAGTCAGGAGACCCAGGTTCAATTCCTAGCTCTAGAACTTCTCTATAAAGTGGAGTGGACCTATTATATAAGGTTATTGCAAAGAAAACACTTTGCCCACTGCAGTCATGTGGAAATGGGAGCTCTCATCATGGGATGTGAGGTTCAAAGGGACCTTAGGAACCATTGGGTCCAACCCCTTCATTTTACATATGGAGAAACTGAGGCCCAGAACTTGCCCAGGGTCACACAGTTAACAAGCAGCAGAGCCCGAATCCAAACCTCAGCAACCAGATGCAGCACCCATACCTATATACCATGGCCACTCATTTTTTAAAAATTATTATTCTAAATTACTCTTGGCAAATCACTTAACTTCTCAATGCCTGGGCATACAAGCTGCAAAGCAGGTACCAATCTGTATTGGTAAATAGTTTGGTTCCCCCCCCACAAAAAAAAGGAGGTCAAGATGCAGCATGGTCTAATAGTCAGCCTTAAATTCAGGAAGACCTCGGTTTCAAATTTGACATTTACTAGCTGTATGACCGTAGATGGGTAAGTCACTTAACCTCTTCATGAGGTAAAGCTCTCAGAAAGTTTCTCAGGAGACTCTCTAAGATTAAAAGTTACAGAACAGCTATAGATTTGTATGGGTGGAAGGAGTTCCCATACCAGGAATCCCCTATGCTGATGACATCACAGGTCCCAAACCAAGATTCTCCCCTTCCATCCCAATCATTATTATTATTATTATTATTATTATTAACACAATTACTGCTGAGGCTAGCAAGAAGCCCAAAGGACTTATGTCACCATTAGGGAGCCAAGAACCAAGAGGGTGGAAAGGCACAGAGAGAAAACTGGCTTCTATAACCGTGCTTGAACGTTCAATCTATTTGAGAGATAGCACAGTATGGTAGGGGGAAGGGAGGAAGGAGAATATAGGAGAATTTATAAAGCTCCTCCTCTATCCTAGGCACTATATGAAATGGTTTTTGTTTTGTTTTGTTTTTACAAATATCTCATCTGGTCCCCACAACAACCCTGGGAAGTAGGTGCTAATATTCTCCCCATTTTACAGTTGAGGAAACTGAGGCATGGAGTTTAAGTGACTTAACACAGCTAGTAAATGTCTGAGCCTAGATTTGAACTCAGGTCTTCCTGACTCCAGGCCAAGCACTTGTGTCCACTGCACCACCAGCTGCCTAGCAAGAAAGAACAGTCCTGGTCCTAAGAGTTGGGAGACCTAGGTTCAAGTCCAGGCTTGGCAGTTTCTTGCCTTTTACCTAAAGGGCAAAAGTAGGAGCCATAATGCTTGTACTGTCAATTATATGGTACAGAAGGAATAAACACTTGATTTGGAGTCAGAAGACCTAGATTCAAATCATGCCTCTGCTTTGATTCCAAGGACCCTGCTGGAGATTATCTTGATGTGTCCTCACCTACTATCCCTCCTCAGGTTCTTCCTTTGTAAAGAGTGTTGGACTAGATGACCTCGAAGGTCCCTTCCAGTTTTAAAAACCTAAGGCTGTAATGATGAGAAAGAAGTGTTTAAGAGATGTAGTAACAGGAGCAGATAATGATTCCTTCCCCCATTTATGCCAGGAGACATTGAACACCTTTGAGTTGGAGAAAGATCAGAGGAGTAAGTTATTCCAACAAGAAGAAACAGTTAGGAGGTGATCAGAGAGAGGACACTTTGGATATGTGAAAGAAGACCACCTTCTCTGGAAGGAGGGGGATGACACTAGACCAAAAAAGGGAGTAACTTCTTGGGGATGCTGGCCTCCTGGCTCCAAGGAAGGTAAGACCAGACTCAGAGTTTCAATACAGGATCCCAGGGAAACAGGCCACCCAGCCTACGAGATCAAATGAGACCATATCTGTAAAGCATAGCACAATGCCTGGCACATAACAAGCACTATTTAAATGCCTATTCCCTCCTTCCCCTATGATTGTAGGACCTAGAAATAACTGGTCACTACATTTATCCACACTTGTAAAAGAAAGTCAAATTTATATTGCCCAAAAGATGCTTAAAACCTCTGTAACCTTAGGTAAACGACCTCCCTTCTCTGTAAGATGGGGAAGTGGTCTGGGCCAGACAGCATCCAAGATCCCTCCCAACTCTAAAATCTCATGATTCTAGGATGAAAGGTCTAAGGACATTTTCTACAAATGAGTCATTATGAGGCATCCAGGCAAGCAGGAGGGGAGGGGAGGAAGGCTGTAGGCGGAGAACACCCAAGCCTTGGGTTCCCAAGAGACCTAACCTCCAAGGGCACTTATGTCCAGTACTCTCACCAAATAGGAGGAAAGGAAAGGCCCAGCCTGGGACCCAAGGAACTGGGTTCCAGTCCTGACTGCAGCACTGGCCTTAGGGAAGTCCCTCCTTTTCTGGCCCCCACTTTCCCTATCTATACGCAAGGAAGTTGGCCTCTCCCTGCCCTCCCAGCTGGAACAATGTGTGAGTCTAACATCCTGGAAATGGGAGAAGTGACTTCATTGCCCAGAATCAGGGAGGAGGCCAAAAGGAACAGCTGAGCACACAGCACAAAGCCAAGGGTGCTGGAACATCTGTTTGCAACTGCAGCCTGAGCTCTCTAAGCAGCCAAAACAGTCACAGGGTCAGGAAGGCAGTCTTTGGGACCCAGGTCCACCCTGCCTCACCAAGGGGAGATCAGGAATGCTGGGGCCAGTAGAAAAAACAGGGATCTGAGACTCCTCCCCTGTCCAAGCCAGTGATACATAGTTCAGACATTCCAGTCTCATCTGGAAGCATGCCAGCTCCCTGAAGCTGGACAGGCAGGCACCAAGGGGGAAGGAGGGGAGGGCCCTCGACCCAAGAGATGGATATGGATGCTGGGCCATCCTTCCCAAGGCTCTGTAAGCTCTACCCTCACCTGGGCCAACTCAGATGCCAACCTGAGAAAGGCATGAAGCCTTCTCTGACCCAGCTGCAGGAAAGAATGTGCCTCTTGGACAACTCTCAGCACAGTGCCTTCACTGCTCTCTTCTATACTTCTCACACTCCCTAGTAGCAGAATTATTTGTTTACTTGTTCCTCCCTAGTTAGATGTCATGTTGGAAGCTCGTTGGGATTAGGGTATGAGTTATAATGTGTAATGCTTTGTAAACCTATGTAAACGTGGGTTCTTGTATCCCCAGTCCAGGGCCTTAGATATAACTAACAGATTCATAATAAATGTCACTTGAATTGGATGAATTAATTCTCTGACCCCATTCACTTTGCCTCCAGTCAAGAGTCTGTCCATACCAGCCTCCCGGATTCCTTCAACTGGCCAGAGCAAGTGCCCCTCCCCTGTCTGCTCCCTTGCCCCCCAAATGGTGATGGCTCAGGCTCAGCAAAGCCAGATGCCAAAGGCCAGAGGAAAGAGGCCCCAGAATACTTGGAGCTGCTCAGTCTCTGTCAGTAACAGCTCAGGAGCTGGGTCTATTTGGGGTTTAGAGAGGAGGATGAAGGAGTTCAGGGCCTGATTTGGACCCTGGCTCTCAGGGCCAGCACCTTTCAATAGAAGGGGCTGTCTCTAATAGTAAACCAGAATTCTTCGATTAGAGGTTACAGGACCATTAAGGCCTCTGCGTCCCACCCAGGTCTGAGATTCAAGGATTCTGTGAACCTGGTGATGTATGTGTGAAGCACACAGTCTGCTCTCCCCACCACCACCACAGCCTATCAGTGTCATGTGACACCACCCACCTCCCCACCCAATCACTTTATAGAGCATGTCCATGTGTGTTATGTGTGTGTATCAGAGTGAGATCCAAGCCCCGATTTTAGTAAACAGCTTCCCTTGCTTCACCCGCCTACCCCCTGCCCTAGGCTGTCAAGGAAGCCAGATGCTTCTGCCTAAGAGCCCCTCATTAGCCCATCATGACTCCCAGGGCCCTGCCAGCTATTTTGGGATCCTGCACTGCTGTTATCACTGGGTGACAAGTTGGGGAGGGGGAAGAAGGAAGAAGGAAGAAGAAAGGCCTTAACTGTTGATGAGGGGATGAATTGTAATAGCTCACACTTCTAAGGTTTTACAAAGTGCTTTCCTCCCATCAACCCTGAGAGTTAAGTTATCCCCATTTTACAGATAAAGAAACTGAGACTCAAGAGGCAAAATTACTAGGTGTGCAACCTTGGATAAATGGCAAAAAGAACTAAGATGGGAGGGGTGGGGTATCTGCAACTACAGACTTCTATCTCCTATCTGCATATATGGATACTTTGAGGCAAATATTCTCCTTACTGAGTCTCACTTTCCCCCTTTTATAACATGAGTAGAAGAGAAGACTTTGCCCGTCTTTTCCAGGTTAAAATCCTGTGGTCCTAAGCCCCTGGTGGTTGTCCCAGGTCCTATTATGAGGGGCCCAAAGGTATTAGAGGCTGCCCACCTGAGGATCAGAGGAAGAAAGCCTGGCTTTTCCCTTCCTGCATGAAGGACTGTAGGAACTGACCTCAGTGAGGCCCCACTTGATTCAGGGATTGATGTCCCAAGCCCCCCTAGAGCTCCCTCACTATCCTTAGGAGTGGGAGGGGACGGAAGGGACAAAGATTCTTCCTTCCTAGCTAGGCGGCTTCATCCGCCTGCCCATTGTCTCTCAGGGCCCCTGGGGCTGCTTCCCAGGCCCCAGCTTCCGGAGAGGTTAGGGCACCCCCCCCCCACCTCCAGGCCTGGCCTCCAGGGCTGGGGGGAAAAGATAGGTGATATCCAAGCATCAGCTAGGTTAAGCAGAGGAGGTCTGGTACCAACCCCTGGTAGGAAGCTGTGCAATATACATTTCCAGGTGTAAGCCCCTACCCTTACCTGAGGAAGGAGTAGGAACATGGTCAGAGCCACCCCGCACCCTGGCCAGCCCCCTCCTTCTCTTAGGACAAAGCCTTAACAACTTCCCCCCGCCCACCTTACGCACCCGCGCCCGCACGCGCCCCAAGTCTAGTCACAAGGATGGATAATCACATCCTCCCCTACTGGGGGTGACAAAAATAGCAGACCTTCCCTGTCCAGCTACTCAGTCCTTCCTGGAACATCTTTGAGAGCCCACTCCCCTCAAGGGCCTCCCTCGTACCCTTCTCTTCAAACCTTCCAGGGAGGACGACCTGCCTAGGAAATACTCCCTGAATTGGGCTGAACTTGCAACCCCATTCCCACCCTCATCTACTCCATGGGCCCCCCACCACTCCTGTCTTCTCCCGCGCAGCCCACTTTGGTCCCCCGCCCCCAACTCTCCGCCCCAGATCCTCAATCCATGCGCCCTCAAACCTCCAATCCTAGGTCCCCCCCCTCCCTGCCCCCCATCTCTTGCTCCCTCAACCCCTACACCCCTACCCCTGGTTCTTCCGATCCTTCCGTCTCCCCCGCCCTCCAATCCCGTCGGGAATTCCAAACTCTCCTACCTGAACAGCTCCTGGCCCCGACGCCGGAGCCTCCGCCAGAATACGATGCTCTCCTTAATAAACCCGGGACTAGAACTGGCAACTGCATCAACCAATCAGCAGCCGCAGGGTTCCGGAAGGACCAATAGTAGTGTAAGGGCTGGTGAGGGGCGGGGGATCCGAAAGCTGATCTTGCCTCTCTAAGCTCAAACTGAGAAGGGGACAGAGTTCCAAGCCCCTCCCTGCGGGTTGCTTTCGGCCAGACCGGCTGATCCTGACCCAGCCACCCCAGTCCTAGAGTTCCCTCTGTCCCGAGCGCCTGCTGGAGAACTTAGAACCTAGAACCTAGCCCTGTGACCAGGGAGACACAACTAAACCAGAACTCAACCATGCCCGAAATGGAGCCCAAAGCTCAGAACCCAGTCCAGGGAGAAGACCGACCAGAGCTCAGAATCAAGCCCAGAACCAATCCGGGAAAGCTCAGAGTGGAAACCAGAATACAGCCCAAACTGAAGACTTGAGCCTAACCTAAAATAGAGACCAGGATTCAGACTAGAAGCCAATTTGGAGGCCAGAGCTCAGCCCTGCCCATTTGGAGTCACTGCAGTGCCCAGAATCTACCCTAGAACTGAGTCTCTAGAGCTCGGAGCCCAGCCCAGCTCAAAACTAAGTCAAGAGCCCCAGGCTGGAATTTTAGACCTTCCTTCCACAGATAACTCCCTCACAGTCTGCCTTGCTTCAGGCAATCACCTGAACCCCACCCTCCAGAGGCACTCACCAGCCCTGCAGGCCACTTAGCCACCTTTAATACTTAGACTATTCATTCTTTCTCCATATGTTTGTCTGTTCTCTCTCCCCCAACCAACCCTAGGAAGGTCAGAGCCCCAGAGCCGCAGAGTGCTACAAGGCCTCCAGAACCCATCCTGTTCCCCCATCACCTTCAGCCTTTAGGTCATAAACCCCAAGGAAAGACTAGATTCAAAGAATTAGATGTTGGGACTCAAACTGTACTCTATTATCTGATCCAGTGCTTGCCTGGCTTGTGAATAATTTCTCCTTCTCTCAAGTCCGTACACCAAATTTAAAAAACTTTTATTTATTGCCTCCTATGTACAGTTATTGCCTCAGGAACCTTCCTTCCCTTGCCTAATTACAGACTCATAGAATTTTGAGCCTCCCACCCGACCCCCAGCTCTATGACCTATGCCACGCAAGGTTATCCAAGATGGACAGATCATAGTGGAGAGTTCCGATAAAAGGTGATCCACAGAAGGAAATGACAAACCACTCCAGTATCTTTGCCAAGAAAACCCCATGGACAGTGCTAAAATGATCAAAGAGATAACATCAGAAGATGAACCCCTCCATTAGAAGGCGTTCAGTATGTTACTGAGGAAGAGCAGAGAACAACTACAAGTTACTCCAGTACTAATGAAGCAGCTGAGCCAAAGCCAAAAGAAAGCTCAACTGTGGCTGCATCTGGTGACAGAAGGAAAGTCCAATGTTGGAAGGATCAATATTGCATAAGAACCTGGAATGTAAGATCCAGGAACCAAGGTAAGCTGTATGTGGTCAAATAGGATTTGGAAAGATTAAACATCGACATCTTGGGTGTCAGTGAACATGGGACTGAGTGGATTAAATTCAGATGATCACTGGGCAAGAATCACTTAGAAGAAATGGAGTAACCCTCATAGTCAATAAAAGGTAAAAAAAAAAAAAAAAGTAGTACGGGGGTATAATCTCAAAAATGACCGAATGATATCTGTGCAAATCCAAGGCAAATCATCCACCATCATAGTAATACAAGTCTGTGCTCCAACCACTGATGCTGAAGAGGCCAAAGTTGATCAGTTCTATGAAGACCTACGATACCATCTAGAGATAACACCAAAAAAAGCTCATCATAGGAGACTGGAAAGCTAAACTAAGAAATCAAAAGATAATTGGAACAATGGGCAATGGGCCTTGGAGTACAAAATGAAGCAGAGCAGAGACTAATAGAATTCTGTCAAGATAACCACTGATCATAGCAAGCACTCTTTTTCGATAACACATGCTCATCACCAGAGGGTCAATATAGAAATCATATTGGTTATAGACTTTGCAGTCAAAGGTGGAGAAGCTCCATACAGTCAGTTATAACAAGGTCTGGAGCTGACTGTGGCTCAGATCATGAGCTGCTTATTGCAAAATTCAGACTTAAATTGAAGAAAATAGGGGAAGTAATCAAATCACATAGAGATGACCCAAATAACATCCCTTTTGAATATGAAGTGGAGGCGATGAGTAGGGAGTAGATCTAGTAGGTAGAGTGTCTGAAGAACTACGAACAGAGGTTCACAATATTGTGCAGGAGGCAGCAACAAAAAACATTCCAAAGGAAAAGAGCAAGAAAGCAAAATGGCTGTCCGATGAGGCTTTCTAAATAGCTGAGGAAAGAGAGTGAAAAGTAAAGGAGAAAGCGAAAGATACACCCAACTGAATGTAGAATTCCAGAGAATAGCAAGGAGAAATAAGAAAGTTTTCTTAAATGAGTAATGCAAAGAAATAGGGGAAACAACCACGACGACAGAATGGAAAAGTCAAGCTCTCTTTAAGAAAATCAGAGACATTAAAGGAAAGTTTCATGCACAGAATGAGCATGATAAAAGACAAAAATGGTAGAGATCTAATTAGAAGATTCTTGCTCCTCAGAAGGAAAGTTATGGCAAATCTGGACAGCATACCAAAATGCAGAGGCATCACCTTACCAACAAAACTCCGTATAGTCAAAGCTATGGTTTTTCCAGTAGCAATGTATGGCTATGAGAGTTGGATTGTAAGGAAAGTTGAGTGCTGAATTTTGGTGCTGGAGAAGACTTTCAAGGGTCTCTTGGACAGCTAGGAAATCAAATCAGTCAATACTTAGAGAAATCAATTCACTGAAGGTCAAATACTGAAGCTGAAGCTTAAATACTTTGGCCACATAATGAGAAAATGGGAGTCATTGGGAAAGACCCTGATGTTGGGAAAGATTGAAGGCAGAAGGAAAAGGGGACAGCTGAGGATGAGGTGGATGGTTAATATCATGGAAACAACATGAGCTTAGACAGATTTTGAGAGACAGTGGAGGATAGAGAGGCCTGGAGTGCTAAGGTCCATGGGGTCATGAAGAGTTGGCCATGACTGAACAAGAACAACAAAGATTTTGAGCAGGAGGATGATTGAATACAATTCCCCCACTTTAGAGATGAGCAAACTGAGGCCCAGGATTAGACAGTGACTTGCTCAGCATTCACTAAGCTAGTAAGTGACAGAACTCAGTCTAGATTGGGTCTTTTGACTCCAAATCCAGTGCTTTTTCTCCTCTTTTATGAGACTACCATCTCTGTCCCCTTCCCTCCAAATGCCCCACTGTCCTCTTTCTTCCAAGCCTGTCTCCCCTTTAGTTAGGTTAATATAATATAATATCTCCCTTTAGTTAGGTTAATAATAATAATAATAACTATATTAATAATAGTAACTGACATTTACAGTGTGAAGTGTACAAAGGAAGGCAACTAGGTGGCCCCATAGTGCACAGAGCACTTAGGTCCGTAGTCAGGAAGACCTGATTTCAAATCCAGCCTCAGATACTCACTAGCTTTCTAAGCCTGGACAGGTCACTTAACCTCAGTTTGCCTCATTTCCCATCCACAAAATGGAGATAATAACATGAGGATAAAATGAGATGATATTTGTTTAACACTTAGCACAGCACCTCTCATGTAAGTGGTGGTTGTCTTTCATGCTCAAAGAAGACTAAAATGACATCACTATGTAGGAGTCAAAGTACACTGTGTCCACCTGTGACCGATCAGACCAATATAAGTTCTACCACAGTGGGGCACAAATAGTCCACATGAACATTTGGAGTGTAGCTGTCTCTAAACTTGTGCATCTCATGTTTCCTTTGAGCTACTGCAATTCTGCTTCCCTCACAGGGCACAACACCTTCTTAGACGTGGGCATGCTATGCCAGGAGGTCCTGTGCCAGTGTCTCCCATGTCACGCAATCAATTCCAAAGTACAGAGAGAACTTGAGAGTGTCCTCATATCATTTCTTCTGACCTTTGTGTGAGTGTCTGCCTTGCATGAGTTCTCCATAAAATAGTCTTTTAGACAAATGTATGTTTGGCATTCAAACAATGTGGCCAGCCCATCAGAGCTGTGCTCTCTGCAATAGAGAGAGAATGCTTGGCAGCTCAGCTCGAGAAAGGACCTCAGTGTCCAGTACCTCATCTTGCCAGGTGATCTTCAGAATCTTCCCAAGACAATTCAAATGGAAGTGATTCAGTTTCCTGGCATGGCACTGGTATACTGTCCAGGTTTCACAGGCATACAACAATGAGGTCAGCACCACAGTTCTATAGACCTTCAGTTTGGTAGTTAGTCTAATACCTCTTCTCTCCCACACTTTTCTTCAGAGCCTCCCAAACATTGAGCTAGCTCTGGCAATGTGTGTATAAACCTCATCATCTATGCGTATATCCCTGGAAAGTATACTGTCAAGGTAAGTGAACTTACTCACATCATCCAAAATTTCTCCATTTGCTGTTACTTATGATTCCATGTGGTGCTGGCTGGTCAAGAACCTCTCTTATCTTGGTGTTCATTGTCAGGCCAAAAGTAGCATAAGCAGCAGAGAACCAACCTGTACTTTATTGCATCTCAGACTCAGATGCTTCATTAAGTGCATAATCATCTGTGAACAAAAAGTCAAGCACCAACTCTCCTTCCACTTTCATCTTGGCTTGTAGCCTTTCCAAGTTAAATAATTTACTATTAGTGTAGTAGCTGACCTTGGCGCTGGTTTTGTCCTCATTGAAGGCATTTGACAACATCGATGAAAACGTCGTGCTAAAAAGCATGGGAGCAAGCATGGAGCCCTGCTTCACTCCACTGGTGACTCAGAAAGTGCAAAGAGCATCAACAAACTGTTGACACACAGAGGAGCTCTCTAATTTATCAACATTAAGTCTTCTAGTAGTCATCTTGCCTTGGGGCTATTGCTTTTGTTTTGTGCAAATGTTTAGCTCAGAAAGGCTAAGTCTAGGATTGGTCCAGCACCCTGGGCCACACATGGCCTTCATCATTCTCACATCCTGTCTGTCTCTTTTCCTTACAATGACATAGTCTATTAAATGCTCATGTTTGCTGCAAGGGTGCATCCATGAAGTTTTATTGCATTTAAGCAGACAGTGTTGGTGGTGAGAAGGTTATGAGACACACAAGACTTCAGTAGTAAGTGACTGTTGCTGTTGCTCTTTCCAACTCGATTCCTCCCAAGGACTCCCTGCCACGTCTAATAGTCTGTGCCTACTCTGGCATTAAAGTCACCCAGAATTAGCTTGGCCTTTTTTGACACATTGGTAGGCAGTCTAATACCTCTTGTCTCCCACACTCTCCAAGCCTTCATGAAATTTTTCTTTGACCTCATCAGGGTTCATCATGTTAGGAGCATACGTACCAATGTTGGTGGCATGGGGCTTTTCTGCAAATATCAAATGCATTGCCATGAGTCTGTCATTCACCCCATTTGGGAGGCTTACAAGCTTGTTGACTAGATTAGATCTGACTGCAGAACCTACACCAGCTTCACTGAGTTCCTCCTCACGGTGACCACTCCAGAGAAAAGTGAATCCAGCCCCAGCTTTGGTAAGCTAGGCTTCATTTGCCAACCTTGTTTACTCAGGGATGCCATCTAGATGGGAAACCTGCTGAGTTCTCTCTCAACCAGAGCTGTTTGTCTTTCAGGTCTACTGGACTTAGTGTTATCCACAAGCATGTGCACATTCCATGTACCAATGGTGAGTGAGACCATCTCTGCAAAAGTTTTTGTACACTTTTGTTGTTGTTGTTTCAACTACAGGGTAGGATCCCTGCCTGCTATGGTATGTAAGCCAGGATTAGGTTAGGGAAAGCAGATAATTTTGGTCCCTAAAAAAGGCTGCTCAGACACCCAGGGGGCTGCTGAATGCCGCTGCTGCTTCAGTTCAGTGAGAAGATGACCCTATGGCCTGGGCTGCCTATGTGCAGAGTTGTGACTACAGCTCCCAGTGCATCCACACCTGCTGCTTAGTCTTTGCCTGTTGCCACAGGATTCAAGGTTAAGTAAAAATAGAAACACGGTATAGGTGATATCTTTTGACTCAGGCATAAATTGGATTTAAGTGAGGCAAAGTTGCACAAAGTCATCAGAGTTCAGTGGCAAGACAAAAGTCAAAGCAACTGGCAATGGCCCATGATGCAGCAGATGACCTTGGCATCTTGGATGTCTAATCAAGTTCTAAGCATTCCACAGTACCTGCTTCCACTGCTTTCATGGCCCATTGGAACAAATTGTTCATATCCGCCCATTCCGCTGAAGGAAATCTTCACATGCTTGGGGTAGACAACACCCTACCTCACTGATAGGCGTGAGGCCTGTTGGCTACCCTCAACCAGATTTAGCCAGTCTGCCAAAATGGTTTACTGGGGTCTGTCCACTACACACGCTACAACTTCTTGTAGCTACAGGTGAGAGTCGGGTGGCAGATGGACACCAAAAGTGGAAAACAGCCCTGAAAAAGGACTCAGTACCCCTCATGCCAGAGGTTCTGGTCTTACCTGAACACCTGTACATGTATACTCCCTCTCACATAGTAGGAACTATATAAATTCTTATTCCGTTCCCCACCCCCACCCCCCACCATTCTCTTTCCATGTTCAATCCTTCACCCATCTTGAAGAAACTTTTTCATTATCACCACTTTACAAGTGGAGAAACTGAGGCTGAGAGAGGTTAAATTACTTACTCAGGGTCACATAGCTAGTGAATGTCTGAGGCTTGAGTTTAACTCAGATCTTCCTGCTTCCAGGTCCTGCGCTCTTATCCAGTCTATACCTTCAATCCCTCATTCCTCTCCAGGCTCTTCTCTTGTCTCTCTGTGTGTTCTCTATCATGCCACAAAAGCCTGCTCACCCTGGAAGTACACTTCACCCCTGTATCAGGGATGGGATCCAGCCAGTTCACACTGGTTCAGTAGGGGCAGGGCTTGCACCTGCCAGGCCATGTCAGCGGTGGCAGCGCCGGCTTGCTTCCATGGAGTACCGGTTGTTAATTAATTTGAATCCCACCGCTGCCCTGTATCCCGTTCCTCTGATTGTCTTGTTCCTCCCAGAACCTCTTTTTCAGGGAAAGCACCCAAGTCAGCCATGTCTGATACCCCAGACTTTCCCTATCATTCCCCTCATGGATACCTTCTCCCTGCTTTTCAGCTCCCTTTCATGTGTCCCCTTCTCCCCATCCCCCACCTTAGAATGTAAGCTCCTTGAGGGGCAGGAACTATCTTTCTGCTTGTATTCATGTACCCAATACTTGGCACAGTGCCTCACATATAGTAAGTGCTTAATAATTGCTTTTTGGTGTGACTTGACTTTTCTGTTTTACCATATTACCTCTACTCTAAGCCGAGCTGCCAAGTCACCTGCTGAAAAGCAGTGATAAAGCCTTGAATTTAGAGATAGAGGACCTCAGACTGATTAGATTGCATAATCTTGAATAAGTCCCTTTTCCTTTGTCAGCCTCAGTTTCCTCACCTGTAAAATATGACCTCTAAAATCCCTCCAACTCAGAAAGTACTTGGTAACCCTTAAAAGAGATAAATAAATATCTGTTACATATAAATAAATATCTGTAACTGACAGGCCTCATACCTATCTGATGACTTTCTGAGAAAAAAACTCATTCATTCTCACATGTACAGTGGAATTCAGTTACCTCAGTGTTGGGGATCTGAGCAAACATTAAGGGGAGATGGAGCTGACATAAAGGGACAGCCAGGAGGGAATAAGATCAGAGTAATGATGGAGAAACAGCTGTGGATCTGGGAAGGTGAGATTCAATGGAGTCGGTGTGGGTGATGTGCGAATAAAATGCCCCATCACCTCCATCCTCCCAACATATCCCGCATGCGGGAGACCCCAATATG
The DNA here is from genome assembly GCF_011100635.1 of Trichosurus vulpecula. Taxonomy (NCBI): domain Eukaryota; kingdom Metazoa; phylum Chordata; class Mammalia; order Diprotodontia; family Phalangeridae; genus Trichosurus; species Trichosurus vulpecula. Next base: position 51,278,983 of record NC_050573.1, on the reverse strand, counting down.
CCCTGTTTTGTCATACTTAGTAATGATGGAGAGACTTCCTATTCTGTAAGTCTGTGGATGACATGAATTAAAGTACTTCTAACACTTGCATGTTCTGCTATTAAAGTTGGACTTGTATCTGAAAGGCTAAAAAAAAAAAGATCTTTCATTCCAGGGAGACTCTCTCTACAACAGGACTTATTAACCATTTTTGTCGTAGATCCTTTAGGCACCCTGGTAAAGACTATGAATCACTTCTCATAATAATTTTTTAATGCATAAAAGAAAATTCAGAGGATTACAAAAGAAACCACTTTTCTGAAATGCAGTTTTTGAAAAATAAAATTTTTTAAAACAACTTCACAGACCCCAAATTAAGACCCCCCTGCCTACAGAAATTCAGACAGATGGACTGATAAAGTTGGGCAGCAATTTTTTCTTCTAGACCCAGAAGCACTGTGATTTTTTCATGGTCTGTAGCAAATTTTTATCAACCATAAAACATTTCACTGCCTCTTCCAGTCTCTAAACAGACTGGTCCTGTTTCTCACTGTTTCTGCTAACAAGCACAGAAATGTCAGGGGTGAAAGGTATCTTACAGTTTATGGAGTACAACCCCTTTCTTTGATATGGAGAAAAGAGAGGCCTAGAGAGCCTCAGCTATTCTCTCTACCCGCTCTCTCCCCTCTGAAATCTCATTTCTCCACAGCTGCCAAAACAATATTGTGAAAGCACAGTATTCTGACCACATCACTCCCTTGCTTCATAAATTTCAATAAAATGTGAACACAATTACAAAGCACTCATTACATAAAGACAGGTCTAAATAGTTGGAAAAATAGGAATTGCTCATGGGTAGGTCAAGCCAATATAATAAAAACTATAATACCACCTAAATTAATTTATTTATCCGTGCCATAGCAATCAAGCTACCAAAGGATTATTGTATAGAATTAGAAAAAATAAAAAGGTTCATCTGGAGAAACAAAAGGTCAAGAATCTCAAGGAAAAGAATGAAAAAAGGGGGAAGGAATGGGGCTTTGAAGTACCAGATCTCAAGCTATCCTACAAAGCAATAATCATCAGAACAGTTTGTTACTGGTTAAGAAATAGAGATGTTGATCAATAGAATGGATTAGGCATACAACATATAGAAGCGAACAAACACAGTAACTTAGCATTTGAGAAACCCAAAGATCCTAGCTACTGAGGGGGTAAGAACTCACTATTTGACAAAAAATGTTGGGGAAACTGGAAAGTAGTCCAGCAGAAATTAAGTATAGACCAACACCTCATGTCATATACCAAGATAAGCTCCAAATGGGTTCGTGATTTAAACAAAAGGGGTGACATCATGAGCAAATCTGAGGAACATGGAAGAAATTATCTGATGACCAAACAAAAAATAGAAAGGATTACAGAAGGCAAAACAGACAATTTTGATTAAATAAAATTGAAGTTTTTGCACAAACAAAACCAATGCAGTTAAAATGAGAAGAAAAGGGAATAAGCATTTATATAGCACCAACTACGTGACAGGCACTATGCTGCTTTTTTGACAAATATTTTCACATTTGATCCTCACAGCCTTTCAAAGTGGGAGCTATTATTACCCCATTTTATAGTTGAGAAAACAGACAGAGGTTAGGTGACTTGCTCAGAGTCACATAGCTAGTAAGTGTGTGAAGTTAGATTTGAACTCGGGTCTTCTTGACTCCACACCCAACATTCTTTCCACTGTGTCACCTAGCTGGTAGAAGATATATGGTGAAAAAAAAATCTTTGCAGCATGTTTCTTTGATAAAGGTCCCATTTCTAAGATATATAGGGAACTTATTCACATTTATAAGAATAAGAGGCATTCCCCAATTGATAAATGACCCAAGGGATATAAATGGGTAATTTTCAGATGAAGAAACCTCAGTTACCAATAGCCGTATGAAAAAAAGTTCAAAATCACTAATAATTAGAGAAATACAAATTAAAACAACTCTGAAGTCCTACCTCACACCCATCAGATTGGCAGGGTTGAGCGAAAAAGGAAATGAAAAACGCTAGAAGCATTGGAAAATAAATACTTTGATATTCTGTTGGTGGAACTGTGAACTGGTCTGGCTATTCTGGAAAGCAATTTAAAGTTATGCCCCCCAAAACTATTCAACTATGTATACCAGTTGATAACAGTGATGCTTCTGCTAGGTTTATACCTCAAAGAAAGAGGAAAAGGACCCATATATACAAATATGTTTATAGCAGCTCCTTTTTTATAGTGACAAAAAATTGGAAACTGAGGGGATGCTCATTAATTGGGGAATGGCTGAACAAGTTATTGTATGTGGATGTGATGGAATGCTATTGTGATGTAACAAATGATGAAGGGGGTAGTTTCAGAGAAACCTGGGATGACTTGTATGAAATGATGCATAATGAAATTAGAAGAACCAAGAGAACAATGTCTACAATAAAAACAATATAACTTTGAAAGACTTAGGAATTCTGACTTACCACAATTCCAGAGGACTCATAATTAAACATGCTATCCACCTCCAGATATACATGTAGCTAATGGATTCAGAGCACTGATTGACACATATTTTTCATTTGAATATGACTGATACGGGAATTTGCTTTGCTTGACTATAAATGATAACTAGCATTTCTATAGCTCTTTAAGATTTGCAAAGCATATTCTAAATATTACCTCATTTGGTTCTCACAACAACCCTGGGAGGTTGTTATTATTATTTCCATCTTACAGATGAGGAAACAGAGGCAGACAGCAGTTAAGTGACTTACCCAAGGTCACACAGCCACTAAATGTCTGAGGCCTGATTCATTTTGGTCTTCTCATTTTCTCATGGGGGAGGGGAGCGGTGAGAGGGAGACAAGGTGGATTTCAGTTTGTAAGTGGCTTCCTATGACTTCTAGAATCAGATGCAAATTCTTCTGTTTGGTCCTTAAAGTTCTTCATAGCTTTATTCCAACCTACCTTTCCAGGCTTGTTATGCATTAGTTACTAGCCTTCATTTACTCCGTGGTTCAGCCAAACTGTCCTCTTCCTATTCCTCACAATCTCAACGGTTTTGCATAGGAAGTTATCTTCCATGACTAGGAGTACATTCCAACACCTTCCCTACCTCTTCCTCTAAGAATCCCTACTTCCCCTCAAAGTTCTGTTCAGGTGCCACCTCCTGCATCAATCAACCAGCCAACAAGTATTGAGTGCCTGCTGTGTACTAGATACTGCGCATAAGGTTTTTCTTGATCCCTGACCTCCAGATGCTAATATCTCTCCCTAGAGGAAAAAAAATACTTCCTATAAATCTTATCTCTACTTAAATGAGAACATGTTGCTTCTCTTGATAGAATATAAGCTCTTCAAGAGCAGGGGCTGCTTCATTTTTTTTCCTTGAACCTCCAGCACCTAGCAACATTACCCATTGCCCAAAGTCACACAGACAGTAAATGCCAGAGCTGGGACTAGATCCCAAAGTGCTGTTATAATCACAGCTGCTTCTTCATCCCCTAATCCCTTCCTTTCAGTCCAGGCCCTCTGAGTGGGGTCAAAGGGAGATCTGATAGGGCAACAGCAGAGAATTTAAATATTTACCCCTCCACTTGGGGCTGGGAATTGGGAAACATACCTTTAGGTGTCAGAGGGCATCACCTACTGGTGAAGCCTGAGAAGACAAATTTTCTTCCCTCCTGTTTGGGAGGGAGAACTAAATTTGTTCATTCATTCATCAAACATTATAGAATTTCAAAGCAGGAGAAGACCTCAGAAGCCATCAAGTGTGGCTTGTACCTAGTCAAGGATGCTGTCTACCACACGTCCACCAGGTAGTCATACTGCCTTTACTTGAAAACCCCATACTGAAGAGCAGCCCACTGACTGCCCCATTTGGGCAGCACTAATTGTCAGGAAGTTTTGACCTCACCTACAAGCTAAATTTAATTCTTTGTGATTTCCATTCATTGCTCCTGGTTCTGCTCTTTGGGACCAAGCAGAACAAGTCTAATTCATTTTCCACAGGTCAGCCTCTCAGATACTCGAACAGACAGCTATCAAGATCACCCCAAGTTTCCTCTTTTCCAGGGTAAACATCCCCAGGTTCTTCAACATATCTTCATATGGCATGGACTTAAACCCTACACTCTTGACCTAGCCATACCATGACCAATCCTATAACCCAAAGAGATCAAGATGGAAGAAAAGGACACATGGTCACTCAAGCAGGCAGTAGGAAACAAGTCTTTATTATTCACTTACAGCATCAGGCACCGTTCTAAGAACTGGGGATACAAACACAGCAAAAAGAATGTTTTTGTTTTCTTCCTGCCCTCAAGGAGCTTGTGTTATAATGAGGAAAGACAACACATAAAAGGGAGTTGAAAAGGTAAGGAGAGAGTTGATGAAGTCTGGAGAGTATAGAGCACAGTTGGGAGGGGAATCAAGATGGCCACCTGGGCCCATTGTGTCCCCAAAATGGAGGCCCTTGAAGAAACTGGGAGAAGAAAGTTGGCATGGCAAAGGAAAGTTCCATGGAAAGAAGCAGTCATTGTGTCAAAGTCTGAAGAGATTAAGAAGCATAACCAGGAGTGGAATATTTTATATAAATGCAAAAATATATCGTGCTTTTTGTGGTGGCAAAGATCCGGAAACTAAGGAATGCACATCAGTTGGGGAACAGTTGGACAGATTCAACTCCTATGCCACTCCTGATTCCCTCTAGTCATTCTCTGCTCCTCCTTCTCCTCATTACTATGGATATACTTATCTGTGGATGGCAGAGATGTTTTTCCCTTTATATTTTCCCTTTCTCTTTCCCTAATGCCTGGTACTTGACAAATTCTCGTTGAATTTGAGAAATGTAAAGTTCTATCCTTGGATTCAAAAATCCAACTTTACAAGGATAATAAGATATGGGAGGCACGACTAGGCATCAGTTTGACTGACAAGGCTAAAGGAGTTTTAGTGCTCAGAAAGTGTCAACAATACACACAATATGGTAGCTAAAAAAATATTATACAATTTTTGGCTACATTTCAGGACATGAGTGTCCAGAAAGATAGAAGTAATGATCCCACTGTATTCTGCCCTGGTTATACCCATTTGGAATTCTGTGTTCAGTTCAGGGCATTATGATTTAAGAAGGACATTGATAAGGTAAAAGGCAACTAGCACAGCAAAGGGCTTCAAGATCATAGCGTAAGAGGATCAGTTGAAAGAAATGGAAATATTTATTTAGCCTGAAGAAGAAAAGATGGCTAGGTAGGTGGGCCTTGAGAAATGTCTTCAATACTTTAAAAGGCTGTCATATAAAAGAGAAATTAGATTTGTTTTGTTTGGCCCAGAGTGCAGAACTCTAAACAACGGACAGAAGTTTCAAAGAGGCTGGTTTTTGGCTCCACTTCATAATTAGAATTACCCAGAAGTAGAATAGAATGCCTCCAGAAGTAGGGGGTTCCCCCTCACTAGTGATATTCAAGTAAAGACTGAATAATCACTTATTGGGGATCATAAGCCCACAAGGAGCTACAACGGTTCTCCAAGGCCATCTTCCTAAAACAAAGGCCCACATATTTAGCAATATATCCCTGGCCATTCAACACTATAGTCTCCAAAGAATTGATATTGAGGCTCCCTCAGAGAATAATGGAAAGGTGCAAGGTTGACCTGCAATACTCTATGAACAAGGATTTACAGAGGAGACAGGGCATTAAGGGGATAGGATCATCAAAGAAATGTGTGTATAGGAAGCCATTCAGAGGGCAGAGCCAAGATGGTGGCTGGAAAGCAGGGACGTGCGTGAGCTCTCCACCAAGTCCCTCCAAAAACCTATAAAAAATGGCTCTGAACAAATTCTAGAACTGCAGAACCCACAAAATAGCAGAGGGAAACAGGAGTCCAGCCCAAGACAGCCTGGATAGTCACTGAATGAGGTCTATCATGCACAGAGCTGGGAGCCAAGTGGAACAGAACCCAATGTGGGCCATGTGAACCAACCAGACCAGGACCCAGGCAGAGCAGGCCCTAGCACCCTGAATCAATGAGATGTGGTAGTTACCAGACTTCTCAACCCACATACACCAAAGACAACAGAGAACGTTAGTGAGAAAAGCTGCAAGAGACAGAGTGATAGGAGATCTGGCAGTTCAGCCTCCAACTGGGGGCAGCGGAGGATGTGCAGCTACAGAACTACAGCTGTGGTTGCTTCTTGCCCCAGGCACACCTGGTGGGAGCAATTAAGTGGAAGATCAGAGCAGGAGTGCAGAGCCTGCTTAAGATCTGAGTCCAGTCCTGTGTTGGGGCTTCTTGGGGAAGGAGGAGTGCGGGTGTGGCAGAGCTGGCTGTAATAGCTCTGAAAACAACAGCACATCCCCTCAAGCTTGGAACAAATTACTCTTTACAAGCAGTCGTACCCCAACAAAAAACTCAAGGGTCAAGTAAGCTGGCTGGGAACATGGCCAGGCAGCGAAAATGGACTCAGATTCAGTCTCAGACTTTGGAATCTTTCTTTGGTGACAAAGACCAAAACATACAGCCAGAAGAAGTCTACAAAGTCAAAGAGCCTACAACAAAAGCCTCCAAGAAAAACATGAACTGGTCTCAGGCCATGGAAGAGCTCAAAAAGGATTTGGAAAAGCAAGTTAGAGAAGTAGAGGAAAAATTGGGAAGAGAAATGAGAAGGATGCAAGAAAACCGTGAAAAACAGGTCAATGACTTGCTAAAGGAGACCCCAAAAAATACTGAAGAAAATACTGAAGAAAACGACACCTTAAAAAATAGACTAACTCAAATGGCAAAAGAACTCCAAAAAGCCAATGAGGAGAAGAATGCCTTGAAAGGCAGAATTAGCCAAATGGAAAAGGAGGTCCAAAAGACCACTGAAGAAAATACTACCTTAAAAATTAGATTGGAGCAAATTGAAGCTAGTGACTTGATGAGAAATCAAGATATTATAAAACAGAACCAAAGGAATGAAAAAGTGGAAGACAATGTGAAATATCTCATTAGAAAAACCACTGACCTGGAAAATAGATCCAGGAGAGATAATTTAAAAATTATTGGACTACCTGAAAGCCATGATCAAAAAAAGAGCCTAGATATCATCTTTCAAGAAATTATCAAGGAGAACTGCCCTGATATTCTAGAGCCACAGGGCAAAATAGAAATTGAAAGAATCCACAGATCATCTCCTCAAATAGATCCCAAAAAGAAAACTCCTAGGAATATTGTGGCCAAATTCCAGAGCTCCCAGATCAAGGAGAAAATACTTCAAGCAGCCAGAAAGAAACAATTTGAGTATTGTGGAAACACAATCAGAATAACACAAGATCTGGCAGCTTCTACATTAAGAGATCAAAGGGCTTGGAATATGATATTCCAGAGGTCAGTGGAGCTAGGATTAAAACCAAGAATCACTTACCCAACAAGACTGAGTATCATGCTCCAAGGCAAAATATGGATTTTCAATAAAATAGAGGACTTTCAAGCTTTCTCAGTGAAAAGACCAGAGCTGAATAGAAAATTTGACTTTCAAACACAAGAATCAAGAGAAGCATGAAAAGGTAATCAAGAAAAAGAACAAAAAAAAGAAATTGCAAGGGACTTACTAAAGTTGAACTGTTTTGTTTACATTCCTACATGGAAAGATGATGTGTATGATTCATGAGATCTCAGTATTAGGGTAGCTGAAGGGAATTTGCATATGTACATATGTGTATGTATATATATATATATATATATGTGTGTGTGTGTGTGTGTGTGTGTGTGTGTATGTATGTGTGTGTGTGTATATATATATATATATATATATATATAGACAGAGGGCACAGGGTGAGTTGAATATGAAGGGATGATATCTAAAAAAATAAAATCAAATTAAGGGATGAGACAGGAATATATTGAGAGAAGGAGAAAGGGAAAGATAGAATGGGGTAAATTATCTCGCATAAAAGTGGCAAGAAAAAGCAGTTCTATAGGAAGGGAAGAGGGGGCAGGTGAGGGGGAATGAGTGAATCTTGCTCTTGTCAGATTTGACCTGAGGAGGGAATACCATACACACTCAACTGGGTACCTTACCCCACAGGAAAGAAGGAGGAAGAAGATAAAAAAGCGGGGATGATAGAAGGGAGGGTAGATGGGGGAGGAGGTAATCAAAAACAAACACTTTTGAAAAGGGACAGGGTCAAGGGAGAAAATTCAATAAAGGGTGATAGGTTAGGAAGGAGCAAAATATAGTCTTTCACAACATGAGTATTGTGGAAGGGTTTTACATAATGATACACATGTGGCCTATGTTGAATTGCTTGACTTCTTAGGGAAGGTGGGTGGGAAGGGAAGAGGGGAGAGAATTTGGAACTCAAAGTTTTAAAAACAGTTGTTCAAAAACAAAAAAAAAAGTTTTTGCATGCAACTAGAAAATAAGATACACAGGCAATGGGGCATAGAAATTTATCTTGCCCTACAAGAAAGGAAGGGAAAAGGGGATGGGAGGGGAGTGGGGTGACAGAAGGGAGGGCTGACTGGGGAATGGGGCAACCAGAATATATGCCATCTTGGAGTAGTGGGGAGGGTAGAAATGGGGAGAAAATTCATAATTCAAACTCTTGTGAAAATCAATGCTGAAAACTAAATATATTAAATAAATACATTTTTTAAAAAAAGAAATGTGTGTATAACCCTAGTCCCAGAGACCATTGGTATGGAACTCTCTCCTCATTGGTGGAGATCAGTTTCCCACCATCTGTGTAAATGACAAGGCAGAGTTGGTGAGATATGGAGAGAAGAGAGCTAGCTACTCCCTGCTGTCTGTTTTTCGGGGTCAATATAATTTTCTCATGTGTGTGTGTCTCTGTGTGTCTGTATCTATGTGTATGCATGTTTTTTCCCATCCAGCCTTTGGAACAGATTTTCAGCTGACCAGGTGAGCATGGCCTTCATCATTGGGACAAATGTAGGGGTTACATCAGGGTTAAACATTAACAATTGACTGGCTAATATTTAATAACAAATTTTCTGAAAATACGTATTCCAGCATATATTTACATTTAATCTTTATTATTTGATCTTTTACATTTCATCTTCATTATTAATATTTTCTCCATCACTTTCTTAAGTCTAAGGCCCAGAGGTGGGGAACCTGCAGCCCCCAGGCCACACATGGCCTCAAGGCTGCAGGTTCCCCACCCCTGGCTAGTCAATCAACAAAACAATAAATCAAACCCTGATTTGAAACATTTGTAATTTCTAAGATGTAATGTTCACACTGAAAATTTAACAAGTGGCTGTTACTAGTGAGGTACAGATGACTTCAGAACACCCTTGGGCTGTACTTAACTGGACTAAGCCCCTGATGCAGGAGAAGAAGCCATTATCAGAGGTATACCAGGGCTCTAGGGTCAAGTCACAGAAGATGTTTGGCTAATCATCCTGCAGGGTGAGAGATCTTACTTGATTGTAGGAATGAACTTAAAAGTATATTGCGCAGATCAGAGGCAGTCATGATAGAGATCTTTAAGGAGGATTCTAGTGGGGCAAACTGCCCCAGAAAACCTGAAAGAGTCAATGGACATGTCATCTAGCTGCCCAGTAGAATGAAATATCTGAAAAGGGGGTGAGCAGGAATCTGAGAGATGGGACGGATCGATGGAAAGACAACAGACTCCTGAGCCCATGCTGGCTGGCCCTTCCAGGCTTGGAAGTACAGGGATGGCCTCCTGTTGGGCATGAATAAACAAATCCTGCTCTATAAATGGAATTGAATATTATTTTGTCCTAAGAAAGGATTAAAGGAAATGTTCCAGAAAAATCTGTAAAGACCTTTATAAATTGATGAAAAGCAAAGTAAACAGACCTAGGAGAACAATTTGTACAGTGATAGCAACGTTATAGAGAAAAACAATGTTGACTTTAGAACACTCATGATGAAACACATCGCCAGCCTCCTGACAGAGAAGTGATGAACTTAAAATGTGGGAAAAGTCATACATTTTCAGCTATGACTAATGTGGGAATCTGTTCTGCTGGACGGTGCAGCTATATTTTTAGAGATTTGTTTTCAAGATTTTGTTTTTTTTTTTATTTGCTCAATGTGGAGGCAGTGGGAGAGATTAATTTTTTTAAAAATACTTATTACTTGAAAAATAAAAATAATAAACTGTTCAAGGGGAGAAAAAAGAAGTATGGGGCATGACATGGTTGTATATTGAGTGTGGAGTTGCAAGTCAGTAAACAGTTTTGTAGTTCAGGACAGGAAAAGGGAGTCTGAGGAAAAAGGAGAGATTGGGGAAATGTCCACTAGAGGTCAGACTGAGGTCTCAGTTCCCCAGGGTTCTTTTGTACTGGCCCCCAGCCCTTCCAAGTTCCTCGCTAGGGGCCTTATGGAAGCTGATCCAATGTGTGGAAAATATTATACTATTTTATATCATTTCTAATTTCAACCAGACCCAGAGCCTGAATTAATGAGTAACTGGATGAAGATCCAGGACCTGGGCCTCTTGTTCTCTCTAAAAGTTTGCTCAGGAAATACCCTTACCTCTGTCAACAAGGCCAGATTAGACTGACCTAAGGACATTACCCTAACCCCAAGAGAGATTACCTTGCTTAATATTCTACAGGTATATACCATGTTATGGAATGTAATGAGACACAGAGACGCTGGGCTGTAGTTTCATCTGACTTTTGTCAACATCCTTTACAACTCTATTCAATTAAGGAAAATCCTCTTCTTGTATCATGGTTAAACATACATGGGGGTCATAAAAAATGAGGTAATACAGGCTTGCTAAGTCTGCTAAAATAACGTATATAAGTTTTCTCATTGCTTTATTCAGACAGCCAGCGCTTGTGCTCTGACTCCTTGTACGTACAAGTAAGCTAGCTTAGCTATGCTTTAAGGGAAAATAATAAACAACATGGATTTTTCTATCACCTAGCTCTGTTGTTTCTTTCAACCAAATTTTCAGGTTTAACAGTTATGGTGCCGTGACTTTCGGATGGAAATGATGGAAATGGGACAAGGCAGCCCAACCTTGCCAACGCTTTTGGGCGCCATAGGATTAATTTTTCCTGGAATTTTGGCCTTGACAAGGTGGGGGTAAGTTGTCTCTCTTCCCAGCTTCCAAAAAGGACTCCCATAAAATTGGTTGAAGTCTGAAAATTCCCTTTAAGCTAGCTCTGGGGACAGGGATCAGATCTGCAGGCAAATGCACATAGATCCCCTGGAAACACTGATTGATCTAGAAAATTAACTATGGATCAGTCAAAAACTAGAATTAGAAGTCCAACCGTTCCTCCACTCCCTCCCTTCCTTCCCTTGGAGGCCCGGATTCAGGGGAGAAAAACTGCACTTTGCTTTTTCCCTCCTCCTCTGCCTCCCAGGAAAGGCTCTGATCCAGAAGGAGGTAACTCTGTTCTGCTTCCTCCATCTCCCCTTTCCCCCTTCCTAAGGGATAGGATATGGAGAGTCAGAAAAATCAGGAACGCCAAGGCTTCCCCAAAGACTATAGGGGTGCTAATAGCTAACTCATGAAAGCTTCTAATTCTCTGTTGTTTAAACTCTGAGCTCAGTCTGTATTTGTTCTGTATTTGTTCTTGTTGATTGTCTGTTAACTGTCTGTGTGAGAGCCTGTGCTGTGAAATGTCTATACTTTGGTAAAATCTGAAACACAAGTAGCCAGAGAATTCTAAGGCGGCAGTTAGGAAAACAGAGACTCTTTTTTCTTTTTCAATGTCTGGTCTGGCCAACCGGACTTGAAGGAAAAAAATAGAGCTGAAACATTTTAGCAGATTCTGGGATTATTCATTAAAAGTTTGAAAATTGGTTAGTTGGATTTTGGGACAGAACTCCTGAGACTGTAAAATCTCTCCAGGAGCTCACTCTTGCTGAAACATCCTCCCAATGCTGATTACTTAGGTGAAGTTTACTTGAGTTAAAATCATTGAGATCTTTCACCATTGTTGTCCTGTCTCTGATCTAGCCAGGGCTGCAGTAAAAGTTAAAGTAGCTAAAACAAACTCCTTTCCTCCCAGATCAGATTAGGAGAGAATGCAGGAGAACTGCAGGGAAAACTTAAATCACCCTTCCCCACCTGGCAAAAGGAGGAGAAGGACAGAAATTCACAGACTGACAGTATCATGACAGTCCTGTGCCCCATGGGTACCTTTGTAGCCCATCCTTTTTTGGAAAGCTTGGAAATGTCACCCAGGTCCTATGCATTCTGCCCTCTCTGTCCTCAGCAGCTGCAAACTGCCCTAGGCTCAGTAACTTCTGCAGTTGTGGGGGAAGGGTGAGGTAGATGGATTTGGACTTTCTGCCTCCCAGAATTGTCACCATTGGGATACTAGCTTCTGCTCTAGGTAACTTTACACTTCTGTGTTCTAATTGCAAAACTGTATTTTAATCTCTGTTTGACCTGTTTCCTGATTTGTAAAGGGAAAAATAATAATGATGGTTGTTACGGAATCAAAATGATAATGATTGTAAAATGCTTAACATAAAGTCTGGTATATTTTAGATACAACATTATTATTATCTCTCTCTGATTTAATGTAATTGTTAACTTTTGAAGTGGTTTTTAAATACCAAAAGTAATAAGCTGAATAATTTCTATATGTGGAAATCTGGAAATGCAATAGATGTCATCTGAAAATTATTGTTTCTGTATTTCTAAACTTACATTGTGTTCCCAAAAATTCTCTTAGATTGTGAAATTTGAGAAGACCATTGTGTGGTAAGAAATGATATTATAGCAATTTTAAGCTGATTTTGACATATGTGAATTGGGTTTTTAAAGGGACGCAATAGAGAATTTGGAGCTACTGTATTTGGTTATAACAAGAAATAATACTGATATTTAACCATGAGAACAGACTTTCTGTGTGAAAAAGTTTTCTATTATGAGAATATATCTGGTGATTTAAAGTTATGCTTTCAAATGATGAGATGAAAGATTCTCTGTGCATGGAGATTTAGAAATGTGTTCACCTAAATTGATGAATGGGTTGTTTCAAGTTTTAAAATGCATAATTATGTTTAGGGCACTGTTACATTTCTAAATTGTGTAATTTGACAAACAGATGTATCAGCAATATTGAAAAATGTGGTGATCTTTTACAGTGCTAAGAGTATTGGGCCTTAGAAATTAAAATGTTACCACTAGTGATTAAAATAATTCTAGAAATTTTTTGGAAAATGTTTTTGTGATTTTAAGCAAAAGTTAGAGCTTATCAATGTGTATAAGATTTGATTCTTGAGGTGTCCCTTTCCTCAACCTGTGAGGTTGGTCATTAACCTCTTTGCTTTGTTTAAGCTGGAATGGATTCCAGTATACACAGTTATGTCAGTAAAAAGTATTAATTTATGAGCTATCTTGTCTTATGGTTGAAACGTAAAGGAAGACTAAATAATGGGTTTGAAAGATTTGGAAAGGTAAATAAAGGTTTGATTGGAAATACAAAAAGCAGATAAGAAGGTTTGGGGACAAATGGGAGTTAGCTAAGCCTCTCCTGTCCCAAAGGAATACTAGTTTCAAATGGTTTAAATAAGTTGAGAAAGAGTGTGAGAAAGTATTTTAGAAGACAGAAAAGATATGTAGCTTGATTTGATAATTATTAGCTCAGTGAAATTTGGGACAGTCCTATCTGAAGGATATTTATTTGCTATTTAAGATTTTATGGGACTACAATTTAATATTGTTTTAAGCTCTGATTACAGGGATAGGTCACATGAAGACAGTAGTAAAATGGCAGGCATTACAGGCTGAGAATTTTAAAGATATCTGTGCCTGGGAAAAAGTCTTGAAGACGACCTTGGACACAACCTAGGCAGGATCTTCCTGACTCTATTTCCCAATTCTGCTATTTCCTTTCTGAAAAGGAAAATCCCCACCTGGTTACTCCTAAGCCCTGCTTTCAGCACCTGGTGACTATAAGATTGGCTATCAGATATGACTCGTGCCTGGAATCAAACAGAGCTAAGGAAGTTCTTTCCTTCTGTTAAGATATATGAAATTGTCCCTCTTTTCTTCATAGCAAATTTATATTATCAAGAAGTTTTGTAAGCACAATGCTAAATCTATTAGGTAATAGATGAATATTGGAATATCTCTGAGTTATTATAATAGGATGCAGGAATGAATAGCTTACAATTTTAACCTATGTTCATGACCAAATAAAGCTTAGAAGGATATAAAGATAACATCCTCCAAAAGGAGGAAATGATTAGACAAAGTAATAAGGCAAAGATGTAATGTGATAAATGTCTAATTAAATAGGATAGCAAATTTTGAGAAAAAGCAATAGGATCAGATTGATTCCTCTAAGAATTATATGCAGATGTGTATGATTGGCTCCAAAATTTATCAGTCATGGAAATTCAAGCTAATAAGTGTGTTTTGGTAATAAGATCTTAAATGTGGATTTTTGTACAAGAAAATTGTATAAGATAGTGGTACAGGTGAAATTGTATCTCCTTTATTAAGGTATTTGTCTGATGATTTTAAAAGGAGGATGAGTTCAATTTATGGTTGGACCTTCATATTTTAAAGGATTCTTATGCCAGGTACAAAATTTAGGTAAGGTTGGAAACAGTAGATGATATATAAACTGAAATACTCTGAAGTTTAAAAAAAGGAGAGCCAAATTTAAGTGATTGTACTAAGTTATATTAAGTTAGAATTGTCTGAGAATTTCTAGATCTGAACCAGAGAAGCAGAATTCTCTTTTACTATCTAGGAGCCAGATAACTACAATCAGGCATCTGAAAAAAAAAATTTGTTGCTTTAAATGGACATTGGAAATATGTAACTGAGATTTAAAGTTACTTTGTATACAAATTGTGCAATTAATTGCTGGAATTAAATCAGAAACATTTTAAGCTTTGTTAAGAATGGTTTGTGGATTATTTTGTAAATGCCATCAAAGAGACATGGCATGACTAAAAGTTTATGATGGTATATGTACTGGGATACAAGGAATTTAATGCTAGTCAACATTGTTAATAATGATTGCATTACTCTGTATGGTTCATGTTTAAGTTTTCTTGGCTATCTAATGTGTAAATGTAAAATATGTGACATGCAAATTTCCCCCTCTATTGTGAACCGTCTAAGTGGTTTGGTCTGTACTTAATGTAATTGTGCAGTTTGTGAATTATGAGAAAAACTTTATTGTAACTTTATTGTAATTGTTTAAACTCAGCCCTGTGTGGCTGGGATACTGAACCATTTATTGCACTGTTCGAACTTAGCCCTGCATGGCTGGGACCTATGTTGTGCTGTTTTTCTCTCAATTATCAAATCATGTGTGTTCTGGGAGCTCCTGTCAGATCTGACTACTTCTACAGCTGTCAACTTGTGGATATGGACTCCTTGATCCTTCCATCACATCTGAGGATTGCCCCTGCTCCCAAGTGGACATCTGCGCCCATAGGAGATCTTGCCCTCCAGTTTCAAAGAGCCTGAAGGGGACAGCATCAGACGCAGGCAACCTTCCCAAGAGCCCGGACCAGAACCTGAACGAAGAACTGCTCTTTCCCTTTCTGAGTCCATTGCGTTCCCAAGACTGTTTACCTGTACTTTTGGTGTCTTTGGCTTATTGCCCCTTGCAACTTGCTCCCTCTGCTTGTTTACAATTAGTTTACAATTACTGTCCATCTCTGGGGATGTCCAACCACAGAAAGAAAAAAAAACCTGAATCCACCTAGATAAGGATTTTTAGAACTTTACCCCTGAGGAAGATAGAGGTTTTTCCATACCTTAATTGGTCTTCAGGTGAAGCTTTCAGCTTACCTTTGACCAAAAGGAGGAAATGTGAAAAATATTATACTATTTTATATCATTTCTAATTTCAACCAGACCCAGAGCCTGAATTAATGAGTAACTGGATGAAGATCCAGGACCTGGGCCTCTTGTTCTCTCTAAAAGTTTGCTCAGGAAATACCCTTACCTCTGTCAACAAGGCCAGATTAGACTGACCTAAGGACATTACCCTAACCCCAAGAGAGATTACCTTGCTTAATATTCTACAGGTATATACTATGTTATGGAATGTAATGAGACACAGAGACGCTGGGCTGTAGTTTCATCTGACTTTTGTCAACATCCTTTACAACTCTATTCAATTAAGGAAAATCCTCTTCTTGTATCATGGTTAAACATACACGGGGGTCATAAAAAATGAGGTAATACAGGCTTGCTAAGTCTGTTAAAATAACGCATATAAGTTTTCTCATTGCTTTGTTCAGACAGCCAGAGCTTGTGCTCTGACTCCTTGTATGTACAAGTAAGCTAGCTTAGCTATACTTTAAGAGAAAATAATAAACAACATGGATTTTTCTATCACCTAGCTCTGTTGTTTCCTTCAACCAAATTTTCAGGTTTAACAAATGGTATAGACAACCTCTTCATGGGAGATTTGGGCAATATTTGACTCCCAGATAAGCATGAAGGAGAGACCTCTCACATGATTCTACCATAATAAATGAATCTCAGAATTGGAAGGAGCCTCAAAGGCCATCTAGTATAAACTGTAGCTGTACCCTTCCTTATAAGAGTCCCATGTCAGCATTGTACTGGCAAATGTTTTAAAAAATGGCCCTCAAAAAAAATTTACTGCAGGACACACTTTTCAGTTTAATCTGCATTATTAACATTTTTTCTATCACTTTCTTAATTCTAGAAACCATCAAAGCAATAAATTAAGCCCTCATTGCTTGATCATGCTGAAATTTTAACAAATGGTTCTTGCGAAGCTGGCTTGAGCTGGCTCCAGGATAACCTATGCCACGTTGATGAGGGTACAGGTGGGTAGAAGAGCCTACAAGTGTCCAGGATGAAGTGTGAGTGTAAGAAAGACCTTATTAACCTCCTTCTTGCCCTAAGGGGAGAGACGGACATCTGAAATACTTTGGAGAGGGAGGGATGTAGAAAGAAATGCTAGTGGACAAGAGATTTACATTCAGACTTCTTCCATTCTAGATGGACAGACAGAGAGTAGGAAAGATACAGTCATGTTCAGCATAATTGAATTTTCCAAGAAGAGTAAAGGGAGGGAGCAATAGAAAGAAGGTTGGAAACACTTAAACAGGAGGAAAAAACACTCAGAAAGAGGCCTTTTCCCATACAGACCCACTAGTTCAGAGTTTCCTCCCTGGGGTATGTGAAGAAGCATGATCCTACAACCCCTTCCCCAGAGAGAAGGAGGGGAGAGGGATTGCAGGAGGGACTATCACAGAAACTCTCTGTCTATCCATCTAGAATGGAATAGGTACGTTAGAGGTCTCTCCATCCTAACCTGTACCTGAACAAGACTGCTTTTGTGCCAAACTTTTCATGGAGCCTTTCCTTGAAGACCTCACTTCTTTATACAACTCCAAACCTTCATTTTTGTTGTTATTGTTCAGTCATTCAGTTGTGTTTTACTCTTCATGCACCATTGCATCCTGGGCTCTTTTATCCTCCACTATCTCTGGAAGTCTACCCAAGTTCCTGTTTATGTTTCCATGACACTATCTATTCATCTCATTCTCTGTTGTCTCCTTTTCCTTTTGCGTTCAATCTTTCAAACATCAGGGTCTTTTCAATTAGTCCCATCTTCTCAATATAGGGCCAAAGTATTTAAGCTTCAGCTTCAGTATCTGTCCTTCCAGTGAAGAGTCAGAATGAATTTAAGTATTGACTGATTTGACCTCCTTGCTGTCCGAGGGACTCTCAAAAGTCTTTTCTAGCATTGCAATGATCTAAGACAATTCCAAAAGATTCATGATGGGAAATGCTAGCCACATCCAGAGAAAGAACTATGGAGTCTGAATACAGATTGGAGCATACTACCATATTTCCCCATGTATAAGACATACCCTTTTTCAAAAAATTTGGGGTTTAAAAACTGGGTGCATCTTATACGGTGGTTGTAGATATTTTACTTGCATTTCCTGCTTTTTCATGCTTCTTGTCTTTGCGCTCATTGTTTTGCATTTGTTACCGGTATATTAGGTTATGTTTTGCCACATTCTGCCCAGAAATGGCTCCGAAAGTATTTTCATACAGTGCTGGATTCAAGTTAAAAGTGATCCAATTTGCAAAAGTGAATGGAAATCGTGCTGCTGAACATAAGCTTGGTCCTCCTCCAACTGAGAAAACAATCCAAGACTGGCTACGGGAACAAGAAACCCTACTGAAAACACCATGGCAGAAGAAGGCCATGAGAGGCAAGTCAGCAAAATGGCCTGATTTAGAGAGGGAATTGAAGATATGGATTGAAGAGCAAAGGGCAATTGGAATTCCTGTGTCCACAAAGATGGTTCAGCATGAGGCAAGAAGAATTGCTGATGAAAAAGAAGTTACTGATTTCAAAGGAAGACACAATTGGTGCTTCAGGTTCATGAAATGGAATGGACTAAGCATGCGTACATGCACCAGACTTGCCCAAAAGATGCCCGAAAGCTATGAGCAGAAGGTCCTTGAATTTCATCATACTATTGTGTGAATTTTATGATGAATAAAAGTTGAGTTCAATAACTTTATGTAATACACTTTTGTTTTCGAATTTCGGGCCCCAAAATTAGGTGCATCTTATACATGGGGAAATATGGTATTTTCTCTTTTTTTTTTTTGTTTTTTGTTCTTTTTTTCTCATGGTTTTTCCCTTTTGTTCTGATTCTTCTATCACAACATGACTAATAGGAAATACGTTTAAGATGATTGTATATGTATAGCCTATATCAGATTGCATGCTGTCTTGGGAAGGGGGGGAAGGGGGAGAATTTTAAACTCAAAATCTTATAAAAGTGAATGTTGAAAACTAACTAAATATATATATATATATAATAAATGTTATATATAATATATAATAAAATATAAAATATATTTATATATTTATATATTTTTTAAGTCTCCTCTAGCACCACAATTTCAAAGTAGCAATTCTGTGGTGCTCAGCTACTGGAAAAATCATAGCTTTGACTTATACGGACCTTTGTCAGCAAGGGATAGCTCTGCTTTTTAGTATGCTGTCTAGATTTGCCATAGCTTTCCTTTTAAGGAGCAAGCATCTTTTAATTTCATGGCTGCAGTCGCCATCTACAGCGATCCTTAAGCCCCAAAATAAAATCTGCCATTACTTCCATTTCTTTTCTCTCTGTTTGCCAGGAAGTGATGGGACCAGTTGCCAAGATCTTAGTTTTTTGATGTTGAGCTTCAAGCAGCTTTTATACTTTCCTCTTTCACCTTCGTCAAGAGGCTTCTTAATTCTTTTTCACTTTCTGCCATCAGAGTGGTATTGTCTGCATATCTGAGATTGTTGATAATTCTCCCAGCAATCTTAATTCCAGCTTTTGATTCCAGAAAAACATCTACTTCTATTTCATTGACTACACTAAAGCCTTTGACTGTATGAATCACAATAAAATGTGGCAAGTCCTCAAAGAGATGGGAGTACTGGATAATCTTACTTGTCCCCTTAGGAACCTGTACCTTATGTAGGCCAAGCAGCAACAGTTAGAACTGAACATGGAAGAATTGATTGGTTTAAGATAGGAAAAAGAGTATGACAAAGCTATATATTGTCATTTTAAAATGACCT